>NW_023425350.1:600000-1190000 GCF_014108415.1 Molossus molossus
GTCATGATACTTTAATAACCTGGGCTTGGCGCATTATCCTATTTGAAAGAAAACGCGTTCTGGAAACTAGGCAATTTTTTTTTTTTTTTAAACCTGTTTCTGTGAGGAGGATATACTTAAATTTGTTTCAAAGAAAGTTGATTTACTGCAGGGAGGAAATGGCCTGTTAGAAGCTGGACTTAGGCCAAGGACCGTCTCATGGCAAGGGCAGTGAGCACGGTCAGGACCAGATGGACAGGCTCTGCCCACAGTGCTGCTGAGGATGGCAGCAGGGAGGACAGGGGCCAAATGACGCAGCTGACAAGCACGCCCTAGGCGCCACGCCACAGGTCTTCATCTTGACTCTGCGCTCTGCCTTGCCTGGCACAATCCTGTCCTGCTTTCAAAGGCTCTTAACCTTTCCTCAAACCACCTCCTTCGAAGTGAGCGTCTCAGCAATGAGTATGGAGGACAGTGAGGCCAGCGAGCCTGCAGGAAAGGGAGCCTCTGATCCGACCCCATTTAACCCAACGGCCAAGCGCACTGCCTGCGAGTCCTGAGCGCCACTGCAGACAGGACCACCCCGAGCACCCGGCGAGCAGCCCGGGAGGCAGCCACGCAGCAGGGAGGCAGCGGACAGCCCCCCTCGACGTGCCCCGCAGGCTCGTCTTCCTCCTGCTGGCCAGTTCTGTCCGTGGGCAGGCGCAGGGTGTGTTCCCACAGACCCACACAGGTGTGCTCACATTTTCTACAGAGGTTTTCTTTTTAGGGCTGAAGTATGAAAATAAACAGTAACCTACTAGGCATCAATAACCATTTAGTCTGTATCTCTCAAATCACAAGAATCCAAAAAGGTATTCACCATACCACACACAAAATCTGCGATCAGAAAAATCTATGACCCCTGAATAGTTACTTTCTTATTTCCAGGATACCAAGGGAACTTTTATTTAATAAATGCACACTTAGACCATTAAAATGAATTGTGAAAATAAAATTTTTCATCCAAAAACCAGCCTATTACATGTGAACTGGGCAATAAATGTAATTTTAATTAATGAAATATGAATGTAATGTGATCTGAAACGAATTACTGACATATTCTTCCCTGTTGTTCAAATAAGCAGAAAGGGATGCAAAGAACCTGGGCTCTGAAGTAAGAAGACCACCCACAGGGTTGCCCTCATCTCCACCACTCCTGAAAATAGCCCACTCTTCCTGAGCCTCGGCGTCTCAGGAGCACACAGACAGGAGGACCGTCTCCACCTGCCTCCCTCACACAGTCAGTGAGGATCACTGCTGCCCTACTAGAAATGGCCATTATTAGCAACATTTTGGTTCATATGTAGCTGCAATGATGGAGGACCTTTGGAATTAAAATAAATACCTAATTCTCATGTTATAAATAATGGCTCTTCTATACTCTGTGGGCTCCTATCGTAATAATCTGTTGGTTTGCATATACTTATTTTACTTAAAACACCTGCCAATAAACTCCACATTTCAACTTATTGAGGCAGAAAATGCTCCACTGGAAAACAGCAGCCTATTAGTAGCAGTCAGACTCTGCACCACTCTGTCCTGTGCTCCACGCTGGAGGACACCTGCTGCGAGTGGACACGCACGCGGGAGCCAGCCTCTCACACCGACTCGGAGGCTCTCTTCCCACTGCCTGGACTGCTCTACTTCTCTGTTAACTGCGCTTCCTTGGCTAAGGAAAAGGCACAGCCTTGGAGAAAACCTGATGGCCCAGGGACACAGGGTCACCATGAGTGTAAACCAAGGAACACAAAAGACCGACCGACTTCAAGACAGTGGCCCAGAACTCTAGTCATCACACCCACAGTGGCTTCTCAGGGACGTGCGGTTTCTGCCCACGGGTGTCCTGCACCTGCACTGCTCGCCCCCAGGGTGCTGCTCTGTGGCGGGGAGCAGCTCCTGCTGACTGGCTCTGCGCAAGCCTAGCGGCTGGTAAGACAGCAGTTTGGTGCGTGAGGGTATAAACCAGGAGACCGACAGATGTATGCCTTTCAAAGCCTTATTTTACTAACTTAGACGTCGACAGGAGTGTGATCATGTAAAATGAGTGTTCTATCAACAAAGCTGTACAGGCCCTTTGATCTAGACTCTTTCGGAAGATTCTGACCCTGGAGGTTTATGAAATAGCTGGAGTGTAATCCACCTGGAATAGCTCCAAATGATACTGGCTAAGTGGGGTCTTGGGTCAACTGTTCGTGGGGCTCCTCCAGGCAATCCTTCTCCCTACAATGGAGAAACGTGGAGAACCAGCCTCCAGGATCCAGGTTCTGGAGTGATTTCTTCTGAGCTGGGGGTACTTTCCTTTGACTAAGAAACAAAGCGAGACTTTGGTGGCCCCTGCAGAGCACTCGCAGCCACAGAACCCCAGCAAAGGGCACACCTTGTGGGCCCGCCTGTGCTGAATGGCTCCCGGGTGTAGGAGCACACGAGGCTCTCTGAGGGGGATGCCACCACACTCTCCTGCGAGAGACCCAGCTCAGCGACCCCACAGCAGGGGCTCCTCCAGTACTTCCAGGTGATTCCCTTCGCGTTCACGGGATAGATCTTTCGGGAAGGTGCCTACCTGGGGATCAGGATGTGAAGTATGAGTCCTGAAACCAGGAACCTGACAGATGATGATCTCTTAATGGGTATTTGCTTTCTGGAACCTTCTTCCTAACATGCTTCAGGTTCAAACTCCATGTCTGCTGAGTACTGGTCACATGCCAGCTGGGTCCTGGGACTAGACATTCTGGGGCCCATATGATAACCAGGCAGTGGTTTGCTTCACGGTGCTACCACACCTCCATTTATTATGCCCACTCACTTGAATTTTCTAAAAAATGGTCATCCGTTTTGATTTGCTATCCCACTTTTAAAAAGTTATGTTCTAAGTCAGAATAAAGAAGCCCTACATAGTCTGTAAAACCATTTCAGTCATGCTGACTACTTTTTGAAAATGTGGCATTTTGTATCTTTCAAAGCAGATTATTTAAAGTATGACCCTAATTAAACTGAAATTGGAAGTTGAACTCCAGCAATGAAGAGCAGAACCTGGAATCTGGTTAAGAGTTCAATGACACACACAGACCACCCTCTCCTCCATGAGCCCAGTGCATACACGAACGCCCCTGACTTCAAACAGGAGTGCCTACCACTGTCCAGCAGCACGGGAATATGACAGAGCGACATTTATGCCGCTTTGTAGTAGCATGGTCAATCACAATCATTAGTGAGCCCCAACAACTTGTGATTTTATCCATAACTACACACATTTCAGACGCTGTCCAGAAACAATTCGCCAAACTGGCCCGTCTCTAACTTCCCAATTTCACTGCAGAGCTGCTGTCTCTAACCCTTTGATGGCAGCTCCCTTTAGGGGCACCAGGGCCATATGGTGCCTCTGTCTGTTTGTCCTACCTGATCAGGCCGTCTTCACACCACACTTGGCATGATCACAAGAACCAGCACCTTGGGAGACAGAATTTCAGTTGGTGAAATGTGTGTGTGGGTGTGTACATGCACCTGGATATGTCTGTATGTCTATGTGCAATGAGTGGTAACTTGTCTTCACAGGGAATCTCAGCCACTGTGACAAGCTGGGCGGTTTCACGAGACTCAGGTTTCCCAGAACAAACATCGTGATTCTGAAGGAGGAAAGCCAGCTTCTCCTGCCACTTGAGACCAGCACGACCGCCTGACCCTCCTGATCTAAGCTCGCTCATCCACTGGCTCACACAGCCATCTTCGGCCCTGAGACAACACCGTCCCCGAGCTCGGATTCCTGAGCAGCTGAGCCCATGGAAGAGGCGTGAGAAAAAATATTCCCTTTGCTTTCAAAGATGTTTTGGCATTTCTCTGAGGAAAACAAAGACTCTTCAGAAAACTTCCACTTTCTAGAGAAGAAATGACCTTTACGAAAGGTTTCGTTTTGAAGTTGTGTTTGAGTCTGACACTAACAGAAACTGCAGACCGAACGGTCACCTGGACAGGCCCTGGGCAGCAGCTCCTGCTGTGCCCATCCCCGCAGCGCCAGGCCTCGGGCAGCACCCGTTCCACATCGCAGCAGAGATGGCTCATCGGTCAGTCCAGGTCAGGGACGCCCTCCCTCCAGACAGGCACAGGCACTGAAGGAGGCTCCGCAGTCTCCCCAGTGGATCCCACAGCGCCCACCCCGGGTGGCGTGTGGACTAAGCACCCTACAGCACTATTTCTGCCAGTAACTGCACCTCTTGACAGAGCATCCACGAACATGCAAAAGGAACAAGCAGGTGTGCGGACGGAACTTTCTGGGTAAGGTGGCTGAGCTCATCACACTGGGAATGTCTCAGAAAACCTCAGTGAGGACCAGACTGGGTAACGACTCAAGTGGAATAGAATCTAACATCTGACACAGTTGAAAGGAATTCTTGATAAAAGAAGTTAAAGACGGGTAAAGGCTAACTTTCCACACTGACCAGAAAGGCTTATTTATGTGGCAATCATGAATGTATCGTGAATGTCGACTCAGGAATTCTCGCTGGAGAACTGGCCCACTCAGCAGGCTGCAGATATTGAGAGATTACCATTCTCCTCCTCGTCCTCCTCGTCCTCCTCATCATCCTCGTCGTCCTCCTCGTCCTCCACATCCTCCATGTCATCGTCGTCGTCGTCGTCCTCCAGCTCCTCCTCCTCCTCGCGGTCCACCTCCTCGTCCTCGTCGTCGTCTTCCCTGGGCTCGTCTTCATCCTCAGAGTAGTCCTCCTCCTCCCCGTCCCCCTCCTTGTCCTCTGTCCCGTCGCTCTCGTAGCAATCGTCCACAGAGGAGCTGTCCGCTTTCACCGAGAACGGTGTCCGCTTGGGGGCAGGCCCCTGGGGCTGTTTATCTTGTGTTTTTCTTTTCTTGGCCAAGGGGCAACCATACACACTGTTGAGAGAGAGAGAGAGAGAGAGAGAGAGAGAGAGAGAGGTGAGCTGTGTTATCGTCTTTGAGGATCAGAGCATCAGGACTCTGGATCAAGAGAGCTAAGGTTTGGCATGACCACCCGTGTACAAAGGCCAGGGTCTAGGCACACACGTGCTCACACGTGTGCCCAAACCTGCTGGGACACTTTCCCAAGAAGCCTAGGCTGCACTCATCTGCTCACCACCACCATCAGGTCTGACCCCCAGCTCCCTAGTACTGTCCTTCCACACAGCAGCCTGCCATTCCTATCCACCTAGGAGGCTGCTTCATGGAGCTCTCCATAATGCCATGCCACTGACAACACAGGTCCAGTGATGTACAACTGAAAAGAATGAGCTCATGCACTATAAAAATATATGTTGTGAAACAGCTTTGGATGCATTTGGATCTGTATATTCTTTGGACATAATGACATCTCTATACATAATGACCCACCATGCCAGCCAATGAGAGCACCACCCAATTCACACTCAGGCCAACATCAGTCCTGCTCCAGCACCACAGAAACGAACTCTGTTATTGGCAGTCACCACTCAGTCATGCTGGACTTGCCCAGACCTGGGTAAGACCTTCACAGCAGGATTTCACAGCTGTTCTATGAACAAAGGCCGTTGTCCAAAACTATGCTGATTGCAGGCTGGGAACCCCATGTACACACTGCCAGGACCACAGGGAAAGACAGAGGAGCCAGTGTGCTGTGGGCACGTTGCACTGGTCTGGACCTAGATGCGTGGCCTCACCGCTCAGTGAGTATCTGGGAGAGATTCTCATGGCCTCTGAGCTGACATGAAGACCTGGTCATGGTGAAACCTGTTGGCCACGACCTTGTCCAGTGCACATCAGTCTGGGAGCCTCCTCCAGGCAAGTCTCTGTGCGATGCTGGAGTCAGGGGTGGGTGGAAGGCACAGATTCTCAGCTTGCAGCACCTGGGACCCACGGGGACTCAGACAAGGCAGCACACCGTGCACATCCCGTCCTCCTGCTCGCCACGGTGCCCGAGGGCCTGTCACGGGGTAGGCACTGCTGAGCAGTTGTTGAACGAATGGATGATGTGGGGCAAACGTCATGATACACACACGCAGAGGGTGTACTGTCATAAGGAACAAGGACGGCTAGTCAAGGGGCCCAGGGAGTCCCCAGGAAGGGCAATGCTGGGGAGGGGCTTTGAAGGAGACACGCACAATGTGTGGGAGAAAAAGACTGTCGCTATACATGTCAAACAAACAGAACCTGAACAGACATGGACATGAGAGGGAGCATGGAGTTCCGGGACTAAATCAGGACAGAACACTGGAGTCGGGGGTGCAGAGGTGGGTGGGCGTGGGCGTGGGCGTGGGGGGCAGGGGTTGAGTGGGCAGGGCCAGGCCCCTGGGGACTAACTGTGGGCCTCCAGATCCCCATGCAGGAGCAGGGAGTGTTAGAGGGCGCAGTCACATATGCGTGTGAGGACATGAGGGGGTAGTGGAGGGGAGACTGTGACAGAGAGCAGCACGCAGGCTGAGCCTCCAGCCTATGAGACACCAGGGTAACTGTCACCTCTCTTAAAAATAGTCATCAAAGCAAGAATAATACTTAATATAACCAAAAAAACTGAAAACAAATACTGGTATACATGGTATTTCTAATATGAAAGAAACAGAATTCAGAGATTTATGCAAATTTTTACATGTTTCGAGGGGAACCCAAGTCAATAATCTCAGAAGCATATGCACAGCTTATTGGTCAGGTCTCAGTCCCACACCAACCGCTCTTCTCACAAGACGGTCCTGGATCTGACCCAACTTGTTAATTTGCTCACTCTGTGTCTGTCCAGGTGATGTTAGTAACTGCAGCAGTAAGTGTGCGTTTCTGCTCTGCGAGGGTCTGCCCCTGCCTCTGTGAGTCTTGACGCCTATGGACACGTGCCCATAGCTCCTGTCTTCTCACCCATCTATCTATCTATCGACTGTCTGATGCATCTCTCCCGCATCAAAACTGCCCGCACAACAAGCACTGTCTGCTGCCACGGTGACCAGGACCGCCTTCCACCACCAGATGCACCCAGGCTGCTGGGAGACGATGACATGTCCGCTGACTCGATGCTCCTCAGTAATGCTATTCAAAGCCCCTCTTCAATTTGGCAGGGGGCCTTCTACAGAGCACACAGCCAGCACTGCGGTGGGACTGTGTCTGATACATTCCTCTCAGCCATACACACGTAGCTTCCTGAAATGTCAAGAGGGCTCACGTGTTGCTCAGACCTTACGTGGCTGGGGCTGCCAAGCCCAGAGCATTAGGACGAACACTGTTCTTCTGTCTCACTGGGTCAGTGTACTTCCTGGCCCTCCCTTCTGCAAACCATTGGATTCAGTCTCTCAACTGTTTGGAAGCAGCTGCTCGCACACGTCCGGTGTCTTCTGCCAGCTCACATGCTTTGACGCTCCAGGTCTCTCCTCCATCCACTAAGGTGAACTGTACACAAAACCGTCCTCCAGTCACAGACAAGCCCGTTGCCCCTGTGTGACCCCTTCTCACTGACTGCTAGTCAATGTGACAACACCCAAGCCCTTTCTACCCGTTAGACCTCACAGGGCTCAGGGGCCTGCTTGAGTCCATGGTGCATCCTGGGAAGCGAGACTCCGGGTTGGCACCTTAGAAGGCAAGTCTGGGGCATGTGTTTAGAGAGTGTGGACCCTCCTAAACCCACGTTCTGTGACCCCCATGTGCGATGAGGTGGTCAGTGACTAAAGGAGAGAATTTCCCTCGGAGAAGAGTGGGTGCTGCCCCCTCCAACTGCAGGTGCCGGCCAAGCCCACTTTCATCCCTCACATAGCTGCCACTTGCCCTCATTTGCCTCCTGCATCCCATGCTCACCACCACCGCACTGCCTGCAGCCGTCCCCTGCTGGCCCCTTTACCCCCACCTCAAGTTCTTTCTTCCCTGAGTCATTCCTGTTCGGTCTAGGATTCTGGGTCCTCTACCTTTAAGAACTCTGTACCATTCTCAAGAAAGATAAAAAAATGGGCAATAAGCACATGAAAAAAAAAACTTTTTTAAAGGTGCCTAGAACCTTGACAACAAAACAAAGCACCTTCATTAGACACTGAGCATCGCTTCATAATCTGCCTTGTTATTGTTACTTTCTCGTATGTGCTCATTTTATCTCAAGTAACTATTTCCACCCTGGCCTCCAGAACCGTGCCATGGGAGTAATCACTCTAAACTCCCACCTGCCAAGTGAAGGCATGAGTATTCTGCACCCTGGCTCCTGCTGGTTGGTGATTCTGACACTTTGGTATGGGCCCACCTGTCCTTAGATCTGGTTCGACCAGCATCTGGCTTTCAACACAACGTGTGCTGTCTCCTCTCTGACTACAGAACATTCACTACCTGCCATTTACACACAAGATCCTGACAGTGTAGGATAAAATGACCCCAACAATCTACGTCTTGGCAATAAAAGTGGCAAATTAAACTGCCATAAAATATACTTAGACGCTTTCTCTTTTGGCTGAAAATCGCAGATGGCGTCCAGGGTTTCCTGAGCTAGTTTACTCTGAGCTCGTGACTTTTGTGCTAGGAGACACCACTGAGATAATGTCCCCAGAACGACAGACTCTCGAGAAGAAAGGACCCTCAGAAAGCACTTTGTCCATCTTCCCATCTCGAAGAGAAGAAGCTAGGCCAGAGGGATGGAGTGACATGCCAAAGTCAGCACTGGGAGGCACCTCCCACCTTCAGAGCAAGAGCCTCTCAGCCTCGCTGCGCAGAGGTCAATGTGGACACAAACCAGAAAGATTGCTTCTCCTGGGGACCCACTGTGTGCTGTGTCCCTGCGGCTCACCGCGTCTGAAGCAGCTCACTCACTTCAGCTTAAAGGAACACGTCCAGAGAGAGAACTGCTGGAACCGAACACGCTGGTTAGACTGTCAACAGTGTTAGTTTCAAATTTATCTTTGTGGATATTTACAAGCTAACAACCCTCCCATCAGAAAGGTTCTAGGTCACATTTCACAGTGACAGCAGCACAGACTCTCTGGTCTGTATTAGTCTACAGAGAAACTCAATGCTGGAAGCAGCAGCTGTGACCACATCACCAGCAAGTGACGGGGCCACTTTGTACTGCTACCCGCACCTAGTGCAGCAGCAACACCTACTGCCATAGCAACACCTAATATTGTAGCAACACCTAATACCATATCAACACCTAATACTGTAGCAACACCTAATACCATAGCAACACCTAATACCACAGCAACACCTAATGCCATATCAACACCTAATACTGTAGCAACACCTAATACCATAGCAACACCCAATACCACAGCAACACCTAATGCCATATCAACACCTAATACTGTAGCAACACCTAATACCACAGCAACACCTAATACCACAGCAACACCTAATGCTATAGTAACACCTAATACCATAGCAACACCTAATGCCATAGCAACACCTAATACTGTAGCAACACCTAATACCACAGCAACACCTAATACCATAGCAACACCTAATGCCATATCAACACCTAATACTGTAGCAACACCTAATACCACAGCAACACCTAATACCATAGCAACACCTAGTACCACAGCAACACCTAATGCTATAGTAACACCTAATACCATAGCAACACCTAATGCCATAGCAACACCTAATACTGTAGCAACACCTAATGCTATAGTGACACCTAATACTGTAGCAACACCTAATACCATAGCAACATCTAACACCACAGCAACACTTAAGACTGTAGTAACACTTAATGTTGTAGTAACACCTAATACTGTAGTAATAAGCAATATTGTAGCAACACAATACTGTAGCTATGCTTAATACTGTAGTAATACTTAATACTGCAGTAACAGTTACTACTGTAGTAATAACACTGTACCAACATTTACTGCTATAGCTACGCTTAATACTGTAGCAATACAATCAAGATCCTGAAGTTACACCAACATACTACCCTGAATTACAATAATTAAGATAGGAAAAACTGAGAAGCTATATAAAAATTCATGATTCTACCAGTTACATCTTTGCCCTGGGGGTAAATATGTAAAAAAATACATACAAAGTGCTAAAAATTTCCTCCTCTTTCTCAAATATGCTCCTTTTCTTCAGATGCTCCAGGACAAAGCATTTATTCTATATGTGATTGGTGAGCAATTATCCAATTGTTGAATATTTAAAATGCTGACAGTTGGAGGGTCAGGATGTCCACACATTGATCTTGGGAATGGAGGGGTGCATGAGCATTCCAGCTCAAAGAAATGCAGCTCTGTGTAAACGCATGTCAGGTGTACAGCATTTTACAGATACGTAGACATGCAGACATACACCCATATGCACACTCCTTCCTAGAAACTGTGAAGCTTCTTAAACATGCATTTTTCTAATAAGTTATAGCAAGCAAAATACATGAGCTCTTACCCACAGAGATTTTCAAAGCTGCTCCAGTGTAATGGGCATTAGGCTATATATAATGTGCCTTCAAACCTAGTCATCATAAAGAGAATTAGAGCTGTGTTCTTGGGAAACCACCCACTGAAATTTCTTTGGCACTTTTTGGTTGAAATGTAACTTATAAGCACATCCACCTGCCCACTGGTTCCTACTCAGTGTTTGGACAATGTCTCAGGTAGACACAGCTATTTGTATTCCACTTCCCACTAACCATGAGGAATCCTTATCCTAAGATGCACGTAACAGGCTTACTGTGCTTACAGCCTGCTCTGTAACAGCACAAATGCGACACGACCCAGGCATGTGTTTAACAGGGCTTAACGTCACTGCAGTGCTACACGTGGTCACGGAATCTTTATTCCAGGCTGTGGCTCTCCTGCTGTCCTCAGAACCACTCCTTTACTAAACTTAGATGTCAAGTGATGTCAGCTTCTCATGACGCATACACGGGTTTTGAAGAGGCGATTCTGGCTCTCAGACAGTAAGCAGGGGAGAGTGAGGCAATCCCCGTTTCAGAGGAGGTAAGCTCAGAGCATCCCCTGCATCCTTCCGGGGTCTCCCAGTCTCTGAGTACAGCATCTCTATCCACTTGTCTCCAGTCTGTTTGTCTGTGTGAGCAGGGAGGTGCCCTTGGGGGACATACCCAGTGTGCCTGTGGCATGCTCTGGTCTTCTAGAATTTCTGATCAGAAGGGCTATGGCAGAAGTTCCTCAGACCACCGCAGTCACTGCTTATTCAGACAAGGTCTCACTCGGGGTCTCGATGGGTGAGGCCAGTGTGTGTGCATGTGTTCAGCTCTGTGTGTCCCTCACCTCAGCTTCTGAGATATAGGTCCTTGCTCCTCTGATTTCCAGATTCTTCTGAAGCTGTGCAGATCTGCAGGCACAAGAGAAACTGCCCTGCGGTGCAGACCTGGCCCGGGAGCTCCCTGACAGTGAGGCCAGATGCCCTGGGGAAGAGGCTCCAGCCATTTCCAGCAGGGCCCCTGGGGTCTGCCTAGCAAGGGCCAGGGAGCCTCCCTCACAGGTCCCAGCACTTCTCCAGTGTCACCTATGGAAAGGGGACAGGCAATCTGCAAACACACCCAAACCTTGCTTCACTGCACTTGGGGTAAGACCTGGGGGGTAAAAGGTGCAGAACTCTTTCTCCTTTGAAAAGAAATGAGTATCCCTGGCCGGTTTGGTTCAGCAGTTAGAGCGTCAGTCAGCGCGCGGACCAGCGAGGACTGGGTTTGGTTCCCACTAAGGGCACATACCTCAGTTGCAGTTTGTCCCTGGCCCTGGCTGGGGTTGTGTGGGTGGCAACCACTTGGTGTGTCTCTCAATGTTTCTCTCTCTCTCTCTCTTCCCCCCTTCTCCCTCCTGCTCTATCTGAAGATAAATGCAAAAATGTCCTCAGGTGAGGATTAAAAAAAAGGAAAGAAACAAGTAGTCTTCTCCTTCCACGCAGTGCAGAGTGCGTGGAGGGGCCTGGGGAGAGGGGGAGGCTTTAAACACAGGCTCCAGGTGGGCACCTCTGGGCTTCAACCCAGTCCCTCGCTGCACTCAGTCCTTGTTTGAACGTAAATGATGCACTCTGTAGCACCTAAGACCATTTTTCTGTCCCCGTATTTAACTACATTAAATAGACAAATATTTTTTTTCTTATCTATCAATTTTCTTAGGAACTGCCTTCCCTGTGAATAGAAAGAAAAACCTTGGAGCTACAATTGCACAGACTCTGAGACTTCTCACTCAGGAGGCTTCTTGGCTCATCGTGTGCCCTCGGGTGGCTGCTGCTCACTGTGGGTCTCAGTCCCTCCTCTGCCACAGGAAGGTTCAGTCAGACACTCGGGACCTCAGAGGCGTTCTATAGAGCCCTGGGCTGCAGACCAGGTGTCCCAGCTGAGGACAGGCTTGCACAGTTGGGGAGGGCAGCTACCTCGTGGTCGTGTGAAATGCTGTCCTTGCACTGACACACTTGGGCTTGTGGCTTTGGTGGCTGACCTCTCAATCCAAAGCTAAATGGGTGGCTGGGAGGGGCCGTGTCAGGTGCCAGGACAGAGAGCGAGAGCCCCTGCCCTCCGCCTGGAAGCTCTCCCTTCCTTGGTGACAGACCGACCTTCCAGGTGGGGAGGGCGCTGGGGCCAGGTCCCACCAAGCACTAAGTAAGATCATTCTCTAAAAGGCAAGGAGTGTGACTTAGACTTTGAACCATGACTTCTTCCAGAATTTCCTGGCAAAGGCATTGTTGAAAAGCAAGATCGATCCTTTATAAATCAATTTGTTCACAAACAGGATAATTCTTTTTTGAATAAGAAGGGAGCATTTCTGCAACAGTGATGCTCCATATCACCTGCAGCAGAGTGCAGGCAGCCTTCTACTCCCTGGCGTGACCATGAGCAGTCTCACGGGCTGAGAAACACCAGGAACAGCTCACACCACCCCTCCCCCCCGCGCTCCTCCTGAGCGTCCACCCCAAGGGGGAGCCCACATCACAGAGAACTCTCTCTGTAGGTATTTGTCACACACTGTTTATAACATGGAAACATTTGTAAAAACCTTAGTAATTTCCAACAACAAGAGAAGGGTCGTGTATATTACAACGGTGTCACTGCATGGAAGGTTATGAAAATATTTAATGACATCAGAAAAGGCTCACGTTATAACGTCAACTAAAAATTTAAATGAGTACAAATTTACACCTATAATGTGAGATTAAATTAAGAAGTAGCAAAGTGCATTAAAAATCAAAGAAAAAATCTAGCAGTGGTTACTGATGTTCTGGGCAAATGTCACAGGGCTCTGGGTGAGCACATCTGGAAGTGTTTCAAAAATGGAAAAGCCCAGGATCCTTCTCCATTTCCAGCTGAATGGGGCACCAGGAGCCTCTGCTGTGTGCCTCGAGTCCGGGCAGCACCCACAGGGCCCATGTGGGGAGACAGGGGCTAAGTGATGCTGAGCCCTGGGTGGGGGCTCCGGTGAGTCCCAGCCCCCAAATGCTCTGCCCCCACCACCCTGATAGAGATCAATCTAGGTAATCTAGGCAATCTGGTAATCTAGGTAATCCAGGCAATCTAGGTAATCCAGGCAATCTAGGCAATCCAGAGTAATCCAGGCAATCTAGGCAATCCAGGCAATCCAAGGTAATCTAGGCAATCCAGAGTAATCCAGGCAATCTAGGCAATCCAGTCAATCTAGGCAATCCAGGGTAATCTAGGTAATCCAGGTAATCTGGGTAATCTAAGGTAATCTGGGTAATCCAGGTAATCTAGGCAATCTAGGGTAGTCTAAGTAATCTAGGGTAATCTAAGTAATCTAGGTAATCTGGGCAATCTAGGTAATCCAGGCAATCTAGGCAATCCAGGCAATCTAGGGTAATCTAGGCAATCCAGGCAATCTAGGGTAATCTAGGCAATCCAGGGTAATCCAGGCAATCTAGGTAATCCAGGCAATCCAGGATAGTCCAGGCAATCTGGGGTAATCCAGGCAATCCAGGGTAATCCAGGCAAGCTAGGCAATCCAGGCAATCTAGGGTAATCCAGGCAATCCGGGCAATCTAGGGTAATCCAGGGTAATCTAGGCAATCCAGGGTAATCTAGGCAATCTAGGTAATCCAGGGTAATCTAGGCAATCCAGGTATTCTAGGCAATCTAGGGTAATCCAAGCAATCTAGATAATCCAGGTAATCTAGGCAATCCAGGTAATCTAGGCAAACTAGGTAATCTAGGCAATCCAGGTAATCTAGGTAATCCAGTTAATCTAGGCAATCCAGGGTAATCTAGGTAATCCAGGGTAATCTAGATAATCCAGGTAATCTAGGCAATCTAGGTAATCTAGGCAATCTAGTGCAATCTAGGTAATCTAGGCAATCTAGGTAATCTAGAAGCTCTGACAAAGGCCACACTCACCCAGGGACAGGTCAATTCATTAGTCCCTCAGTGGGTGGGGCCCCACTATAATAATTCATCAGTGCTCTCAACCTGCTGGAGTGGGAGCCAGGTGACTGCGTGGAAGAGGAGCCTGGGCGGAGGGGCGCTGCCCCGTGTGCAGAGCACTGTGATGGCTGACAATACAGTCTGGGGCCCGGGGTGCAAACAGGGGAGAGCTGCTCATAGACACTGCTGGGAGAGGAGCCGAAGCTCCCGAGTTCAGCTGCCCACCCCTGCTGTGTCCCACGTATGGCAAGCCTGGCAGAGCCAGCCACCCTGAGCTGCTCTCTTCTCTGAGTGACCCCATATCAGCGTCCCACACCCTCTACCCCAACCGACCTCAGAGGGGAGTCTCTCAGACCTAGGGCCAAGTCACTGCTCGGTAACTGACCCGCCTGCTGACCTGCTTGTAAATGGTGGTCTCCGCCTCCCCACCCTCTCCACTCTCCTTTCCAGCCAGGGGGGAAGGTGGGACTGGACAGCTCTCAGGTCTGCTCCCAGGGGGTCCAGATAAAACATTCAGAAGCACAATAAGCCACTGGATTGGCTAAGGGGCAAACAGGTGATCTAAGAACATCACTGCATCATAATATGTTATTCATGAATAGGATTTCTTCCAAGATGCTCTCTCCTCCCTAGAGCTTTGGGAAATGCACTCCTTGCACACTGAGCTCCTCTCTGATGGCAGATGCAGCATTGGTTGGTGTTCAGACTGCACAGTGGCTACTACATTCCAGGGAGTGGACCTTCTAAAACCAGCTGAATTAGACAGATGGAGCTCAGAGCTTGCCCTAAACAGAAAAGGGATGGTGATTCTTCCTAATGACCCATTCTGAGGCCAGCACCTCTCTGGGTGAGGGGTGCAAGGTATACAAGGGTTTCCCAGTCCCCAGGACATACCCCAGTTTTCTTTAGTGGAGCTGCCTTGGCCTTCTGTTACCCATGTGCTCCTGGCCACTGGGCTCTGTGCAGGCTCAGGGGACATACACAGGTAGGGCCTGGATGGGGACTCTGAGAAGCCCAGAGCCTCTGGACCTCACCTGTGTGGGTGAACTGAGCTCTAGATGGCTCTGGGGGATCCCAATGTAGGACAGGGGTGAGCCTGGACAAGCCGCAGGGTCCACAGCACTGAGTTCACCCACACCAGCTGCCTTCCCTTCCCCAGAGAGCATGCAGAACTCCTGAGAACGTCCCTGCCAGTCTCACAGGTCCACTGGGAGCAGTGGGATGGAAGATGACATCCCGTCAAATGTCATCCTGTGGCCACTGGAGGCCTTAGGACTGAGGCTGATGGCCCCAACACTGGGGTGTGGCTGGGCTGCAGTCTGAGGTGGACCACTGGTCCCTGCTCTGGGTCTGCCAAGTCTGGATTCAGGTGCCACACTTATATCTTAACTCAGGGACAGGAACTGCGACAGGTCATCTGGCACCTCGTCTCTGGGACGAGGTTCTGGTTGTCACTGCATGTTTCTGCTGTGGTTTCAGGTAATACTGCTGTGGGCTTTGTCTTCCAGCTGCTTCTCTAGAATGAATGTCCCTTCTGGTACCTGAGAACCCATGTAATCAGGTGTCTGCCCTTTGCTTACACCCTGTTCCTTTGGGCAGGGGTTCTCACACTTGGGGAGAGTCAGAGTCCCCTGGAGGGCATGGACACACACTGCCAGTCTCGACCCACAGCTTCTCATTCAGCAGGACTTGGCTGGGCCCAAGAATCTGCCTTTCTAGAGAACTGTAGGTAATGTTGATATTCCAGGTCAGGGGACCCACCTGAAGAGCTCCTGCCTCAGGGGAAGCTGGGATGGGCTTGAGTCACGAGGACCATCCTACCTGCTGGTCAGGGTGGCTCTGCAGTGGTCAAGGACCCAGCTGGAACACCAGAGCTCTGAGGACAGCGTCAGTGGTTCCTCAGAAGTTCCCAGGACTTGAGAAAGCATCTAGCAATGGCTCTCTCCAGTCTCCTCTGGATGTTGGGGGGCAGCTCTCAGGCCCAGCCACAGTCTCTCCCAGGATGAGGTGAGAACAGGAGCGCAGAGGACTGCAAGGCAGGTGCACTCACCTTGGCACTCAGCTCCCGGTCTCCGGCTCAAGGCAGACCACACTGTGCTGTGTCGGCCGGCCTGAGGCGGGCTCCCCATTCACTGCAGCTGCAGACACCCTAGGTGCCACAGACGCCTTTCAGATGAAACACTGAGACAGTATTTCCCTTCTCTCTGCAGGATCAGCAGGAAGAGGTGCTGGAAGTGGGGTTTCCATCCCATGCTGGGGTCTAATAGTTGAGGCAGGACGTCCTCTTCAGGGCAGGACAAAACAGGAGTCTGTGTCTCCAGGGCCAGAATACAGGTTATGATGATGTCAAGGTGCACATCCTGAGAGGTGGCTATAAGGACTAGATTGCGGTGCTGGTCAGGATTTGAGTTTCTCCAAAATCAGCTGTTCTGACTGCAGATCCCTGGCATGCAGACTGGTTGCCCAGAATTGTCAGGTCACGGTCAACTAGGTTGGTGTGAAGGGTTTGTACCCTTTCAGTCCCTGTCCACCCTCCCCCACCATCTTCACTATAAGGGGAACGCATGCCCCCCAGGGCAGAGCCCACAGACCTGTCCAACAACCCCTGACCCACCTTTTCCATCAGTGGGAGTAAGAAGAACCAGATCAGCAGAGACCCACATGCTTGAGGTGGAGGGTGAGCTCAGGTCAGAGCACCAGCGAAATGCAGGTGCCTCGGGGCTGCAGCTCACAATTGGTACAGGGTCCACCCCTCAGCCCCTCCACGGCTGCATCAAGGCCTCTCTCCACACCTTGGACCTAGGAAGCGGCTGCTGTGTTTCTGCCATGAAGCCAAGCAGCAGGTGGAGGCTGCAGACGGCTGTGCGGCAGGGCAGGGCGACCACGGTGTGCTGCGCACAGCTAGCTGTGGCCCTGCCAGTGTCACCAAGCCATTTTAAACTGCGTTGTGTGTCAACTATCTGAGATACGGAATTACTTGAAAACTGTATTTAATTTTATCAATTGTTAAAAATATTTCCTGAAATGCACCATGTTTCATTTCAGTTTTATTTTTTATTTATTTATTTTTTATCCTCACCCGAGGACATTTTTCCATTTTCTGTTCAGATAGAGCGGGAGGGAGAGAGAGGAAGAGAGAGAGAGAGAAAGATTGATGTGAAAGGGACACATCGAGTGGCTTCCACCCGCACGACCAACCAGAGGCGGGGACAAACTGCAACTGAGATACGTGCCCCTAGCGAGCGGGAACCGAACCCAGGTCTCTCTGTACCGCAGGTCGACACTCCAACTGCTGAGCCAAACCGGCCAGGGCTCGTTTCAGTTTTAAAGACCCTGACTCAGTTGCTCACTCCTGTCAAGTGCCCAGAGACATGTCCATGTGCAGACATGCTGTAGACCAGCAGCAGGCAAGAAGCCGTTTCAACTGAGGGTTCAGTGTGACCATCAAGGTTAGCTGCCGCCACAGTCCAAACGCCTGCGCCTGAGGATGGCGTGTTTGTGCATGATCAACATCAGAAGGACCAGTCCAGGGAAACCCTCTAGCTGATTCTCCATTTCCCACAAATAATTCCCTAGATCTCAAAATCACTGCTCTACGCACAACTGTGCAGGCCATCAAGTTAATGGTAAAATACATGCACCCCTAGTTCTGATTTACGTCAGTGACGAACAGTAAAAGGACAGGCGGGTCGTGAAGTCTAAGGACGGGGCGATGGCGTGCACAGCGATGACCCTCTCGTGAAGACCCAGGGCTATTCCACGGGCCCTGAAGTCAAGCACAGACGGATTGGCTGGGCGGCTGCGTGCACAGCATTCCCCCGCAGCGACCTCTGTGCGGCAGCCACGCGTCAGCCAGAGCGCCCACAGGCCTGCGCTGTGCTCCGTGCACCCCGGTGGAGCTTCCCTTTCCACATGCAGGGCCTTACTAATTAAAACCAGCTCTGCAATTAAATGTGGAAAATTGTGTTAAACTTTCAAGCGTGATTAGAAAAAATGCAATTATTTTTAGGACATTTTATTTCAATGCAAATGAAACTTCTCTCAACGTGAAATGGGTAAGTGGGAGGCAGAGGGACTCCTGGCTCTCTGTCTTCCTCTCTGTTTCTCACCCCTTTTGGATTATAGATGCACCTCTCAGCTGCACGTTGCAGAGCTCCACTATCTCTCGCCAGTGCTTGGCTCTGTTCCAAGGCTTTTAGTGAGAGCTCTCTGTCAAGGCATGAATAATACAGCCCCTAGGCCGCTGGCAGAATCCCAATGAGGCGTGCATACATCAGGAAGCAAGCCCCCACCTCCTCTCCAGAACAAGTCCGTGAAGACAGGCAATTATTCACCCGCGGCTGCCGCCATGGCAATCACACTGGCGGGTGGAAGGCACAGGAAACGGAGAAGACTCTGAATAAGGGATGTGCACAATAAGCCAGAGAATCCAATACTTTTCTGATCAAAAAGGGAGCTGCCATTTGGAGCTTTTAATTTTATAGTTTCAAGATCAATTGCTTTGGCTCTGAATTTTCTCCACTGAGAGGATTTAAAATAATAGCAATATCCATCACCCAGTTTTCGGGTGCTTGTTGAGTGTGCAAGACTCTACGGCTAAATTGTGGGTCAAATATTCACCAGGACCTTATTCTCAACCAACAAATAAGTTAAAAAATTGCAATGAAGAGAAATGTAAATGAAGTCCAATGAATTTCAGAAACAAGTTCAGAGGGTCACAAACAGGCGTGAAGATGAGTCCATGTTAGGCCCCTGTCTGTCTCTCCTGAGAGGCATGTATAAAAGTCACTGCTCAGAAAGAAGAAAACCTAATTAATTTCAAATATTCCAGTCCATAATTACTACCAGGAAGGCTGAAATTCAAACTCCTCTACATTTTTAAATAGTATTCTATAATATATATGAATAAATTCTGACTACTCCTATTTTGAATTTTATTGGGGAAAACTAGGAACAATAAGCCAACTGACTGGTGGTGAATTTGGTTTCTATGGACATTCCCCTATCTCAACATCAAGTCATACCTTGTTTTTAACACAAACAACATTTTATTTCAGAGTGGGTAGAGAAGACGTAAACTGTGATGATGGCACTAGAACTGCGTCTCAGTCAAATGCACGCGCAGACTTGGACAGAAGAGCTTTGACAGCCACATCGCTGTGTGCACCTCGGCACAGCTGCTGCCATGCGCTGGACTAATGGCAAACGCTCTTCATTGGTATTTGAACGGAACTAAAGCAACAGATAGTGACGTGTGGCTTCTTTTCACCATGTCTTCCTCCTTCCAGATGTCAAGCTTTGATGTGGGGGCTGCCACCAGGAAATGCCAGGCCTCATATCCCACCCAGTGACGTGCCCCTCTGCTCTGGCATCGTGACACGCTGGCTCACACTGAACACATGCTTCGGCGGGCTCTCCATACTTCACACTTTGCCTGGAGCCTCCCTGCCAACAAACTGTTGTCAGGAGGAGGAACAGGCTAGCAACTTCCTAAATTCCCAGGATGTGGCCTCCAGGTCTCCCATTATCTTCCTGCCCCCATCCACCATCAGCATGGCTGTGGGCACATGGGCAACAGCTTGTGTGTTACCCACAGATGTTCTGCTTACCCCCTGGGAAGGAGTGGACCAGGGAGGAGAGCGGAGGGGCCCGGAAAGAAGTGTGCTTCCCAAATGCAGGCCTCTAACTAAATGCTGGAGAGCTCACTGAGGACAGCCGAAGATGGCCGAGCGGTCTGCTCCCGCACAGGTAGCTCTGTGTGAGGTGGTCTGCAGCTGCCCACTCGCACAGTTCAGGGGAAGCACATGGGCTCACAGTGGGAGGTACCAAGCCATGTGCGCAGCTGTCATGGGACAGCGAGCCAAAGGAAGAGGTCAGAGGTGCTGCGCACAAAAAAGGCTGTTAGCACTTTGGTTCACATTAGGAGAATCTCTCTGGCCCAGTGGCAAAGTCCATGGTTTCTGTCAGGCACACGTGCTCACAGTGAAAAGCTCAGCTTGAAAAACAAAAGTCAGATTCACATGTCCGGATACAATGTTTCTGAAGATTAATGTCTATTACATCTGTGAGCTGCATGAGAGGCCTGGCCCTGACTTCTTACATCAGGGCCCAAAAGTGTCCACTGGGCTTGAGGTCCCGCTGGTCAGCGTTTGGGAATTCAGTCCATTTATCTTCACTGCCCAGAGGAAGCTCCCCTGAGGAGCTGATGAGCGCCTGCCTCCAACATGGAGACTCGACCCATCTTTCTCAAGGGACTAAAGGCCGTACGTACTGTATTAAAACCTCTAAACCTCTGATACAGTCTGCACTTCCAGTAAAACTACGTTTCAATTCCCCTCATGTTTGTCTTGCATTATTTCTCTAACTTAAAAATTTTTTTTTTTTTTATCCTTAACTGAGGACATTTTTGCATTTATCTTCAGATAGAGTGGGAGGAAGAGAGGGTGGAAGAGAGAGAGAGAAACATCGATGTGAGAGAGACACACGGCATGGTTGCCACCCACATGACCCCAATCAGGGCTGGGACGAACCATAACCAAGGGACATGCCCTTAGCGGGAACTGAACCCGGGCTTCTCTGGTCCGCGGGCCGATGCTCTAACCGCTGCGCCAAACCGGCCAGGGCTCTAACTTTTAACAGTGCATTTGCACGTGTATTTATCAGCTACGTCAAACTGGCCACAAACCATTAACACAAATAAATACTCATGACAGATTATCTTCCGTTCAAGGACACAATTTGTGAAATGAGGCGGGCGATCTGAAAGTATTAGAACCCTAACTCCTACCCCCAGTTTTTAACCAGGGTCTTAAATTGCGAATTCCTTTTTCAGGTCATTGTTTCCTTTCACAGGAATTACTTGTGGTTGGGGGTCCTCTACCCTCTATGTCGATTCCTCACACACCCATAGCCCACCTCTCTCGACTGAAAACAAGAGAGTGTGCCGTGACTGTGGGCAGCTACATGGCAGCCAGGACCCAAAGCAACAGCAGACCAACCATCACGAGCCACATAGCGTGTGTCCCACACAGCAGTGAGTGTGTGCATCACTGTGGCTAATATTTGACTTCCTTAGAAATTTCCTTACGTCAAAAAGAAAGATCAGGGCGTTAAATCTATGATGATGGAAGGAGACTTGACTTTGGCTGGTGAGCACACAATGCAATATACAGATGATATATTATAGAATTGTACACCTGAAACTTATATAATCTTATTAACCAAAATCACCCCAATACATTCAATAAAATAAAAAAGAGAAAGAACTGCTAGGCATTGTTTTATCACTTGGTATCAAATTTCCTAAACATTGTTTTGATTTTTGATATTGTTGATTCCACACACCTGCCTCAAATTATGTTTTGCATGTTCAAATAAATAGAAACTTCAACATGCTAAATAACACCTTTTACTTGGCTATGAACTGATTTGATATATCAATAAAATAAAATTGTAGCCCTAATGGAAATACATTCATTGAAAACCTCATCTTTAATAGACCGAAGGTAAGGGCAGTGTTATTAAAACCCCACTGAGGCTGCCATTCCTGATATATGGAGGGGCCTGCCAGCCCTGTGTCTCAGCAGAGGTCAAGGTCACACTTGTGGAGGCGTACAGGTGTCTATGTGCAGGAAGTCTTTTGAACCAGAACAAACAAAGCAGGTGTAACTGGACTCGCAGTGGGAAAGCGCAGCAGTCCACAGGTGCTGAGGGACAAGCACCCCCATAGGGGCTCGTCTTCAGGGTCAGAAATTCAAATGCCACCCCTAAGTCGCAGATTACTGACAGCGTATAGACTCCTCGAGGGGACCCTGAGAAGAGTCTCTCTGACCTGACTGAGGCTCTCTCATCCAAACGCAGGAGGCAGCTGTGCAGGGTGTCTGGCCACCGGGTGGGGGCTGGCCCAGCGTCTGCACTGGGATCAGCTGCTCACGGCTTGCCACACATTCCAACTCCCAACCCACTGCTCCCATTCAAACACTAGCAATTCCAGTAATTGCACGCAATGCGACTCATGGTAAAATTATAACATTAACAAAATTAAGTTAAAAAATTTGTTGAAAGATTTCCAATTAGGATGTTTCTGTGAATCCTCCCTAAAATTCCATCTGCTTAGTTCCTGCTGCAGGATTCAAGGCGTTCTGTGCCCACGTCAGCATCCTGGCTCAAGGCCACCCCCGAATCACACTGAAGCAAGTCCAGGCACCTCCTCAGCAGGGAGAGGTCTCGGAGGCAGGTGCGTGTCCCGCAGGGCACATCCTCAGGCGCAAAGTGCACCTTGGCAGGGACCCAAGTGTCTGAAATAATTCTTTGGAAATATCATGATTTTTCCTGCAAAACCGGGGTTATAAAATATCTAGCTGACAATTAAAGCTTTTTAACTAAATTTAATCATTTTATTAACAGTACGATAAATAACTATTGACCAATCAAGAGATGGTCATAGGAAAATCATATTTCACTCATGGTTTGCTAACCTGTTTTCCAGTGAAAATAGAAACAATGTGGTTTTTCTAAAACTTTTAGATTAAAATTTATATAAATATTCCATAAAATAGCGTAAATTATTTAAACCATTTAAATTACATAGTTCAATAACTGACTCTTTAATACAGTAACAATACTAATATAATAAATTAAATTAAATATTTTAAATCACAAAAAGAAAAGGACTTGCTATTCCTTTGGTGTGCACATAACAGAAATCTGACAACCACTCCATCATGGATGCTCCTGAAACACTCCCTGCCTCCCTAGATGCTAGTATGGGCATTTAGGGAGCAACTTGTAATTTTTCCCTTGTTTTACTAGAGGACATTCAAAGCAATTGCTTGGTTCCACCATAAATGAATGTTCAGAAGAAAGGGATGTAGAGCAGACAGTGAAGGAAGGTCACCTGGTGCTGTGGGCACACCTGCTCTGGCACCTGAGCGTGGATTCCGTGGCCTGGTTTCTGACGGTTTGTCAGGCTCAGTGACCTTGGTCCCTGCAACCCAATTTGTGAAAATTAGCTGACAGTGTCCTACAGTCTATACCTACTTTGCTCGTCACCACGGAAACATCCACTGGCAGGGAAGGCGCTCTGGTGGCAGGGAAGAGCCTCCTCACGGATAAACGAATCTGAAGACCACCTTCTCCGTGATACTCACTCGGCTCAGGTGTGCACACTGGAATTCTGCTGTGATGCGGCTTTGACAGTTACCCCGCCACCTGATCCTCCAGATGTCCACACCCATCTCGCTGACCAACCTAACCCCGTATTTACGAGGTAACATAATCCTGTGAAGCCCAGACTCTCCTCAGGCCATCAGTCCTCTTTCCCTCCCCAGCAACCTCCCGCTGCAGCTGCCCAGGTCCAGGCTTTGGTTCTTGTCCCAGGACAAACTGCTCCATTATGGAAACCATGTTCTAGCAGAAAGATCTGAAGGTCACACTTGGATTTACCATCTGTGATTTATCGCCCTGCCCTGCAGCTAGCGGCATGAGAAAAGGGGAGGGAGAAAGAAATCTTGGTGACAGCGTGGGAGGTGTCAGTGAGTTGTCCCGTGCACAGGCAAAATGAGTTTCAGGCTGGTCTTAATTTCTATCATTTTACGAAATGCCACAGATTCTGCCCCATGAATCAGTGAGAACGGCTGATGTTTTGAGAACCTGTGCAAGAAACCAATGACTGCCCGGCCGGTGTGGCTCAGTGGTTGAGCGTCAACCCATGCACCAAGAGGTCACCAGTTCGATTCCCGGTGAGGGCGCATGCCCTGGTCGTGGGCCCAATCCCCAGTGGGGGGCATGCAGGAGACAGCCAATCAATGTTCTCTCTCATTGATGTTTCTCTCTCTCTCTCTCTCCCTCTCGCTTCTTTTCTCTCTAAAATAAAAATGAGAGAAAAAAAAAAAAAGGAGACCAATGACCAATGACTGAGTTCATGTCAGAGGGGGAAAAAGCTGAACACTCATTGTTCTCCAAGAACACCTGCCCAGTCACTTCATCATGGGAGCTGTGTCCCTGAGCCACCAGACAGACATGTGGAACACGCAGCATTACCTTCTGTGTCTTGCGTATTTGCCACTGACATGACCGCTGCCATCACAGCCAGGAGTGGGACAGCTGCAAGAGGAAAGAGTACATTACACGGTGCTGCGTGCCAAGGACCACTGAGACCGAGAACTTCAGTGACAGCACAGAGGAGGAGGGCCACACAGACGGACAGAGACAAACTCAAAACCTGGGAGGGAAGGTTAGGGAGGCTTTTTGTTAGTGAGTCTCGGGGGAGGTGATTTCATCATGCAGCGGGCCCTTAGCAAGACACCATGAACTCAAAAGTACACTCTATCCATGAAAAGGTATGGATTTTCCAAAAGGCATGGGGGACATGTTTACCAAGAGCACTAACCTGAACAGCTCTTGTATGGCTGGTTCCACGGGAACTGTGGAGAGAGGGAAACAGATAACAATGCATCATCTACCACAAGCACCCTCTTCCACAGAAAGTCCCGAGGGTGGTGTCAAGGCAGCAGTCAGAAGGAATCGAGCAAATAGCTTCTGCAGCATGAAGGTGACCCCAGGTGGGGCCTTCAAGGACTCGGAAGTGTGGACGTACCTCGAACCCCTTTGGACCGTGTGCGATGACGTTTCTCCTCGGCGTCCACCTCCATCTGGGGATAGATTAGCAGGCGGTCAGTGTCCTTCTGCACGCTGAGGCTAGCAGGGCACGAGCTGTGCCCTTGCATTTTAGGGACAGAGTTGTAACCCTGTTTCCCTCTGTGCAGGGACAGCATTAGGCGGTGCAAACGTGTTAGAAATAACAGGCCAGACCTGGCCCTTGCAGGGAGTCAGGAGGTTGAGCCTCTGCGATGAGCCTCGAGTGGAACCTGTCTGCTCTCTGAAAGGGCTGACCAGGGCATGTCTGGGTTGATTCAAGTTGGACTTGGTACCAAGAATGTGCCAGAAGGTGCAAGTGTGCACCTGTGCATGCCTGGACTCTCCTTGTGCACAGGGAGGTGAGCTCTACTCAGGAGTGGGCGTCACAGGGCTGCACTGTGTCTGGGGGACCCCCACTGCCACTGGGTTCCTGGGGTATCATCCACACTGAGCTTTTCAGGGACACGGGCCCTTTGCTCACGGTAACCCACACATCTTACACTTTGGAGACTGCGGCCCTCACAACATTGTAAGGAAGGTACCTTTATTACATCTTCCCTAGACCTGACTTGCCCATGATCACTGAGCAGAAGGCCAGGTGCAGGGCCCTGAAACCAAGCCCCTGCCTCTCCATGTCACCTCTGAGCCAGAAACACACTGCTGGATGGGTGACTATGGGTGGTGCTCTGTGCACACAATGTCTCCACAACGGGAGAGTAATCTGCAATGGCATCTGCACAACAGGAGGCCCACACAGCGAGGCCGATGGAAGCAGTGCAGGTGAGAGGGCAGCCCAACTGCAGGGACAGGGCCTCTCACCCCCGTGACCTCTGTGCCCTGTCCGAGGGGCCAGCGCTGCACAAGACGTGACTCCCTCCACTGTCCGTGACAGCCAAGGCCATACAGGATGAAGACACCCCGTCAGATGCGTGGGTTCTGCTGGGGGGCAGACTGAACAGAATGGGCAGGCTCCCCACACGGGACATGGGGCATCGCAGCCTCACGCAGCGGCTCCCGAGGCACCGCTCACCTCAACTGACCATGAAATACTCATTAACGTTATGTGCCAGGCACGGCATCAGGAAATAAGAAATACACGCAATAAACAAAAGAAGCTCATGTAATGGTCTTAAGACCTTCCATGGAAGACACACGTGTTCAGATTTAAGACAGAGTCAATGAAAGAAGAATTTCAGAAGAGGAGCCAGTGTGAAGCAGGGCTCTGAGGGGAGGCTTCCCAGGGGAAGCTGCGATGCTCAAGGGTCTGCAGCTGTGGGAGGGTGGGAGGGAGGCGAACCCAAGCTTATGTAGGGGTCCTGGAAACAGCTGTTGGATGGGTGAGGCCATCTGCTGGGACAATGGCAGGTCAAGGAGATGGCAGGAGGCAGATGGGTCTGAGAAGATGGGGGTGGCAGAGCAGAGAGGGCTGGGGTGGAGGTGCAGGATCAGAGGGAGGGGTGCAGCCAACCCAGCGGCAGCTCCATAGCTATTGTCACCTCTGAGCACGGTGGCGGTGGGGGGCCTCAAAAGCATATTTAGAAAGTGACTCCTGAGCAGTCTGAGTGAGCGCAGAGGGAGCAGGAGTAGGGTCAGGAGAGCCACGAGGAGGTGACAGCCACCTAACAAGGCAGGGCCACCACAGCGCCTGGAATGCATGGCCGCCCAGGGAAGTGAGAGGCACAGGAAGAAGGACATGGACGGAGAAAACCCTGAGGACAATCCACACGAGGCTGTGCCACAGTCCCTTCTGTCTCTTGAGCTCATGCACGAGCTCTGGGACCCTCAGCAAGGCTCACAAGGACCCGCAGGGTGTCAGTGCACCTCTGGGTGATATCAGTGCTCTACACTGCTCCTCCACACACAGAACCCCCAACACTGTGCCACCACAGCAAAGCCTACAGGGCCAACAGGAGCGAGGCGAGCACCAGGGAAGGCGGGAGGCCGCAGGGATCCCCCATGGGGATAGCGCGCTCAGAGACACGGGTGGGTACCATCTCTTTCTCAGGGGACGCGGAACTGAGCAGCACTCTGTGTCCGGGCATGGGCTGAGACGTGTTCCCAAGGCGGATGCATAGCAGGAAGGCCGCATCGACGATTCAGGGGAGTGCACACAGGCTTCTTGGGGGGGGGGGGGTGAAACCAGAGCTGGGTGCCAAAGCTTCATTGCAGGCTGCCAGTTTTGCAAGTGTGGTGGTGGTGGGGGGGTGTTCCGGGCAAAGGGAAGGGCACAGAGACCCTGAGGCTCGCAGGCACTGAGCTGGTGCCAGGGCCCTGGAGGGGCTGAGCCCAGGGCTCTCGGGGGGCCTTTCTTCAGTGGGACCAGGCTGCTCACCCTTCCTAGGAGGGACAGAGGCGGTCTGCACAACCAGCCCCTCACTCACGCTCAGGCACGGCGCCTGACAACAAGCCTGTGTTGTGACCCCTGGCTGCAGCTCAGGGGCGAGCACGGTACCCCCAACACGGGTGAGGCTGGCTCTTCTCTGTGGGCACTACTCTGAAACACTTGGCCTCATTAGCTGTCTGCTCATATGATTGCATGAGAACTGCTTTACCTTTTACTTTTAAGATGTTAACCCACTGTTTCTATATACAGGGGGACAAGCTTGTTTTCTTCCAGATGGACAGTTGGTTCTGCCATTAACCACTTGTTAAAGAAACAATCCATTCCCCACTAATCCAAGAGAGACCTCTTGCTGTATGTTAAGTTCCCACCACCATGGGGCCAATTTGGGGGCCGCTCTGCTGCCCTCAATGATCTGTCCCATCGCTCAGCCCGCTGAATTTTAGGGCTCTGTAACAGGCCAGTCAGCCTCCTCACCATGAGGGTTTCAGGAGAGAACGTGTGAGAAGCATCTGCACAGCGCCCGCCACAGCAGACTGAGCAATGGCTCTCCCTCCACAGCTAAGGACACGGTGCAATGAAGTATCGAAACGGATTTAAATGTTGCTTCTATACAGACTTTCGACATGCACACACTGCCGGCAAGGTTCAGATTAAGCGGAAAGCATGCAGTTCGTAGTTCAAAAGCAGAGGCAGGTTTTCACCTTCCAATGTTCACATCTGCAAGTGCCAAGTCAGAGCCCAGGGACGTTGAGGGGTGTTGTCACAGGTCTGCTTCCTCAGGAACCCCTGCCCCGCCCGCCACAGGTAGAAGCACCTGGGGGACTGTGTCTGAGGGGTCTCTTCTCATGGTCCCGAGGCCAGGCCACAGGAACCGTGTGTGCTGAGCTCACGGGAGCAGCCTTGCTCTAGCTCGGTTCTCACCATCTCTGGAACGGAGGACATCGCCCGTGACCACTGCCCGTTTCTGATTGTCTCTAGTAACTCACTAGATCTTTAGATACATCGTCCTTAAAGTGCTCTTTTATTTTTAAGTGCAGTGCTTATTTTTATAAGGATAGGTTTGTGGGAACTTTAAGTGATGTTATACTTGAAATAAAGTCTTGAATTTAAAAAATTTACTTTTGAATCAAGAAAAGCTCAGAGTGACCAGAAGAGACCGAAGAGAGGTACTTTGTGGATATCAACTCTGCCCTGGGAGTCAGATGCACTTCATGGCTTTCGTCTTCCCTCTGTCCTTCTCCCCGGTACACATGCACTGTCCTCAGGCCAAGTGCAGACACCTGTCAACTACCCACACTCAGCACCAGGAGCTTCCTTCAGGGCACTGCGGGCTCTCCAGGCACCAGGGCGACCCCAGGGAGGGGCAGGAGCCCACCTTCTTCCTGCCTTCCTTTCACAGGGACCCACAGGGACAGGCAGGTGGGACAGCTGGGTCCCGTCTCCGAGGGGGACCTCTCTGACCTGTCCAGAGCCTGAGCGCCATCCTTCCTGCCAGCAGCCACTCTCAATGACCCATGAGGCAGTCACCCATCTGCCAGCTGGCCAGGGTGACTCTTTCCCCTCCTGAGGCTCCGCCTTTGGCCATGTCATTGCTCATGGGCACCAGAAAGAGCAGGCTGCAGGGGGCAGAGCTGGCATTCAGTGTGCCAAGCTGTGTGATGGGAGCAAGTCTGGGGAGAGGAGTAACAAAGGGAACCGATAAGCTCCTGGCAAAATACAGTGCGCAGATCAAGCCACACACAGATGCCCATGCGCCTTCATTCCACTGCATTACTGTCTCCTGGGTGACGGAGACCTGGCCCTACCCTCAGGACAGCAGCACCACCTGTGACGGTCAGCGAGAACCAGAAATTCTGTACTGTAGTCGTCCTTGAATAGGGTTTAGAAAAGGTTCTATGACAAAAATTATTTTCTAAAATATGACAAAATTTTGTTTTAGTGAAATTAATGTAGTGGGAATGTTAAAATGTAGGCATTCTGTCCCTATTTACGTTAAGTGAAAGGACAGCTGTTAAGAGGCTGCAAAGTCAGGGGAGAGGAGTGAGTTTGCAGCTCATGGATCATGGTTTATAATTTTCAGTTTTAGTTATCTGACCTCACAGGATAAAAATAAGGAGAAATTCGGCAAATAAAACAGGAACAAAGCCTTGGTTTGTCTGTGCCTTCTTTTCCTTTGCCCTCCTCCATTTCCTGGGCAGGGAGGATGGTAGCAGTGATGTGGTCCTCTTCACCCCAATCCCTGCACTGCATGGGGAGGGGCAGGTCAGTGACAACAGAGTCAAGAGTGACTGAAAGAACAGAAATTCTGGGCAAAAAAAGAAAATGAACACGTAGTTGATGCCCACCTCCTCCTGTGCCTGAGGAGCAGAGTGCACCCTCTGCCAGGGTTTTGAGTCCCTTCCCACCAGGGCTGGTCTGGTGCGACCATCACCCCTGGCCCACAGGCTTGAGGGCTTGCTCCTGCCTCCCCCCCTCCCCTCATGTGCTTCTGCTCCTCTCACCTGGCCCCTCTGCTTCCACCCGAGTGACTGCCGCATCTCTCCTCCAACAGCGTCTGCACCCACCACCCTTCTCCCAGGCACTTCGCACCCTACTGGTTGCCACTTCTAAAATCTATTTTGGAGGCCATGGTGACCTTTTCCCTAAACCCCAAAGCTTCATCAATCCCCACCCTCAGGAAAGCACTCGATGCCTGGCCCGTTTTCCTGGCTCCTGGGCTACATCTGAGTTATGTCCCAGGCCCACACGCACTCAGAAGCGTCTCTCCTGCTCCTAGGTGGGCTCGAACCAGAGTCTGTGACAACTGCTCACTGGATCTCGGCCACACGCCTCCAGCTGCCTCCAAAGGGCCCCCACCTCACACCGTTTGCGGAAAACCACACTCACAGAGCTTCCTTCCGGCGCAGTGGCCCCCAGAGCACGGTGTCCTCTCACTGCTCTGGCCGCTGCCCGCATTCACACCGGCTCTGCCATGGCCACAGTTCTGCCCCGTCCTGTGACCTGTGGCAGAGTCGGTGACTCTGGCACCAGCCCAGCCTTTCTCCATGGTTTCTGCCGAATAACGGAAGTGATCCTTCTTTCAGTCTGGGACCCGAGTCTCCTTTGGCTCCTCTGTCGAACGACCTGTCGCATTCTGGCTCTGCGGCTGTCGTCTCCTGCGGCCACCACGCTCCATCTCCCCGCACACCACTGAGCTTGGGCCACACCTGTCAGGACCAGTCCCGCGACAGTCTTGGGTGCTTGTACCCACTATCTGCTTCCTTGTCAACCCACCACATTTACAGCTGTGATGTTAGCTGTCCATGTCCATCATGGGAGAATCCAGAATGGATCCCTGTGGGCCAGTTCAAGTCCAGCCACAGTGTCGTCTGCCTTTCCTTCCGAAAGTGCACACGGGACATGCCAGCTGTGCACTGTGGGGCGGAGCAGTCACCTTCCGTTCTCTTGTTGCAGCCATCCTCCTGGTCCGGAGGGACAGCGGGCCACGATCCCTATGGATGCACACTGTCTAGAGGCAGGTTCGTCCAGAAGGAGAGCGGGCCGTGCTCCCAGAATGATGAGTCCAGGAGCCGCTCTCCCTGTGAATGCACTGTCTACAGAGGCAGGCCCACTGCAAAGCTTTTCTGAGTTGCTATTTTTCACATACCAAAATCACAGCTATCTCTCCAGTGTCTATGGATTAAGCTCATTTTTTGAATGGATACATAACATTCCCCATAATGCATATATTGTAATTTATCCAACCACTCCTGTAAATTCCCCTTACAAATGAATATTTAGGTCACTTTATTTCATTTATTTGCTTTACTCCACTATAAAAAGGTACAATAAATATCATACACACATTGCACGTATTTCTATAATATGATTTTCTAAAATGATACTGTCACGGCTGTTAGAATGCGTAAAAATACGTGATGCTTTAGTACTATATGATTATACCCATTTCCCAAGTGCCATCAGCCTTGGATGCCACAGGTATTTGACTTCGTGAGTGACACGGCACACACAGCCTCACTGCTTCGTCTCTGCCCAGAGCACGAGGGAGATTAAGCATTTCTTCTGTTCGGCCTCTGGCATTTCCTCTGCTATGCAGTTACTATTTTCACCCTTTGCTTATTTCTCTTCTTTTTAAAAATTACACATCAGCCTGACTGGTGTGGCTTAGTGGCTGAGCATCAACCCCTGCACCAAAAGGCTGCTGGTTCAATTCCTGGTCCAGGGCACATGCCCAGGTTGTGGGCATGATCCCCAGTGGGGTGCATGCAGGAGGCGGCCAATCAATGTTCTCTCTCATCTACTTTTCTATCTCTCCCTCTCCCTTACTCTCTCTGGAATCAATAAAAAAAATGTTTTTTTAAATTCCATATCAATTTGTAATAGCTCTTTGCATATTAAGGTATTAACCCCTTTGCCCATCTTATCTGTTCCAAGTATTTTCTTCTAGCTTTTTTCTTTTACTTTGCTGGTGGGAATTCCCCCACATACAGGTAAACAATACAGGTCAGCCAATAACCAGTCCTGGCCTTGGCAGGCACGTCCGCTCTGGCTGGCCGAGTCTGCTCCCCCAGTGCCGTTTGCGCCCGGGGCAGCCCACAGCGAGGGTGCCTCCTCGACTCTCAGCTGCCCCAGCAGACCTGGCCCTCAGTGGAAGAGAAGGGGAGAGGACGGCCTGAAGCAAGTGCACACCCTGCCCGGCAGAGCACAGAGGCTGCGGAGGTGGTCAGCTGTTTGCGTTCCCACCTCAACTGCTCCTGAACTGCAATTCTGATGCAGTGGTTGGCACAGAAAATAAAATTCAAACATTAAATATGCTTTGATATAGAAAAGTATTAATGGAACTAGACATTTATATCAATATTTAAATTATCTTTGTGATTGTCTAGTTTATATATATATATATGTTTTTAATTCACGTCCCTATTTTTTAAGGGGCAGACAATATAACAAGAATAAAGAACAGAAATCACAGAAGCTCATGTCTACAAGCAACAGAAGTGTAATCTGTGAACTATGCTTGTGTTCATAGGAGACATGGAAATGTCTGGGAGTAAATGGGCAACATACACGGATTTTAGCGAGAAAGGGTTGGGCTTGGAATCCAAGCGAAGTGTACTTCTGTCCACGTGCCCCTCACCCTGTGAGTTGCACTCTCATCCACGTGCAAAGCATCCAGAAAGAAGGTTTTCCGTGCTTACTGGGGGGCGGGGGCAGAGGGATGTGGACGCACACAGGTCTAAAAGAACCTGGTGAATTAAGCTGCCCTGAGTGGGGGTCAGTGCCCTGGCTGCAGGGCCCGTGTGGCCTTCCCTCACTTCATGGAGTTTCAGAGGGCAGAGCTGACATAGGTCGCACTGCGGAGGAAGAGGATCCAAAGGACTAGAAGAGAACCTGAAAAATCTGTGGGTGATGGAAGGCAAAAGAGGAGAGAGTTGCTGAAGAGCGGCAGGGGAAGGAAGCATACAGCTGGGACGACAGGGCTTTGAAGGGGACACTAAATGTGATCTGGCCTCACTGGGAGTGACCAAGCCTATGCAGGTGAAACTGTCCTGGGGGGGGGCCCATCCATCAGATGGGGGGATGTGGGACTTAATGATGCTCAAACCCCTTCTGCCCTTACTCTGACTGAATTTGGGGTTCATAAATGAGATCAAAGGGGAATTTTGGAGAGAAGTTTCAGGAGGAAGGTAGGACCACAGCCACACCTCCATAGACTCTGCAATGGATGGGTCATGAGGAAAGAACTGCCCAGGACTGGCGGCCTCAAAGGGGCAGAGACAGTTAAGAGCTTAAGTGGGGGTGTCCAAGAAAGAAAACTGTTCTCTCTTCTTTTTAAACCCCAGGAAAAGGTCGATGTGCCCCAGAGAGGAAAAGATGACAGACATGAAAAGGCAGCGGGGAGTGGTGAGGGGACCTCGCAGAGGACAAGCAGAGACGCTTGAAGTGAGATGGAAGGAAGAGAAGGTGAAGATGCAGAGGTCTGAGGAAGCAGTCTGTTGATGGGTGGTCCAGACCAGACGTCTAACCCACGTCAGGACCCGGGAGCGCCGGTCAGTCCCTCACACAGGTCACACCAGCTCACTGTGCAGACGGGCGGTGTGGCCTCGTGGGGACTGCACACCCCGGTGAGGCACCACGCTTTACCTTGCAGGAAGTCTTCTCTCCCAGGGATGGAGGCAGCGTGACCCGGTGGGCAGCACACAGGCCCAGAGTCAGGGGCTCTCTCTAAGCTCTAATCCTGGTCCTCCCCAGCTGTGACTATGGCGAAGTCACTTAATTTCTCTGTGCCTCGATTTCTCCATCTGCAAAATATGAACAACAGTGTAAAGCACCCAACGGCTGCACTGCACATCAGGAAGTAGCAATCAAACACAGAACAGGCCTCTGCAGGGACAGCAGGGGCCGGGGTTTCCTCCAGGACCAGTCTCCTTGCCTATCCATGGGCAGAAGTTCCCTTTGAGCATGAGTCTCCTGGACTTGGGGCTGCTCTTTGCTCTAAGGGTCTCCCCAGGACATGCTCAGGTGGTCCTGTCTGGACCAAGCGCCGCTGGGAAGGCCTATCCCTGACAGCTAAGTCCGCTGTGCCATGTGAGATGTTCTGCTCTGCCGGAGAGCATGCTAGGCTGGTCTCGCCAAGTCTGCAGAGCTAGAAGAGCTCAAGAACACCCTCTTCCTAGCCACTGTCATGTGCCATCAACTAAACTTCCTGCTAATGGTGTGAAAGAAGAAATGGGCACAGAGAGGCAGAGTCTGCTCAGAGCTGCCGCAGGCAGAGGTAGCACCATGACTGACACTAGCTTGCTGGCTGGCAAATCTAGGACTCCTCCCCCTGCTGTGCGTCCTGTGCAAACACCCCAGCAAGGACACCTGGAGGGCTGAGAAAGAAGGTGAGGAGTTTGAGTCTTATGGTCCAGGATGAGCTTTTGGGTGGTGGCACTGCATGCGCCCACCGAACAACTCCCGTGGATATTTATTCCAAGGGGCTCATTCATTCAACAGGACCCAGTGCTTCCTGTGCATGTGACTCACTGTACCGAAACCCCTCTAGGATGTTCTAAACTGTACAGGTCAAGTGCACCGAGAGTCTGGCAATGCTCAGAGATGATGCACTCAGGGGCTCGCAAAGTAACATCGACGTTGCAGTCGACCAGTGTCACAGACCACCAGCACAACACTGACGTTATCACATCGACGTTCTCTGTAACTCCTGAGCAACAGGCGGCGAGACAGCAAATGAAGTAGAAACAGCACCGTCAGGGTCCTTTTCCTCAGGGCTCAGCAGCCCATCCTGTTCTTGGAGACCAGGTCCTGTCTACCTCAGCCTCAGGGCTGTCCGTCAGCAGAGCGCTGGGCGCTGGCGGCGGGGGCGCTCGGCCTGCACTGCTTCAGTGGAATTGGCTTGGTGGTCTTTTTGACTGTCAGTCACGGTGCCTCTGCAGCAGCCCCGTTTCAGCTCACGCAAGTACCCTGTGACAATTTGGAGGCAAGCTGCTCCCATTCTAGCTCCACTGAAGTTCTCAAAATAGGGACAATATTCCCGAGAAGGGCGAGAGTCCAGCTGGCCAGGCAGGCTCATGAAATGCTGTGGCTTCTGCAGAGCATCTATCTCCATGGCACCGCACAAAGGCACCTCTTGTCCTGAGGCTCACGTCTGAGGTCAGAGGAATTGTTCCTGCACAGACAACTTGGGTGCCAAGTGTCCACTACAGAAGCCCCACTGCGCGTTTCACAGGGCAGCACAAGTCTGACAGCCAGCACAGTGCCTCCCAACTCATGTCACTCATACCCCCTTGGCAGGGTGTGCATGTTCTCCCCAGCAGTCAGGAAGACTTGAGCACCTACTGGCAAGTGGGGATGCAATGCCTTGATGACAACCCATCCTCCAAGCACCTTTCGTGGAGCTCTGCAGGCAGGACCCTGACAAACAGGGACTCGCCCGCATGCAGCCTGTGCACTGGGCACACACAAAAACCACCCTTTGCCGCGGACGGAGCCCCAGGGCAGCAAGTGACTAAAATGGGATGAGAGCGCAGCAAGCTCCAGGTCCCGAGACTCAAGCGGAAGGAGCTAGAGGTTGGCTCTGGGTGTGAGAAGGTTCTGGTTTCCTGTCCCCTCCACCTGCTCCTGCGTCAAGGAGAGCAGGTCTCTGCTGTCAGCAGTATGATAGGAAGGACACCTGTGCTCCATCTTATTCCTGTCTGTATCATACACACTGCCAGAGCCCAGAGCCCAGGAAGGCTGAGAAGGAACAGGGAGAGCATGCCTGAAGGGCAAAGGGAACCAGCGGGCAGAGCGGTGGACGGCGTAGTGAGAGAGAACTGGAACCCAAGGAGCTGAGGGCAGGAGGTGCTGCCACAGAAGGATCTGGCAGGAGGGAAAAAGAGTGGCCAGAGTGTGAGGTCAGGTTGGCCGGCCCCAAGGAGGAGAGGTTCCAGGGTCCTGGACACCTGGGTGGGGAACGTGGACTTCTGCTCTCATGTGCAAAGGCCCAGTGAGTACTTCGGAGCAGGGCACTCTTCCAGCCAATGTCACATCTGTAGCAGGGAGCTGACCCTAACTGAAGAGGCAGGCTCTCTAGGGGGCTGGCACTTGCATGCTGAGGGAACAGGAAAGGACAGGGTCCTGGTGCGTGCAGGGTCATCATCACACCCATGTGGATTTCATCCAGGGCGCAGGTCTTAAGACACTGCAATGCTAACAGGTGGATGTAAAGGCCTCATCCACCCACAACCTTGAAGAGTGTCCCTGCTTCTGGAGACTGAATGCAGGGCTGATCACAGCGACAGGGAGGCAGACGCAGGCAGCCCTTGGGAGGCTTAGGAAGTCTCACGTTCATTCATCCGGACATACAGGAGCCCACACACTCAGAGGGCGGCTGCTGTCCTGTGCTTTAAACCTCAGGAGCCACAGCAGAAGTGATTGTCAGCAGTCAGCAGGGCAACCTGGGGACACTCCTCCACCTTGGGCCTGCACCTTCTTGACTGCAGACGGGCCACAGCAGGGCCTCCTCGGCACCACCCGGCAGAGCTCCTGCCTGGGAGCTAGAACAGAGAGTGCACAGAGCGTCGCACGGCGGCCCTGCTCCCTGCACCTGCAGGAGGCTCATCACTGCCCAGCTGCCACATCATTCAGAGAAAGGAACCCAGAAGGTTGAACGAAGAAGAGTGAGGGGAAGGAGGGAGGGCCGTCCCACTGGACAGGCCTGCTGCGCTCTGGGTCCCAGGCCAGGTCTTCCTCCCACAGCCCTGAGTGGTGCCATCTCAGCCTGTCTTCCAGACAATACCTGACCAGACCAGGTGAGAAGCAGCAAGCAGCCTGCCCAGGATCCCAGAGCAGGTGAGACCAGCCTCTGGGGCTTGGGACGAGGGAGCCCCCAGCACTGTGCTCTGGAGCTCAGATGGAACCCAGAGCAGGTGAGGCCAGCCTTGGGGGCTTAGGACGAGGGAGCCCCCAGCACTGCACTCTGGAGCTCAGACGGATGCCAGAGCACGGCCTGCTTTCCTAAACAGCGCCATGTGGGCGACTCCTCGGAGATCAAGGGCTCTGCAGAAATCAGTGGGGACCCACTGCAGCTCTCTGCAGCTGCGGAAGGGTAAGACACCTTCCAGGGGCACTGGGAAACACCTGCTGGCAGACTTACAAGACAACGACAGGAAAAGCAGCATTATGATTCAAGAGGGAGAGGCTGGCCTGCTGGCTAAGTAAAGCAAAGCAATGATGTAGACTGCACACACGTACATACACGTGATAGGGATGTGACACGAAAGCACCTCAAACAGACCACTACATGCCTCCAGTGTCTGCGCGGGCCTGCAAGTCTCAACCACGGCTCTGCCACGTGTCGGCCAGCACACATCCAATTAAAGTGGACCCTAACTTTCTCCATGTGGGTCCCACTATGCAGACGGTAGTGAGAAAGCATCTACCTGCTTCAACCACATTTCAAAGAAGTTGACATTAAGACTGTCTAATAATTGAGTCCAAGGGCCCATCAACAGCTGTGCCTCCTTCCCCTCCAGGCAGCCGAGTGGAGGCCGGTCACCGGGGGCTTTTGCCGAGCCCTGTCATAGGTGAGAGGACAGCATGGGCTCCCAGGCCTCAGCACTGACTCACCTTCTCCTTGCCCAGGTGAGGGCGTGGCTTGCTGAGCACAACTGACACAGAACCTGCCCACTCACCACCCCCTCAGCCTGGCAGCAATGGTTTAGGAGAGTGGAAATGGAAAACAACATAATACCCAACAGCACAGGAGGCTACGTGATTTATATACATCCACTTCCCGAAGCCACGGATGGGAAGGCCCTTCAGTTTTGTCCAGTGGACTTGAGTTCCGGCTTCTTCAGCACCCACCAGTCTGTCTGAGTCCCAGGCTCCCTTTGTAACGTGGGGATAGCAATCTCTCCCATGTTGGTTGTTGGGTGTGCTACATGAGGGGTACATGGGATGCCAGCACATAAGCACCGTCAGTCCAGATAACAGAAGTAATTATGAAGACTCAGCAATGTTTTAAGTGTCTATGATGAAATTTTGAAACAAATATTAGACTGCAAAATTTTAAGTATAATATGCTTATAACCAAAAACCACTGTGGACACAAATACATCTGAGCGAGGAGGAGATACACACACTGACCATGCCCGTGACATGGGGGGGAGGGCACACACGGCCTCTGCACAGCATTCTTAACCTATCGATGGGATCGACAACACTATTCTTCTTGAGATGACCCCCAAACTGAATACATATTCTAACACTCACTTCTCAGTACAAAGGCAGACATCATTAACTGCTGACTATCTTAAATGATAGTAATTTAATGATGATATTGGAGATTTTTGCTTTGCTCTATTCAACTTACCAATGATGAAGCCTTAATTTTGGCAGGGGACAAAAACTAGACCTAAGCCAGTGCCTACTCATGTTGAGACCACCGGTCTAGGAGAGGGAGAGCCCGCTTCACTTCAGCACAGGGGTCCCTGGGCAGGATGCAGCTCCAACTTCACGTACAGGAGAAGCTCCAGCACTGCGGGTCAGGCTGAGTCTCTGCTGTACGCCCCTCACTACAAGTGCATGTTGTAAAACAATGCAAAGTTAGTTTGTCCCGTGCACCCTTAGAAGAAGGGATGAGGCCAGCGCATGAAATCTTCCCAGAGCCTGGGCAGCATCACTGCCCAAGGCCCTGAAGGATGAACCCTCCCGTCCACCTGGTGTTTGATGTGATGGCCCCATCCCCATGAGGAGCCTGTGGTCCTTAAGGTTGGATGGAGGCTTGCAGGGTCTTCTGCTGTCTGCGTTTGGTTTGCACAGGAGTTGGTCCTAGCAAGAAGACACCTCCTGGTTTATACCAAGTCTCTACTTGCTTGGGAGTATAACTAGGGCTGCAAGCAGATAATATGTTGGTCAGACAGGTGAAGAAGATGGGTTTTGACGTGGGTTAAAATATCAACTTATTTTAATCTAGTAGTTGATGCTGACTCCTATGTGAGAAAAGCTTTATCATCTCAATTTCTCATACAAACAAATCAATCTGGGGACTCAGGCAAGTCAACTAACAGGCCCGGGTCCCTCAGAGCCAAGACAGATTTAATCTGTTCCAAGCCCGGTGACCGCAAGTCTCCTGCTCCAAAGTCCTGCCCGTACACGCCTCCGGGCACAGAACTGGGTGGGCACAGCTGCCATCCTTGTGCCCGCCCCCTCCAGGAGGCAGGGGCTGTGGTAGTTCCGTCAGTGTCTGCTGTGACTGTCACGCCCACCTGGATACACGCACACCTAAACTCACGCACATGTACCTAAATGCCATCGGCCCTACCCAAGCAACTACACAGAATGACTTCACTTTGCAACATGAACGCTACTTTGTTCTCTAGTCCTTCTTCTTTCAGTTAGTTGGAAATATTTCCATGTCAGTATAATATACTCTATTTCAAATTTCTTTTTTTTTTTCTTTTTATCCTCACCCGAGGACATTTTTTCATTTTTTGTTCAGATAGAGTGGGAGGGAGAGAGAGGAAGAGAAAGAGAGAGAGAGAGAGAGAGAAACATCGACATGAAAGGGACACATCGAGTGGCTGCCACCCGCACGACCAACCAGGGCTGGGGACAAACTGCAACCGAGGTACGTGCCCTTAGCGGGAACCGAACCTGGGTCTCTCTGTACCACAGGCCAACGCTCCAACCGCTGAGCCAAACTGGCCAGGGCTACTTCAAATTTCTTAACTGGTGGTTATCATTCCATAATGGACAACACGTAATTGATGAGACTATCAAATGTCTTGATAAAAATTCAGGTTGTTTCCTGTTTTTTTCTGCCCTTGTAAACGTCCTTGTTGATGTCTCCCCCTCGGGCCCAGATATTCAGATTTCTCCACATCTGGAACCTAACAGATCCCAACAAGCTGCCCGGAGTGCTCTCATGGGTCTCTCATGGGTCTCTCATGGGTCTGTAGTCGGCGCGCAGGTCCCGAGTCCCACCTGCTGGCTCCTGCCACTGTTCCTTCTCCTTCCCCTTCTATGAATTAGGGGCTGTGCCCTTTGCCTTTTGATACATTGTTGATATTTGTTCTGGATATTTATTCGTCATGCTAAACATGCAGCCAACTCTTCCCTGGTCTGTCGCTGGTCTGCAGCGTTGTCTGCAGCCTCCCTGTACCCAAGGTCAAGCTCTGACACATGGGTGCTGGGCAATGCTTTCTCCCCTCCCTGGACACGCTGCAGGTGAGAGGGCTTCCCACACTCCAGGTCCTCTCCTCAATCCTCCTGCATGATAAATAGCTCTCACTGATGGGACAGATGTCCCATGGGACCCTGCTTCTCCCTCCACACTAGGATCCCTGGTTCAGCGGACCCAATGAGTACCCTGCCTCAGGCTGAACTAACTCTGTGACTAAGTGAACATGGACAAACAGGAGCCAAGAGGCGAACATATTTCAGGAATTGGCCAGCGGGATGCGGATAGCACAGAAGGGCTGCTTTAGATGCAGGAATGTGCCTTTTCTAGGCAGGGGTGCTTGGGTTCCCACGGAAGGATCAGACAGATGGCTGAGTGAGAAGTAGCAAAGAGCTCTCCAGCGTGAGGACACAGCGAGAGCACAGGCCCAGGGAGAGCGAGAAGTTTAGGGAAAGGACAAAATAAGCGGGGCCATCCTCACAGGCTCCGATGGTGCTCTGGTCTGAGCGCAGCAGGTTTTCAAAGGGCTGTAAGTAGCGGGTAAGTGATCCCTTCACAGTTTAAACTGGCCCCTGGTGCTGTTCCATCTGTTCCATCTGGAAGTAAGGAGGGTTGTGCAGGTATAAGCTGGGATTCTTCTCCTCCCCAAACAGTTAAGAGCACCTGTCCCACCTGTGAGCTCGGACACCCACCTGCAAATGACCTAATAAAAGTTCGTAATATTCATTTTAAACAGTTTTTAAATAAAAAGAAACACAAACTCAACCAGGTCAAAGGTGACAGAACAAGCATTGAGAGGCATTTCAGCCTTTCCTTTTCCTCTGGTCCATCTACCAGACCTTCTCTGGGGTCAGAACTATATACAATGTTAATGCATGCAGTCAACCCTCGTCCGTATTTACCCATCCAAAAAACATCATTTTTCAGCCTGCAAGCTGCCAAGGTCAAAGTGGTCAAATGTGATGGAAGATGGTTCATCCACCGTGTGCACCCAGCAGTGACCGGGCCACTTTATCTCAAAGCATTAGCATTGCTGAGCACGGGCAAGTGTTCAGGGGTCAGCGCGCCCTGTGTCATTCACTGGCAGGGCCTTTCCTCCACCATGCAGGAGACACCAGCCCCCTGACCACTGCGGGGCGAGCCTCCCGCACGGTGTCAGCTGTGCCACTGACATGCCTGCGAGCACTGTGCCTTCACTAAACCTGCTCGCTATGGGTACAGCTGGGTTTCATAAATCCACCTGCCGAAGCCCTCATCCCAGGACTCTGACTGTGACCAGAAGAGGGTCCTTGCAGATCAAATGGTGAAGATGAGGCCACACAGCATAGGTGACCCTAAACCTACACTGCTGGCGTGCTTCTAGAAGGGGAATTTGGGCAGAGAAACACGGGCAGGGACAACGCACTGTGACCATTATGTGAAGACTGGGTGATGCTTCCACAAGCCAAGGAATGAGTGGCGCCTGTCTCACAGCCTGGAGGGTTGAAGTCCACCTCTGAGGCCAGGGTCACAATCTGGTTCCTCCTGAGCCGAGAGGGAACCTCTGCTCCCAGCCACTCCAACCGGCGCCCTGCAAACCCTTCAGCTGTCTCTGGAAAAATGGATGTGACATGGGAACAGTGACGATCTCAGAATATCAGTGTTTATCCTTTTCTTTGCCACATATGCTGTGTGCCAGTCTGAGCCTTCCCCACAACCTGAGGAGAATTAGGAGTGCTACAGCTGGAATCCAAAATGAAAACAAATCAGCCAGCAGCCATGCACCCTGAGCTCTACAATAGTCCCTGCGTGTCAGGATGAAGGACGAAGAAAGAGGCATGGAGTTAAACCGTGGTCACAGGTGAGAGAGAAAACAGGAAGTGAGCTAGGCTGCTTTGGACCTGTGGGGATGGGGGGGGGGGGTGCAGGTCACCTGGCAGGAGAAGGGCGGGACTTTGCAAAAAGCCCAGGGCTGCAGGGCACAGGCAGGAGGCAGAAGCATTCAAGGCCAGGCTGGGCAGTCTGAGGAGGCTCTGTGTCCCTGGCAGCAACTCCCACCCTCAGCACATCCTGAGGAGGCAAGTCGCCAGGGCTCTGCACACAACTAGCGTAAGGAAAGGAGGCATTTCACCAAGGGCTACCTGGATGTTGCCTGTGGACTGTCCATTCTTGGAGCTCTGTCTGTGCCCTAAGGTTCGGCTGAACTCATCTACCCCTCCTGTTCCTCACCAGTTCTGCACTGGTGTAGGCTCTCTCCCCCCGGGGGGGGGGGGGTTTCCCTGCCCTTAGGATGTGGGAGGAGACGAGTGCCTGGGTCAGAGGAGCTGGCACCCCACCCTTCACCCCTTCTGGACCGGGAACTGAGCCCCTTCTCAGAGTGCCAGTCCTGACCATCAGCTTGGATACGGGGACATGGCCTGAGTCACAGTGACTCAGCTGTCAGCCACAAACTTTCAGCTCAATATGGATTGAAGACATGTACTTCCTGAGGTGAGACCGTCCTTCGAAGAAGTGTGAAACAGTGATAGGATGATACATGATTCGCTGCATTAGGTCCCTTTTAAAACTTCCTAATTTTAAAGTCCCTCAATTTAAAAAATATTCAGGGCAGCTTGCTTTCTATACATGTGGAAAACTTGGAACTCTCATTTGAGAAGAAACTTTACACATTAATTTCAAAATAATTCCCTCTAAACAAATGCCAGTTTCAAATAATTCTGAATTTTATTTTATCTTGACTATAATCCAAAAATTAGCATACTGTATCTTCCTTCTGCCACTGCTCTTACTAAAATTATTTTCCCAAAAGGTGCCCAGACCCCAAAACCCAGCTTTCTTACCCCAGCACTTGACAGGTCTGGTCTCTTCCTGCTCCTGGGCCCTTCTCCTGTGGTGGATGTGATGTACCCCTTGTTTTCAAGCTGCTCTTTCTGCCCCCAAATCAAGACGCTTCCAAAACTCTGCTCCCAAGTCCCTACTTTCATCCTTGGTCATTCTGTTCACTGCACGAATTTAACTCTTACCTCTAATGAAAGAGCTCACAAAGCTCTGCCTGCAAGCTTGTGTTTTCATCAAGCCTTCTCTCGGTTTTTAGCATCTGCCTCTTGTCCCCGCCCAGACACCCAGGACTCCTCACAGTTGCTTCTCTCCCTGCTGCCAGCACTGACTCCCTCTTCTGCCATGGCCCTCAATGCTCTGTCACCTTTCCTTGAACAGAGAGTCCACACTGACACTTCCCTTCCCGCTTCCTGTTTGCAAGGTTTGGAGACTTTGCGTCTTAGCCCTGAAATGACTCTAGAACCTCCCACACCTTCTTCCAGCCCCACTGGAGCTGCCTGAGTCTGGGCTGTCTGTCTCAGCACCCAGCTACTCATCCGCTTTGGCTGTCCACACCATTCTGTGCACTGTAGAATTTTTCACTGCAGAATTTTTTTGGTTTATTTTTAAACCTTATACAGACAGCCACCAGAGAAGATGGATAAAGTGGGTGGGACGGGGAGCCTGGCAGCTGGGTTCTCACTTGTCCCTCATAAGCCACTGCACTTCTGGACACGTGGGCTCTGCAGCACTGCAGGCCCTGGGGCGGTTTCCCCTGGCTGAGTCACAGAGGCTCTGTCGTCATCAGCGAGCAGCCAGGTCCTGGGCCGTGAGGGCTGTGCCTCATGCACCAGCACAGTGCTTCTCACAGGGAAGTGCCCACTGGTAGTTACTAAGCTGAAACCAAGCAAGACCAACACATGTAAGACATATCTACACAGATTTCTCTATAAAAAGGCATAGATATGCCCTGGCTGGTTTGGCTCAGCTGTTAGAGTATTGGCCTGTGGTCCAGAGAGACCCGGGTTTGCTTCCCGCTAAGGGCATGTACCTCGGTTGCAGTTTGTCCCCGGTCCTGGTTGGTTGTGCGAGTGGCAGCCACTCGATGTGTCCCTTTCACATTGATATTTCTCTCTTTCTCTCTCTTTCTCTCTCTCTCTTCCTCTTTCTCCCTCCTATTCTATCTGAATAAAAAATGGAAAAGTGTCCTCGGGTGAGGATATAAAAAAAAAGGCATAGATAACTTGGAAGCTCACCAGTGTGACTGTTCTCATCAACTGGAACAGTCTGGGGAATTCTGAGACATTTTGAGAAAGCTGTCTGATCGTTTTCAACGGGGAAATAAAATGCCCCCGTGGTCCTGAGCATGTGGCAGTGCTCAGCTCCCTGGTGGACTCACCTGTGAGGCTCACCACAGGATATTAGCATATACTTACATGGAACATTCAGGTCTGCCCCCCCCAAACCTGTACGCTGGACACATTTTTTAAGAAGGTAGTGTCTAGGGCAATTATATTCAAACCCATATTCAGAACAAGATGCATGAAGCCAAACAAAAATCGAAACCAATCAATGACATGCGTGATGGGGAAGAAGAGGTGGAGCTGCCGTGAGAGAGAGAAAGCCAGGCTCCTCCTGCGTCACAGCGGCAGAGCCCACTGAGCCCTCTCCGTCTTAGGGCTAGTCACCCATCTCAGCCAGCACTCACTGGGCTGGTGATGAGCTGGGTTCTCTTAGGTGTTTAACGTTTGATTTCCAGTTTCATCACTGTAACAACTGTGGCAGGGGTCTCACTGTCCCTACTGAGCATGCTCCCTGTTGTCCTGGGTGCTAAAGATGCATGAAAATGAACTAGAGAAAGCATTTTACTTAACTATAATTAAAGCAAATACAAATAAAGCAAAGCTACTTTCTCCCAGTGGTATTTTCAGAAGTGTATTTGTAAGTGAACGTGCACTTGCAGACTGCACGACGGGCGAACACTTCTTCTCGAGGGCCCTGAGGTGGGTGTTGGTTTGGACAGATGTCCCTGAAAGTACAGTGTCAGTGAAGGAACAACAGGACTCAGTATGAACAGGCAGATGTATGTATCATGTCAGTTACATGCCCGGCAGACCCTAAGATCTGCCTGTGCTTAGATTCTAGCCAGAGTGCCTCTGCAATTTGGTGCCGATGTACGTCCGGTCCAGCTATTTCGTGAAATCAGATTTACAAAGTCCTAAATGACCTCTGATATAAGCATTCATTTCTAGTCTCTCACATTGTGAGGACATACTTTCTTAACGATTCTGTACTGTATCAAATATTTATATGGCTTATCTTTTCGAGATTCTGTACTTTTCAGCACCAGCTCCAGTACACAGCATGTCTATAAAATCCAACAGAACACCCCTTCACTTGTATGAATCAACGTAATTTTCCCCACATCTGGAGACTGGACATGTTGGCACTGTGGAGCTGCAGTGCACCTGGGACCTCAGGGTTCTCCGTGATCTCTGTGACTCCACAGCCCGGGGAACACGGAGGTGAAGCTGCAGCAAAGCGCATGAAGCAGGGTCCCAGAGACACTGGGGCTGAGAGTCACAGGGAGAAAGAGAGGACTGCAGCCAGAGGTAAAGGGAGCTGTCCCTGGTCACATGACGCCACGGCGGAGGAGGTGGTAGGAGGCAGGCCCTGGGCACCTCCATGCAGCCAGGCTCCCACCAGACTCTGGGACACAAGGTCTATCTGTTTACAGAGGTACTGACTGGAGAGCACGTTGTCTGACATCAGAGGAAATCAGCCTCATGTCAATACTTGAAAGTGACATTGGGAATTCAAATTTTTAAAAATTCTAGGTTTCATCTTGCTAAAAATTTTGATTTTAGGTCATCATAAGACATGCAGCAGGGGACTCCCAGGTAACCCCCAGAAGAGGACTCCTGTCCTGGCTGTTTGTCCCCCACTGAAAGTGTTGTGAAGGACTGGGTGAGTTGAGCAGCCCCGCAGCCTGTTGGGGGTGTTAACTCTGTGCCCGGATGCCCCCCGACACCACGCTGACAGTCAGGTGGTGGTAAGGAGGGGTGCGCAGAGTAGGCTACCTCGGACCACCGCACGCACTTATACGCGTAGCACCTAAGCAGTGAGCACATGGGGTGGGGGGAGCCGGGTCTGGTGGTGCTCTGGCCCGAGCAGCTTCATGACTGTAGACAAGTCACTGAACGGTCACTAGAACAGGACACAGGGGTTCAGTGGTCACGTTCTCCTCCTGTGATTTCAAAGTCCCAGGAACACTGAGGATGAATGCAGACACCCGCATGCTCAGAACATTCGAGGCCCATTCTGGGCCTCGCTCTTGCCCACAATGTCTGTCCCCCATGTTTTCTTGGCCCAGGCAACGGAGCCCACCCATCCTTCGCTCACTCAGACACTCAGAGGCACTGTTAATCCTCCCTTTCTTTCAACCCCCATATTGACAAGTCCTCATGACTTTATCTTGAAAATACATATTAAATCATGGTCTTCTTGACCGACACGCCTCCATGAGGCCACACCATCTCACCTGACAAATGAAGCCCCTTCTCAGTGGCGTCTCTACTGCCCCATAGCAACCAAGTCTCTGGGTTGTTGCTGACATTCTCTACCTTTCATCAAATGTTTGCTGGACAAACCCGAGGAATTCTGGGCTCACAACCCCTCACATGTGGGGCAGAGTGCGAGGGTGTCCTTGTCCTTGCAGCAGGTGGTGTGACTGCCTGGTCAGCGGACCGCCCTCTGTGGGCACAATGACATATACCCCTGGTGTTACCCTCATCACCCTCTGGGAAGCAAGGGAGGGTCCCAAGTACCTACAGCTTATGCAGATGGTTTTCAAGTGAGATGTGCAACTGTGTCTAGACAAAGTCTTTCATAACAAACATGTTCCTCCTTCAACTGTCACATGTGGTCCCTACGAATGTGAAGACTTTCTGACTGCAGAGAGGTCCCCCGTGAGGGGAGCCTGTGCAATAAACATGCCCCGTTCTCCTGAGGGAACAGTTCCAGGTAGCTTCTCTCTGCACCCCAGCTCTCACCCCACCCTCGCTGCCATCAGTCTTTGCAGACCTTGTCTGCACACCATAGTACTGCATCTTGTGTCAGCTCTGAAGACAAGTGACAATAACCTGCAATACAAATGACCTTTTATTAAGCAATCAAATGATTTCTGTGCTCAAGGTCACAGCGATCATATACCCTTTCTTAGGAACCCTGTTCTCACATGTCACTGACAATAAAGGCTCAACCCAAGAAATTCCTGTTACTTTCTCGATTGTCCCCCCTGGTAGCATCAGCCAATGCTCCTGCCACTCCCTGCATCTTCCCTGAGCTTGGAGGCCATCAGAAACCCAGACCCTTAAGTCATTCTGCAGCTTGAGGCTCAGCCTCAAAGTCTCACTCACTTGGTATTTGTCCCCGTCCGATCCCATTTCTCACACTTCATTCTTGAAATCACCTCAATGGCAGCCTCCGGAACTCGAGGTCAGCACCTTCTCCGCAGGCTCCTCCCAGCCTGCAGCTCAGCAGCCCCTCGCGTGGAGATACACGTCCTCCCGCTCCTCCACCACGCTCCATCTCCCTCAAACCCTCCAGTCTTGAGGCTCAGCTCATCCAAGACTTAGAGAGACTCCCGGGGTTGCCCTAACCCAGGACCCCCTCACACTCCTTGAATATTTTGCTCTTGGCTTACGCTTATCACTTCCAAAACTGCCCTGCAACATCCCTAATGAGTTCTATGCCCATGCCAGAAACCCTGCCAACCATCTCCCAACTCCCGCAGCACACACTAAAGCTCTGCACGTGGCACTGTGTGGCGGCAACGGCATGCACTCAGGACAACCACTAAGAGTGCTCAACAGGCTTAAGAAGCGTAGATTCTCCCAGTGAGATGCTGGTGACATGAGGCCTGTCTTGGCATTTCAGAGGCCCTCCTAGAGAAGGCTGCAACTTTCCTCTAAACATTCACACTGATGTTCTCCACGGACCCACTGAGTGGCACGGCTAGTCCAAGCCTCCTCCCCGAAACCCCCTTCTGAGCTCCCTACAGCGGCTAGCCCTGTCAAAGGATTGGTGTCCATGGCCCCTTTAAAAATAATTCAGTTCACAACAGGACTCAGTGTTCCCATCCCTCTACCCCCAACTCTTTTTGGAACGCAGCCCTGTTATCACCGCCAAGCAGGACATTCACAGCAGGTACAACCGACACCATGGGATGTGCTGGATTGGCTGCATTGGCAAGGACAGCGGCACAAGCATGTGGTGCTGAGACCTGCGTGTTCAGAACCCTGTCTGTGGTCCATTTCCATGCAAATGAAGAGCCCTGGCAGCTTCAGGGAAAGGTACGTGGCAGCCACCAAATCCAGTCCCCAGACCTAAGGAATGCAGCCTTGAGCAAGAAAACTGATAATGAATAAAATAAACGGGTGTTTTCTTCCCTTTCCACACTAAGATTTATGCAGGAAGCTCCCACTAGCACTCATGACAGTTCCGCACACAAACCTCCCATGTACGACGGGGAGACTGCCCTCATCCATCACTGTGCAGAGACACAGCAGGCACAGTGTGGGGACCCCTGCACCCTTCCCGGAAGTGCTGGAGCAGCGGCCTTGGAGCCAGGGGGCTCCTGCCGCGCCATGCAGGGGGCCAAGCTCAGGGTCCCAAGATGAATACTTCAGAGACCAGCACACGGCACCCACCTGCCTGTGATGCACGGCATCAGCAAGAGAAATGAACACTGGCTCATGTGGATGGAATCCACTTCCCCTTTCAGTCTTTTCTCAGGAGAACAGGCAAAGAGTCTTAAATAAGATCCCAGCAACTAGCTGTCCCAATTTTCTTGTCTTCTGCTCACATAGTTGCACTGTGCACACACCTGAAATCAGAGAGACTGCCTCTTTCCCAGACTGGCCCTGCGCTTCCTTGCCTCAGTGCCTTTGCTCATGCTGGTGGAGCATTATGTCTCCATCACGCTCATGATGACTAACGTGTCTGGACTCCCAGGACACTACCTCTTCCTAGAAGCTGGTCCTCTGACTTGGAACTGACACCACTCCACCCTCTCCTGTACCATGAATTAGTTGCCTGGTCCACTCTGTCAACCTTTCGCAGAGCACACATAACCTGCAGCGGGAGCATCTAGGCCTCAGGGCCACAGCCCGCTTGTGTCCCTCTGGATCCTGAGAAGGCCCCACACAGTGGCCTGCACATGAACATCTGGTGACAATAAACAGTATTTTGAAAAGGAATACACATCTGTATGGACAACATTCAAAGGCACCGAAGCACCTACCGTGTAAAGACATTTTTTCACTCCGTCACTTAACTCCCTCCCTCTGACGCGAGCTAGGCGTGTTCCCCACACGCGATGCACCGCAAGCACCTGTGGTCACCTGTCCCATGCATGAAAAGTAACACTAGACAAGGCTTTGCAGCTTTTCGTTTCATGGTATGTGCTGGGCTAGGTTCACATTAACCCCTCACTTAAAGAACACTTCCTAGTGTTCTGCTGCATGAATACAACACGATTTATTTAACCACTCTCCTACGGGTAAAATGGTTGTTTCCAAACCCCTGTTCTTACCAAGAAGTCTATAATGTGCATATAATGTCACCACCGCTTCTAAAATGCTTACTTGGTGACAAATGCCATTTAAGTCATCCAACCCTCCCCACGACCCTCTAAGATAAACATACCACGAGTACCTGGCAGACAGAAAAGGAGCCGGAGGCCCAGAGAGATCAAAGGGCTTGCGCGGTCCTGGAACGGTCAGGTGAGGCGGAGGCTTCTCACCGCTTTGTGAGCACAATGCTGCTCACGTGTCTGGAGTGTTACTGCAAACGTGAAGGCAGGTTCTCTCTGAGCCCACTGGTTTTGCTGATGACTGTCTATCATACTCTCCCCAATACTGCCGCCGTCGACTTGTCTGGTTATTGCCCGTTGATAGGTAATCGATGCTATGACATAACTCTAATTTGAATTTATGATGTAATGAGGATGAGCCTCTTTTCTAATGTAAAAGGTCTTTGTATCCATTTTAAATTAGTATGGTTTGTTCCCATACCATTTATCTATTTTAAATTAGTATGTTTTGTTAACTTTAACAGGCTAATAAGTCTACCTGTTTTTGCTCTATTCAAATGGGGTTGTTTCTTATTTGCTTGTTTGTTTTGTTTATTAATACAACACTAAAAAATGCATACACTAAAATTTCCGTCTTTTGAAAGGGATTTTCATTAGGGAAGATTGATTTATTTAGCTTCTATGTTATCTATGTGTAAATTTAACATCCCTTTCAAGACTGTATTATGTTATTCATTATGCTTTGAAAAATGTTGAGAGAGTTGGAGGAAAGAGTGTCTTCACATGGCCGGTGCTCTGGTGCCTTAGACTGCCGTCCGTGTAGACATGTGTTCCTCTTTAAAATACTGTTTATATTCACCCGATGTTCATGTGTGGGCCACTGTGTGGGGCCTGCTGAGGGTCCAGAGGGACACAAGAGGGCTGTCTACTGATTTCTGCCATGAATTTCATACTGGATTTAAACTGTTCATAGAAGCTGCCTATGAGATGAGGGTAACGTAGTTTCTACCCAGGTCCAAGCAGAGCATGTCCACTAAGGAAAAGAGATAAGGAAAGAGATACATGTGAGGATCGTTGTATTTCCTCCCAGAGAGAGAAATGTGCCTCCCATGGCCATCCCAAACTTCTGTGTGATGTGGCTGTCTGAAAACTCTCCTCTAGGAGTGAGAAGGAGTATAGATCACGAAACAGTAGCACTCTTTGGCAAATATTGCATCAAGTTCCAAGTTTCCATTGTTTGGGAGGAAGTTTAAAAGTTCAACACACTGTTTTCCATAATAGCAAAAATTGAGCTAACTACGCCTAGAAGGTGCTGTTGGTGTCAGCAGACAAGGAAGTTTAATTGTAAAAGCTTAAATGGCTGTCCTTACTCCACTGTATGCTCTTGCCACCTTTAATAAATGGTGCTGGGAAAATTGGACAGCTACTTGCAGAAAAATGAAACTAGACCATCAACTTACACCCTACATGAGAATAAACTCAAAATGGATAAAAGACTTAAATGTAACTCATAAATCCATAAAAATCCTAGAAGAGACTGTGGGCAACAAAATCTCAGACATCATACGCAGCAGAATTTTTACTGACACATCACCTAAGGCAATAGAAACAAAGGAGAAAATGAACACATGGGACTACATCAAACTCAAAAGCTTCTGCACAGTGAAAGATACAATCATCAAAACGGAAAGGCAACCCACTATATGGGAGAGCATAATTGCCAATGATATATCAGATAAGGGGTTAATTTCCAATACATATAGAGTGCTCATACAACTCCACAAAAGGAAGACAAAGAATCCAATTAAAAATGGGCAGAGGAACTGAATAGACACCTCTCCAAACAGGACATACAAATGGCTAAGAAACATATGAAGAAATGCTCATCATCACTAATCATCAGAGAGATGCAAATTAAAACAACAATGAGGTATTACTTCACACCTGTCAGAATGGCCGCCATCAACAAATCATCAAACAACAAGTGTTGGCGAGGGTGTGGAGAAAAGGGGACTCTAGTACACTGCTGGTGGGAATGCAGACTGGTGCAGTCACTATGGAAAACAATATGGTGTTACCTCAAAAAATTAAAAATTGAACTGCCATTTGACCCAGTGATCTTGCTTCTAGGAATATACCCTAAGAAGCCTGAAACACCAATCAGAAAGAATATAGGTACCCCCATGTTTGTAGCAGCACTATTTACAATAGCTAAGATCTGGAAACAGCCCAAGTGTCCATCAGTAGACGAATGGATAAAAAAGCTGTGGTACATACACACAATGGAGTACTACGCAGCTGTAAGAAAGAAAGACCTCTTATCCTTTGAGACTACATGGAGGGACCTGGAAAGTATCATCCTAAGTGAAACAAGCCAAACAGAGAAAGACAAGTTTCATATGATCTCACTTATTTGTGGAATATAATGAACATAATAGTCTGAGGAAGGGGGTAGTAATAGAGACGTGGAAATGGGATACAGACTGACAATCCCCTAAATAGGGGGGTGGTGGGGAAGAGATAAACCACAGAACTTATATGCATGTATGCATGAACAGTGGACATGGACAACAAACTGGGGAAAGGGCAGGGAGGGGGGGAGGGGGAATCAATGGGGGGAAAAGGAGAAACATCTGTAACAAAAATTAATTAATAAAAAAATAATAATAAATAAAGAACAGAGCTAGAACCAAAAAAAAAAAAAAAGAGAGAGAATGTGTTACGACTCTCTAAAGGGATGGGTGATAGCATGCAGAATTTTCCAAACTTATTTCACTGCAGAAAAATTGTACTATAGAATCTGTGCAACAATATACTCTATATTCTGATCTCCACCAGTTCAAGATAGAGGGAGAGTGGAAGATAACCGGTGAAGGAGATGGGAGAGCCACCTTTGTATCCTGGAGAAAACCACATCATCTACCAGCAAGGGCTCCTTCCTACCTTGTGCAACTTTTGGGGGTCACAGAAGCCATTGGAAATTTGGTTGCAGCTGTGGAATCTCTCCTTGGAAACCATGTCTGTATGTGCTTTGCCTTCTCTGGAAGCCCCTCCCCACACCCCAATATCAATATGCCAAGAATGAACAATAAAAAAATTTTAAAAAGCTTAAATGGAAGGTGTTTCCAGTTAGTTCAGCAGAATGTGCTTTGCCAAACCTACTAATAATGGCAGATCTTTATAAACAAGATGCTGCAAAATCTTTTTGTCAAAAAACGTCAAGACTTGCCCTGGCCAGTTTGGTTCAGCGGTTGGAGCGCTGGCCTGTGGACCGGAGAATCTGGGGTTCAGTTCCTGCTAAGGGCATGTACCTCGGCTGTGGTTCGTTCCCAGCCCAGGTTGGGGTCGTGTGGTTGGCAACCACTCGATGTCTCTCTCTCATGTCCATGTTTCTCTCTCTCCATCCTGCTGTATCTGAAGATAAACGCAAAAGTGTCCTCAGGTGAGGATAAAAAAAAAAGTCAAGACCCAAGATAAGAAGGTAAACTATTATTGGGGGATCAACATGAAAATGGTAAACAAAGACAGCATTCAGCTTAACCCACCACCACAAAATCTCCCAGCAAGGCTGCAGGACACAGGTGTCTCACCAGGCACAGGCTTCAGCAGATCATTAATTCCTAGTCTCCACAGGGAACTGGAAAAAGGGCCCTCTCTGTGGCGCAGTGTTGCCCAGAGGACAGTACTGGCATCAGACCACGAGCTCCGGGAAGGCGCAGGCCACAGCACTGAGCCAAACACCACACACAGCACCTGCCCAGTAGGCGGCTCTGCTTGTCCCCTGGGACGTTCAGGCCCAGTCTGATGCGCATGGCAGCAGATGCCAGTGACCTCAGGGTAAGCCTCAGCACACGCACTGTCTTCCACACCCCACTTACAAGGAGGTGTGGTGCGGCCACGAGCTGACAGGGCTGCTGGGTGCAATGAACTGGAATGTGCAGCTGAGCAAAGCCCTGCGCTCTCTCAGCATCTGGATTTGGAAGGCTCCCTGCTTCTACTTCAAGGGCAAAGAGGAGACAATGGAATTTGAGCTCTGAAATCTGTGTGTGGAAAACCCAAGTCCCCCTGAAGACTTCCCAGACCTGCGGGGCATTTGGCATCGCCAGGACCTCCCAATCTCACAGTCCCCAAGGACGAGAGAGGAGAGTGTGTGCATACATGGGAGGTGGCTCATGGGCAGACCTCCATCCACAGCGGCAGGACACTCTACAGAGCAGAGACGCTCCTCTCTGGTGCCCTCCTGACTTCTGTCCCCCAGGTACCCTGGATGTCTGAAGCCCTTTATAACATATGGCTGCCCCTACATCTGAGTACCTCTAAGTAACCTATAGTCCCACATGACCTCACCTACATCCCAACTTTGCTTCAATCAAAACACCCACTGACAGAGATGATAGTTCCCCATAAGGAAGAAAGAAATGTCATGATTTGCAATTTCCATCCCACTCCAGGTCAAAAAACCAGGACTAGCAATGTGTACACACTCCTTCACATGACAGCAGTGGTCCGTGACTTTGATATTACCAGTCATGAAGAATGCTAACTTCTACTCTTTTCCACTAAACACCAGAAAAATCAAAGCTCAAACTCTTTAATTATATTTTACTCTCCATAATAGTGTATAACATCACATTATAATAAATACCGTATAATGAAGGGTAATGAAAATCACAGACATATTTAAGCAATATGAGTAAGTTACTATACACACAATGAAAAATAAGTCATTCATGATTTAGGAATGATCTTAACAAAATGTGACTCAGAAGTATTTGGCTGTTTTCTAGGGAAAGGTGTATGAGGGTGGTGGTGACTTAGTGTCAACCTGAGTCTTAAAAAAGCACGGTGTCTATGTGCTACATGTGATACACTGTATCTCTCTATATAAACAATTGATGTTACTATATTTAGATATAAAAGTATGTATTTGTATTTTACTTGTACACATAACTGTGCATATGTACATTACGCACAACACATTTATAGTGTGTTTTTATATGTGAGCTCCATGTGCAAATACACTCTACATCCACATCTCACACACTCTGTAAAGTGCATGTGGAGCAGACATAGTAACGACGTGTCTGGTTTGCACAGGGCCCTGGAGACCTGGCAGAGACACGCTCAGGGTAAGAACATTGCCTTGGCAGTTACAGTGCCTACCTCAGGCTGAATCTTATCTGTGCCATTTACTGACTCTGATGCTGGACAGATTACTCACCTGCTGCTCACTGGCTTCCTCTGCTGTAGACATGGGTGAGACAGCACCACTCCCACAGCAGCTGGAGCACTGAGTGTAATGTGCGGGGTGGCACGTCCCTGACCCAGCTTGGCACCTGGGGTCTTTAATAAATACTTAGTTACCGTTACCATCATTGGTAGTGGATGCTCTTTTCATGGAACCCACTCCTGTGGCTGTGCACAGCCCTTTCGTATACTTTGGGGAGGGAAAGGAAGGCTTTGATGGGCTTGGCCCGAAGGCACGCAGGTGGTTCTTGGCAGTGCTAGATCGGACCTCCTGGCACTTGGTAGCTATTTTAAATAAACTTGTTTCGAAGGGACAAGGAGCACAGATTTATGAAGTTGGAGCTATTTCACCAGACCCCTCCTCTGGACGTGTGGTGCACTTTTCTTTAAACAGTCGCCATTGAGAAGACAAGCCACAGAGCTTTCCGGGAGACAGAGACTTACCGTATTCTAAAGAGAGGCTCTAGCATGGAAGGGGATGCAGAGTGTGGTTTGCTCTGGGCTCCTGTTCAGAGGCAGCTGGTCTCCTAGGGCTCCAGCTGCAGATGCCACAGGTGCTCATGGCTTAGTAACCACAGTGCCATTGGGACACACTAGCACAAAAGTGCCCTACATCTAAATTGTGATCTATGGTGTTTCTGTTTCTACCCTACAAGCAAGACCCAAAGTTCTCCTTAGCTAAGGATGCCAAGGAAGCAAGCAGCTGTGGATAGGGCCTGTGATACGTGGGGGTCTGTGAGGGGGTCACAGTGGGAAGATTGGGTATGTGAAGGTCGTGGGACTGGGCTGCATTCAAAAGCTGCTGCTGAAGGATGGCAGCTGGTATTACAGGTCCTTCCACCTGAGTGGTGCTGATTCTGAGTTGTAATCTGAAGATCAAGACCATCAGAAACATGGTCCTAGGGATCCACAGTCTGAACAACTGCACAGTTGAATACAATGATGCTGGGTACCTGGGACAGACAGGATGGTGGCAGAGGAGTGAGAGCCGGTGGAGATCAAGTTCTAGGACCGAGAGCAGGTGGACCCACCCCTGGAGTGAGCCACCCTGCTACAGACTCCATCTGAAAGGGCACTGAGGTCGATGGTCTCACATTCTCTCTGCTGTGGACTGCAGGACCCACACAGCACACCTCTCTCTTTATAACCCCAAACCGAGCACCAGGAATGAAGTCCTTCTTCCTAATGGGAGCTGTAGGTGCCAAGTGCCTGCTGTCCATGTATTTGTGCCTTGATGCTTCCTGTCCTTGGGTTTTATGTTTCCTTCCACCTACTAAGTCATCTCCAGATTCATCCATCTAGTGAATTAACCTTTTAAGGTCCAGTCTGGGGTCACCTTCCTCTTCAAAGACATCTTTGACCCCTCTAATCAGAGTTATGGTTTCTTCTGTGTCCTCTTACATCACCTCCCCCAGACCCCTGCTGATCCGGGGCCAGGGAGTGTGCTCTGGCATGGAGGAAGGACAGGCACAGTCCTGTCCTGGAAGGGGCCTGGGGGCCACGCCTTACGTTTGCTAAGTCTGTGGGTTCTGCGAGGGTGTCACTACAGCTTATTCATTTGTGCACCTCCAGAGACTGGAAGAGTTCGTGGAAGAGTTCCTAGCACAAAATACATCTCAGAGTGTTGAATAAATGAGAAACAGATGAAAAAATGATTAATACACATTTACTCCTTGGTATCTGAGACAGAAAAAGGGTGTGTGATCAAAGCCTTTTCTTGGAGTAATTTTTTGTCATATTTTATTCTAATGCTACCTTCTGAATATTTATATTCAGCTTGGAAAAAGACTTGGATTAACGACCGAAATGTGAGGACTACTTGGAATTAGTAATTAGCGTCAGAGTCAGATCCCTAAGTAAGATGCATTTTGTGCTATTGTGCACGGCAGCCTGCTCCAGGCACTATCCTGGCCGCTCACCCACTGTGTCACCTTGGGAGTCACTTAAGTGCTCTGACCTCACCTGCCTGACCCCACAGTGGGAAGAGGAACCACTCAGACTCACAGTGTCTGGGGACTGCAGTGAGTGCCTAGTGCCAGCGCACACGCCAGGTGCAGTCTTGACTGTTTTCATCATACCAGCGTGACACAGGCAGGCGGTCAGCCACATGCTCCAGAGTCCTGTGCCTCCCACACACCAACGCTGACAGTGCTCTTGGGGGCTGCCCGAACACCTGAGTGTTTGTATCCAGGTCTCTCATCAAGAACGATGGACTGAATGAAAGCTGGAGCAGCTCACCCTTGAAGGCGGAGATCATGCGGAACAGCCTGGCGGCACCTGCGGCCTTCTACCAAGGAATCACTTCTGGAGAACAGAAGCCTTCCAAAGGCTGAGTTTTAAGAAATTAAACAGAAACCGTATCTTCATTCTCAGTGCAGATTTCATAGAACTCTAGTTAACATTTTTTAAAAATTGATTTTAAAGAGCGAGAGGGAGAGAGAGAAACACTGATGAGAGAGAACATCGATTGGCTGCCTCTTGCATGCTCCACACTGGGGACTTGGCTCAAAACCCGGGCATGTACCCTGACCGGGAATCGAACTGGCGACCTCTTAGTGAATGGGTTGGCGCTCAACTACTGAGCCACACCAGCCGGGCTAACATTCTTATATAATTACTTATTGTCCACCAGACCAGGCTTAGAAAAAACTATGTAATATAATCTGAATCTTTTTTTCAAATTGAAAAAAAGAACAAGTTATGGTAGGGTCCATGTTCAAATTGCATACATGGCCAAATGATTTTCGACAAGGGCATCAAGACCATTCAGTAGGAAAAGCAACAGTCTTCTCAACAAATGGTGCTGAGAAAACTGGGTTCTACATACAAAGAATGGAGTTTCACCCTTAACCTACACCATGTAGGATGTAGAAACTAAGAATTAATTCAAAACAGACCATACCATATTGTGAGAGCAGAGTGTGAAGAGAGGCCAGAGGACAGTCCCCCAGCACTGGCTAGGACACCAGTAGCACAGGCAGCAACAGAACCAGGGTGAATGGGCTCCCCCGAGTCAGCACTGCAGTGGGAGAGAATGTCTGCCAATCATATGTCTGAGGAGGGTTACTATCCAGAATATGTAAACAGCCCCTACCACTCAACAACAACAACAAAACAGCTCAGTTAAGGCAAAGGACTTGAGCAGAAAGTTATCCAAAGAGAAAAAAATGGCCAAAGCAAGTGAAAAGATGCACATCACTGACCATTAGGGAAATGCGAAATAACCATGCACTACCATTTCACAAACATCAGGATGGCTATTAAAAACAAATGAAACAGAAAACAAGTGTTGGTGAGGGTGTGAAGAAATTGGAAGGCTTGTACCCTGTTGGTGAAATGTACAATTGTACAGCCACTATGGAAAACAGTATGGTAGCTCTTTAAAAAATCAAAAACAGAATCAGCACATGAACAAGCAATTCCACTTCTAGGTACACACTCAGGACTGAAAGCAGGATCTGCACACGCATGTTCATAGCAACAGTCTTCAAAATAGATAAACACACTGTAGTCCACCCAGACCATGGGATACTATCCAGCCTTAAAGAGAAAGGACATCCTGTCACACACAGAGCCAAGGGCGAAACTTGAAGATGTACTAAGTAAAAGAAGGTAGCCACAGAAACACAAACATTGTAATTCCACTCATGGGAGCTCCTTGGGGTAGAATGGAGGTTGCCAGGAAATGGGGGCAAAGGGAACACGGAGGAACTGCTTAATGGGGAAGAAGGACAGGTTTGTAAGATACAGGCATTCTGGAGATGGATGGTGGTGATGGCCACACAGTTACCACCGCACCATACACGAAAACATGAAAATGACTGAAAGGAACATTTTATGTCACTTGTGTTCTACTACCATTTAAACAATTCTGAAAAGAAAAATCTTAACAACCTGAAGTTTTGCAAGGAGCACAGCTCCCAAGGTCCACAGCAGCACCAAGGCGGGGTTACCAACAGTACTGACAGTGGCCCCAGAAGGACCTTGGGCTATGCAAACGAGGCCCTAATTAAAAACCTCATTCATTCCCTTAAAGACAAAGTGTTCCTAAACAGGACTAAGAGGGAAACAGAGCTGATCTGTACAAGTGCCAAAGTGGGAGCAGACCCACAACGGCAGTCATGAAATTATTTCTGGGTGATGTGAGGGGATCACAGAAGCTACCTGAGTCTCTGCTTAGAAAGAATCACAAAACCTGACCTTATATTGAGTTTGTTTATTAAAAGGAAGGGACACTGTGCTCTTTGGAAAATAAAAAACCTGCATTCACAAACCCATCTTTATGTTTTTTGAGGTAAACAGACCAGATACGTGTCTGCACATGAGCCTGGAGCAGGACACAGGACCATTACCTTTACATGTCTCCTCGGGCAGCCATACGTCTGTGGGACCCACCAGGACCTTTCTTGACGGGATGATGTTGATAATTTGAGAGATACAAACACTTGATTGGATTCGACAGCTACATTTTTTTTTTCTCTTCCACCAGATGTGGGTCACTCTAGAGAAAAATAAAAAGGCAAAGAGATGAGGTTGATATTCATCATGAAACAAAATTCCTACATGCACTTGAAGACAGCAGGGTCGGGATAAGCAGGCGAGCACACAGACCCAAGCAGATGCTACAGGAAGGATGGTGGAGATACACCTCTCATCACACCAGTTCATCTCCGATAAATGACTCATCATAGGAAACTCCTTTAGAAAACTAAATTACTGTTTGTGATGTAAAAACTACACAAAACTGAAAGCATGTTCTCATAGAACTATGTGTAAGATTTATCTCCGTGATTGAGTCTAAAAGGTACTATGGCAGTAGGGCACATTTAGAGGCTAAGTAGAGAAGCAGATGCATGTGTCTGTACATATAAGCACAGCTTCTACCCCCAGCAGGTGACCGTGCGGGTTTTGTCTTTGTCCTTCTCCACTGTAAAGACAGCAGGTACGCTGCAGTTCTTTCATCTAGAAGACTTTATAAGCGCATGTTAGTTGCTAATTAAAAAAGGAAACCACAACTTCTTAATAATTTAAATTATTATTTGTTCTAACTATAAAATAACACCCAGATTATATTTAAAATAGGCCTTAAAATAATCTATCGTTAATGTTTATATAGTGGGCACAGTTATTTTTAATACGTTCTGAGATGTTACTAAATTGGCTAAGAATGGTTTGGATGGTATTCAATATAGTGGTTTTATGAAAATGCATGTTAATTCTCACCATATGAAGAACATCAAATAGACACATTTAAATAAATCTTATAAACAAACCAACATAAAGCAAAATAATTAAATGAGAAAACACAAATAGTATTGGGTGCTGAAGAACAGAGCCACTCCATCTGACACACTGCCAACACCGTTACAAAAAATCACACATTTGTAAAATGTTATTAAATTAATTCACACAGTGCCATACTCATCTGATAACCCCAGAAACGCACCTTCACTGCTTTAAGCATTCTACAGTGTTTTCTAGATGGGCCACAGCAGTCATCGACAGTGGGGGATCCCTGTGGTTCTTGGAAGACAGCACAGGAAAAGACCTGGAGATACTCATGCTCCCCTGGAGGGGTAGGCTAGTAGACACAATGACGGCATGTTCCATATCCCGAGCACACACTCGCCAGTCAGGGAGCTGAAATGCCCTTCCCATTTCCCACGTGGAGCCCTGCCCTGCCTCCATCTCTTCATGGAGGCTGCTCCTCCAAATGTCACATCTCTGTCCTCCCATCCTCAAGCGACAGGGTGATGGGCTCCTTTCCTAGTTTCCCATCTGCTCACCCGCAGACACGGGACACCAGCCCTCTGATGGAGGAAGCCCACTAGGGGAACTGCTAGGGGCCTGTTCTCAGGCACTTCCCTCTGGAGGCTCCGAGGAGCTGCAGATGCAGAAGCCACTGCCAAGTGGGTCACAGGCTCAACACCCTCAAAGGGCATGTGATGCTTCTTACAAACATATGCATCTCCTGATTTAAGATAACTGGCATGTAAATACAAATTTCTTTTTTAAAGTAGCAGTTAGAAAAACAGAATGAAATACACTGAGCTGACCCCTCTTCACAAAACACCCTCCACTATGTATGAACATACAGAACAATGCCTGAGTTCCCTCAGCGACTAGTCTTACCAGACATCACCTGTCCCAGTTCAGGTGCAGAGGAAAGGGCTCTGTACCTGTGGTCCTGGCTGCTCCCAGTTTTCTGTCACATGGGCTGCTTGTGACCACTTATGGAATCCCCAGGATGGGCTCCTAAAGGAAGGGTTTAGCAGGGAGCTTAGTTACAGACACAAACACACTAGCCAGGTGGGAGCACCTTCGAAGACTCAGTCACACTCTGGTCCTCAGCTGGAGCTGGACTGACACCTTCCTCTCACCACTGTCCTTCAGGTAACACACAGGGCTTTTTAATAGCATTTGTCATAGGAAATTATGCAAGATGTTTTTTTCTTTTAGACTCTTTGTTTTCAGATGTTTGTAGATTCACATGCAGCTGTAAGAAATAACAGGTCCCATGCACTCTCAAACCTGGTACCCCCAGTAACACCTTCTTGCAAAGCTGCAGCTCATCATCACAACAGGATGCTGACAGGTTCACTCACTGACCTGGTTCAGGTGTCCCAGTTCTGCTTGTACTCCTGTGTGTGTGTGTGTGTGTGTGTGTGTGTGTGTGTGTGTATAATCTACATAATTATCACTTGTTGAGTCCACGTGTCCACCACCACAGGGGTCCCTCATGTCACCTTTACAGCTACGTACACTTTTCCTCCTGCAACTTCTAATCTTTCCTCATTTCTATAATTTGCCACTTCAAGAATGTTCTATAATACAGGGACGAGACTGCTGGTTGCCAGGGGTGGGGAGGGCAGAGGGAGTCGAAAGGTATGAACTTCCAGTTATAAAATAAGCAAGTTCTGGGATGTCCTGTAGCTCATGGTGACTGGGGTCAACCATACTGTGCTGTATATTTGAAAGTTGTTGAGACAGTAAACCTTAAAAGTTCTCATCACAAGAAAAGCAATTTTTAACTACATGTGGTGATGGGTGGGCATTGACAACACTTACTTGGGTGATCATTTCACAATATATACAAATGTTGAATCCTGTGTGAAATGAATATAATGTTATATGTCGATTATATCTCAGTAACCTTTGGGCATGGAAATTTTCATTCAGCCTAATTCTCTGAAGATCATTCCAAGCTGCTGTGTGACTCGATGGTTGCTCCCCATACACCTGCAGAAGGACACAAGGGTTGTTTGCAGGCTTGGGCTACTGTGCACTAATGTGTGTTGTCACTATTTTCTATGTCAGCCATGCTGATAGGTGTGGGTGGTATCTCGGTGTGGGTTTAATTTGCATTTTCCTCAAGGTGATGAGGTTGAACATCTTTTCATATGCTTATTTGCTATATGTCTGTGCATCCTGTTTGGTGAAATGTCTGTCCACGCCTTTGCCCATTTTCTAAGTTCTTCTTTTTAAACTGTTGAATTTAGAGAGTTCATTGTATATTCTAGATACTACTTGTTTGTTGAATATTTTTCCCAATTTGTTTCTTGTCTTTTCACCATCTTAGGGTATACTGCATAACAAAGGTTTTAGTTTTGATGAAGTCCAGTTTATCAATTTTCCTTTCTGGGTCATTTGTTTGTCAAGTATTTTCTGTCTTCCTCCACTGAAAAATGACACTGCACTACGGCAGAGAATGTGCTAAGTTATTTCTAACACCGGAAGCCTAGAACAATGTCTGGCACACAACAGACACTGAGCAAGCAGGTGGGGCAAGTGAATGGACAAATGTATACTTAGTCTTAGATCCGTGTGTTACTAATGGTTGTATTATCACAAACTTACTCTTTCCCTTCCCTCTCCCCTCCCTCCTTTGTTTCCTCCTTTTGCTTTTTCTCTAAATCTGTTCCTCAATGATGAAGTAGGAAAGAACGTCCCAGGCTGATACATGTAAGTACTTCTCCATGAAATCGCAACCGGGACTATCTTTATTCTCATTATGTTAAACACCTACTCTGACATAATTTTCACTCTATTGTTTTTTCTTTTAATTTACCTTCTTAAACGCCAGAGAAATAGGTGATCTGCTATACAAGAGATCAGATCCTGAGAATGTAGGTTACAGAGCTGGTGGAGGCCATTTCCAGGCAAATGCATCCCTTGTTCATCTGTATTTCCAGTGTTTCTTTCTTACGCTTCCTGTTTCTACTAATGGCTTATTATAAGCACAGGGCTCGGATGCCTGGCTCTCATTAACGAACATTCACACTGCCCAGGGGCCATGTCAGCCTCACAGCCAAAGGGGAAAGAGCTGAGAGATAGGCTCTGAGCACCCCCACTGTGCTCCAGTTTCTGGTCAAACCACCCACCAACTGGAATCCCATTATGGGGCCCCTCAAAGCGGTTCTGCTGGAAATGAGAATGGAGTCAGTTTACCAGTTTTAGACGCAGACATTGAAACAGCTGTGACTGGGGCCTCTGCCAACATGGCTCCCTGCTCCAACCCACCCCTGGGGACTGGCCGCTGCTGCAGAGCTGCTGTCACAGGGAGTGCCCGTCAGCAAAGGCGTGGCTGCCGAGGGAAGGCAGCAGAAGGGCATCCCCTCTCCTCACCAGGCCCCAGACTTCTGGGCTCCAGGAAGCCCTTCTTCATGAGCCCCAGAACCCCAGAGTCCAGACCTTTTGTGGTTGCCAGGCTACAATGATCAGCCTCAAGATGAACAACAGGAAGTATCGATTTTTTTAAAATTTAGTATGTATTTCATCAGTTACACATGCACAGAGTTTAAGGGTCAGATAGCTGCATATGGCCTGTTAGGAAAAACAGTGCTTCTCAAATATCACCTCTTCCATTTCCAGCTCCCCAGAGGGAGAGACTCGCACCTCTTCTAGCTATTTCTTTTGGCCTTTACCTCTGAATCCCTAAACAAGTGAGCCTCGCATTGCTCCTGAGCCACGTCCCCCCAAGAAGCACCTGTCCAGGCACTCCCCATGCTGAGCACAGGCTGTGGCGTCCTAACGCCCACTTCCCACTCCACCTCACCCTTCCTGCCCCCAAGACAGTTACGGGGACACTCCATCAGATTGCTCATCGATGCTCTGTTGTCACCATGGTGAAAGCTCTGTGACAGGGACCCCATGTTTCCTCACTTGACACGGTGCTGGTTGACTGCACCCCGAGGAGCCTGAACCACCCCACTCTGCCAGTTCTCATCTCCTCGCATGCCAGCGGGCACAGCAGGTGTCAACGCGGGACCCTGGGGGCATCTCAAGACAGCTGTCCTGTGCTGTGTCTGGCCTGGTTTACATGGGGTCCCCTGAGGATCTCAGAACAACCCCCTTCACCAGTACCCCAGGGTCTCTAGCCATCCATCTGCAGCTTACTGCATCATAGATGAAGACATTATCCCATAGCTTCCTAACGAAAGGTCTTGGGAGATCATTTTTCGACCATTTCTTGAATGTTTGAGTAAAACATATAGGTTGGGGTAATTCTCCCTCAGACGTCCGAAGGCTTCACTCCGCTGTCTCCCCACAGTGAGGATTCTCCGTACCCCTTTCCCTAGATGCCCAGACCCATGTTACTGGAACTCCACTACCAGTGCTCCAAGATTTCCGGTAAGGGTGGGCGTGTGGACCTGTGTCCAACCATCGCAGAGGGCCCTCGATGCTTCAGGGGTATTCTCATCGCTTCTGTCTTCAGTGTTTCTTTTGTGCCTGTGTTCCCTGTCCACTCCCACTGGGGCATCTGTTATCCAGATGGCAGTCTGAGTGGACAGGCGCTCAGCTTCCGCTGTCAGCTGTGTCTCTTCGTCCCAATCGGGTAGCCTCAGTTGCTCCTTCTCACTCTTTTTTTTTTCCTCACCTGAGTACATTTTTCCATTTTTTGTTCAGATAGAGTGGGAGGGAGAGAGAAGAAGAGAGAGAGAGAGAAACATCGACGTGAAAAGGACACATCGAGTGGCTGCCACCCACACGACCAACCAGGGCCAGGGACAAACTGCAACCAAGGTACACGCCCGTAGCAGGAACCGAACCCGGGTCTCTCTGGACCGCTGGTCGATGCTCTAACCGCTGAGCAAAACCGGCCAGGGCTCTCCTTCTCCCTCTTGCAGTGAGACATTCAAAACCTAAATCTTATATTTTTACTTCCAAGTCATCTCTTGGCTACTTGAATCACCTTCTCCCTCCTCTACCTGAAAGTCTTTGTTTTTGTTAAGTGCAATGGTTTCCATTCACAGCACTGAGGAGGTTAGTGTGGCTTCTTTATTCTTCTGGTCTAATTTGTGTTTCCTCCCATTTGCTTTTACCTTTGTTTCTTTTCTGTGTGTCTGTTTTGGTCTTTCTTACCAGAGGATTTGTCAGGCATTTGGAGGTCCTTGTCTGTCGGCTCACACCTGCTGGGACAGCACTAGACAATCTCTTGGGAGCTGGTCACATGGGGTGGCTGCTGGACCCCGGGGCTCTGTGCAGCTCTTTCGACGGGTTGAGAGGTGCCCACATCAGCCCCGGGCTGTGAGGATGCACTGAGCCGGATAGCAATGAGACCCCACTCTCCCATTCCTGAGCCACGTGTCCTTGGCAAGTTACTGCATGTCTCTCGATATCATGTTCCCAGTTTGTGAAGTGATGATGAGTAATTGGTTAGCTACTCATTCATGGCCCTTACTGTTCCGTCCTTTCTAGGCCACTCCACACTACAGAAATGTAATTTAAGGCTGGTTCTTTTTCCATTTTTGGTAATTTGCAAAATCTGGCTTTACTCAGTCACCTTTTGCCCTCTGGCCTATATTTAGTTTATATTTTAGGACAGATATTTCACAAAAGTATTGATTAGCATAATAATCATCCCCTAACAAAATGATGGTTGCCAGATAGGAGGGGGTTGGGGGGTTGGGTGAAAAAGGTGAAGGGAGTAAGATTGGTAGTTACAAAACAGTCACAGGGATGTAAAGTACAACAGGGTAGAGAGTCAATAATATTGTAATAACTATGCCCGGTGACAGGGGGGGAGTAGATTCATCAAGGGGATCACTTTATAAATTATATGTGTGTCTAACCGCTAAGATAAACACCTGAAATTAATATAAAATAATACTGGACCAATTGTAACTGAAAAATATAAAATAATCCTCCTTACATCAACTCCAATTGAGTTTAATTTTTTTATTAAAAACTCCCATATATGTATTATTTGCATAATACATAGTTACAGTAGTTGACAATTTCTAGACCATAGGTTTATAGTTGGGACCAACCAGGTGTAAACTCAACTTTAATTTTTTTTTTTTAATCCTCATCCGAGAATATTTTTCCATTTTTTGTTCAGACAGAGTGGGAGGGAGAGAAAGAGAGAGCGAGAGAGAGAGAAACATCGACGTGAATGGGACACATCGAATGGCTGACACCTGCACAACCAACCAGGGCCGAGGACAAACTGCAACCGAGGTACATGCCCTTAGCGGGAACCGAACCCGGGTCTCTCTAGACCGCAGGCCAATGCTCTAACCGCTGAACCAAACCGGCCAGGGCTCAACTTTAATTTTTAGTTGGAGCACATGAGGTACCTTTATGCACTGTAGGGACAAACCTATTATTATCACAAAGAACACGACAGGGATGTCAAGAGGCTGTTATCATCACTTTCCTCGGAGACAGTGAGTGTCTGTGTGTTCAGAGAGGAGACGTGAACATATCGTTAGGGCAGTTTTTCATCTTTCAACACAATAATATATAAAATCCTGAATAACAAAGTTTTTCCTTCATTCACAATTTTTATTTCTTGCAATTAACTTTTGTATCTTCAAAGTCGATCTGTCTTTTAAAAAATTAATACTCCTTACTCATCATGCAATCCACCCCCCAAGTAGAACAAATCCAGGGGTGGTAACCTAGGGCAGCTGGAACAGGCCCCCGTGGTCCTGACCAGGCTCCTCAGCCCACGCCCCTGCATGTCCAGCAGAGGGCAGCCCCCGTGCTCACCTGAACCAACCCGAGCTCCGGCCCAGGTGAGCGTCAGGCGAGTGCCACGGGAATGGCGGAAGGAAGCCGGTCCTGGCTTCAGAGGCTGAGAGCCTTGAGACACTTTAGATGGAACCACTGGCAGTATGGGACACCCCAAATGGTGACAGGGTCCATGCAGACAGATACAGACATTTCCTTTCTGGTAAGATAAGTACATTTCAGAGAAGCTTGTTGAAAAGTAATTTTTTTTCAACTAAATAATTTTCCCCATTACCTTTCATTATAAAGTATGAGATAATTTAAATTAAAATATTTGGCTGTTGGATTTAGTAAAATCAAAATTAAGAAAGAAATAACTTCTAAAACCTCATCAAATTATAGTAACAGCCACAATATTCAAATAAATGGTTAACAATTTTTTTTTTTACAATTTAAACTATTAAATGCATATTTATTTACTTCAAGACATAAATGATTTAATTATTCAAATAAAATGTAAAACTCCTAATGGGAGAAAAAAGAATGAGAAGAATAACTGGAAAGGTATATAGTGCTTCTCACTGAAAAGACCAAATACAGTAGTAATGACAATAATTCCGAAGCAAGTATCTGTAGACCTCATACAACACTAAGACCCCAAAGGAACACATCGCAGACTCTGACAAACCTACAGTGTAACTCATCTGAAGTGTTCCTTTTAAAGAATACAACTAAAATAGCTTGCTATACCAGATTTTAAAACATGATTTATAGCAACAATTATCAATCAAGTGACTGGGTTAAAAATAAGAAAAGTTGGCCAGAGGCTTGGAATAGTGATTCTAAATTAAGTACTTAAGATCTAAATAACCAAAGCAACAACCATACTGTACCAGCGACCTACAATGAATTTATTGTCAACTTAAGACTTCAAATCTTTATCACATATGGTATCAGCTACCCAAATTTTTCCCGTTCTCTGTTTTGTTAAAGGATAACTTTCAAAATCAGGTGAAACCATGATTCTCATATAAATATAAAATAAATACACGTTAAAGATTTTTAAACTCATTATCTAATGAGGGAACCAAGCAGATGTTACTACCATTCAAAGGAAGATTCCAAGAACAGACACGTGTCCAGATTAGGACTATGGAAATGAATTTTCAAATAATGCAAAACTGGCAATCCACAGTGTCAGCTGAACTCCCACCAACATTTATTTTCGAGTCTATGACAAGAATTCTACGTGACTACAGGTTGTCCGCAATCTCAATCACTGTAAGACAGCATGAGGCAACAAAAGCGCAGTCTCCACGGAATCGGGACTGGAGAATCCAGGAGGATGTGCCTACACAACACAGAGTTTGCCTTTGAAGCACCCATTTTCCTCTACAATTTGCACAGCTGTTTCTCTTTTGTTCTGAACTGAAGAGTTTTACACCTGTTTTTACTGATCCCATACTGACAGATGTAGCCTATCATAATCCCCATCCTGCCCAGCTTTGCACACACACACACACACATATTCAATCAGGGTGCTATCAATGCCATTGTCCAAACCATTGCTTTTCTTGACAACAAGTTGAACAGGACAGAAAAGCAAAACACATACATCTCAACCAGAGATGAGAATCTTTCTTTAAATTGAAGAAGTAGAAGTGGTCATCTGTGATCATGGAGACAGAGAAGCATCATCCTTTCACGGAGCAACATGAGATGACAAACACACGTCTGCTCTCCAGGGACTTGTCCTCGGTGCAGTGACTCAGTGGTCCAGACTGCACCCCATTGCAACATGAGGCCTGATGGAGGGTGTGCTGTGGAACCATATGCTGTGTCCACAGCCTCCCTGTTTCCAGGGCCAAGATGAAGCCTGCTTACCCTGCCTCAAATCCCTTCACGTTTCTGTTCACCCAAGGGGGAGCCCTGGTACCTCAGCTTCATGCAACCAGCCGACACGCCTTCCTGTCCAGGGCAGATCTGTGTACCAATCCACTGGTTCCTGTATCTACCTAGACTATGAGTTTCTCAAATGGGGTATTTTCTCATTAATGTTTATCTCCCCAGTATTTAAAAAGATGTTTGTTGTTCATGTATCTACAATAGCCTCTGGGCTCTAGTGTGGGGAGGGCAGAGTGACTAGAGCCACAGGAGGAGAGACGGGGGCTTGTGCCTCTGGGGACAGAATGAAGGATCCCTGTGCACCAGGGTCCCTGGGCCGAGTGAATGCCTCTCCCACCTAAGATGCCCTCTCTCTTCTACAAAAGGTCTTAATTGTGATACTGAAGAGTCACACTCAGTTAAGATGTACACACTCTTAACCCTTAACAGCAAAGTCGTCCCCCTTTTCTTTCTTTTTTTCCCTAAGCCTCACCCGAGAATATTTTTTTCCATTTATCTTCAGACCAAGTGGGAGGGTGGGAGCGAGGGAGGAAGGGAGGGGGAGAGAGGGAGAGAGGGACAGAGAGAGAGAGAGAGAGAGAGAGAGAGAGAGAGATATCAACTGGTTGCCTCCTGCACGACCCAAGCAGGGCCAGAGACCAAACCGCAACTGAGGTACCTGCCCCTGACCGGAATGGAACCCGCATCTCTTTAGTCCATGGGCCAACGCTCTACCTCTGAGCCAAACCGGCCAGGGCATCCTCCCTTACCTTGCTTCGTGTATTAATCCTTCCAAAGAGGCAGCCCTACCTAATGGAACTGCCATGTGATTAAACTGACCACCTGCCTGAAACTGTCCTGACATTTCAAACCATTCATCCAGGGCAGCCTCTGGACTACCCTCCCCCACCTGGACTCACTGGCCTCTAGGACCACAGGGTCTCCCGTGCTTGCCCAAGGTGGGAGAGAAAGTCCGCCCCTGGCTTGCTGGGGAAGCCCGTGTTCCATGCACTGCACAGCGGCAGAGCAGTTCTCTGTCGCATTCTATTCTAATATGAACATGCATTTATTTACCCATGGAGCAGGAGATGTTGCTTGTTAATGAACTTATAAAATGCTATTTCTTTTGCTAGAGCTTAACAAACTCTCTTTTACACACACACAAATGATCTAAAACTCCAGTTGGAAGTTATAAATAACCAAAAGAAGGTATCGGGCACAAAGAACAGCAGGAAAATGCAAACCCTCAGGTTTTGCAGGAATGATCTGTCCCTTCCCAAGAGGTGTATGTTTCCGTGCTTCCTCGCCTCGTGTTGCCTTCACACCAGCCCTCCTTTAAAATCATCCCCTTTCCACTAAATCCTACTCATTTAATTAAGCCTAACTCAATTGCCACTTCCCCCAAAAGACCGTCTCAATTCCTAAAAATGTTATCTATAGTCCTTAAATACCAAAACACTGTCAACTTTCAATGTAGCACCAAAATGATACCTTGTACTAGGGTTAGAGCCTCACCCTATGTCTCTTATTAAACTGGGCAGGAATGTTGGTGACAATCAGCAGAGCAGAGCATACTGATGATAACAGAACGCTCACACAGCACTCGCTCTGTCCCAGGCATGGCCAATAATGGATAAACGTCAATTCATGTGAGCCTCACGAACCCAAAGGCAAGGACCATGGGAACCTCCGTCTCACAGGACAGATTTGCTACTTGTCTGCTGTGTGGTCACAGACATACTGCTTGATCTCTCTGAACCTCAGTTCTTCACTGTTGCATGGTATTGTCCATAAACACTCTACACTTACTGTGAATGTAAGTTACCTGGTTCTCATTCTTACCAAAAGGCTAAACTAGAAAGACCACTCAGTCTACAACAAGACCAATTCCAAGAGGAATGGAGCAACATCAAGACATGAAGACAGCTGGGAGGGAATTTAGATGTGACTTGTGTGGGACTGGTTTGGCCTGGGGCCCTCACAGCTATGGGAGGAAAAGTAGAAAAGAAACCACTGTAATTCTATTCCTGCCCCACCATTGTCCTCAAAAGAAGTGACACGTTATGCCCTGGCCGGTTTGGCTCAGCGGTTAGAGCGTCGGCCTGCGGTCCAGAGACCCGGGTTCGGTTCCCGCTAAGGGCACGTACCTCGGTTGCAGTTTGTCCCCGGCCCTGGTTGGGTTGTGAGGGTGGCAACCACTCGATGTGTCCCTCTCACGCCGATGTTTCTCTCTCTCTCTCTCTCCCCCCCACTCTATCTGAACAAAATATAAAACAAAACAAAACAAAACAAAACAAAAGCAAAGAAGTGACACGTTATAACCAGAGATTAACAAGGTAGCCGCATATACACTTTCACTTATGGGAGTATCATTCAGAAAAGCATTTATGTTAGTATAGGAGAATATAAAGTATATACTAAATTCCACACAAGATGTACACTAACTCTACAGGGAATATTATAAAACTTTATTAAGAGATATTTAAAAAGCTCTAAAACAATGGACAGATGTATCTCATCACGATTGAGAAGACTTAATATTTAGATAATGTCAATTCTCTTCAAATTAATGGATAATGCAATCTCAATCAAAGTACCGAAAGGAAACCTGGTATTTACATGAGACAATGATGGGTCAAGAATATCTAAGACACACGGGAAGAAGAAACTCAGGAGGGAAAGATGGCTGACCAGACCTCAGGACCTCTTCTGAAGCTACAACAATGAAGCCTGAGTGGACTGAGGAGAAAGAGCAAAAGAGCCCACAGCACAGAGCGGAGAGGCTGTGACCCGGCCAAGGGGCCTTGTGAGGCAGCTCCAGGACTGAGAAGGCGTGTCCAGTGAGGACAAAGGAGACTCGCATCAGTGACCAGAACTGGGAAATGTTTCTCTAATAGACCTTGCATCTTATATAAAAATGTAAGAATTCAAGATAGATGAGGTTAAATATTAAAAACAAAACCTTAAGACTCTTCTTAGAAAAAAACAGATGAATACATTCTTAGATCTTGGAGTAAGAAAAAACCCAAGGTACCAAGAGCATTGCCGAATGAAGGAAAAGATGAATGAATTTGACAATATTAAATTAAGAACTTTTTATCAAAAGATATCTTAAGGAATGTGAAAAAATTACAAATTGGAACATATATTCTTGATGCAAATATATAAAGAACTAAAAATAAGAAAAACATTCTCAATACAATAAAAGATTGGACATAAAGTATTAGCAAACATCTCACCAAAGAGGAAACATACACATCATAAAGAGATGAAGAGACTGACAGCTCTTTACCAAAGAAACACCAAAGAGTCTCTGATGAGACACTCTTCTCCCACCACTTTACTGTTGTTTATTTCAAGTGTTACAGAAATCCTTGACTAATTCCTAGAGGTTTGATTCTGGATCACGAGAGAAGTACCAGATAATGCTAAAACTTGACAGGACTGTAGAAGTCCCTGGTCCAGTGGTTCTGCTCCGTGGTCTATGATGCCCAGTGGTTTGGAGGGGATTCCTTAGAAGCCACACAGAGAGAACAGAAGGTTAGCTGGAAGCACGTAAGGACCCATATGCCCCCCAAAAAAGAACCCACTTCTGTCTGCCATATATGGAGAGCTTCCCCTGTTAGAGTCCCAGAGCTAGAATGCGTGAAAGCTCATCTATAAAACAACACTCATAGCATCATCGAAGGAGCAAATACAAATCTTGGAACTGGGCCGAAGCTATAGAGCAAGTCAGCCATGGTGAGATGGGACTCTGGGCACTCACTCTCCTGACACTCGTATTACTACTCAATCCAGGGGACCCCTTTGCGTCCAGAAAAGATTTTCCTGGAAGGAAATAACCTTTCCTGGATATTTTCATATTTACTAAAACGCTGAAGTGTGAGCATTTGTGTCTTCAATAAATTAATGTATTACTTGCTTTTTATTTAATTTTAATCCTCACCTGAGGTTATTTTTCTATTTATCTTCAGACAGAGTGAGAGGGATAGAGAGATAGAGAGAGAGAGAGAGAGAGAGAGAGAGAGAGAGAGAGAGACATCAATGTGTCACACATCAATTGGTTGCCTCCCACACAACCCCGACCAGGGCTGGGGATGGACCACAACCAAGGTACATGCCCTTGGCTGGAATCAAACCCGCGACTCACTGGTCTGCAGGCAGAGGCTCCACCACTGAGCCAAACCAGCCAGGGCTGTATTACTTGTTTTATAAATAAACATATTCCTGAATAATTTACCTTAAGGTAAATGTCTGAAAGATAACATCATTTCCTATCAGAAAAGGTACCAAACTTAGGGACCTTTATCTCTGAGAGGATTTTATGAACTTGACCCTAAAGGCAAGGGAAGTAAAAGCAAAAATCAATGACTGGGGAATACATCAAACTAAAAAGCTTCTGCATAACAAAACAAAACAAATAGATAAATCAACAAAACAAAGACAAGCAACCAAATAGGAGAATATATTTGCAAACAATAAGTCCAACAAGGGGCTAATGTCCAAAATACATAAAGAATTCATACAACTCATCAACAACAACAAAAAAACAAGCAATCTAATTAAAAACAGGCAAAGGACCTGAACAGACCGTTCTCCCAAGAAGACATACAAATGGCCAACAGATATATGAAAAGATGTTCACTAGCATAAGGGAAATGCAATTCAAAACCACAATGAGCTACCATGTCACACCTGTTAGAATGGCTATTATCAGTAAGACAAGTAACAGCAATTGTGGGAGAGGGTATGGAGAAAAAGGAACCCTCACACACTGTTAATGGGAATATAAACTGGTACAGCCATTTTGGAAAACAGTAATGGAGATTCCTCAAAAAATTAGGAGTAGAGTTACCATGTGACCAAGTAATCTGTCTTCTGGGTATTTACCTGAAAAAAAATTGAAAACATTACTCACAAGGATATATACACCCCTATGTTCACTGCAGCATTATTCATGTGGTCAAGACATGAAAACAACCTAAATGTCTTTTGACAGATGACTGGATAAAGAAGATGCATATATACAATGGAATACTACTCAGCCACAAGAGAAGATGAAACACTGCCATTTGTGACGACATGTGTAGATCTTGAGAGTTCTGTGCTGAGCAAAGTCAGTCATTTGGAAAAGGTAAGAACTATATGATTTCACTGATATGTGAGATATAAAACAGAAAGCAACAAATGAGCAAACAAAAGAAATAAACTCACAGACACAGACACAAAAAGGTGTCTATCAGAGGGGAAGGGGTGAGAGGGTGAAGAGCGACAGAGGAGACTGGACTCTGGGGGTGAGCACGCAGAGCAGTCTACAGACGATATATTATGGAACTGTACACCTAAAACTTACATGTTTTAACCAATGTCATCTCAATAAACAACACATTTTTAAAAATAAATTTTAAAAATAGTATTTCTGATCATCTATAATGTCACAAAATTATACAAAAATAATCTCAAAATGAAAAATACATTTTCATCTTTAATATTACCTGGTTAAAAGGACCACACATTTTGGACAAAACATGAATATACAAACCAATAAAATACCTGACTAAACAATAACGCTGAGCAGACAAGATTATTTCCATGTTTGACAGATTATAAAAAATACAAAGATTTCTGAGTGAAATACAGTAGACCTGGAAGTCAATGAGCCACTTCAATCTCTAAATCTCTACATTTCCTGCAATATTGCAACTAGTAGAGAGGCAACTTGGTTACTTTTTGCTCTTCAGACCTTCCCTGCCCCACACTCTGTGGGCTGTGTGGGAGGCGCTCGGGTGGGGGTGGGGGGCTGTGGGAGAGAGTGAGACAGGATGTCAATCAGATCAGACCTCTTTCATCCACCACAGGCCCCACTAGAGGGAGTCTCAGTCTCTGAGACACGTTTTGGGTGGGTCACCCAGCCTATGAATCCCATCCCAGCAGACGGAGCCAGTCAGAGTGCTGAGTATTTTACCTCCCAAACGAAATGCAGCTTGTAAAAGTAACCTCAAGAAATAAATATAGAGCTTTAATAAAAAATACCAGTGCCCTAGACATTCGGTGGGTAAGGTCTTTAAGGTTCTGTGGGATCAATCACCTTAAATGATCAGAGGAAAACCCCAACATATTCTGAGGGCTTCTGAGAACCCCCCAGAACTCAGGGAGCTGGCACAAGGCCAGGTTTCAGTTCAGCAGATGTTGAAAAATCAAGTTGATGATTTTTAGCAAACAACTTTTACTTTGGTGATATGCTAGCTCTGAAAGATCCTGTTCCTGTCTTCTTTCCTAATGTTATTTTCATGTGGAATGAAGATGCCCCTAAAATGCTACTAAATTGGCCAAATCTATCATACCTTAGAGGTTATAATTTGTTTTTCATGCTTAGATACTGAAAGTGGTTTTTTGTTTTGACGACAAATACCTGTGTTCTTTTAGCTTTTCTGGTGTATGTGTGGGAGGGAGGGTAGTCACTAACTATTAGCACCCTAGTTCTAGTTGGTGACTAGGAGAAAAAGACCTCCTCTACAAATGGAAACCCCCCTTTACAGAGCTGCCGCTCTCTCTCTACCATCTTTCAGAGAGGTGGGGAAAAGCAGCCAATTTGAACACGAGAGCCTGGCCTTCACAGTAAGTTCATCATTCTTACCCACTCTTCCCAGAGAGAAAGTTCCTATTCCCTTTCAAGGCCATTCATCTCTCTTTCTATTTCCCCATCAGCTGGCCATCCATCCACCCCCATTTCTGTCTATGTTCACATTCGGACCCCCACTGCTGGGTACAAAGCACTGGGTGTCAGGAGCACTCAAGTCCAATCCGCCCAGTGCTGCTCTGCGGGCCGCCCGCACCGTGCAGGGGGTGAACCCTGCAGTGACAGCTCACCACTGGCGCATGTCCCATTCTCAGGGTTGTCTGGGCTCTGGCGTGGGCCCACACACCTAGCTGTGAGCTGTGTCTAGCTGGGCACGTGCACACCTGCCACATCAGCTGTACCACACACTGAACAAGCCCTGAAATTCCTCTCTTAAATCTGACACTGTGAGATGGCCAAGCACCAACTATAATAATTCATTTACATGAAAGTAAGAAATCAATGACCTAAATATTAATTTTAAGAAAAAGGCAAAAGCAACGTGAATGAAAGGAGCACCATACATACTGGTTTCACCTACATGATTATTTACTGTGTCCTTGGAAAAGTCATTTATACCTTTTGGAATATCTATGTATGGTCAATGTCTATAATTATACTTTATCGTATTCCCAGTGAATTACTTTCAAAATCAAATGAGATAGAAAACAATGCAAACACTGAGGAACTAAGAAATCATACTCATACACTGCAAGAATAACTGATAAGAATACTGGTGGGATAAGAAGACGTGGGCTCAAGGTAAAAAAAAACAGAGAAAGAGTGTTAGAATTCAATGCACAGAAAAATCCCGATCCTGCACTGACTTTCTGATTTATGCCAATGGAATAAAAATGTTAATATATCATAAAACCTCATAAATCCTGACTAATTGGGGGAAAGCCTATTTGAATTTCTGAAAGGTTTTAAGACAAATGTAGTTACATTACTTTAAAATGCATATAGTAATATAAGCTACTGGTTAATAAAACTGCCGTGCAGCTCTCCATTAATAATTAGATTAGGATAATGTTTAATCGTCACTGATTAATTCAGTCAAATGCCCACCAAGTAGTCCAGTGCTGTTACAGGCCAGGCACTAAGGGCAAATACAGAAGCAAGGTGCTGACCTGACACTAACCTCCACAAGTTTGCTGTCTAGTGGGTGAGACTGACGAGTGGGTCATCACCACACAATATTGCAAATACTGGTACAAAGGAGGGAGGCACAGGATGCTGCAGGGTCACACTGAACGACAGATTTCTCAGTTTTTGGAGGTAAGGGAAGACTTCCCATAAAAAGTAACACTTGTATTGAGACCTAAGTTGGAATAACCCAAGAAAGGGGGAGAGAAAGGTGTTCAAACTTTTGTTCTAACAAAAGTCAGACCATGAAAGGTTTCCAGTGTGGAGCCCTGGATGATGGCATTTGCATCCCTGGAGATCCACGCCGGCTGGAACGTGAAGAACTGACCGGGAGAGGAAGGTCGAGAGCAGCAGTTCTCAACCTGTGGGTGTCTTAGGAACCGAGACACCTCTCCTCTATCCGTCTCCAGGTGGATCTGCCCACATGCAGATACGCCCACAGACCACATGAAGAGCTGTATTAAAGGGCCGTGGCATTAGGAAGGTTGAGAACCACTGGTCTAGAGTGAGGCCGACTCCCCAGGAGGCGAGCGCAGGAGTCCAGGCATCAGGTAAGGGGCTCATGCTAGGCACAGGCCCGCAGGGATCAGAAACACTGGGAGCTGTAGGCTGCGGGGCAGATGCTTTCAGTCTTGCCCTGCATGACCTCGAGGTGGATCTGGGATTTCCGAGCAGAGACCTGTGCTGTGGCAGGAAGACGGACGTACAGAATCACTGACACAGGCTTCAACCTTTGGGCTCTAGGTTGTAGCATGGGCTGCTATATTCCTCAAAAGAGGTTTGTGTCAAGCTCCCTGGGGAGATGAGCACCAGTGCCCAGGTGATACGTCCTCTGAGATGGGCCCGGTGCTGCTCCCATGACAGCATTTGGTGATTTCTCCTCCCGTGTGTCTTTGCTGGGCTCTGATTCTTCCACTGCCCCCTACAAAGTGATGTTCTCTGAGGTTTTGTGGCCTCTGGAAACTCTTCTCCTTCGCCGTGGCAAACACATCATGTCTTAGGGCTTTGTAAGTATGAACATTCTCAAGTACATCCTGAGCACTTCAGTAAATCCCATATTGTGAGTCCAACACCTGAAATGACCTACTGGACTACCTGCCAGGTTCCTCAGGCCACCACATTCCAACCTGAGCTCACCACTCACTGCCCTGCCACTGCAGGTGCACTTCCTGTCCTCAGTTCTTCAAAGAACAGATCCCTGGGGTGCTGCAGGCGGCTTTCTTCTCCTCACACTCAGCTCTACCAGACATCTCTCCAAGCCACCCTACCTTCCTTGTGCCCCATCCTGCCTGAGTCCTGGCTCTCAGTGTCTGTTTAGAGGAGCAAACATCATCTAACTGCTCCCCCACCTCGGTAGTACCCATTTGAAGTTCCCTGCACAAAGACATCAACACTACGATCACACCTCTCCACTTTTAAACCCCTTCTGTGGGTTCCCACTGACTACAGAACCCATCCACACGTCCACCCACCCACGCTCCTTGGCTGATTATCCAAACTTCTCCACAGGTGACTGCAGGCCACTTTGCCAGCCTCTGTCTCCGGCCATGCTTGTTTTGGACAATATACGTTAATGACTCTGGCCTAAGTATAGTGCATGCACACCCCATGTCCTTACACACCTGTATTTCCATGCTCGTGTGTTCTTCCTCTTGGAATGTCCTTTCATTCTCCCTTGGTAGACAATAGCAAATGCGGCAACTCAGATGCCTAAGGCTATGGACCTCAGACGGGCCAACAGAGGCCTGGCTGGGAGTTTAAAATGAGACCCCAGAGAATTAGCAATAACAGCAAACACTGGAAGGCTGTGGCATATGCCTGTGTATCTGAAAGGTGTTGGCCTACACAAAACCATGAGAGTGTCCAGGAAAGAAACGGGGGTCAGGGGCCCTGGTCACTCTGGGGGCCTTGAGCCCTGGACAGCAGGAGTGACAGTAGGTTGGTTGTCTTGTGAGAGGCTGAGATTTGAAGGCACACCTTCTCACACAGACTCCTTTGGCACAGGGTAGAAGATATTCACACAGTGTGTTTAGGAAAATCTGAGCCATCTTTGGCTGACCACTAATTTATACTCATCAGGTGTAAAACCTAGGAAGCCAGACATAAAACAAACATAAATATACAAAAAACCTCCAAGAACTTTTAAAAAAAAAGAAAAGATAGCCAAACACTCAGTGGCCACATAATACATTTTGTATTTGGTATATAAAATGTACAGAATTTAACAAAACAAGAGCAAGGCATATAAACTAAAATCTATAAAATATTATTTCAAGAAATAAAAGCCTAAGTGCCTGGCAGGACCCATGTCCATGGTCAGAAGACTCAGCATTGTTAATGAAGCAGCCCTTGACCTAGGGCTCAGGGCAGAAGCTACCAAAAGCCCAGCATCTTGGAAATGAGATTATTCAGTGGACTCTGAAACTCATGTGGAAAAGTAAGACTCTAGAATAAGCAAATCAATCTTGAAAAGGAAAAGTAGAGTTGGAGAGGTCAGATTCCCTGATTTCAAAGCCCACTACAAAAACAGGAAGTAGTGACCAGGGCAGCAAGGTGCTGGTTCAGAGACAGCCACACATGAACGGTGCAGAACCAGGAGTCCAGAAAGAAGCCATCACAGTCACAGAGAGGGGACAACTGGATAGCCTCAGGCAAAAGAATGAAGCTGGGTTCTGAGATCGCACCACACACAAACAGGGACTCAAATGGACCACAGATTTAAGTGTAGGAGTGAAAGCTATAAAACTCCTAGAAGCAAACATAGAAGGAAACCTCGTGACCTGGGGTAAGACAATGGTGTCTTAAAAACACCACCAAGAACACAGCAAAAACATTCATATGTCGAACTTCATCAAAACTAAAACTTGTGTGTGACAAAGGACACCACCAAGAACATGGAAAAGCAACAGAGTAGAAAGAATATTTGAAAATCTCACAGTAGACAGGGGACATGTAGCCAGAGTATAAAAATAATCCTTTCATGCAAAATTATAAGACAACCCAATGTACGAATCAGGGGAGGGTTTGAATTGCCATGTCTCCATAAGAGACAACTGACCAATAATCCCATGAAAACATGCCAGATATCATCTGTCATCAGAGAAGCACAAATCAAAACCACAATGAGATATCACTTCAGATCCATTAGGATGGCTATTAGATATATATAAAAGAAAAATAACAAACGATGGTAAGGATGTGGAGAAATTGGATGTTCACACACAGCAAGAGAGAATGTAAAATATTGTAGCTACTATGGTTAAGACGTTGGCAGTTCCTAAAAAATGCTAAACACAGAGTTAGCACATGATACAACAATTTCACTTCCACCCAAGAGAAATGAAATCGCATCCACACATAAACTTGTACCTACACGTTCACAGAAGCACTTTTCACAATAGCCAAAATATGGAAGAAACTTAGATCCGCATTAAAGGATCAAGGCGCAGATGAACTGTGGTAGACGCACGCAACAGAATACTGCCCATCCGTAAGAAGGGGTAAAGTGCTGGTACATGTTACCCATGGATAAACCTTGGGAACTATGCCAAATGGAAAAGGCCAATTACACACACACAAAAGCTGTATTATTTGATTCTATTTATGTGAAATGTCCAAACAGGCAGACCCATGGAGACAGGCAGACGGGCAGTGCCGAGGGCTGGGGGAAGTGCCCGCAACGGGCAGCGCCGAGAGCACTTGCGACTGGCGAGAAGTGCACAGCTCCCTGGACACACTGCCGCCCAGGACTGCAAGCTCTCCCTGGAGAACCACACGACCAGACTGAGATCTGAAATGAACCTCAGTGAAGGCATAAAAATATGGGTTTCCCTCACAGAGAAGGGATAAAGTGGGCTCTCTCTCAGTGGCATCTCTTCAGTTTCAGGTTCTAAAATTCATCCACAGGCATTAAAGTGCTTCAGGAGTGGAGGCCAGTTCTTGATCTTAACCTCCCACCCTGCCAACTGCCCGAGAGAAATCTATGCGACCCACTGTGGCGAGGCCTGACCAACTGCTTCCTCGATCACATGGAAATGACTACTAATGAACTGATGAATTCCTCATGGGGCACCTGGTGGCCAAGCAGCTCTTATGTGTTTGGAATGAAATGAGCGCAGGTGGCTGTCACTCCGTCACTTCGGTCTGGATGCTCACACACCCCTTCGCCCGTGCCCCCAGCTGCTTGCAGGCTGACTGACCTGACTGCTTCACATGCAAGGATCTCTGGGAAGATTCAGGAAACCAAGAGTCTAGTTTCAGAGGCTGCAAATACTTCTCAACCTCTTTACACCTTTATTTCCTCACATGTAAAATTGGGGTGATGGTCAAAAGAATGATAGCAATCTATTAACTGGCATGTGGTGAGGGTCTAATGCTGTCAACAGCCCCTCACCCACACAGACATGCACACATATTATGTACAACATAACACAGCATTATATAAATTGCTATGTGAATAATGCTCAGGGTTCCCTACAAAGGAAGAAGCTGAGCCCAGGAATGTGATTCAGTTCTCAAGCTTTCGGAGGAAGCATGCACGCTGGACTGAACCAGCTGTCTAACATCATGGAGATCTTTAATAGCATAAACACTTTTTTAAAAAGCTGTGGTACATATACACAATGGAGTACTACGCAGCTGTAAGAAAGAAAGATCTCTTATCCTTTGAGACGGCATGGAGGGACCTGGAAAGTATTATCCTAAGTGAAACAAGCCAAGCAGAAAAAGACAAATACCACATGATCTCACTTATTTATGGAATATAATGAACATAACAGTCTGAGGAATAGGGTAGACACAGAGACGTGGAAGTAGGGTACAGAATGACAACCCTCAGAAGAGGGGGTGGTGAGGGGAGGGAAGAGATAAACCACAGAACTTATATGCATGTATGCATAACCAATGGACATGGACAACGAAGTTGGGGATGGGGCGGGGGGGATGGGGAGGAGGGTGTCAATGGGGTAAAAAAGGAGAAACATCTGTAACAAAAATAAAATTAAAAAAATAACATTAAGCACTAAGTCTAATTCATTTCTTAATCTCTCTCTCTTTTTTTTTAATCCTCACCTGAGGACATTTTTGCATTTGTCTTCAGATAGAGCGGGAGAGAGAGAGAAACATGTGAAGAGAGACACATCGAGTGGTTGCCACCCACACGACCCCAACCGGGACCGGGGACAAACTGCAGCCGAGGTACATACCCTTAGCGGGAACCAAACCTGAGACTCTCTGGTCCACAGGCCGATGCTCTAACTGCTGAGTCAAACTGGCCAGGGCCATTTCTTAATCTCTTAAAGAGCCATTTTAAAAACTCACTTTTCAGATTCCACATCAAGAAACGCTGATGCTGTGAATGAACACAGCACCTGTCGTCATGGTTCTGGTGAGGAGCACCTGCCCCAGAGATGCTGACTGGGTCACACTGCCATCAGTCAGGATGTTTATCTCCGCCCCAGAGATGCTGACTGGTCACATTGCCATCAGTCAGGATGCTTGTCTCCGCCCCAGAGATGCTGACTGGGTCGCATTGCCATCAGTCAGGATGCCTGTCTCCTTCTATGAACAGCTCAAGAATATTCCACAACTGATCACAGAGAAAGAAGAGTGTCCCCCAAATGTGGCACAGAATATTATAATGTTAACATTAATAGGATTATCACGTGAAAATGCTTACTGGTGCTTAAAATCGATAGTCCCAGAATAATACACTGTGATTTTACCACAATGTTGTCCACACAGCACAAGCCCACGCTGGGGCCAGATGTTTAAACCTTTCATTGAGCAAGGAAACAGCTCTGAGGTTTCCCCAGATGAAAAGCAAAGCTCACTTCATGGTGCGGGAATAAACTCAATAGCTCTCAGACTGTCTGGGCAGCACAAACTCCACGGCCCTCCTCCCTAAGAACTCTCTCCTGGCCCAGGGCCCCCATCCCTGCCAGGGCAGAAGAGCTTCAGGAGGAGGCTTGGTTGGCACCACACATGCCATCCCTGCCCTTCCTCCCCCATCAGGATGCAGCTTGGTGGTCTGTCTGACTCATCAGGGCCCCCAAAAGTGAGTCATCATGAAAATTCAGGGTCCTGGATGGTCAACTAGAATGACCTGGTTATTGCTTTTAGGGGTAGTGTAGAAGGTGTCTTCTAAGTTTCCACACACCACACTCTACGCCCATTGGAGCATTTCTGTTCTAGAGAAGTGTCTGCCATAGCCAACTGCTGTGCTTTCTGGACACTTTAAGGCTGCAATGTCCATGGACGCCAATCCTCACTTAGCTTTGCCCTGAGGAATAATCAGTTTGATTGATGAGTGCTGCCAACCCATGAGACTCCCTGACAAGCAGTGTGGCTGGCAGCAGGGTGCCGTGTGTGAGGGGCCTGCACAATCGGCAGTGGTCTGCCCCTCTGTCATCACCTTTCCGAGTGACAAACACAGACACTGAGGCGGAGGGCCTCATCCAACACAGTTTGAAGTGGTTGAATTAACCACATCAATGGGCAATAGTTCTACTCGACACCTGCAACTGCTGACCACCTTTCCTGTAAGGTGGTCACTCTTCACAGCAAATCAGTTTAACAAGAATTTGAAATCCTACAATTTTGCAGTTCAGCAGCAAGCAGTGGGAGATCAGACACTGGAGGAGGACAGGAGGGTGAGGAAGGAGAAGGGGGAGATCAGACACTGGAGGAAGCACTTCACAACTCCCCTCTGGCCGAGCGAACGGCCAGCATCACCACTCTGTACACATCCCGAGTGAGACAGAGGGGACGTGGGGAGATTTCATCACACTATTCAGAACGGCACACAATTTACAACGTATGAATTGTATAGTTCTGAAATTTTCCAATTACTGTTTTTCTACCATGGTTGACTGGGGGTGACTAAAACTGCAGAAACGGGTTAAGGGGGGACCACTGAATATACATACGGAATGTTTTGTGAGAAAGTGAAAGAGGTAACTGGGAACAGAAAATTTGGTTCCTGTCCTCAAAGAGAGTGGCAGGCATCCATTCTGCCTGCTTCCAGATGCCTCACCTGCAGGGGCTCAGGCCACGAGGAAGGAATGGTGTCCTTGGTGTGACTGGGCCTAATGGCCGCTCATGAAGAAGGGAACATGGTAGAAGTGATGGATGTCCCCTCCCAGACTAGGTGACAATATGAGTCCCAGCTTGCTGGGGATCGCTGACTTGCACTCTTGCTCTGCTGGGCTATGAGGCACAGGAGATATGGGCCTTCAGCCAATAGCCGATAAGGAGCTGAGGCCTTGGTCCAACAGCCTGCAAAGAACTGGACTCTGCCAACACCTCCTGGGCAAGCTGGGAATTGGATTCTGTCCCAACTGAACCTTGTAATGACTGTAGTCCCAACTGATACCTTGAGGTCAGAAATAAGAGACATTGACCCAGGATTTATATCTGTCCCACACCATTTTCTATTCACGAGATTGTTCAAAGCTGATTGTCCCAAGGTGCTTGGAGATGTCTAGTGGGAGACTCTCAAGGCTCTCACTCTGGAGTGGGGCCTCCCTCCTGGGACAGTGGGTGGGAAGGAGCGTGGGTCACTGTCACACTCGGTCACCGAGCAGGCATGTCTGGGTCTGTACCATTGGCTGCTCTCTCTCTGCTCACTTCCAGACACACAGCCATCACGAACTATCTGCCTGGTCTTCCTCCTCACTGCTGGAAACAGTTCATTCCTTTAAACTGTCTGCGTACCTGGCACACTGTCCACTAACATCTGTGTCTGGGCTGACCCACTGCAGACTCCAAGCTTCTACGATGCCTCCCGCTGTGGGCTGTAACATTCAGTCCTGCCCATCCTTACAAAACACAGTGAACACTTCTCTTTCACTGGGAAGAAATGATCGCTATGGAAGCTCTCTGGGGACACCAGGACCAGAGCAGGAATGCTGGTTTCCATTCCCTCTGCAGAAGGGTCTGACTGCAGATGTGGATAGTCTGAAATGAGTTCACCACCTGGCCAGCATTCATGAGGACCTACTGTATGCCAGGCAGGGACCCTGAGTGACAGGCCAGTGTCCTCAGCAGAGGTGCTGAATTCACCACTTGAACACAAATCCCTACTGTCAGTTTTCTCAGGGACATTCTCCATGGAGAGCTGTCTGCCCCACACTGCCTGGTGGCTGATGCTCTGAGGGGATGGCACCCTCAGGGGCAGGCAGGGCTGCAGAGTCTCCTTCTCCTGGGCCTGGCCTCCTGTCTGCACTTCACAGGCTCACACGCTCAGCTATGCAGGCCCAGTGAGCGCCCGTCCCCGTGTCTTGCCCAGCACTAGAAGCCATGTGTCCTCATCTGCTGCTCCTTCTTTACTCTTGCCCTGTGAGGTTGGAGGCCATGGCCACTGACCTGCTCCCACTCCCTTCTGTTGCTCCTTCAACACACCAAAATGAGGGATTCTTCACTGATTCTGTGTCTTAGCTTGCTCAGAAGTCCTCTCCCGTGTCCTGACTCACCTTCACGGTCCAGAGGTGACTCTGACACTGGCTGGTGCTGGAATCTCCTTTCTGGACTGTGGGCAGGGAGGACCTTGCAGCATCACATGAAGGTCCAGCTGCGCAGGGCTTCCGGGGTCCCTCATCCACAGTGCACTTGGGGCTCCCGAGACAGGAGGGAGCCTGAGTCTGGGAGGGGCCTTCATGAGCTGAAGATGACGCCTGTGCCCAGCGGCCCCCCATACTCTGTAGCACCCCAGGAGGACAACGTTCTTTGGCTGAAATGTTCACTCCATGGTTTCAGTCACTGTTACGACGTGACCTACACACCTGCTCATTTCATTCTCTCAGCGTCCCGAGACCTTCCCGTGTGTTACACTCTTTGACCTGTTTCTCAGGGAGCCGTCTCTGCTTCCACCAGGACAGAACCGAGCACCGCCTGCCAGTCCTGCCGACAACCACACTTCAGGTCCATTTGTATTTCTCATTTTGAAAAAAAATCAGGAATGCAAAGAATTGATAAAACCTTTAGCTCAAAAGCCTCTGAAAGGTTCATGCCAACAGCTCTCAAAGTGGAATCTTCCCAGGAAACCAGTGCAGAGCAAAGGCAGTGTCTCCAGCACAATGCAGGCATGTGCCCTGTGCTCTCGATGGAGATGGACACCACACTCGGCTTCAAGCTGAACGTTACTCACTGTGGTGAGAAAGTGGGGTGCAGATGCTGACACACTAGAACCCATTCTGCTTTACTGCAAGCTCTGGTTAGGATACCCAACAAAGAGTGAAACAGCATAGCCTTTGTCCACAGCTCACCCAAGTTTGTTAGACAGACGCCAATGTCAAGGGAGACCCCGCTAGATGTCAGCTGCACAGAGCCATGCAGCTGAGGTGGAGTTTTATTATTTACTTAGATCTCAGGAAGACTAGGAATCTTCCTTTATTTACATAAATTATTCCATTTTATTTTCTCACAGGAACCTGAGTGGGCAGGTTTGCTATTTGCATAAATAGGAAATCTTGGAGCCTAAGGAAACTGAAAAGACCCCAGATCAGCGAGAAGCAGCAGCATCTCCTGAGAAGGTCAAGGGTGCAAAGCATCTTCCATCCTGACTTGGACCAGATCCCACCCTTAGACAGGAGACCTATGATCACCAGGAGGCGGAGCTTCTCCACGATTTTGTCAGGGAAGGGACAGAAGAGCAGAAGGTGGGCAAAGTCTCTTCTAGTCTTTGAATTAAAGCAATTTAGGAGAACAGAGACGGAGTCACTGCAGAAACTAGTCTAGGAGAGGTGACCCCACAACAAAGACTGTCCACAGAGGCCTGCCTGGGCTGACCACAGTAACACTGTGCATGGACAATGCAGGCCAGGCACCCTGGGCATTCTGGCTGATGACACCAAGGACTCGAGGGGGCTCTCCTCCCCCACCTCCTGCTGGCACACAGGTTCACAGTAATAAGTGAACCCTGGGAACACAGACAAAAATGCTTGAGAAAAAGGAGGGGGACAGAGCGGATTGAGAGCTCAAAATAAAAATGAGTTTTAGAAAACAATGCTATAATACTTGCACACACATTGAAGAGACCATTGACTTCACATTTTTATTTACATATTTTAAAGTATGCCTGCCTGATATGGTTGTTTCTGGTGATCACAACCACTGGCTCCATTTCTGTCCTCGGCTTTCATTCTGGCTTTTCTCAGCCAATCTACACTCATCAGTCTCTTTTATTAAGTCCAGGCTCAAAGCTCATACAGGGAAGAACAAGTGAAACAGGGCCTTGCATTTCCACACTGAACCTAAGACTAGATTAAATGTTGACCTAGTTATAATATATTTGCCACAATTTTGAAAATAAAGAACATAAGTACAACAGCACACAGACTTCGTGTTCAACATCTAGGCCCACCTGTAGCGCGGTGTCCTCACTGACCAGACTAGTTTCTCGGTCAGGGTGTTTCTCGATCAGATGGGCAAGGATTCCACACCTTCAGGATGGTTGTCTGGCAACTTTACCTACTGTCCTTCAGTACAGCTGGATGTAGATCACTGTCACCCTAAGATAATCCCTCAATGAACTTGACTGGTGTTTTGTACACTATATGCATGTTTCCCGCAGGCTGAGAGACTGGCCAGGCATGAAAACTTCGGATCAAGGACCCTCTCCTGCTATGCCACGTGATATGACCAAATGCTGGCTGTTCAACCCTGTGAGCCAGTTTTTAACACATGTAAAATGAAATTTTAATTATAAAATAAGTGAGTTCTCCCAGGCATTAAATCCACCCATAAGTCCACCCAACCATCCACAGATAGGGTTTTCAGGGGTTGAATGTGCTATCAGAGGGTAGGGGGTAGAGAGATGGGTGAGAAGGGAGTAAGAAGTACAAATTGCCAGTTATAAAAACAGTCACGGATGTAAGTATAGCATAGGGAATATAGTCAATAACATTGTACCAGTGATGTATGGTGTCAGATGGGTACTAGACTTGTCGAAGTGATCACTTCCTAAGTTATATAAATGTCTGATCACTATGTTGTGCACCTGAAACTAATATAATATTGTATGTCAACTGTAATTAAAAATAAAAAGAATTTTAAAGAGATAATGCATTTAAAGTACTTCATATAATGTGCCTGGGACCACACCTGTTCCATAAATGGTACAATGTCAGCTATCACCGCAGCAGTTATGTGAGGGCATCACCAGACGTACCCTTCCCCAGTAGCAGGATCTGTGATTAGGCTTCTCCATTGCAAACGTGTTGGTGGTCCCTGCCTGCCAGACTAATTAAGCTCACGCTTTTCATCCTGCCGCATGCCCTTCCCTGGGTCATGTCTCTGGAGCACACACCTTCCTCACCTCCCATACTGCTGTCATCTCATTTCGCCTGAGTCCCTGCGCACACCCCCACTGTGTGAACCTGTTCCATGGTCATTTCATGCTTGTGTAGCTGCTGAGATGTCCTCTGCAAGAAGCCTTGTTTATGCAGATGCTGGCAAAGTGACATAGACGTCCTTGATCAATAAATGCCTGAATAACACCTCAAAACTGTATGAGAATTTAAATTTACTCATTACCCTGAGACTCACTGATGAGACATATCTATATTTATTTTTAAATTACATTTTCATAGGTAACTTGTTTACATGGTTTAAATCCGGAGAGTAACAGTGCTCCACTATGAAAAATCCTCCTCCTGCCCAGCCTCCCATCACCTGTGCATCCTCAGCCTCCCCACGTGCACATGCTGTCCTTGGTTTCTCAGGGCCCTCCTAGGAAGTCTCTGCCGGCTGGACACAGAGATGCCTGCCCCCTCCGGGACAGACTGGTGTCTGGTGGTCTGCTGCATGTTCTGCATCGTCACTGCTTGTGGACTGTGGATGCTCGGTTCTCAGATAAACATGCCACAGAGATCTGATCCATCCCCAGAGCACCGAGCCCTGGGCAGGTTAAGCCCTCACTCTGGGCCATGACGGAGCCCAGCTTCCTTCCATCTCAGGAGGAGCTCCTCTCCCTGCACTGTGTCTAAGTGAATCCCATGCACTTAGCTAGTTATAATAGCTAAGGTGGTTTTCCAGTTCAATGTTAGTATGAAAGTCCTGGGCATAATAAATATAGGCAGTTTAAAAATAAATTACGTTAATTTCACATAAGGTCATAAAGTAAGAAATGCCTTGAAACCCCTGTACAAATGAAGACTGTGCCCAGAAATGTGACACCCAGCATCCGTGTGTTCTGTGCTAATTGAGGATTCCTCCACAGCAGAGCCTGTTGCTATGGACACCATCCCCAAGAGGAGGTGCAGAAAATTCCTCTACACATTCACATGTGCCAGAAGAAGTCTGCATATTTCCCCATTAATTCTCAGAGATAGCACTGTGTGTGGTGACTTACATGTGAGGATGTGGGTGTGTGGAGTGGAAAAGCCTCAGCCATCACTGCAACAACTGAGCCATGAGACAAATATATTTACAATGGTTTCCACAAGGCCAAATTTTAAAAATCCCCTCACCAGCCAAAGCGAACTGATCCCTGCCTGTGCTAGGGCCCCTCTGTGGGGCACAGTCCTCGCTTGTCATCCATGCAGCATATTCTGCTCTCCCCGACTGTGGCCACCAGCCAGCCAGGCAACACGGCGCCATGCAATCCACTGAGTGCTGCAGTGTCAGGTTCAAGGACCACTTCTGACAGTGCCGCAGTGTTCTCGCCACATCCCTTGAGGGACGGCCCTGCTGTGCACATAGTTTAGAAACGATGTGGTGCACAGCACACGCCCCAACACCGATACAGGAGACTCCCGCCTCCCTGGCTACACACTCCCACCCTTTCTCTCATGGCATATGAGCAGTTGCTTTTATGTGTTCACCATGCTCTTATGTTTGGATTATTTTCTTATTACAAGATGCTAATTTATCTTCTTGAGCAAGACTCTACCAGCAGGGGCTGGGTTAATAGTGACTAGACAACATTTTCCTTGTAGAGTTTTCCAATCTTTTTCAAAGGAAGACATGATATACTATCAGGCATTCCTTACGGATCACCTGCTCCCAGGACGGAGCGTGTCCTGTGGGCATGGTGCTTCCTGCTTCAGGAGGAACCAAAGCAAACCTCACCCTGGTCTGTCAGGCAAGTGTTGTCAGGTTTGGTGCTTCGGGTGGGGAGAGGGGGGCAATCGAGGGAGTACCAACCTGAAGTTCCACCGTTACAGACGCTGTGGTGGGAAATGGTTTCTGTACCACTGGGTTCTCCTGGAGCCCACCCAACCCTGCAGATGACGGAGTAACCTCTGATCAGTCTTTTTCAATTAGTAGCTTTCAGGTGCATTTGTGAGATTCGTTTTAAGAGAGTTAGAATTTTGATACTAACACAGCCTGAAAGTCACTAACTAATATAGTATAAGACTTTTTTTTATTAAATGATAAAAATGAAAACTAACTGTGCTGCTCAAGTTACATTAAAACCATATTATCTCCTCAAAATAGTACTATGCAGTTGGGGCACATAATTGATAAGCTCAAAATGCAAAAAAAAACAAAAACAAGAAAAAGTGGAGTCAACCAGCCAACAAGCCAGCCCCACGCAGAGCGCTGCAGCGCGAACCAGAGGCACCAGCTCACCGACCTCAGGTCTCCGCAGGTGGAGGGCGGCCCACCGTGAGTGACAGCCAGGCTGCACCCGACCACCACATCAGGGGAAGACATCAGAAAATTAAAGTTTCAGGTAAGTATTAAGTAATACCCTCAAGGGGTAAAACTAGAAAGGAAAAATACAAATAGTGCATTTTAAGGAGGGGACACTGCAGACATTTTCGGCGGACAAGACGTCCTGGAGAAGCCCACGTCAGCGGTACTGGCATGAAGCTGGCTTCCCAGGGGCCCAAGCAGACATCACAGACACGCATGTGTTTGTAGCTATGTGTCTGACACCTACTGCTTCTCGTGACCTTTGTGCCATTGGTACCTCACCGTTCTGCAGTCATAAGTATCAAGCCTTTGAGCGTAACTTAGAAACACCCACCCCAGGCCTCAGTCCACTGGGCACAGTTGTCTCAAATACAAGTAGATCCTAGATGGAGACAGCTGTGCCCAGTGGACTGAGGGTCAGGCCTCAGTCCACTGGGCACAGTTGTCTCAAATACAAGAAGATCCTAGATGGAGACAGCTGTGCCCAGTGGACTGAGGGTCCTCCACGGCCCAGGCGAAGGGCATTGGGGAAAATTTCAATACTGTGCCTGGAGAAGTTAATATGGTTCCTTATATGGGTCCATCCAAAGTCTTAATCCTTAGCAACTATTATTGTCCCTAAGGGAGAAATCTTCCCTCCCAAGTAGAATCTCAGGTCATTCAGCCCAATTACAAAATCCTTCAACTGGAGACATCAGATTACTATTGTAAAATAATACACTGGATCATAGTCATAACCCATTTTATTATTCAACAATTAGCTACTTATTCTCTCATATTCTGTAATGTCACATACTTTTATTTATTAATGGCTATACTTTATACCTAAGACAAGAATGACTCACATGATCTTCAGAAATGTAACCTACCCGTGTAGTTTTGCGAAAGTTCCCATGTAAAATCAGCCAAAGTAAATAAGCACGTCAATAGGGACTGTGAGGGTCTGAAGCCTCACAGCCTCTCTGTGCTCTGGGAGGTGCAGAATCACACTGGACACAACCAGGAGGGTGTGTGCTCTGTGCAGGGTCTGCTGTCACTGTGCTGTGGCAGGAGCGGAGCACAATGAACGACCCTCAGGCCTACAGAGGTACGAGGTCTGCTCCTCCCGCTTTGTTAGCCTGGACTTTAGAGGGATAATAAAACTGTGTTAGTAACATGGGTTCCCTCTTCATTTACACCCATGGCATGTGAGCATCTGCTTTTATTACATGTTCGCTACGCTCTTATTTCTTTTCTTATGACAAGATGCTATTTTTTTTAAGCGGGACTGTATTAGTGGTGGCTGGGTTAATAGTGATTAGAAATTTTCTTCGTAGAGTTTTCAAATCTTTTTAAAAGTCATGCAAGTTACACTCTTGAGAATTCCTTATAGATCACTTTTGTAATTCTACATATTTTCAGAGATTCTTGCCAGATCCGAGGATCCCAACAAATCACCCTAAGAGATAACGTGAGATAAAGGTGGGATTCTGTGTATATCTGTGAGGTTCCTATTAGGGAAAACATCAGCCTAAATATATGCAGTGCATCTTTGTATCAAGAAGGGAGGACTCATTACGATAAGTAAGGACTATGTACTTTCTTCAAAGCAATTCTTGGTGGAAACCAAAATGAAACACCTTCAAGTTGAGAACCCACCCTCTGATTTACGCCACGTGACCAGTGCAGAGGAGTCTAGGGTCCCTGTGTGCTCACTAGGCGAGAGTGCAAACACTCACGCGCTGGGGTCAAGCCCCGAGAAGGACACTGAGCACAGGCTTCCTTTGCAGACCTTTCCATTTTTTTTTTTTTTTAAAATAGGGGAATATCCTAGAGAGAGCCAGATAAAGGGTTTATTGTAAACGGCGGCACTTTTTCTTTCAACTGGGTTGTATATTCAGTATAGCCTCTATAAATAAGATCTTGATTAAAATAAAACCTTTCTCCATGAGTGAAATCCATCATGTCCCTAACTCCAGGACTTCAACAGCTACACTTAAGTATTCAGAACATGTCTCTCAGTTTCTTAAAAACAAACAAAAATAAGAGCATTTAATACACCAGGGACCTCACAGCCATTTCAAATGTAATATGTCCAGTGTTGGGCTTGTCATGTGCCCCAAACCTGCCCATATCCTCCAGCAAGTGACCTACTGATGTCGGGAGGCTCCTTCCACTGTGCGGAGGCTGGCCATGCGGCTGAGAGCACGGCTGGGAGCTGACAAAGAGAAGGGTGCAGCTCAGCCTGGCTCAGCCCGCTCTCTAGGATCAGTCTGCGTGTCCCACCACGAAGCAGAGATCACTGTCCTGCACCGGCTCACAGCGTGGTGAGGACTACCCTGTATGAAACAATGCCTATGAAGCACTAGCCCAGGGTCTGGCACATAGTTTAGAAACAATGAATAGTGGGGGGAAAAAGAAACAAATTAGAAACATAACTTGTGACGCCTACATTGACAGCCAGGCCCTAGCAGAGGGCCCCAATGCCACACAGCCCTGCCAGCGATGTCAACCACCACCCACTCAGAGTCAGGCAGGACTCTGTAAACCACAGCCCCGGGGCCAAATCTGGCCCAGAGCGACCGCACTCAGAGGACTCGCATTCCGAGCAGCCTTCCACGCGAGAGTTGAAAGCCCATCCTGACACATGGATACTCCCACTATCTGAGATGCATGGAGGAGGGACCGCGCTGCTAACTGCTCAGCTTAGCCAGATATTCAGAAGGTTTTTAGAGACAACTAGGCAACGCCATTCCTACTTCACATGCACCCCTATGTTGCATCACAGTGAACAGAAACACCCCTCTGTTCTGCTCCACTATCTCCTTGACTCCATCCTAGCCTCTTCCTGTTCACCTGGTGGCTGGGGTTCTCTCCACATAGGACTGCCTCCCCTCTGGGACTGCCAGCTTGCAGGGAGTTCTTTGGGAGGGCACAGGGACCTCTAGATATCCCTGCTTTCTCTCACCACACTAAGTGACACTAAGCCAGTGGAAGCCACTCTTTGGTGAAGGCATTGGAAAGCAAGATTGCTTAAAGACCAGCTAGCATGGGGAGGTCATGACCTCAGTCACTGCAGAGAGGCTACGCCCATTCACCATATGTTCTCAGTGCTCTCACCCACTTGCCGCATCACCATCATGCTCACTGTGCCTGATCCGGGCATCTGTGCATCAGACCCTACGAACTTTGTGTCCTTGCTCTGTCCTGTCTGACGCTGAGTATCTGTGGGCTCTTAGACTTGCAGGCTGTATCTGCCATCCCTGCCATGTCTCTGTGACACCGCGCAGGATGTCACAGACGGCTGTAGTCGAGCCCTGAGTGTGAAATGCGTTCCCCTCTTCAGGCTGTGCGTGCTGTGGCCTGGCGGTCCCTCCCTCCGTCCTGCCAGCACTGCAGTCCCCGTCTGTATTCTGGAACAATCAGAAAAGGGCAAAGGGGCACAAGCTCAACTCAGTCAGTTCTTAACCTGCTCAAAGTCTGTGCGTTCTACTTCACCACTGTCAAAACTGTCCCTCAGAGACAATTATAATAATCATACGGTATGAAGGCTTTGACTACAAAGTCCTATTTACACAGACTGGTCCACGTTAACAGAGAGGCTGTTAGGTATGGCCCTGCTAGCACCTTCTCTGAACATCCCCCCCAGGAGAATTCCATGGAAGGGAACCCCAGGAATTGTCAGGAAGCTGAGTAGCACCCACATAACAGCTGAGGTAGCCTCACCCCGAGTCCTGCTGTAGGCCCTCCTGGGAGGAATCCTACTGCTGGTCCCTCTGGGAGGGAGGGGACACATCTGTGAGCCCTGAGCAGCCCACATACCTTGCAGCTGGTCACCAATACTGAAGGGGTCTTTGGGGAAGTACTCAGACTCCAGAACAATCAAGACCTCTCCCCGCTGTTCACAGGCACTGACCCTCCATGTGTGCGTGGGCCCTGCTGCTGTCACGGGCCCGACTGTGTGGACACTGCTTCCTTGGCATGTCCACCTCGTACCAAGAAGCCTCTCCACTGAACAGAGAGCAACAGCATGTTCCTCTCAAGCCTCCTCACCACATCCACACAGCACATCTTCCCCAGAGGGGGGTGGAAGGGAAGTGGAGATGGATGTGGCTTTAGAAAACCAGGTGATGAAATGAACAGGGAATTACATGGGATTTGAGGAATTGGGAGGCATTTCCATGTATTGGTTTTGAGAAGTTATGGAAGAACAAGAGAATTCATAAATAAAGGCAAATTTAAAGATCCTTCTAACAAAGAGAAATTATGCCTGTAGTGAGTGTAAATAGGAAGTCTTACTATGATCATGAGATACAGTAGAATGAATTACATTTGCAATCACCTAGAACCAAGTAAAGACTGCTATAGAAATGTACAAGAGTGGGTGGATCATGCCTGAGTATTTACTTTACACACTTGTGCATAGTATCCCGAAATGCCCAAGTAAGGAGACAAGCTGGACAAGGGAGCGTTCAGCCTCGGGCTAAGAGTTTGTATGCAGGTCCCCGTCTGGGGGCCTCTCCGCTGGCTGCTGTGCTGGGCGTTCTCCTGATTCCACCTTACTTTCTCAAAGAAGACTTCTCTACTTCATTCCCTTCTGTGACACTCAGGCTCATTTCTCAAACACAGATGTTCCTTAAACCCATGTCCTTGCCCCTCTATCGTACCTGAGACCCCGGAAGTTCTCAGCACGACGAAGGCCCAGGCCCTCAGGCTGGCAGTCCTCGGAGTCCTGTGCAGCTGCCTCTCTCTCTGCCTTCCATACTCAGCTCCCCTGCAAATCATAGCTTCAAAGGTGGGTCCCCAGGGAGTCATGCCTTCTGGTACGCTCCCCTGTGTAGTTCTGTCTCCTGACTCTTTGCCAGTCCTGTGACTCTCTTTCCAGGGGTACAGTGCAGAATTGGTGCTGTGTGACTTCCAGCACTCGGCTGTCAGATGCCTTACAGCCTTTACATGGGGGCATCGACCCCCAGGGAAGCCAATCACATATAGCTTTGACCACTGTGAGGTTGGGGGGTTGGAAAACAGACTTTTTTGACCTTGTGTTAAGCACTCTCAACCTTGTGTTAAATGCAGTCTGGAAATCCTAGCTGGGGGGGAACCTGGCCCAGGTGTACTGGGTACTTCATTTGCATGTGTATAAGGGTTTGTTATCTTTTGGCTTCAAGATCTCTTCCCATAAAAGGCAAGAGACAAAGCTAGGGCGACTGCAGTAATGCCATCTCAAGGAAATAATTTACTTAAATCCACTTGTAACCTGGGGGTACCAGTCTGCAAATAAATAGGACTGCATCCTGAGATCTGGAGCATTTGCTACCTTGCAAATGTCCCCCTCACTCCAAGCAGCGTGTGCATGTAGTTTCACTGCACTGCACCGATCCTGGCAGGCTGAGACAGCGACCACCTGCGATCACCATGCCTGGAGGAAGCCAAGAGAAGCCACGTGCAGCGAGCAGGCACAGCCCTGGCCTGTTTCAGCTCTCAGCTCAGGGCCAGACGTGAGAAAGGATCACCTTGGACATAAAAGCAGACACCCTGAGGAGACTCCAGCTGCATCTGCACATTGTCAGCAATGGCATGAGCAGCTGTGCTCCCCTGACCCAGAGCGGTGAGAGAGGACCACCGTCTGGAGCCCTGTCCCTCTGCAGGCCCCTCACAGCTGTCCTCCTTCCATGCCCTCTGCCCAACTTTTGCTAGAGCCTCAGGTCTCTCACCTGGGCCAGGCAGCAGTTTCCTGGCTGTCTCATGATGTCCTCCACCTTTAGTAAAAAGGACAGAGAGAGAGAGATCTTCACCAAATAAGATGTGATCATCTCATTACCTTAAAGACAACAATCATCTGACAAACTTCCGGGATGAAGACCCCGGAGAACCACCACATGAAGCTGGCAGCAGCAGAGGGCCCGGGTCCGCTTCCATGCTGCCCTCCTCAGGACCCGCAGGCGCCTGACCAGCAGGGGTCAGCAGGGTGACATCCTGGATGGCAGGGCACAGGTCCTGCCCTAACACATGTAAACACAATCTGATGGCATTCCCTTTGGATGCAGGTTTTCCCTGGCCCTTAATTATTCTCAGTAAATTATATGAACTGCACTGATTGGAGGAGAATCATCATAATGAGCTACAAGAAAATATTAAGCATACTGGAATTAAGAGCTAGATGACAGTGAGTAGGCTGATGCCCACAGAAAGAAATGGCACTATCTCAAAGTGATGGAAGTAGGGTCACTAACCGCTGGACATGGGAAGTTTGAAAATCAGACAATGCTTCTCATTTTTTTAATGCTTATTATTTTGCTTGGGTTTGGAAAATGAACTCAACACAGTGACAAAATACTGTATATATGTCCACAAACACACACATACATGCTCATGTAGACACACACACTCTATGATGAATATCATTACTTAACAGTTTTTGTTCCATATCTGTATTCAGTCAACTATAATGATTCCTGAGTCCTATCTCGTTCCAAGGCTACACGAAGAGTTATAATAGAAATTATGGGATGCAAAAGCATCCCCCACAATAGAATGGCGCCCAATGAAGATGGGAGAGTAACTCAGAATAGAAAAGCTGATGGGATCCTATAAGCAGTACGTGCCAATTTCCTTCAAGATACTTACTGTGAAGAATTGTTTAAAAAAATTCAAGCATAAGTTCAAATATATTAATCAATAAAATAACAGATACATCTTAGTTGAAGGCATAACTGAAGGGAGCTTAAGAAAAACACTGACACATAAAAACTGAAACGAACTATTTCTTCAATATTATTTGAAGGTATAAATAAGGCTGAATAAGCTATCAAAATCATTGATCTCCGAAATGTCTAAAGAAATTGTACTCAGGTACCTAATAACCATAAAACCAATTAAAAGGAGACCCTAATTTAAATTAAAAAAGGTAAAGAGTTAAAACCCAGTTTTATGGTGAGCTGCCATTTGAAATATTTGAAATTTTCACATATTTAAAATACTGCATGAAATAACAGCAAATTCTGTCAAGTACAGCCCCCTACGTACTATCAATCAGTGTAAAATAATCACAGCTATTTTTTCTTGGAGGTCCCTGTCCGATAGCCTGGGGACTGGTGCCAGGCAAACTGCTGGACCATTACCTCCTTACCCAACCTTAAACCCCGCCCTGTTCCAGGAACTGTTTGCCCGGGGCTTATAGACTCATCCCCTTACTACAGAGGCTCCCATGCGTAAACCCGCAGGGCCAAACCCTAACGGACAAATTCCAGCTGCAACAGGCAGATATAAAAATCACAAACCCCAGCATCGGGCGCGGCTTCTAGGACTCGACCCCCAGAGTCTGTGAACCCGCCCGGAGTGTACCCAATCTGGTTATTCGGCTGTTTGGCTCTCCAGTCTCTTCTCATCTTTTTGGCGGCACGTCGATTCCTTACATCTGGTGCTGAAACCTGGGAGGAGGGTTTTGTGACCCGGCCAGGCCTTTTTGGTCGAGATGAGAGTCCCCCTCCTCTCCCTGCGCCACCACCCGTCTTCTGGATTCAGAATCTCCCTCCACCCAGCGCCGGCTCTGGAGCCTAACTCCAAAACCGTAAGTCGTTTCACTTTCTCCGGGGTTTTGATCTGTCGCCGGGGCTCGGGTCTCCAGTCCAAAACTTGGCCAAGTCGGGACGCCCCCGCCTCTCCACCAGAGTTCCAGGAACTCCCCGGTCTAAAGCTGCTTCCAGGGATGCCTGAGGCTCCTTCACGACCCTCCCGTCAGTCCAGGGACGGGCCTCCAAAGGGGACGCCTTTTGTATGTCCGTTCTCCAGACACTCAAGGCCCCTCTAATCCGTCGCCATGGGCAATTCCGAATCCAGAATCGACCCTAAGATCCCCCTCGGGTGTCTCCTCGAAAATGTTTTCAAATTAGGATATTCTCAGAGCCTACACAAGAAAAACTTATCTTTTTGTCCCAGGTTGCCTGGCCTCAATATACCCTAGATAATCAGTCTCACTGGCCCCCCACCGGCACTTTTGACTTCAATGTCCTTCATGACCTTGATAATTTTTGCCAGCGCACCAGGAACGATTCTGAGGTCCCTTATATTCAGGCTTTCTGGGACCTCCGTTCCCGCCCCGACCTCTGCTCCCATTGCTCCACCCTTCAGATCCTCCTTGCCCGCACTGCTCCAACTCCTCCTAAGGTTTCCTCCGTCGGACCCCCTCCTTACGCCCTTCCCGATGACCTCCCAGACCAGTTAGCCCCCCCCCCCAATTCAACCCCTTGCAGAAGAACGACACACCCCTAACAGCCTCCCAACCGCTCCCCCCCAAGATGATCCCCTTAGTTCCCCTGTCGCTGCCCACACCCGGTCCCGCTCACCCACAAGGCCCGCTGTTCTCTCTCAAATCGAAAGACGTCTGGGCTCTTTCTCAGCCGACCCCTCCCTATACATCAGGAAATTCCGGTATCTGAGTCAGATATATGATCTGACCTAATATTCGGGTTATCTGTACCTCCACCCTAACCCCTGAAGAACACGAACGCATCTTTGCAGTGGCTCAGCAGCAGGCAGATAGGGACCACCTAGTAGACAATACTGTCCCCCTCGGCAATGAAGCAGTTCCCCAGGACGATTCTGCATGGAACTATCAGCCCGGCCCTGGATCTAATATCCCGCGCCGGAACCTCATGCTCCGATACCTTCTTCGGGGTATGGATGCAGTCTCCAAAAAGGTAGTCAATTATGATAAAATGAGAGAAATCACCCAGTACCCTGACGAAAATCCAGCCCTCTTCCTTAATCAACTTCAGGACGCCCTAGTCAAGTACACCCGCCTGGACCCAGGGTCACCTAATGGGGCCCACTTCATCTCCCAGTCCGCCCCTGATATCAGAAAGAAACTAAAAAAGGCTGAGGAGGGCCCTGAGACTCCCATCCAAGACCTGGTAAAAATGGCCTTTAAGGTTTTTAATGCCCAGGAGGAGACGGCTGAGGTGGCCCGCCAGGCCAGGCTCCAACAGAAGGTAAGCCTCCAAACCCAGGCTCTGGTTGCTGCCCTACCAAACCCAGGCTCTGGCTGGCAGGGGACCCGAAGAAACACCAGGCCCCCAAGGGGGGACTCCACTTGCCTCTGGGTGCCTGTTTCAAGTGTGGCAAAGAAGGCCACTGGGCCAGGGCTTGCCCACAGCCCAGGGCCCCTACTAAGCCTTGTCCCCAATGCAAAATGATGGGACACTGGAAGTCGGACTGCCTGACCCTGGCTCAGTCCTCGGCACCTCAATGCAGGGGAAATGAGACCCAGGATTTCCCAGCGTTGGAGCTACTGGGGCTCATGGATGACTGAGGCAGCCCTGGTTCTGCGACTCTAATTACCCTCGCCAAGCCCAGGGTCACGCTCTAGGTAGCGGGTAAGTCTATCTCTTTCTTGATAGACACAGGGGCTACCTACTCTGTCCTCCCCTCCCATTCGGGCCTCACTCTTCCTTCCCAGGTTTCAGTTATGGAAATTGATGGGTTCCCTATCACCCCCAGAGGGATGGCCCTACTTAACTGCATCTTGGAGGGCCATCCGTTCTCCCATTCTTTCTTAGTGATGCCTGCCTGTCCAGTTCCACTCTTATGGAGAGACATCTTATCTAAACTCCATACAACCATCTCTTTCCTCCCCCAGCAACTGCATCTAATCGCATTGCTCTCTAGCCCTACCCAAACTACTACCTCAACCCTGCCGTCCAGCTCTTACCGGCAGTCTACCCTGGGGTCTGGGACACGGACACCCCTTGGTTGCCTCACACCACACCCCCATTCTTATCAAATTAAAAAAACCCTCATCTTACCCCCACCGCCCTCAGTTTCCCATTTCTCAGGCCCACCGACTAGGACTCCATCCCATTATATCTAAACTCAGAAGTCAGGGCCTCCCCATCCCCACCAACTCCCCCTGTAACACCCCCATCCTGCCTGTTAAAAAACCCTCGGGGCAGTACCGCCTTGTCCAGGACCTTCGCACAATCAATTCAGCAGTTATACCCATTTCTCCAGTAGTCCCAAACCCCTACACCCTTCTCTCTCATATCCCCCCCTATACTACCCGTTTCTCAGTCTTCGACCTGAAGGATGCTTTCTTCACTATCCCGCTGCACCCTGAGTCCTACTTTCTATTTGCTTTCACCTGGGAGGATCCGGTCTCCAACGTTTCCCAACAACTAACATGGACTGTCCTCCCTAAAGGATTCCGGGATAGTCTGCACCTCTTTGGCCAGGCTCTTGCCCAAGACTTAACAGAGTGTGATCTATCTCCATCCACTCTCCTTCAGTATGTGGATGATCTTCTCATCTGCTCCCCCTCTGTGGGGGATAATATCTCAGCCACCACCGCTCTCCTCAACTTCCTTTTCACCAACGGTTACCGAGTGTCTGCACAGAAAGCCCAGATCGTGACTCCCTCGGTGACCTACCTAGGGCTCCTTGTCACCCCAACACACCCAGCGATCACCTCTGACAGGTTGCAGGCTCTTTGGAACTTGCAACCCCCGACCTTGGCAATGGAGATCCAGTCCTTCCTTGGACTTGTAGGATTCTTCAGACACTGGATCCCCAATTTCGCCCTCCTGGCCAGACCACTCTACCAAGTGGCCAAGGACACCCCCGAAGGGCCCCTGACCTCCCCCAAGGAGGTCCATCGGGCTTTCCAGACCCTCCTTACGGTTCTTTGCTCTGCTTCGGCCCTTGCCCTCCCCAATCCTCAACGACCTTTTCTCCTCTATACCAAAGAAAAACATCACCTAGCTATAGGGGTCCTAGTCCAGCCGGTTGGCCCCACCCTGGTTCCTGTTGCCTCTCTCTCCAAGCAGCTGGACCCCACTGTTCATAGATGGCAGCCTTGCCTCCAGGCCCTTGCAGCAGCGGCGGAGCTCACCACTGAGGCTCTGCAGATCAACCTACAACAACCCCTCCAGGTTTTCTCCCCCCACCGCCTTACTGACCTCCTCTCACATCAGGCTCTGGCCCACCTCGGGCCCTCTAGACTTCAGCTATACCATCTCCTTTTCATAGAAAATCCTTCAATCTCCCTTTCTAGCTGTGGCACCCTCAACCCAGCAACTCTTCTGCCCATCCCTGACCGGCAAGTCTCCGCCCACTCCTGCTTGGAAATCTTGGAACATCATCAGTCTCCCCGGCCTGACGTGGTTGACCATCCCTTGCCTAACGTCCATCACACCCTCTATATTAATGGCAGCTCCATCCTGGACCCCTCCGGGTCCAGGCAGGCTGCCTATGCTGTGGTCACTGACTCTAACATCATTGAAGCCCGACAGCTCCCCACGGGCACCACCTCACAACAGGCTGAACTGATAGCTTTGACCCGTGCTCTCATATGGGCGAAAGATAAAATAGTCAACATCTACACTGATTCAAAATATTCCTTCTTGATCGCACACTCCCATTGTATGATCTGGAAGGAACGAGGCTTCCTCACCACCAAAGACACCCCGGTCCTGAACAGAAAACTCATACGGGCCATCCAGCTCCCCTTGCGGTTAGCCATTATCCACTGCCGGGGCCACCAGACTTCGAACTCCCCTATAGCCAAAGGAAATGCTTTCGCTGATGAAATGGCCCAATCCACTGCTCGTCTGGGGCGTGCTCCTACTATATGTTTTCTTTCAGGAACCGACACTCTTCCCAATACTCATCCGCCGAACTGAAGTTTCTCCAGTCCTCCCCTAGGGTCCTCTTCAAGGATGGATGGGCCTTTCAAGAAGACCTCCTGATCCTTCCAGATGCCCAGAGGCTGCAGATACATCCACAAGTCTCTCCACATAGGTCCCAAAGCCCTTCACCAATTCTTATCCCCGATCCTACATCCTGACAAGCTCCAGCAAACTATCCAGGCCGCACACACCTCATGCTCTGTCTGTTCTAGGTCCAACAGCCAAGAGGCTTGCCATGTGCACAGGCCCCTCCACCAGATGCGGGGTCACCTGCCAGGACAAGACTGGCAGATAGACTTCACCCATATGCCAAAACACAAAGTTTAAATACCTGTTAACCATGGTTGATACCTTTTCAGGTTGGATTGAGGCCTTCCCGACCTCCTCAGAAACTGCAGAAACCGTGACTACCCACTTATTAAAGGACATCATTCCACGCTTCGGGCTGCCAAACTCCATACAATCAGACCATGGACCGGCCTTCATCTCCAAAATCACCGAGGCGGTCTCGGCCTCTCTCAGCATTAAATGAAAGTTACATGCGGCCTACCACCCCCAGTCTTCAGGTAAGGTTGAGAGGGCCAATGGCCTCATCAAGGAACATCTAACTAAACTCAGTCTAGATCTCCGGCAGTCCTGGCCTGATCTCCTACCCCTGGCTCTGACTCGCCTGAGGGCTGCGCCCAGAGGACCATCCCACCTCAGCCCCTTCGAACTCCTCTACGGTAGACCTTTTCTACTGTCAACTCCTTCACCAGATACCCCACCTCCTCTAGCCTCTTACCTGCCTTATCTGTCCCTCCTTCGCTCCCTACTCAGGGAACACGCAAACCGGACTCTCCCTGAACCGGACCCAGACCCAGAAAACGGTCCCCCTCAACGAATCTCACCAGGAGACCAAGTTCTCATAAAGGCCCTATCCTCCAAACCCCTGAACCCGAGGTGGGAGGGTCCCTATACAGTTATCCTGAGTACCCACTCAGCAATCAAGGTACTGGGCATCTCAGCCTGGGTTCACCTCTCCAGAGTCAAGAGGGCCCCCCATCCAGATGGCTCACACTCCTGGACAGTCAGCCCTACTGGCCCTCTGACTCTTAAGTTTTCCCGCTGTCCTCCTCACTAAACCTCACAGGTTCTATCTCACAGAAAACGGAACAAGCAAGGGCCACTTCGGAACCCAGTACTGCAGCAACCCAAACAAACCCTACTTACTTAGCTGGCTATTAGGCACCGCAGATTGTCCCCCGGCAGGATGCCAATCAATGGTCTATATCAACTTTAATGATTTTAAGGACCCTGCCACAAAGAACTGCGCAGCCCCTGCAGTCTGTTTCCTCTATGACCAACCCTCTGAATGCAAGGAAAATTCTTGGCACTCTTGCATGGGCTGCAGATGGAGCTCCTGCAACATCCATGCTGCCCAACGATACAAGACTCCCTTTTCCCATGAACGTCTTCACTTTTCCAATCCCAACGGCAGAGGATTCACTTTAACAATCCCTGACCCTTGGGATCCCCGATGGACGACTCCCCAAAAGGGGGCTGTCTACATGAACCGCCATGAAACCTGGCCCTCCACACACATTTATGTATGGCAGTCCTACGTCCAGGTCCAGAGTATAGTACACCATGAAATACAGGCCCAGGAATCAGTACTAACTAAACAACTCAACACCAACACCTCACCCTTCTCCTCGTAACCCTACTCCAGGAAGGGTTAATGCTAGCTCACCTCACCAACACCTCACCCTTCTCCTCGCTAACCCTACTCCAGGGAGGGTTAATGCTAGCTCACCTCACAGGCATCAGCACTCTCTGCTCCTGTCTCACGTGTGCAGCTATTGGCAGGCGGCTCCTTACTGCGGTCCCATTCCCGTTCCCCTGAATTCCTCTAACAAGGCTCCCACCCACCTCTCACCTCTTTCTGGGGTCAATCTCTATTCACCCCCAGATCTCCAACAATTTCTTTTCTGCTATAACAATGGATCCTCATCCCTCTGCGACCAGACAATCCCATCAACCTCTAACCTGACAGTCCCGGATGGTTTCTTTTTTTGGTGCAACAATACACTTTCAAAAAACCTCTCCATGACTCTCAATCCCTCTCTTCTCTGCCTCCCGGTCACGCTGACTCCACAACTTATGGTTTATACCCCTGCTGAATTCCAGGAATTGGGAGGAGGAACACTCGCACACTCCCTAATCTCTTCCGCCCGGCTTGCATCCCAGTTCCAGCTAGCCATTGACAGCTCAGCGGAGTCCCTGGCCTCCCTTCAAAGACAAATAACCTCTCTAACCCAACTTTCTATGCAGAACCGAAGGGCTCTGGACCTCCTCACAGTGGAACACGGAGGAGCCTGTCTATTTCTTGGGGAAGAATGTTGCTATTATATCAACGAATCAGGTTTGGTAGAAACCCACATTGAAACCCTCCACCAGCTAAGCTCAGAACTTAAAAAACAAAAGTTCTCAGCAGATGCCTCCTCCTGGTGGAATTCCTCCATGTACTCCTTACTCTCCCCCATCCTCGGCCCAGTCATCCTCATAGGAATTATACTGCTAATTGCCCCGTTTTCTCCGCTTCATCCAGAACCGATTCGCACGGCTCACCCGGACACTAGAGGTCCACCAAATGATGCTGCAACAACAGTACCAGCCTTTGACCAGTCCCCGGACTCAGATCACGCCGACAGGGCCCCCTCCCCTGACATCACTCCCATTCAGCTGGAAGTAGCCAGAAAGACAACCTCGCCCCTATTCCTATACCACAGAGTCGGGGAATGTCCGATAGCCTGGGGACTCGCGCCAGGCAAACTGCTCGACCATTACCTTGCTTACCCAACCTTAAACCCCACCCTGTTCCAGGAACTGTTTGCCCCGGGCTTATAGACTCACATGCTGTTACGACAGAGGCACCCATGTGTAAACCTGCAGGGCCAAACCCTAACGGACAAATTCCAGCTGCAACAGGCAGATATAAAAATCACAAACCCCAGCATTGGGCACGGCTTCTAGGACTCGACCCCCCGGAGTCTGTGAACCCGCACGGAGTGTACCCAATAAAGCCTGATCTGGTTATTCGGCTGTTTGGCTCTCCAGTCTCTTCTCATCTTTTCGGTGGCGCTCCGATTCCTTACAGGCTCCACCCCCCCCCCCCCCGAAATGGAACTGCAATTACTGTAACAAAAAGAAAAAAGTACCTAAGTTTAGCCATCATTGCTCAGTTACCACTCCTTCCCACAAAGATGAACCACCACAAGGTAACATCAAATGCATACTCGACACGCTGTATCAGGCTAGCACTCCGCATCCCCATAATAAAATGAAGAAGGTTAACAAAATAGCTAGCCCTCTCGTGAAAGGAGAAGACTAAGTTAGGAGCTCTGCGGGTGACCAAGAGCAAGTGCCCAGGCACTGAGCTGCCTCCAGGTCTAAGACAATGTGTGCCAGTGCAGTCACTCGGTTAAATACTCAGCCATGTAGTTAGGCAAAGACCTGGAGATGATCACGCCCATCTACCAGCTGGCTGGGTTAGCAGTCTCACGGAAGCTCTGCATACCCATAGACACAGCCTCATACTGACAGAAAGCGGGACACGTTTTGCAATGAAACAGAAAGGGTGTGTGTCGGGGCCACACGCATGTACCAAGAGCAGCGTGAGAACAACCAGCTGGAACAAGTGGCAGCCTAGCTACACGGCCCCGAATACCACAAAGTGCTATTTGCCACATAAAGAGCCCCCTAGGAATTCACGTTCACGGTAAAGTGACTTCTGAAAGATGTGGTGTAAGGTGAAGACTCATATCTCATCTTATTTGGGAGTCACTGACCACTAAGCAATTAAAGAAAACTAAAAATTCAGTTGTAGTGTAACAAATATATTAAAAAGGTATCTCAGTGCAGGACCCTGAATTACCTCTTCGAATTCCAAAGCACGTTTCAAGGGTTAAATGGTCTTTTTCCACACTGTGAGAAAGTCATCTTAAATACTTCAGGAGGGGCAGTGTGAGTGCCATGTAGGGCCAGGCTGGGTTGAAAACCAGTTCACGTGCTTGTCCCTGGCTACTGACAGGCCCGAAAAGAAACATTTGTGTGTGTGAACGTGTGTGCACATGTGTGTTGTATGTGTAACAGGGAATAAAGGAAACTTGGAGGCCTGTGCACCTCACTGGAATGTGGTTTTGTTAACAATCAAGCTCACTTCAATGGGCTTTCTGTAGGAGGGATGCATGCTGCCTGCTCCCTTCACCTTGGCCCTGACAGGAAGAGGTCTATGCATCTGCCCACTCAGCTCAAGGAAGCACAGCCTCCACCAGCGGAACGCGTGTCCCCACATGTATGCAGGCTGTGTGGAGGAATAAAGCACACTGCTTTGTAAGGGGCCTCATGGCTTCACTATAAGGTAACTTGTTTCAAAAAGAGTACTAACCTCTCTGTTTTTCTCCTCTTCCCACTACATTAAACTTTTCATTACAGGCTTGGTTTTTTTTTATTTAAAAAATAATTGTAAAGTCAAGTCAGAGCTCGTCCTTTATGTCACCATCTTAACCCTGAGTCGTCACGCCCTGAAGGCGTGCTGCTCACCCTGGTGAAGAACAGGGACAAGCTGTGTCCCTACAAACACCCTCTGCTGTGGAGCTGAAAATCAGGAAATCGGGAAATCTGGACAATGACTTGTTCAGATAGAGCAATCTGTGCTTATTAAGGGTCACACCGGGCTCTTCACTCCTGGCCGTGGAGAAGCGTGTGCACATCACACATATGCACACACACATGGGAAGGTGCAGGGTCCTCCTCTCACCGGAATAGCAGGGCTCCTAGCTCACGGGAAATACTGGGTATCCACAATACCCAACCTTCCCTGAGAGGGCACCATGGGAGCGGTGCTTTTAATCTCATTTACCTGCTCCCCAATTCCATCTGAAAGTCAGTTCTCGGAGCCAATGTGAGTTTCAGACCCTCAACCACCAGGGGGTGGTAGCTGCCACAACCAACCAGGCCACCCAAGGAACCTGGTGCCTCACAGAACTGTTTCTGGGGAGGAACTCAAGATGCTGCCTCTGATCAAGTCCGCAATTCCGACTGATTTAACTGCCAGGTTTTTACATTTTTATCATTCTATATTTAACTCTTTAAAATTATTTAACATGAAAAATAATTGTGCCTAGTGGTTTTTATCGACTTTCCCTTTAATCACTTAGAGATAGAACAGAACCAAATCCCAGCTGGTTCCAGTTCTCACTTTGAAAGCATTGGTAGCTCTGTCAAAAACACGGTCCTCTGCCAGCCCACCAATGTCCTTTTCCAGAACCCCCCGACTACCCCTCACCTCCCCAGAGCAGGAGGAAGAGGAAAGAGCCAGTCAGCATGGGTCCTAGAAGCCATACGGCATGTCAGCCCCTACTTCACTCTGCAGTGTTTCTCCTTTCAGCAGTTTGTGGATTTGCTCACAGTGCTCACGTCATGCACACACATGGTGACAAAGTCATGGCAGGTCAATTGCAGGCTCATGTGCTGTCACCAGCCTCAGGCTATCCACACCTGAGTCCCAGTGCTACCTGCACCTACATATGTGGTCTTGGAGAATTTATTTGATATTTATATGCCTGTCTGCTCATCTGCAGTGTGAGAATTGCACTATGTCTTCAAAGGAGCTGGGGAGGCCGAGAGCATTAACACCAGAGCAGCACCCAGAGCAGCACCCAGAGCACAGTCAATGGCTGATGCCCTGGGCTCTGCTGTGCTCATAGCCTGTCTGCATGTGCCGGCCACCTGCTGAAGCAAATTCGCACCCTCTCTGTGAGGACTGGAGGACATGCGCAACATCTGTATGGTACTATGCTTTACAAAGCAATTCACGTACAAGGTCAAGTTCTCAAGAACCTTAATGCTCTAAACAAAATAAAATATTTAGAGCAAGATGCAAATTACTTGCGCTCTGGCTGTGGTATAACCCTGGGACACAACTATCGATGTGTGCGAGCTGCAAGCTGTCCCTTCTCTTCCCTGTCAGAGACTACTCTGGGTGTCACACAGCTTTCTGTCCTTCCCTCCTGAGAATCCCGGCTGTGCCAGAGGGTTTCCTAGACTTTTATAGAAAACTATGGGACTATGGGGGAGGAGGGTAATGGGGGGGGGGGGGAGAATATGCAAGTGAGCCCTGGAAGACTGACCAGACATGTGGACAGGGCCTTGTGAGGCTGTCGGAAGGAGCGGCGTGGGAAAGGGAGAGAGAGGACATGGGGCAGGTCTGGGAGAAAGAATGGAAATCAACAATTCTGTGGAATGCCCACCCTGGGATCCCCTCTGAGGCACCCAGCAAGTATAGAATTGCTGGACCCTGTGTCTTTGGCTGTGGAACCACTCTTAGACGGGGTCACGAAGGCTGGCCTATCCTGGGTTACACTGTTTCTGTCTATTTGGGGTTCAATGGCTGTTACTTGTTGGAGCTGTTCTGTGCCTTTTTGGTGGGTAAGCATGATACCACTCCCACCTTCTCCCAAAGATATCTCAGCCCTGATCCCTGGAAGCTGTGAATCAGGCACGTGGGAAGAAATGACAAAGGACTTTGCAAAAGTGGTTACATTCATGATCTTGAGGTGAAAAGATTGTCCTGGATTATTGAGCATGCCCAAAGTTGTCACTGGGTCCCTGTAAGGGAAGGAGGGGGATAGGAGAATCCCACAGAGAGGTGTGGCAATGGAAATGGCCACTGAAGGTGCTGCCAGGAGCCTAGGAGTGCAGGTGGCTCCAGAAGGGGGACGAGGCCAGAGAAGACTCCCGGAGCCTGAGAGGAAACACAGCGCCACAGACCCATTCCAGACGCCTGACCTCCAGAAGTGACAGAGAGTAGACATGACGTTGGAGCCCCGGAGCAAGTGGTAGTCGTGCAAGCAAGCGACAGCAGGAACTTACAGAGAGGCCTTCACAAAGATGCTGCAAAAGCCCCTGAGGCTCACAGGTGTCTCCTTGCTGAGTTCTCACTGCTTCTTGGGGCCTTCAGCCCAAGGGCTATGCTACACAATGTGGTTCTCACACAAGTTGGATACAAGAGCCAGGGAGCAAGGTTGGGAAAGTATTACAATAAAACTACCAATAATTGTTGTATTTGTACAATGTTTCAGGATTTAAACAGTTTTTACGATCTGCTGAATCTCGTGATTGTCACCACACCATTTGAGGTGGAAATGCAGGGTGCTAGTCCATTTCCTCAATGAGACACGGCTGCATGGCTGCTTTCTTCAAGCAGGCGCTGCTTCCAGGGCCCAAGCTGAGGTCTGGACAGTTGGTCGGATGCCCCTGATCACACTGGCCACCTGATGTGCAGGGCGGGCCACCTCGAAGCCCTTGCTCCTTATGCAAGTGGTCAGGGCTCCTGATCTGCAGGAGATTGCATCCTCCACTGTTTTGTTCGACAAACATAGAACAGGTGAACTCCCCGTGTGACTGAATCCCCACAGAACCTCAACTTGGAAAGGCAAACTTCACCCACAGTCAACTGAGGATTCCTTAACAGGCAGCTGAGGTGTAATCTTCCAATATACAGAAATGAAATATAAAACATCATGTCCAAGCTGCACTGTGTCTTATCCCAGGCATCTCCTACCACCTGCAGGACAAGACAGCTGGGCGTGTCCCTGGGGTGTCACTGCTCACACACCCCGCCTTGTCCAGTCTCGAGGGCCAACGTCGTGGCCTCCTTTCTGCTCTTTCTGCCACAGTGGCCCAGGTTGAGCCCTGCTACAAAGACATACCCTTAGATCCATATCTGACTCTGCATAAACCCTCCAACAATGCCACACTGTTCTTAAGAGAAGCCAAGCTCCTCAGCAAGTTCAGAAGAAACTCAATGACCCAGGTCCGGCCTCCAGTTCCAGTCCTACCTCCCACCCAGGCCCCAGGCCTCATCTCAATGGCCTCCCTCAGTTGCTCAAAGACACTTGGTTCCCTCTAGAATAGCGGTTCTCAACCTGTGGTTCATGACCCCTTTGGGGGTCAAACGACCCTTTCACAGGGGTCGCCTAAGACATAACAGTAGCAAAATTACAATTATGAAGTAGCAACAAAAATAAGTTTATGGTTGGGGGTCACCACAACATGAGGAACTGTACTGAAGGGTTGCGGCATCAGGAAGGTTGAGAACCATGCTCTAGAATATCCTGGTTCTCCTGCCTGAAGCCGACCCTCCTTCATCCCCCTGGTTAACTCTGGTTCATCTTCAGATCTCAACGAATATCTTTTCAACACCACAGACTAGACCAGCAACGCTGCGATACTCTCTTACGGCCTTCCAAACTTGGTACTGTTTCTAATTATACCACTATGAAATTTCAGTCTTAAGTACAGCCACGTTACACAGCATTTGTAACTTCCACTTCATACAAAAATTCCACATCCCCATGATCTCCCTGAGTAAGCAATGATTTTTAAAATACAACCTATGCAAAAGATTAGGAATTTCAAATAGTCCTTGGATGTACAGAATAAGAATGACAGCCTTCATCATCTCCTAAGTTCTCTCCTCAAAGCAAATCAATTAAGAACGTTTTGTGATTCTTTTTATTGAAAAATAAGCATATATATTTACTTGATTTAAACATGTACCCCTATGAAACTGTGATCCCACAGAGCAGGTGATGTGTGCCCTTGTTCACCTGGGCAGACGGGTCAGGTGCTGTGCCCAGCATATAACATGCTCAATATACATTTCTTGAAAGTGTGAGTATTGAGACATGTAAATATATATTCCTCTCAGGTATACGAAGACTTATATGGAAACTTAAGCTTAACAAAAATTATGAATTAGGAAGTAATTTAAAATATAATACAATATTTTTGTTTTTAAGAGAAATAATGAAGTGTTATAAAATGGTATTCTTTTCTGGTACACATTGTGTTGTAGCTGATTAAGGGAGAAAATCAGAAGCAATAAGAGAACTCAAGTGCTCCAGACCATTCATATTACAAAATCAACCTCCACAACATCGAATATAAGGAAGCAAGTCCGAAGCTGAACTGGTCATATTTCCACTGACTTTCCAAACACACACAGTTGTATCTACTCCAGCCACAATGACACAAATCAAGAATCAGTCTTGAGAATAATGGCATATGTGACCTACAAAACATTTCCATTCGGAGTGCATTGATTCTTGGTAAGTGTATTTCCCGCTGTCAACAAGGGCTGGTGAGGCTCAGAGGCCCTCACTCAGCAGGAAGAGTGGGGATCTAAGCACCACTCTTAGATCACACAAGATCCAGTTCCCCATGTATTCCGCCAGCCTGAATATACCCCATGTTCACCAGAGAAGAAAATCCTTTGTCTTTCTGGTCAACCTGCTGAGGCCACCGTAGCTCCTTCAGCAGGTTGTTTTGAGATATGGAGATAGCAATCTGGCCCACCAACAATGGTGCACATTATCATACCAAATGTATTACAATGTCTGCACTAGATTTGTTCTGAATTAAAGCAACACCGTAGTTCCAATTAGGAAGGATGCTTCTAGGCTGGAGCCCAGAGGAAAGAAGGGGGCTGACTGGGCTAGGTTTGTCAGACTACTCCATTCTCCCCTTGGCCTGGGACAGGTCAGGGAGAGGGAGCCTAAGAAGTCAACACAGGTGCCACTCTGATCAGAGGAACGAACTCAGAAATGGGTGTGCAGCTTCATCTGAACCAACGAGAAACAGACGTCTGCTGCAGCCTTTCTCCTTCTGCTCGTCTTCCAGAAATGCCTCCCTCTAAGGCTGCACCTGCTGCTGTGGGGGTGTCCTGAGTGATGAGTCTTCGTCCACGGGTTCCATAAGTTCACACGTTCATGTACTGAGTTTCCTTAGAGCAGGAACTACGTCTATATCAGCATTTCTTCTGACTCCTGAGATTTTCTTTCTGTGACTTGCAGAGAATGTATAACCAACTAACTGCATTATCTCTGTAGTGTACACATCAAACACGTCCACACAGTTCAGACCAGCAACAGCTCCTCATGACGAAAACCCCAATGTTTCTCTACTCCACATAGCTCTCTGGCTCATGCATTTCTGACGAGCTAAGCTGCTATGCAACATCAATCAAACGAGTAAATTCTGCTTGAAATTGTATACAGATTTTAGAGTAAGATTTGAGATACACACATATGCATATACATACCATCTGAAAATCTCTTCTGCAACTAGCCAACGAACCCCTCACTGACGGTGATGCTGTTCACTCTAACACAGAGCAAAGGACTTGTAAAAGCTCTTGTGCTTAGAGGCGACACATGTAGCGAGCTGCTTAGTGATTTGACATTAGGGTGACCACTCCACGGAGCTTTACACGTGTGGATACTCTTATTTTCATCAGCTCATTCTGAAGAACATTCAACCAAACAGATGCTGCCAGCATACCAGACCTTCCTCCACACTCCTCCCGAAGTGCTCACTGCACTGACGCCTGCTGTCCTTCCTCTGGACTTTGAACAGTAGAAACAGGCAGCCTACACTTGTTTGTGTCTGTTCTTCAGCATGACCTCTGGGAGGCTGAGCTGTGCACTTCATAGTTCAGCAGTTTGTCCTTCCATGTTCTTGTGCAGTGGTCCTGGAATGAATCCACTGAGCAAGTGGGAGGGGAAGACACAAAGAGGCATGCTCCCACCTGTCCTGACCAGAAGGTGAAAACCAGTTACCGTCGCCTGCACCTGCTCAGCAGCCACACGTGCCTAGTGACACCATGGGAAGGTCTGGGCTTATGAGTCAGAGAAAAACAGGTGCAATCTGGTTTTCCCTTTAATAGTTGAATAAAATTAAATAAGTCACTAATCTCATATGAATTTCTCCAAAATAACTGTATTAATAATGCTATCTGTCTGGCCAATGTGGCTCAGTGACTGAGTGTTAATCCAGTTGCCAGTTTGATTCCCGGTCAGGACACATGCCCTGGTTGTGGGCCCAATCCCCAGCGGGGGGCCTGCAGGAGAAGGCCAGTCGATGTTCTCTCTCATCGATGTTTCTATCTTTCTCTCCCTCTCCCTCCTCTCTCTCTAAAATCAATAAAGGAAAAAAAAATGCTATCTGACAGATTCACTGGATAATCAGGTTAAATAATGTATGCAAACTTGTTTTTATTGAAAAATATCATAAAAGTTATAGTTATTAAAAATATATAGCCCTGGCCGGTTTGGCTCAGTGATTAGAGTGTTGGCCCGTGGACCAAAGAGTCAAGGGTTAGATTCTGGTCAAGGGCACGTACCTTGGTTGCAGATCGATCCCCAGCCCTGGTTGGGGTCATGTGGGAGGCAATCAATCAATGTGTCCCTCTCACATCTCTCTCTCTCTCTCTCTCTCTCTCTCTCTGTCCCTCCCTCCCTCCCTCCCTCCCTCCCTCCCACTCTATCAAAAAATCAATGGAAAAATATCCTCAGGTGAGGATTAAAAATATACATATTTATTTTTATACATAATCCTTTCTGGTATTAAGAAGACATTGATGGAAACCAAAAAAATAACCATATCTGGGATTTACTCCCATTTCACTAGCTCTGACCTTTCAGTAAAATCTTTGCTTCTAACCCTTTAACTTCAAAACGTGAAGAGCACGGCCCACAAAGCCTGGCCCACAAAGCCTAACCCGCTGGCTGCTGCGGAAGGAAGGCAGGCTGGATCCACCAAAGCACCTGCACGGAAGCCGTGGCGACAGGGGTTATTCTATGCAAAACGTGTTCTAATAGAGCTCAACTGTGTAGCTCCATTTCCTTTTGATTTATTCAGATGAAATTACCAGTTTTTATGCCAGTAAATTAAAGAAAAAATGAACAGATGATGAAAAAGCAATAGTTAAAATTCTAAAGCAATCCCCAATCAGGAGCCCACATACGGGGCCCCCAAGACCTGGCGACACAGGTCAAAATAAGCAGTGAAATGGTAACCAGGCAGGAAGTCCGGGGAAGGACATGGGTATCCCAGCATTTCTGGCCAATGCCAGCAGGAGGCTTCAGTCAACATACAGTGATCAGGCAACATGATGTACAGTGTTAAAGAAAAGATGCTTTATTCGCAGATGAAATGCTTTCACCCCAAAGAAACAGGAGAAACTCTTCTGATTAATATAAAAATTAGTAGGGAACTCATCGAGGCAATCAGATTCAAGAAAATATACCAAAATTACCAGCTTCGTTTTCACTAGCAACTGCCATATCAACAGGGAAATTGAAGGCAGACATAAATCAACATATTCTGTAGAGCCAGACTTGAAAGAATGGGAAGACACAGCATACTCCAGAGAAAGACATCGAAGTTCATAAATATGTTTTAATGTGTCTCTAGTCAGCCCCCACACAGGTTAATTTGGGAAGGAGAGGTGTTTGATAAATTTACATGTGATAACTGGCAAACAGTTACATAAAAGTCATGCTCTCCTGATATTTAAAACTCACTGTAAAGCTAATGCTATCAAGCTAAATTCACCTGAAGAAAATAAGGAACTTAGAAACAGCTCCATATGTATATAATGTGAACAAGATAAAACTGCCTTTTTAATGACTGACTGATGAGAGAGAGACAGAGAAACACTGACTTATCCATGCATTCCCTGGCTGATTCTTGTGTGTGCCCTGGTCGAGGATCAAACCCCTAACCTTGGCAAATCAGGATGATGCTCCAACCAACTGAGCTGCCTGGCCAGGGCAATGAAATTGCCTTTTAGTGAGTAAATACGGCTTCACCCATCAGAACGCCAGCCAAGTCGAAGGTACACATGGGAGGAAACAGAGAGAACAACATACCACACACACAAATACTACTTCCTCATTAAATACAGACAGACATTCCTTAAAGAGCTGTCAATACATTGGTAACACTTTAGGTGACTATTATTTTTAAATGAGAAAGAATTGCTTAAACAACATAGGACATAAGCTATAAAATCAACAGATGTGGTTACATAAAAATTAAAAATTTCTATATGGTAAAAGGAACCATAAATGTACTGAGCAGTGAAATGACAGTCTAAGAAAAAATATTTGAGATATTTGACAGAAAAAGAGTTGATATCCTCCAAAATAGAAAGACATTCTGAGTTTTGACAAGAAAAAGACAACCTGGTAAAAAAAAAAAAGGGTCCTGAACAGAGACAGGAAGTCACACAAGTTAAACATATACACTCAAAAAATACAGAGATGCTCAGATTGCTCAGCATCAGAGAAATGCACATTAAAGTAATATAACATTTTCACCAATGAAATTGGCAAAAATTCAAGGCTTATACTATCCACATCTGTTGTGAAAAAACTGGTTGCTAGAACATTGTTTGGAGAAATCCTACATCAAGTTTTGAATGACGTTCCCCTTGACCCAACAGCCCAATATATTGAACCCCTTCTCCAGAAATAAATGCACAGGTGTCTAGGTACACATGCATGAAGATATCTATGGCAGGGTCTTTTGGAGTGGCAAAATATTGAAATCAACCTTAATGTCTATTGACAGAGTGGTAGAATAAATTAAGGCTAACATATACCACAGAATAGTCTGCTGCTATTGAAGCAAAAATGAGACAGACATTTGGTCAGATCGGTCTATGTCTAAGTTATCTGATTCAGAAAAGGAAGTTACAGAGAACGTTATAGCACAATCCCACTGTTTACCAAAATACCTGTTTGTATTGACATAGATGCATTTGTGGAAGGAATACAAGTAAACTTGAACTTTTGGACAGAATGAGAATAATAATATTAGCTTTGTCTTTATACCTTTGTTTGCTCGGTTTATCATAATCCTATCTTTGAAAATTAAAAAAGAAATAAAGATTTAAGAAAAACCTTAAAAGCGGTTTTCATGAACATGTTTAAGAATCCAATCAGGCCCTGGCCAATTTGGCTTAGCAGTTAGAGTGTTGGCCTGCGGACCAGAGAGGTTGGGTTCAGTTCCTGCTAAGGGCACGTACCTCAGTTGTAGTTTGTCCCCGGCCCCAGTTGGGGTCGTGTGGGTGGCAACGAGTCGATGTGTCTCTCTCACATCACTGTTTCTCTCTCTATATCCAACCCCCACTCCCCGCTCTATCTGAAGATAAATGCAAAAATGTCCTCGGGTGAGGATTAAAAATAAATAAATAAAAAGAATCTAATCAGAATTTTAATATTAAAAGTGCTAAAAGAATCCACAGTCAGGGCATATACAAGAAGCAACCAATGAATGCATCAATAATGAAGCAACAAACTGATGTCTCTCTCTCTCAATCCCTTCCTTACTCTCTCTAAATATCAATAAACAAAAAAAATCTAAAAATGTTAAAACAACAGTCAGTATTTGAAGGGAAACAGGTATTACCTCTAAACAGTTTTAAGGTTAAAGTGTGAAGGGTGTGGTCTGTGTCCCAAGAGCCATATCTGGGCGAGAAGAGGCACCTCCACAAGGACAATCTATTCCTGGGCAATGCCACACTGGGGTCTCCTCACCCTAACTGTGAAAAGCTGTGGTGACTCAAAGGAAGCAAAACCACTAAGACTGGGCAGCAGGCACCCCAGCCACAGCTGCTCACCTGTGGCTGGGAAACACTCTGGAGAGGAAGAATGCAATACATCGGTGTTGATGTGGGCATTATTGGGCCAACTCGCCCAGCACACAGATGCACAAGAATCAGTCTGTGGCATTCAGATAGCACACACTTAAGCTTGTAGTTACGAGCTTACAAGAAGCAAAGACAAGCATATTCATAATTTTCAGTATAGATATCATCATATCTTTTAAAAATTGCTTTTTTATTTCATTGGTGAGGGATGTACATGGAGAGTTTATTTACTTGCTGAGTAGATTAATGAATGTGCCCTTGGGCATATAGACACAGGTGACCCACATACAGGGAACTAAATGAGAGGCTAGGAGCTCAGCTAATGCATAATGCAGGCTTATGATGTGGGGGTAGGGGGACAGAATATGGCCATGGTGAGCTGGCTCCATCTATAATGGGGCGACCAGCATGACTCCCACCAGCAGTGATGGTCAGAATTAACCATGAAACCACAGTGCTTCTAAGGCTGGGTGTCTAGAGCCCACCCTGACCTCTGGTTCCCAGCGTGAGGCCTGTTGTTTTAGACTCAGGGCTTCTGGTTCTGGCACGTGGCCCTGAAGGTCGCTTGTCATTTCTCGGCAGAGCTCAGCAGTCTCTCAGGAGCCAATCTCTGTGACACCAAGAGACAGAGTTTGCAGAACTACATAGATTAAAAGATATGTCCTACCAGGGCTTCTACTATCATTAGAAACGTCTGTGGCCTGCTGGATAGTTAGTGGGTTTCCTGGTAACTCATCTTAAAAACACCCTGCGCCTCTCCTCAGCCCTGTTTCCCTTCTGCACATGTGCTGACAATGGCTAATTTATGAGAAATGTCTTCACAAGGAAGAGAAGCCTCCTCCCTCCTCACAGTCCTCCTGTAACTGCTGTCTCTTTGGGGACAGAATGAACACATCAGATGATGCTTTTCAAATGTTTGGGATGACAGCTAGCATGTTAGCGTCACCCAGCTGTGCTGATCTCTAAGACAGTCTGCAAGTTCCAGAAGAGTGCAGCACGCAGCACGGAGACACCCTAAGGGGGCATTAAAACGTGCAGCCAGACCCTTCTACACACAATCAGTGCTAATCAAGACCAGCTTCACTCAGCATCCACAAATTACAGGAAACGTGGATTGAGGCACATAAAGTGGAGAATTTAGCAAAAAAAAAAGGATAAAAATTCTACTGAAACAATCAATGTCACTCCACTTATAATTTTCAAATGTGCTTATCTTTTATGTTGTTAATTTTAAGTCATTTCTCTTGGTTAAATGCCAAGGACATTAATTTTTGTGAACCAACCCAAAGTAACTCAGGAGCAGACAGCACCTCTTCTCCGGGAGCTGATGTAAGAGCCACATCCTCTTGTTCCCATCTCAATACACAGGACGCTTAACTTTAAAAGGGCACAAGTAGGTGATTCATTCTTCAGTTACTCTGCCAATCACAGCACACCTCCAGTTTTCCAACATGTGCTCATCTGCTGTAGTGGAAGAACCAGATGATGCGCAATGGTCATTTCACGGGAACCTCTCTGACTCCCCACTATGCTCATGTGCTATGGACACACCCCACACCACATATACACACAGGAGACAAACACTTTACGAGTTAAAAAAGACTGATTTATTTCAATTTTATATCACAATATACATGTGATGTAGAATAAAACTTGAAATTTTCCTTGGAAACTATTAGTGCTGCCCTCACCACGGTGCACCTGCCTGGATACTCCATCCAAATAGATGAAGGTCTGGCATTTGTGCAATGATAAACACAAGTTTAACATTTTTACAGCTAAACTTGATGGCTTTTTCTAAGCATCTGTCTGCCCTCTATGTGCCCAGGTCAGTCACTGGCCTCACTATCCTTCAACAGCTCATGCTGGAACCTGGGACTCATACTCTCCTTGCTTCCACATCAGAATGTTTATTGTCCCTTACACAGCTCTGCCAGAAGATGTTGACTGTCTCCACTGCTTCCTCCTCAGTCCAGACCACCTATGTCCCTTGTCTAGATGGCTGCAAGTGTCCCAGAGACCTTACCACGTCCATTCTGCTCCATCAGACCCACCTGCCCAGATGGAAGCTAGGATGTCATCATAAGAAAATAAATGTGACCATGTCCCTTGCTTGAAATGTCTTGCTTTACATGTGGCTAAAGATTCAACTGCCTTAACGTGGATTTCAGAGGAGTGCCTCCCTCACCTCGTTTCTCCCCACCTGTCCCAGCTGCTCCCTGCCTGGAGGAACCTCTCTCCCTTCTTCAAAGGTGCACAACTCTCCGGCCCCCAGTTCACACATTCCCTCCTTGCCTGTCTCTGAAGGCTCTGACCACTACAGAGCGGGGCTCCTCCACCCATGCTCTCAGTGCCCTGGTCTCATGCTGCTACACATCTGTTGAGTTTATTCTAATTATTTATTACTAATCTGCTAACTTGGCAAGGGCAGGGACCTTTTCTGTCTTTTCACCATTCTTTCCCAGAATGTGACAAGTCCTAAAATATGTTTGTTTATTATACAAGAATGGAGGATGAATGGATTGGTAGATAATGGATGGATGGGTGGGTGGATGGATGGATAGATGGATGATGGAAGGGTGAATGGGTAGATGGGCAGATGATGGAAGAATGAACGGATGAACGGATGGACGGATGGATGGATGAATGGGTGGATGGGTGGATGGGTAGATGGATGGGTGGATGGATGATGGAAGAATGGATGGAAGGATGGATGGATATATGGGTGGGAGATGGAAGAATAGATGGGTGGATGGGCGAATGGATAGATGGATGAATGATGGAAGAATGGACAGGTGGATGGGTGGATGGATGGATGGATGGATGGATGAGTAGAAGAATGCATAGATAAGAATGTTGGGTCTTTACAACCTGTACAGAAAGTATTAATTATATATTGTGGTAGCATGCAGTCATCAATAAATTACCAAAGGACCAGAGAGAAAGAGCATGTGAGGAGGTGGCCAGAGTGAGTGGAGTGGGTCCTCGTGGCTCCACACTGACAGCCGTGTGGTTCATTAGGCTCTCACTCACTATGGCCCTCCAACCTGAGATTCTGGTAAAGAAAATGAGACTACTTGGCACAGGACAGTGACCTGCTCATTTCAGAAGGCAAATACAGGATTCATCTCTTAGCAATCATTTCAGAAACTGCATTTCCTTTGTTCAGACACTTCTGTGGTCTGAAGGAGTCAATGTGGTGCCAAGGAGTGAAGAACTTCAATTCTTCTGCTTCTCACCAAGACCAGGGCTGATATCCAGCAAACTAAGTTCTTCAAACCCAGGCTGAGACTCTCCTTGGCAGGCACATGCCTCCTGCACTGCTAAGGAGCGTGGCTGAGGGATGTAGACATGGGATGATGCCTCTCTCTGGCCGCTCCCTCCAGAGACCCCACTGTCAGCATAACCCATTTCTTTGTTGGTTTAAAGCCAATACATGCTTTTTATCTATTCATTTTGGCTATGAAACCTTCCATTTTAGTACATCTATGTGATTTTTACTCCTCAGGTTTTCTTTGGTGTTTCTCCATCACTCAGCACCTGTGAATGTGGTGAGACAGGAGACTGGTCTCCTGAAGCCTCTGCAGTCTTTCCTCCAGGGAGATGTACATGACACTGTCCTCAGCTCCTACTGTGCAGGCCGCTCACTCATTCAAGTCTGACTGCTAGGAGCATGGTAGGAACACACATGCAAGAGAAGCACACCCTCCTAGTCTAGGAGCTCAAGGTCTAGTTGGAGGCAAGTACAAATTCCATGTGTCAGGTGCACCAACCCAGACGCTGGCCCAGAGATGAACATCTGGTCTACCCCAAACGACTGTGCAACATAAAGTACCATGTAAACTAAATTAGGGCGAACTCTCTCCCAGCAGAAATTAAACATCTTGCTTTTTCTTTCCTAGTATTTAATTATCTGCTATAACACACATATCTTCAGACTGAAATTCCTAATTTAAGAGAAGCCTGTAAGGCCTTAAAAATGAAAAAGTGTTGACACGCATTCATGGACATCACTGTTAAATGTAAGCATCTCTTCCGATTAAACACCTACCATCAGAAGAGACAGCTACTTAAAATCATGTCAACAATCCTTGAGGGCTAATGATATCCTTTCTTATGTCACGGACCCTCATTCTGTGAGGACTTTTACTACTTGTTTGATTGTTACAAATAGCCATACGTCCATGGGCCATGGCAGTTGAGTGAGTTCAGAGCTAGAGCCCAGTGACTCGATCTTCATCAAATGCTGGCAAGGCCACGGTGGACGGCAGTGAGACAAAGCTTAGTTCAGAATGTTGTTTGCTCAGAGAATCTCGAAAACATGGTAGAATTTCTAGGGAAGGGTACTGAGTGACTGATTTTTGTGGATTTAAAAAATTATAATAAGAAGCCTAAGCCTGTCTTCATCTGTTACTATGAAATTCGGAGGGCTATTTTCTACTGTAAAGTTTAATGTCTTCTTTCTAGTCGATATAAGAAAATGACAGCTTTCCTTTAAAATGAAAAATTATTTTTGTCTATTTCTTCTTGAAAGTTCAGAATATCATTTGTACTTTCTTGCACAACACAAACTATGATATGATAGCCCTATCTTTCTTGCCATTGTTAAATTTCAGGATGCTGACAGCCTCTTCCTGGATTTAACGTTTCATCCTGTGTTGTTACTTGTGATTATCTAAAGAACCAAGTCACTGACCTCAGATGTTCAGACATGGTGGGTATGCAGAATACTGGGCCGGGCATTAATGTGACAATCCTCTCCAGCCTTCTTTGAATATTACTCTTTTCTCAAAATTCTCATACCCCAAATATGTCATGCATAGCACTCACTTCACACATATTTTGATAGAACACTTTACCTTGAGCCATGCTCACTTATTTTACCACCAGGCAAATAGAAGCACAGGCGGTGCTGGAGGGCCTGATGCCCACATATGACCAGATGCCCACGGCTACATGTGTGTGCAGTGTAATCTTGCAAAGAAACCTGCATGCACTGAGGAACTAGGACCCCATTCCGACTGCTTTGTAACACAGAGAAAGACGGTCTGTGGGAAAGACTCCCAGACAGAAGTGTTCTGCTCAGACAGCTCCTTCCCATAGTCACATGTTCCAGACTGTTACGGCTCCTGCCCCTTTGCCAGCTCAGTATTCCACTGGATGGGAAAGCTTCTCCTTAAGGGTCTCGGTCCTCTCACAGGGTTCGGAATCTCAGTCATTTACATGCCAGGTGTTGAGAGATTTTACCCTCCAACACCTATGTGGGGTTGCTAAGGCTTACGTGGGGTCAGAGGTCAGTCACCCTGGAGGGAGCAGCGCTGGACTGGAAGGAGCAGGAGGGGCAACATAGGGGGAAGGTCATGGCGGAGGGGTTGTGTGGGTTGATCCACAGCCTGGAAGGCATCAGTGTGGGTGATGACGTCAGAGGCATCCCAGGGGGACAGAGACCCGTGGGTCCATTGTGTTCCCTCACCCCCTTGCAGCACTGCTACTCTGACCATTGCTGTGTGGACCATCTCAAGAGAGGAGAAGCTGTGAATAGAATTTATATCCCCTCATCACCGCACGCTCGCTGGACTGGGCTGGCCTGCTGGTCCACCTTGCAGGAGACAACACTGTGCACTGCAAGTAATACATACACCTGTCGAGTCGCCATCGACTTCCTGCTCCTTGTGTACCCAACCTGTAGTCAGTAACTACATGAAATAATTTCTCAAGGACCAAAGGAGCGAGGAAAATTTATAATGTACTTTAAAATTTCCAATTTTAAATGAACTTTTACTGGTTAGCCAGCATCTTGAGGCTGCAGCTAACTAAGTGCAGAATAAATAAATACACAGTCACAACTTCAGTGACATAACATACTTCCCTTGTGCTAAAAACTCTAAAAAATATTCTAATAAATCATGCCTTGAATTATGTAATTATTCCTATAAATCTTTTCTAGGAAAATAATAGAAAACTTAATGGATAGAAAACATGATAATCAGACTTGTGAAATAGCTCTGACCATGAGTGGCTATCTTAGCATTTGCTTTCTTACAGAGCATACCCATACGCACACACACGCTACCTCGAAAGGTGAGCTCTTACTGGACTCACAGCCAGCACACCAGCTGAACAAATGGCCTTTGGGGACAGTATTCTGTAAAAATAAAACCAGATTTGACAAGTGGCCACCAGGGCCCTAAAGGGCACGGAGACAGGAACAGAACTGGTGCCAGGGCCTGGGTCTTGAGAGTCCTTCCAACAGCCCTCTGTGCCTGAAGCAGAGGCCCAAACAACACTCAGATAGAAGACGTTATAAACTCATCCTGCCTCCACGGCTTCCTTCCTGTCACTTCTGAACTCCTGCCCTGCGCTGTCCTGGTGGGATCAAAGGGTCCCCGCGGGGCCAGGTTTAAACAGAGTGAGGGAGACGACAGCACAGCTCCACAATAAAGAGGGTGGAAGATGATACAGAAAAGGAAGGAAGAAAATGTGTCTCCTGTTTCAATACTGCCAGAAAGGCAGATCCAAAATGGTGGTTAAAGAAAACTTAGCCCTGGCAGGGTGGCTCAGTTAGTTGGAGCATCATCCTGTACATCAAAAGGTTGCGGTTCAATTCCCAGTCAGGGCACATAGCCTAGGTTGTGGGTTTGATCCCTGGTTGAGGCACATATGGGAGGCAACCGATGAATGTTTTTCTCTCACATAGATGCTTCTCTCTCTCTTTCTTCTCTCTCTCATTCTCTTTGTCTCTCTCTAAAAACAAAAAAGAAACAAACAAAAAGCCCTTTAGGTAAATAATAAAGATATTATTTATTATATGTATAATAAAATAACATATAAATTTTTATATATTAGGTAATATTTAATATATATTAATATATATTTCTGTACTCTATAATCTATTATATATTTCTCAGCAAGAGATATATTCATATATTAAAAATATATATATGGTTTAATATATGGTTTTATAAATATCCATTAATTACATGAAAAATTTGGCTTAAAACTGAAGGCAATTTAGGGGTGTTGAAATGAGCAGGAGAGGCTGAGCAAGAGTTTCACACAACAGTCATTTGAACATGAAGCACCGTCCACCCGCTGTCCACACTCACTCTTTGGAAACAAGGGCCCACAGGCCATGCAGCTCCACCACAGACAGCGATGATTGCTGGGTCCACCAGCTTCTTCTCTCGTGTTAACAGCTGTTTAAGCACCACGGTGTCAGGACCTGGAGATGCCCAGTTCACATAGAAACTCATAAAGCGACACTGCTAGGTAAGCACAGAGGGCAATCTATTTTTTCAAATAATTTTTACCAAGTTTGATGCAATTTGGCTTAGAGATTAGTGCGTCTTTTTCCCTGAACATCAAGGAAACAAAGGGGATGGGTTTGCCAGCACCACAGTGAGACAGCTGCACGCTCCCACAGGCCATCCACACACGGTGTTGGGCTAAAGCCGGACCGCCCAAGCTTGAGGTGAGCACGCTGATGAGGAAGGTCACCTGGTCTACTGTGCTCAGGGTTTCACCTGCTTCTCAGCCCGCCCCAGAGGCACATCTGCTCACTGGAGCATTTTACAGATGTAAAATGCCACAGGTTGTCCCCTGTACAGAGCAAGCTCGGCCAGTCCTGGAGCCACTGGGATCAGGAAGAGTAAAACAGTGCCAGGTTCACACGTGGATCTGCATAGTGAACATCTGCTGTTTCCATGCTTTCTCTTAATTTTCCTCTTGCGTTTGTCCTAGATTAATAAGTGGGCCAACACCCACTTAAACATGGACAACATCAGACACAAGATCATTTCTAATGGTTTCCTTTGGTGTTTCTGGGAGAAGACTCTGGGCAGCGCCCATCAGGACCCTGACTGTCTCCCACCACTGCCACACTGGCGTGTGAGACTCTAAGTCAGTTTGTTACACAGAGTGGAAGGAAAGGGTCTGGAGTGTTTGCCACTCCCCATCGGAAACCATCTGGCCCTAGTGAAGGCTTCAAGATGCACTGCTCAGCAATGAGCCGTGACAGCGGGACTGCAGTGATTAGCACTCCAAGGCCCTCGGGAGCTGCCCTGAACTCCAGCTGCTAGCAGCTTGAAAAGACCCAGTGCCTTCACATCTCTCAGACACGGGCCTTTTGGAGATGAGCATCCCATGACCAAGTCGTGTTCCCAGTGCAAAGTCTCCTTCTGATGATCCTGAATACACAATCAGACAGCCATTTCAGCGAATGCTTTCAAGTCTAACCAATGTCTGTGTTCAACAAGAACTGGAGGCACTCAGGTGCGTTCAGAATGGTGCACGGCAGCACTTTCGCACTGGGACGCAGGGCTCCAGGCTCCTGGAGGGTTTGGGAGGATGTCATTGCCACCAGGAGCCACATCAGGCTGGGTTTGTCCTTGTGGAATTTGAAAGGTGAATGAATCATGAGAACCTACAGCTAACTCTCTGGTCAGGCACAATTCCTTTCCAGCATAATTCATCAACATTTTAGCTTGTGGCCTTAAAGTGAGAGAATTAGGGGCTGTGCAGTCAGAGGTCGACAACGTGCTGATAGCCTACGACCTCTTGTGAGCTGAGAGGGCAGCCACAAACCCACGCAAGCAGATGCCCATGTCCCAGACGAGGACAGCTGGGGCACATGGCAGGTAGTTCCGTCCACCTGGGAGGCCCTGCACTAGACAGCAGTTCACTGTCATTTAAAGACAAAGTCCATCTGGTGCTGTGTCTCCTGCTTACTAGAAGGATTTCCAATTTTGAATTTTAACACACTTTGCCTTTCACTTTTCCCTCAAGAAAAAAAGCCAGACACCACAAACTTTAAATGCCAGCTGAATTTGTAGTTTTGAGAGCCAGATAGAGAATTCTGTCAGAAGCGATTAGTGAGAGGCCACCTGAGTGGGGAGCACACCTGTAACTGAAGAGGATGCACGATCGCACCTCTCACCTCCTCCAGGGGCTGACCAACCCCCCACTGCCTGGTGCCTGAATAAATTACCTGTGATGTCGACGAGACTGGCAGACTGTCTAATGAAGGTCGCCTGACTGAAGGCACAAGACAGTGCTGGAGGACAAGAGGGGCTTCCCTAGTTCCCAGATGAAACCACAGGGAGCCAGCACCAAGGGGCCAGGGTCAGAGAGCAGGGTTGTCTGCTCTCCTTTCTCTCCTTTCTGTGCTCTGCAAATGGCTGTGTGTTTGCTGTTCCAGAGAGAACGTTCTAGAGTCGAATACAGCCGACAACGCCAAGGTGAATGACGTGAAACAGGCTTTTAATGGCATGACTTCTTTTTTTCTTTGGTGCTACATGCCCCTAGCGGGAACTGAACCTGGGACTCTCTGGTCCGCAGGCCGACACTCAACTGCTGAGCCAAACTAGTCAGGGCTGGCATGACTTCTTAGCACCTTAGCGCATAGTGTGGGTCTCCAAAAGGCGGATCTCGCCTGTGGTGCCCTATCACACCCTAGGGAGTGTGCTTCCTGTGGTAAACGTGTCACTCGAGGACAACAGACTGAGCCCTGCTTCTAGGTCACAGACTTCTGGGGAAGCCTGGGTCCTCCTAGGTGCAGTTAGTTCCATCTGGGTGGGACTAGCCTCACTCTCATTCAATGATGTGATATGTTCTGGTGGCTGCTGTAGCCAAAAGGGGACCAAGTCTCATGGACTATCTCCCTTAGTTTTGCTCTGTGCATGCTCTCCTTCCCTCCCTCCCACCTCTCTCTTGCACTTTCCCCCCTTCCTTTGTTTCTTAATTCTATTTGAATGGAGCAAATTTAGCAACATATAAAAATCACATAAAACTTCCCCTGGAGAGGCTGGTAAGGTCTAAGGAACTGAAGGGGAAAGTGTCTTCACAAAACAGGCGAGCAGATAAGGAATGCAGCTCTCAGCCCCAGTGGGAAGGGAAGGATAGCTAAGACTGACTGTCCTGCGCTGGGCTAAGCGCTCTCTCAGATCAACAACCCAGGGAGGCACAGGTTAGGAGATGGCGGAACACACTTGCCCAAAGGCACGTTAGCGCAAGAGGCTCAGGGTTACCTGAACCGAGTCTGGTGGAATCCGAACTGCTGTGCCATTAACACAGCTGGTGGACCGCCTCCAGCCTCCCTCATGCTGTCAGATCAGAGGGAGAAGATTAGAGCTGTCTCTAGCTCAGGGCAGCTGTCAGCCCCCAGCCAGGCTCCTCCTGCCGACAGGCCTCTGCAGAGCAGGTACTATCACCCACACCCACGGAAGAAGCAGCGAGCCTCGAACTGCATGACTACACCTGGCAGGACCACATGCTACCCGCAAAGAGGCTGAGATCTGAGCCCAAACTCTGCTGCAGACCCCATGGCCCCAGGCCTGAAACTCAGCCTGCATATGTTCCCATCTCTGAGTTCGCTGCTTGGGTCAGTGTCACCATCTGCCATCTGGGCCCTCGCTGCCCAGTCCCTGCTGACGGTCTACTGCCATTAACTCAACCGCTGTACTGTCAACGTTGGATCATAACCCGAGCTCAAACTTGCTACCTGCCTAGAACGTGCTTGCTTCTCCTCTCCTCCCCTGGCCCTCTGACACCGCCATCCTCCACTCCCCTTTATGGAGTCAGAGGCGCTAAAGAGCTTCTGCCCAGGGAAGGCAGAGAGAGAGGGAGCATGAGGCCTCGATGACCTGGAGGAAGCTGGCCTTTGAAAACCCAGCTGACAGGGGCCGACATTCTAAGGGTTCTTTGAGGGTTACTTTCCTTGGGACAAGGCTATACCTCCAGGAAACAGAAAACATTCAGGTAACAAATGACCTGACCTCATAGGTACAGATAAATTATGCTACATCTTAACTTTGTGTCATCTTTTAAAACTAAGCAAAACAGTCATTCCTGTTACTAAATGTTAGTAAAAAATGTTATTAAATTTAAATTCCGATTTTAACTGCCCCATGCACTGCAGTTGTTAGGTGGTTTAGAAAGAATAGTCGCTGGTCAACTTGAAAGTGGGCACTAGAGGCTGCAGCGCATGCTGGCCCCTTCTCTGTCCTGGTTGTGTTGGTTAGATGGGGCAACACCGATGCTGACACAACTGAACTTTGCTTAGAAATCACATTGTAGTTCAGATGATGATAATCTGTTCTGAGCACTAACCTAATAGCATCAAGAGATCTGTTCCTTCTAGCACCTTGAAATGAATTCCGTACTTACATCATCCTAATGGCTTAACACTTTCCATCTTATTTGTTTTCAAAGATGCAAAATATACAACCAGGCTTCTGATATGGAGCTCCCAAATTAAGCCCTCTTCCTTCCCTGCCCCAGGAAGGGAGGAACAAGGAAGGAGTGATGGGGAACAGGACAGAGAAGGGAGAGAGGAAAAGTGGATAATCAGAGACATTTTCAGGCCTGGCTCTGAGAACTAATGTCTCAGGATGGTCAAGTTTATCCAGTAGTCCCCCTTTACCCAGCGGTTCAGTCTGTGGTTTCAGTTACCTGCAGTGAACTGTGGCCAGGAAATATTAAGTGGAAAAATTCCAGAAATAAACCATTCTTCTGTTTTAAAATGCATGTAGTTCTGAGCAGCTTGAGGAAATCTTGCACTGTTCAGCTCCATCCCACCCGGAGCACGAATCACCCTCTGCAGGTGCTCCCTGCCTGCTAGTCACCTGGTAGCCGTCTGGGTCACCAATCAATGTCACCACGTGGAGTGCTTGTCTTCAAGTCCCCCTTATTTTACTTCATAACAGTGCTAAAGCAAGGGGTAGTGAGGCTGGCATTTCCAATGTGCCCAGGAGAAGCCAGAAAGAGCTTCCTTTCAGTGAAAGCTGAAGGTTCCCAACTTAATAAGGAAGAAATCGTGAGCAGAGGATGCTGAGACCTGTGGTGAGAACGAACCTTCTATCCGTGAAATTGTGAAGGATGAAAAAGAAATTCCTGCTAGGTTTTCTGTCACACCTCAAACTATAAAAGTTTCGGCCACAGCACACGATAAGTGTTTAGTTAAAATGAAAAAGGCATTACATTTGTGGCGGAAGACAGACCAAAAAAACGTGTTTGGATTGACGATGTGTTGCACCAGAAAACACTGAGCTCATACCAAGACTTCAGCCAGGACCCTTGCCTGAGACAGTTACCAGATTCATAAAACTTTATCACAATAAATTGCTATAGGTGTTCTCTTTTATTATTGTTGCTGTGGTCAATCTCTGCACCTAATCTATGCATTAGGCTTCATCACAGGTGTGTCTGTACAGGAAGAAAGCACAGCACACATGGTTTGATGCAGTCCGAGGTCTGGGCACCCCGGGGATCTCGAGACGCCCCAAGGTCAAGGCTGCTTCCCTGAGCACCCCTTCACGTCAAAATGAAAGTGCTGTTCTGACCAAGACAGCTCAGTGGGCACCATTCTCTGAATATGTTCAAAGGAAGAAATTGTAGCTTAACCAGTTTTAATGTTTTCATTGAACTCAGTGCCTAAACCACTTGTGGCTTAAAGGAAAAATTAAGATATTTTCCCATAGCACCATAAACCAAAGTGAGAACAGACCATTGTTTTTACGAACATTGTCCTAAGTGGGACAGAAGGAGGAAATCAGAATGTACAGGCAGCCAGTGTGCACACACAGCTTCTATGCTTCTGCGAAGGGAAAACCGCCAGGGAAGAAGTCACCGCCTCACAAAGTCAATACTCTGAGCACTTCCAATGCTTCTGAGTACTGAACCCCTGGCTGTATAGCATGCCCTACAGACCTCAGGACAAAGCTGAAAATAGGATTTGTTCTCAGCCCTAAGGAAGCCTTTTGATCTAGTATTGAGAAGAAGTAAAAAAAATACTATGGGCAATGCAGTGTCATATTTGAAATAAGTGCTGTGGAAGTTAAGGTGATCACCAAATCAGTCTGTGGGAGCAGAGGGCAGATGTGGAGATGGGCCCAGAGGAGGTGATCGGTGATGGAATGGCAAGTAGGAATAAAGGTTGAATGAAAAAGTGTCACTATAGCCAGAAGTCAGAAAGCAAATGCAAAGCATGCACTGGCAACGCCAGTGTGTTTGGAGGGACCCCCCAGGCAGCTGAACCCCAACAGGTTGGACACATGCTATGAAGTGCGGCTGGAGAGGAGACGGGCCCAGAGAATCATGAACCTCGGACCATGTTACAGAATTCAATCCACTCATGATGTGAGGGCTTTGGGAGACTGGAGGAGGGTGAGGCATGGATCAGTTCAGACCCCATACATTTTTATAAAGACATGTGGAGGACAGCTTTGAGAACCAGTCAAGTCGAACCAAGGAGCAAGAGTTAGCAGACATTCTCTGTGCTCCAGGTGAGTGATCGTGAAATTCCCATCAGGGAGAGGATGCGGCTGGCAGTGCAGGAGAGAAGAATGAGCAGCTGCAATAGGAAGGTGTGACATCGTGTGAGTGGTGGAGGGAAGCTCGTGCTCCTGTCACTGGAAGAAGCCGACGTCAGCGTCAATGAAGATAGAGGAGGGCCTTCCGAGGAAGGGTTATGCTACATTCAGGCTTTGGGTTTGAGGTGTCTGAGCTGTATCCAAGTCAGCATGGTCTTGGATCTATAACCTGGAGCTCACAGGGAGTAGATGGGGTGTAGCTTCATGAGTCCTTGCATGTGGGTGGTACCTGCATGCAGAGCTGGGTGCAGCAGCTTTAGGTTGAGATGCCCACCTTATAAGAAGCTGAGAGAGAAGGAGGGAAAAGCAGAGGGTGATGGAGAGTGAGGAGGTAAGGAATCTCTCTAAAGAGAGAGTGATCATGTCAGATGCAGTTTGGAGACCCATCAAGATAACGTGGAAGCTAATGAACAAACTGTCGAACAAACTAGATCCAGAGACATGGAAGCATGGAGCAGGCTAACAAACCACAGATGGAAGGAGTTGTGGGGGTGGGAAGAGATAAACCAAAGAGCTTATATGCAAACATGCATAACCCACGGACACAGACTACAATGAGGTGAAGGCCTGGGTGGAGCAAGAGCGGAGTGGAGGAGGTCAAATGGGGGGAAAAGGGGGACATCTGTAATACTTTAAACAATAAAGATACATTTTTTTAAAAGATAAATTTAAAAAATGTCCACTGGATCTGGAGACCAGAACACCAGTAGTGACATTGGTGAGTTCAGCTTAGGTTAGGCTGGTGAGCAAGGTGGTCTGTTGAAGACTGACTATGAAGTGAAGACAGGAAGACTACCTGAAGCAGGTCTGGATGGGCCAGACAGAGCATGGGTGAAAGGAGGGGACCCAGTGAGAGGACATGCAGATGAACCAGATGGGGCATGGCTAGAAGGAGGGGACCCAGTGAGAGGACATACAGATGAGCTAGAAGGCTGCGCATTAGGAAATGGGAGAAGTGGTCACTGGTGCTGGTGAGAGGAGAGGGTGCAGTGACGGGAGGGCAGCAGAGAAGGCTATAAGGGCGGAACACTGCCTGGAAGGGCCTGGAGTGCGGCCTGACAGTTCATGTCGTCCTTCTTCAAGAGGGGTGCTCAGTGCAGGCACCGGAGGGTAGTGAGCACCCCAGTAGGAGGGCTGAGTTCTCCTTCTACGTGTGTGTTTGCACTGAGAGGCCATGCTTACCAGACCCAGAGAAAGAAGAAACTTGCTAATGTGCAGGTCTCTTGGCCCTGGGGTTTAAACCTACTCACCAGCTGTTGAGTGAGCCACTCTGCTTAAGTAATGTTTCCATTAGTTAGGATTTATTAACTCAATCACTGGGAAACTTAAAAATAATCTGTGTTGGCATTTGAAATGAGCGAGGCATTGACTGAGTACCTAAAGAGTAAAGTAAATGCTGTAGTTGATAAATCTTAACTTTAGACAACTTTCTCCAAAAAGTATCAAGTTGGATTTTTATAATCGGTCAAGTAAACAGCAGTTGTCTGCACTGATCACAAAATATCTAAAGCATCTTAAGGAGTCACTTCTCTCCTGGAAGGGGCTCATGTCGCTGTCAACAGTCTTTGGGTCACACAGATGGGACTCACTGGCCACAAGAGTGAGGTCTCTGATCTTCAGAGCCTTTTCGTGACCCAAATGCAGTTCTGAAGCCCCATTTTTAAGATAAGCAACGCAAGATGAAAACATTTTTGTATCTACAGATGCTTACCACTTACTGATGGTCTTCTGGGTCAGCACTAAACAAGGATGCAGTATTACCAACTTTATTCTCAGGTCACCCTCCATTACTATGAAGTCAAACTAACCCAAACCAGTCTACAGTTGTCCCTCGCCACTTTGTGCTTTGACTTTCATGGCCTCATGCTATCGCGGTTTTTTCAAATATAATGTAGTATAGTATTTGAAAAAACCACAATAGAGTAAGGGCGCGAAAGTCAATGTGTGAAGTGGCGAGGGACAACTATATAAATAAAGAATCCTACTTTGCGGAAATTCATTTATCTCTGTAGAGTCTGGAACTGATTAACCGTGATAAACGAGGGCCGACTGTACCCTAGAAATGAGTTGTTTGTCTTAAAGTTGATGTAACTACCACCTAGATCCACATATGACAAACACTGACTCATCAGACAAAAACTTGGTTTCCTAAAAATATCACTTTCTGCTGTCCTCCATCACACCATGGCCAAGAAAGTAGTGCTTTGAAAATTAGACCAAAAAAGATGAACCTACTCTCAGAGGTAAACAAACAGATAATTGCAAGTTTTTATGTAAAACATTTTCAGTAGAACGCAGCCTATTTAATTCTCAAGAGCAAATGCAAAAAAGCCTAATGTGAACATTGACCGTAGATAGAAGATGGGTATTGCCCTTTGTTCACTGAAGGCATGAAATTGCTTGTGTCCTTCCTAAAGGAGCTTAAAGCTGGTTCTCTTCTTTTTCTGTCTGTCCTGTAATCAGCAAAGGTGGGGAGTCGGGGAGCTAGCACATCCTGCCCAGATACAGACTGTGATATCATAGGTGGGCTCTGGACCACCAGGAAGCCTGAGAGCACCCGCTCCCCAGTCTGGGGCAGAGCAGGTGGTCCTGGCACGAGGAAATGAGGCTAGGGAGATGCCTGCTGAGAAGAGAAAGCAAGAGGAGATGCTGGAGAAGAGGAATAAAAAACTAGTCGGACCTAGTCAAGGTTTCTCATGAACATAAAACTGTTCTTTGCCATTTATTTCTATCAATTTTGGGGGGAATCCATGCTTTCCTTCAAGCCAATCTAGGCACAATAGAATTTTGATCATATTACAGTTGGTTTGGCAAAACACAGGTCCCTTTGAAATGCTGGTGAAGTGTGAGGTCCATTTCCCCAACTCTGGTTCCTCACTCATTTAGAAACATGGAATTCAGACACTTTTTACCAAATAAAAAATAACACAGATGAGTGAAGGCACTGTATAACATTGTAAGAAAAATCATTAGCTTTGTTTTTAGGTTTTATCTCAGCTTTTCAAACTGCATAATAAAATTATATAGAGTATGTAAAAGCACTTTAAAAAGAAAAGCGGTATATATAGATATATACTATTCGTGATTTGTTCCATTCATTTAACAAGAACATATCAGGTGGCTCATAATTTTAGCTAGTAATTAGGAAAATGGATGTGCCTGTGGCCTAGACTTCCACAAAACCACCATTAAATACTGTTACTTCACCGTTCGGAAGCCTGCTGCTTTAAAGGCTGCTCTTTCAATTCCACTACAACTGTCACAAAGAACACTGTTTCTAAATGTTCTTTGTTTTATTTAAAGGTTAGTTTATTGATTTTTAGAGAGGGAGCAAGAGAGAGAAACACTGACGTGAGGGCATAACATTGATCGTCTGCCTTCTGCACGCCCCCCATCGGGGATCGAGCCCACAACCTTTTGGCGCACGGGATGACATCCAACCAATGGAGCCACCTGGCCAAGGCTAAAAGTTCTTTTTCCTTTCATTGACCAAGTCAGAGGCCATGAGAAGTTCACCAGATGAAGGCTGGTAAAAAAATCCATGTTCTGTGAATATTCCTAGATAGCAAAACTGCCATTTGTTTCCTTCTCATAACTTTATGTATCTGTTTTGCTTACAGGCTACAGATGCTTTGCTTCATTTTCATTCAGTTTTAAGAGAAGGTATCTGTCACCATATACTCATGCTGAGGTTGCTACCACACTGGCAGTTTGGGGGTTTTTATGTGACAGCTGGCGCCCCTCGTATGAATAGACTGGTTTTGTCTGCCAAACTCTTACCTAGAGCAGAAAAGGGAGCCAGTGCAGATTCTCCGGAACCTTCACCTCCTACAGACTCCAGATGTGAGTCACGCACTGCACTCCGAACGGGACTGTACACCTGGGTCCTTATTTGTTGCTGGGACCTTATTCCTTCCGACTCTGCTCTCTCCAATGACCTCCTCCCCTTGTAGAGACCACACCTACATTCTGGGTGGGCAGCAAGTCCAAAGCTCACTTCTCCCACATCACGCCTGTCCTGAAAACCAGAGCCGTGAGCAACATGCCTAGCTCTCACCATGTCCGTGGCCAAGAGGTCTGTGTGTTATCAGAGAAAAGAATCTTATATACACCTTGGCTCATGCCAGGAATATTAAAAATAAATTCTGAAATCCTGCCACTGTTTCTAGAAAAAAAAAGTCTGCAAGGAGAGGTTTGGCAGACTCACAGGGAGCCGTGGAACAGCATGCTTGGCACAGAGCCGCCTCACCAGTAATTTGCATGCTCCAGGCTGCCATCCTGGGCGGCTCCTCAACCCTGTGGCACCCTCAGAGATGTGCCCTGCGCTTGTGCTCTGTGTTGCACTCGCACATGTGAGAGCAGCAGCCTCAGCTGGGCTCTGCCCCGTCCTGACTCACACTGATTATCTAAGCACGCAGGAGCCTTTACTCAGTTTTGTCTCTGCTTTCCCTCTCCACCACCCGTCTACACACCACACGTACACATGGGCACACAGTGCACACAAGGCACACACACAGGCCTGACACCAGATGTGAAGGCATGGATGGAGGGAGAGGCAGGTAGTGGCACTGACTCATGACACCTGTCTCTCACTGACAGGGGATGGAGCAGGTGGAGCCAGGGTCTCTGCTGCCTGGGCTGGGGCAGGACATAACCAGCCTTATGGAAGTGGAAGAAGTCTAACCTCCTCTGAATGGACTCCAACCAGGAAAGGAGGACTTCGCCTGCCCTCATCTCACGTTAGGAGCATATGGCTTTTGGCAATGGCCAGTACAGGGTCAGTGCACAGCCCCTGAGACATCTGCCCCAGAAGTCAGGCAAAGCCAGGATCTCTGCTCAGGGCAATGCCGGAAGAAGCAGGAGGGCTGTTGGCATGGCAATCATGGGCCTGTTTTTCAGTCTGAACTAAAAATATGGAGAGAAAGGGAACTCGGGGTCTATACTGAGCCTTAGTGGGAACTGCCGACTATGCCTGTCCCACCTTCTCAGGTCCTTCTCCCGCACCTGGGCTGACTAGACCCTGTTCACACTGTGAGTGTTCTGACAAGTGCAGATGTGCACTGAATCCCGGTGAAAGGTGTTCACGTAGAGGCTGTGGACACACCCTTTAAATATCCACAGAGTAGATGTGGTGTGGGCTCTAAGCCTGGCTCCCCTCACCAGACCAGAGAGGAGCTGGAGCCCCGAGGATGGCACACTAGGCCAGCACCCACTGGACATACCTGTGCCGAGACCAACAGCTAACCAGCACTGGATGCTTTAGCATATCCCCTGCACAAGAACAAAAGCACCATAAGCAAGTCCTCACATGGAAGCCCAGCAGCCTGTAGCTCAGGGAAGCAATCAGATGGCCTTGAGAAACAAGCCCTGGTGCTACGACCTTGACGGCCCACACGCTCACTCGGAGCTGTTGACGCCTGCACACCCTGCGGGGTGCTCTTCTATGTGTTCCTCCTCCAGTCTCGCCTCGCCCTCAGACACAGGCAGGAAGCTGATGAACTCGGAAGTCTGAAGTGCTCAGGTGCTGGGCTGGACCACCCGTATATGAGGCACAGAGGATGGACCCAGCACTGCCACTCGACAGTCATATAACTGTATGTAAGAGGTAACTACCCTTCTGTGAGCCTTGGTTTCCCCATCTGCAAACAGAAGTCATCAGCAGCAGCCTCAGGGGACCATGGAGAGGTTTAAGTGAGGTGATACATGTGCCAACCACACAGCACATACAATAAAGTCCAGCTGTTATTTTTATCATCATTGTTATTAGTGTGTACATAAAAAGACTATGTAAGCTCTGCATACAACGCCTCAGGAGGTATCACATTTTGGCTGAATAAATACCTTTTCACTTATTAGAATTTATAGTCCTCATCAAAAGAGAAAGGGTATCATTTGGGTAAAAAGAAAGGCATTTACCTTGCTTTCTTATACAAAAGGATTTTTAGTTGATAAAGGAACATTTTCTATATAAAAGTATTCTAGTTAATAAATTAATAAGAAATTATAGAATATAAGTTTGTAAACCAGAAGAATCTAGGCAATGAGCTCACTGACTACTGAAATCAGGTGAGAGGCTAATGGGCGACCTTCTAGCACATGGATCAGGCTGACAACCTGAACCACCCAGGCACCCACCTGTCAACTGGGACCTCACAGACAGAGAGCCAATCCCACCTTACATGCTTCCTTCTCACTGAAACATGACAGAATGACACCCACAAAATCATGTCTGAACCTGACAGCGTCTCTGATCAAACCACCAGGAAAAGTACAGGGGTCAGAGGAACAAGTTAAATGACACCACAGGCATGAAGTCAGCCAAGTCCAGAGGGCAAGCTCCTCTGGAGGTCAGGAGATGGGCAGGAAGAAGGAAGAAAAACCACGTGGGTCAGAGAAGGATCCGTGTCAGTGAGACCCAATGTAAGCCTCACTTAGATTCTGATTCAGACAAATTAACTACAGAAATAGATCTGTGAGACAATCTGGAAGCTTTGAATCCTGTCTGGATATTTGAGGATAATTAAGACCTTTTTTAAGGTTTGATAGGGGCTATGCTTTTACAAGAAGAACCTTCATGTTTTAAAAATTCATACTAAGTACTTCTGGATGAGATCATGCACTAACTTGATCTCCACATCTGGCAGAGAAAGAATGAGTGGGTACAGAGGAAAGGAGTTTTGCCCGTCTTGAGGCTCAGAGGTGTGTAATTGGGGCTCACTGCCACTTGTGTGTTGAATGTTCCATAATAAAAAAGTAAAAAGAATAAAAAAATTTAAGAGAAAGCTGAGTAATCAATCATATTTGCCAGGTCAAGAGATGAAATTAGGAAAAAATTAAAGAACCAGGCTCACTGGACCTGTGGGAAAAACACAGGACTGAGTGGGAAGCCAGCACTCAGGAGTAGAGACGGGACTCACTGGTTCAGTGAGATGGCTGTGGTTTAGGGCAGCAGCTCTTCATTAATGTGCATAAGAATTTGTGGGGTATTTGTTTAAAATGTTCACACCCAGGCCCCATTCCTAGAAATTGTGATATAACAGCTCTTGAATGGAAATCATAAGTCTGTGTTTTAAAAAAGCACGTAGGTGATTCTAATGTAGGTGGTCCTGGAACCACCCTTTGAAAAAAGTTTAGGGTCAGGGTTCACATTTGTAGTTTCAGAAGTAGGTACACACAGGGTGGCATCCTCAGGACGGACTCTGATGAACTGAGTCCCAAGTTCATAGACCAGTTTCAAAGGGAAGATCCAACCTGAACGTATCTGAGGGGAACACTCTGGTCTGCAAGCTCCACGCCCCTCCCTGGCAGGCAGCCCTGGCAGGAGTCAGACTGCTAACAAGATGCGCATGGACAGGACCAACCTAGGAGGAGGAAACTCGTCAGGAAAGAAGACACCACAAGGGTCCACGGCAGCTCTTGCCCTGAGACGTGCCCACAAGGACGTCTCCCAGCTGCCTTCGAGGCAGGATAAGATCTGGCATTTGACTCCCAACTGAGGACATTGCAGCCCAACCCCAAAGGTCGCGTACAACCCTCAAGACCCCACTGCTTTCTGGAGCAGCACAAATTCCAGATGGCCAAGCCACAGAATGCAGGGCTGCCCAACATGCATCAGGTTGTGATGTGAGCAAGAAACACGTTTTTACCATTATGCTTTCTGAGTATTTCTGAGTTCACTTGTGAATTAGCCTAGTCTGTCCTGACTCATCCAGATCATGGTAAATTTCACACACACTAGAAGCACCCCATCACTCTTAAGTGACTTTGCATATTTCGACGTTGAGACATGGTTGGGCAACTTTGCCACCTTTCCAAGTTCTGGGGGTGGGGGACCTCATTACACTCTCACAACTGCTAAGAATGCCGCCTATTATCCTGTCTGCTCAAGGTATACTTATTTGTATTTCCTGTAAGAACAAATCATTAATTGCAAATTTCTGACAAAGAGTTTTAAAGATTTACAACTGAAATGGAATTTACATCCTCTGCTTGCAGTGGTGAAAAGTATAAAAAAAAAAAAAAAAAAAACACAAACGAGCAAGATAACCCTCACATCCACTTGGCTGAACCTGTCAGGGACCAAGGGAGGTGCCTGGCAAAGAAGATAATGTGACCAGGCATACACTTCTGGGATGTACAAGAGAAAAAGCAGACTTGCTACTTGTCTTGTTCACTGAAGACAAATATTTTCCCTCATGGCTCTCATCCACGGGATGACACCGAGGCAGCAAACATAGCCTCAATGCCCTACAACATGGTTTTATAATTTGAAGATGTACATACACACACATTTCATATAAATATAGTTATCATATGGACACCGAATTAAAACCAGTGAACACAATTAGTCCTTCTTGATGGATCTGGGAATTAGGACTTTGTCATAATGATACACTAATGCTAGTTGAATGTTGGTCATACAGAAGAGGTTTTGTTTGTTTTTCTGTTTCTTCACAGAATTAGGTCCACAATTTTTATCTTTTGGTGTTCTCCCCACTTCCTCCCTGTGCTCACTTCCTCCTCCTGTGGGTGGCTTCCTTCGTCCTATCAGAACACACGCCTGAGGCTTTCACTCCCAGGCACGGGTGTTGTCCTCTGCTCTAGCTTCATGCCTTGCTTGATGCACCTGTCTGGGTGCCTGCGGCCTGTGCATCACGGGCAAAGCATCACAACCTCTACTACCCTGTTTGCCTGTGTGGGTCCAACCCCACTGTGCACCCCAACACCTGCTGGTGCCTGAGATGTCAATGCTGCCTCTCCTGTTCGCTTTCCTGTAAGAGGCCTAGCCGAATGTCTCACAGGTAGCAGCCACTCCAGAAGTGTTCACCAACTAACAATCTCTTCGCTTTCTGTGAGAATGAACTAAAAGAAATATGGTGTTCATAAAATTCTGACACTTTGCTTAGTAATTTCAGAGCACGTGAAAGAAAGAGAGAAGCTATGGACTGATGATAGATTAAATTTTCAGAAGAGCAAGCACACTTTTCTCAGGAGGCCTTTACAGATGCCTCTCCATGTATGCAGATCGCCATACTGAGTATCTGTGACGTAGGGCTCACCTTACGGATCAGGAACTGCACAAGTCACCGCAGTGGCACAGAGTAGGAAGGTCTTGTACGCAAGCCCATTTACAGCTCTGTCATGAATAAATGCTGTGACTTGGAACCGTCTCTCCAGGTACAAGGCCCGCTTTTCCCTTGTGTGATGCTCAGAATGGAGCTTTGACTAACGGGATGGGCTCTGCTGGGGCACTGGGAACGGGGCTCAGAAAATTCCACGCAAAAACAGTTTAATCTTTACTGGAATAGTAAAAAAGTGTGTGAGTTCCACGCTATCAGTGATACCATTAAATTAATGTTAAGTAAATATTTAAGAAAAATTGATATGATAAGGCTATCTTGTACTTTCATGGGCCATATTACACTCTGCCAAGTACCAGAGGGTACATGAATCACCCCCCCACACACCACACATGCACACAACCACACATGTGATCTCTCTCTCTCTCACACACACACAAACACACACACACTTACACAACCCCCCCCCACACACACACACACTTTTTTTCTGAAAATTTGGAATGTGGGTTGCAGATATCATGGCTACTCACACCTAAACCCTTCAACATTTATCTCCTATGTGGTAACAGAAAACATTCTCCTACCTAACCTAAGGGTAATTTTAACAAAAAGAAAGTTAATTGTTTCAATCAGACCATAAAATATCCAGTCCACATTCACATCTTCCCTAATTGTTCATAATACGTTTTTCGTAGCTCTTCTGTAAAAAACATAACTAAGATATAAATTCACTTTCCCTTTATTATTCTAAAATTAATGTTATGACTGCTGTTATTTTTTCCATGTTTTTGTCATCTCATAGTTATGTCCTGAATGTTATTTTAGAAAACAATTTCTTTTAGTAATTTTGAAACTTTGGCTTTTAAGTTATAACTTTATTATTGAATAAGCAATGATATAGTTTCTTAGTTTACATTCTGTAAAACAAATTTTAACCTAGAGAGTTTTAGAAAGAAGATCTTGCATGAAATATTGTAAGAGCTATGGGGAAAACTAAAGTCATTAAAAGGTAATTGTGTCTGGTATACATACACTGTTAACTAGGGAATGTGGAAGAAGATTTTCTCTCCTTTTATCCATTTCCTCCACTCCTTGCATTTTCCTTCCTTAGTTCCTTGGTGCTCCTTCTTCTTCCTTCCTTCCTTCCCTAATTCCTCCCTCCTTCCTTTACATCTGCCTGGTTCAAAAATAAGTAAGAAACTAATATGTGAATGAATAGAAACAACGAGACCCCTCAGTGCTGCCTGCTTCTGCGCACACTGCTCTCCACGTCCTCCGAGCCTGCTAGGGCTGCAGGCGATGCGTGTGCGTCCCTCTCCTCTTCTGCATCCTGCCTCCTCTCCGACAGGACACCCTTGAGGTTGCTCTGCCGCACCTCACAGTGCATCTTCATGTCTGTGTGGTAAGTGGAGGCCCCCAATTTGAAGAGCAGAAAGCATAACACAGATGTAAATCAGATTACTTCTACCTTGGTCTTTGACGGCACAGTGAGTAGGTCTCCATTCTTTATGAATAATAATGACAATGACTGTAATTTAAGGAGCTTGCCACTGAGCACTGCTGTTGTGCGGATGATTTCTGCCTTCCTCACTGATGCCAAGAGCGTTCTCCTGTTGTGTGGATGGGAAAACGGAGGCTCTCAGAGATGGGCTGTGTAGCCTCCTCCTGCTGCCACGGCTGCGCTGAGTGCTCCACAGGTCCCCTCATGGTCTCCTCCCGGTGTTCCACTGCAATGCACTGCACACTTCACGGCCCCCGAGCCACCTCGCCCTTCCTCATCCCCACAGCCCCATCCTTGCTGAGTGCCTGATACTGCCCGACTTTACCCTCAGTCCTGGCCTAGGCCCTCCAATCTGTCCTTCACACCGTCTTTGTCAAAGGAAGGTCAGCTAATGTCTCTTGCTTAACCTAGCCCGTGGTCTCTCACAGTCTACAGAAATGAACCTGAACTCAAAGGCTGCACCCCTCTCCTGTTCCCACTCTCCAACCCTTGGGTCCGTGCACATGTTAGTGAGATGTCAGAATTATCCACATCTGTCTGAAAAGTGCAGAGGCACCTGTGGAGTGCAGCCCCAGCGCCAATGCTCTAGGACCCCTGGTGCCTTCTCCAGGAACACGAACATTCTCCCACCAGGCACTGCATCATGCTTTCTTACTTTATACAAAACACTTGCACAGCCCTTTTCACAGTGTGTGATGATTTTTGTGGGGTTTCCTGGTATATGTGTCCTCCCATCCTCACCCTTAGTTAAATGGTTAAACATGAACGGTTTGCAGCAGAATACTATAATTCTACGCTTGTATCTATGTTTGGCATATAGCAGTTAACTCAAAAATATGCTCCATAAATGCACAAAATTATACATTTAAGTGTATGAATGACATTTGCAATAATTTTTTAATACATTTTATTTAAAAATAGACATTTATTTCTTTTAGAATAAGCTAACTACCCTCCCTCACTTGTACCTGTAAGAAACGGAATCAGCAGCACCCGAGAAAACGGATGACCTCACTCAAGGTCTTCGAGTCGAGCCTGCAGATTTCCAGAGAGCAAAGAGGGACATTCATGAAGACTCGGGTAAGAAGGGTGCTTGGTGGAAAAGACCAAACATGATGTGTGTGAGCAAATGAACAGGATTTTGGTTAAAATAGTAGTCTGTGCACTCACCAGCAAAGTAAATTACAAATCTTGGTGTAAAGTGAAAGGTCAATCTTCCTAACACCTTGACTCCCTAGTAAAAAAAACAAAAAATCGAAAACGTGTGTGTGTGTGTATCTATGGTTTTATGCTGGACACAGTCCACAAAGTTCTGTGCCCTGCCTTCACATGAGGTCTCTCCATGTGCACGCCTTAGGCATCACAAACACAAGAATAAGCTTTCCCATGACACAGTCATTCACCCACTCACTGATGAGCTAACACCTATTGCCTGGCACCCACAGTCAGCACTGTGCTAAGAGTTGGGAATACAAATAAGACACTGTTTTTGTCCCCAGGAGCCCCATGCCATCTGAATGTCGAGTTGACACTGAACAGCCTGTGAAAGGAAGCTGAGGTGAGGAGGAAGTTCCCTGTGACGTTCTATCTCAAATCCAGAAGTAATGTTTGTGGACTGTTCATGGATTAGCTGCCTGCCAGCAACTCTCCCTTTTCCAAGAGCTTCTTCCTCCAAAATATCAGAAAGACCACCCACGCTGATGCTTTCTTTTTTATTTATTTTTTATCCTCACCCGAGGACATTTTTTTTTTTTTTTTTTGATATTTTGTTCAGATAGAGTGGGAGGGAGAGATAGAGAGAGAGAGAGAAACATCGACGTGAAAGGGACACATCGAGTGGTTGCCACCCACACAACCCAACCAGGGCCGGGGACAAACTGCAACCGAGGTACATGCCCTTAGCGGGGACCGAACCCGGGTCTCACGAGACCGCAGGCCGATGCTCTAACCGCTGAGCCAAACCGGCTAGGGCCAAAATATCAGAAAGACCACCCACGTTGATGCTTTCTAATGCTACCCAACCCATCCCAAGAACACAGGACCCAGCGGGTGATGCCCTGTATTGGGAAGGAACCATGTACTTGAGTCTGACATAAAGGTAGCCTACTGCCCACTTCAAAACCAATGTGGCTGCTCAACGGGCGAGACTTCCTTCTGTGCTTCAAGGACTAGATTTAACTCCTCATGTACTTTAAGTCTTCTTTAATTCTTTTAACAGTCCCATTAGGAAGAAATGAGGATGCCCATTTAACTCATGGGGAAACTGAGGGTTGATTCAAGGAGTTAAGGACTTCTCCAAAATTATAGAGACAGTGTGCTAGAATTAGGATTTGTTCCCTGATCTGACTGCTTCCAACTTTTTACCCAGATTCCTACTTAACATTAAGCTACTTGTGGGACTAGCAGACTTTTCTTAACTGCACAGGGCAATGTGGCAGGAGTTCCTGTCTATAGACTATGTTTCTACCATTTTTCTTTCACACATTTCCTCCTGTTCGGATCTGTTCTGAGATAGCTTATTAATCACTAAAGTACTGCTTAAAGACACACGTATTCTAGGAAATCATGTCAGTGAAAATGTCATCAACATTCTGCATTTTGACCAAATAACCTACGACTGATGCACACCCCAAGTAAGACAGAAAGTTTGAGGCATTCCCAAAATAGCCTTTACAAAGGAACCTATGCATCACTGAAGCCTTTTTCCGAGATAAACCCCTTTCTCAAGTGCCTAGGAGATGGCCTGTTGCGACATGAAGTGATGCTCCTCTGCGCGCAGCACTGCATCCCTCCCGGCCCTCATCCCTTAGAGTCAGAGAGATCGGGAAGCTCCATAGGAAGATGTCCTCTTTTGGTTTGGGGGTTTGACACATATTATCTCCCTGTGGGTCTGAGTGGGATAATACCTCTGGATAATGGTTTTAATTAGATTTTAGGTCCCACACGATTTTCAGGATGATTTTACAATATTCCTTGGCAGACAGGTTGATATGGGCATGAAAATAATAGAAAACGGTCTCCTCTTTAAATATAATGGGTTTTGCCCTGTTTGGGTGGCTCAGTTGGTTGGAGTGTCATCCTATAAACCAAAAGGTTGTGGGTTTGATACCTGGTTTGGGTGTGTAAGGGAAGCAACCAAATCAATGTTTCTCTCTCGAATCGATGTCTCTCTCTCTCTCCCTTCCTTTCTCTCTAAAAATCAATTTAAAAAATAAAAAACACATATCCTGCCCGGCCAGCATGGCTCAATAGATTGTCATCCCATGGACTGAGAGGTCCCAGTTCGATTCCCAGTCAGGGCACATGCCAGGTTGTGGGCTCGATTCCCAGTAGGGGGCATGTAGGAGGCAGCTGATCCATGCTTCTATCTCTCTCTCCCTTCCTCTCTCTCTAAAAAAAAATCAATAAAATCATATTTTAAAAAACACACATATCTTAAAGTGAGGATTAAAAAATAAATATGACGGGTTTCTTGGTGGCACCCTGACTTGCAGAAAGAACAAATCTGCTCTCTTGAGCCTACTGACAGGCTTAGTTACCTTCTATCTCAGCTCAGTTTGACTCCACAGCTCACACACCGGCCATGTGCTTCTCTGTGGAGCACCCTGCCTGCAGACGATGACTGTGGACTCTGCCGTGTCAGTGCACAACAAAGGAGATTTGGAAAGAGTAAGAGTTACATTCTGTTTTCCGAAAGGGACTGTGGTTATTTAGAAACTGCTAACTCAGATATTTACCTGGGCAGCGGCTTCCTGCCAGAGGACCAAGCCCACGTGGGGCTCCCATTACGCCTGCACAGGGGCTGCACAGGGAGCGCTGGGAGCGCAGGGCCCCTGGAGCCTGCGACCTCTGCCGCCTGGCCCTCACAGAAGTCGGCTTTCCTGAGTTATGCAACGACAACGATTTGTACATTTTCATTTTACAGGTGATCATGTGAAGATTCATAATTTGTTCCCAGAAGCCATTGTTATGACACACTAGTAATCCCATTTTGGAATGCTAATCTGTTTCTTTTAATGCACTGTTTTATTTCATCATCTGTGGCCTAATGTACTTATGACATACAGCAAATCAATATTGATTATTCCTGAGGGCCAAACCCTAATCTTTAAAGAATGGGTAACAAATATCAACAAATCATCGAGTATAAGCATAGTCCTCAGCTGCGTCTGGGCAGCGCTCTTGTGTGACTATCTGTGTGCTCACAGAGCTCATCCCCACGACTGCTGATCTGCAGTGGAGATTGAGTGGATCAGCAATAACAGCTGTGCTCTTGCTGAGTGACTATTATCTGCCTGGCCTGGGGACCCATAGCCATTTTCAGGGGACTGTCAAGCTCATCCCACACCCAGGGGAATCTGCTACCTCCAGGCCTGTTGGGGTGTTCCAGACAGACACACTTGTGGTCATGTGTGGACAAGCTTGTGGTCAAGAGTGCAAAACAGAAGATTAGTGTCTGCTGAAACCTTGAAATCTCTTCATTTCTCTCAACAACTTCAACTTGCCTGTCTACCTTGAAAAGTCAATGGGATGCCTTAACTAAGAAGCCTATTCAAGGCCAAGGTTGTCCAGTATAAGTATGAGTTTTTCTTTGAAAACTAGCTTACTATTTTGTTTTGCTTTATTTAATTCATGGAGATTTGTATTTGAAGGCTTTCTAGTAAACTATGTCAATAACCATTTAAATATGAATGTTTAATTCCATGTCAGAAATGTCAATCCAACAGGAAGCTTCCACAGTGCTCCATTACACGGCCTTTCACATGACAGAAGGAGAGCAAGCAAAACACGACCACCTGGATGCATGCAATGCTTACAAGCCCGAAATGCGAACCGACTTCAAACTTGAGCATGAGTCTGATGCTCCATGTGAATGGGCCTTATTTTTTTTAACTCCAGGGAAATGACAACTGAACACAATGCCTTCCCAAACCCGCACCCATGCGTGTGGTGCTTTCTTCGGGGAGAGTGACAAGGGCATAGACGAGGAAATGACTAGAACAACTGTGACCTATTACACTCAGTCATAAAGCTCCTGAAGACGGCAGGATCCACACGTCTGCAGCATATGGAAGACGATCCCAGCATCTAATTTGCATGTAGCAGCGAGTAGTTCCATTATCAGACAGGCAAATGGGGCAGTCGGCAGACAAATAAATCACTACCGCACAGTGAACCTTGAACAGCGTGCCAGAGCTCCCCATCGAGCACCCTAAGGACGTACCATTTCACCAGCAAAGTCACGTGTGCACAATGACTCCCAAATGTGGGCATGAGATGAACAGAGTCAGTGGCATGCACACATTCAGAAGCTGAGACTTTGCCGAGGGGAAGCTAAGTCATAGTACAATCATGCTCACCCCTCCAGCCTATGAGATGCCCTCAAAAACGTGCTGCCTGAGCAGCAATCACTTGACACATGCTGATTCCCACCCCATACTCCAAACCATAATTAGCGAACTTTACTACAATTACTAACTTTACTAACCAGTTACTTGTGCAGCAAGTGTGGATTTGTTTGCAGTGACTCAACGTGAAACATCCCCCCCTCCCCACCGAGGCCCAGTACCATTTTCCTACTGGCGATCCGGAGGCCCCTCCCAGTGCCCAGAGGATGTGTGGCTGCCCCACTCTGTGGAGCTTCAGGAGCAAGAACAATATACACATCCTCTAATTTAACTGCAAATGCCTCTGTAGTGTGGACTACCTGACTGGAGAAGGTTCCTGACAGACTCCTCACCACCTCCCAGGAGCCAGGGAGCAGTGGCTCACAGTAGCAGGGGTGGGGGCAGGGAGAGGACCCTGTGCACAGTCCCCAGAGAGCTGTGGGCAGGTACCTGAACTCAGTTGCCTGGTGAGTGCTCTTTGCGTCAGACTTTGCTGCCTCAGCGGGTCAGAGTTGGGAGTTCAGAGATGCCAACTGGACGTGACTTCATCAATTCTTCTTCCGGTTCATATTCTAAAAGACAAAACAACAATATAATAACTACCTGAGCAGAGGGGAGACTGATGAGAATTCTCTCCTTTGTGCTACTACACTTACAATAAAGAGTTACGTTTCAAGATAAGTAACTGTGCATTAAAAAAGAATCCAAAAAAATGAGGATAGTGTAAGGAGCCTCTGGGACAACTTCAAGCGTGCCAACATTCGCATCTTGGGGGTGCCCGAAGGAGAAGAGAGAGAACAAGAAATCGAAAACCTGTTTGAAACAATAATGGCAGAAAACTTTCCTAACTTGGTGAAGGAAACAGACATACAAGTCCAGGAAGCACAGAGAGTCCCAAACAAGATGAACCCCAAGAGGCACACACCAAGACACATCATCATCAAAATGCAAAAGGTTCAAGACAAAGAGAGAATATTAAAAGCAGCAAGACAAAGCAGCTAGTTACCTACAAGGGAGTACCCATTAGGCTGCCAGCTGATTTCTCAAAAGAAACTTTGCAGGCCAGAAGGGAGTGGCAAGAAATATTCAGTGTAATAAAAACCAAGAACCTACAACCAAGATTACTCTATCCTGCAAAGCTGTCATTTAGAATTGATGGACATATAAAAACTTTCCCAGACAAGAAAAAGTTAAAGGAGTTCATCACTACCAAACCGTTATTATATGAAATGATGAAGGGTCTTTTTGAAGAAAAAGATAAAATGTATGAACAAACAAAATGGCAATGAATACATATCAACAATGGAATCTACAAACAAAATGAACAGGAAGAACAGAAACATTCTCATAGATACAGAGAACATTTTGTTGGTTGCCAGTTGGGAAGGGGGTTGGGGGAATGGGTGAAAAAGGTGAAGGGATTAAGAAGCACAAATTCATTGCTAGACTGACAAACCTCAAAGGGAAAGGGGTTGGGGGGGTGGGAAGAAATAAACCAAAGAACTTATATGCATAACCAATGGACCCAGACAATAGTGTGGGAAAAGGTGGGAGGGGGGCGGGAGTGGGGAGGAGGGGGTCAATGGGGGAAAAATGTGGAACATCTGTAATACATTTTACATCCAACAATAAAGATTTGAAGAAGAAAAAAAAAAACAAAACATGTTGATGATTTTACTCGGAAATGCTGATGGGAAAGGCCATAATGGACAAGTAGACATTAGTTTTAAACTCTCAGTTAATTTACTTTTAAATCCAAGTTTTAAATACATGTCCAGGTTTGAAGCTCAAACTAAGTGAGCTTACTATATAGATGGACCCATTACCAGCCAATCTGTAAGACTGCTGACTTCTTTAACACTTTGATGCAGCTAAGGAACAATTTAATAAGAGAGAAATATTTTAGATGTATAATTACTGCTTGGAAATAATGTGATTCATTCATAACAGAATATAATCTGGAGATGACAAGGGTGGTTCCAAATGTCAGCTCCATTGTATTTTAGTAGAACAATAACAAAAGACATTATCTTCATTCATGTAAATTAGAGTTTATTTAACTCTCTATCAAGGCTCTCTGCAACATTGTGTCAATATCAGGAACTACTGATTGTTTTAATTGAAAAAAAATACCCAGATTATTTCAAACTATACTGCCTAAGAGAGCATTTATTTTCTTCACAAAGAAAAGATGAACTGGAATATCAGAAAGTGGAGCGAGGAGGTGCCTCAGTGGTTGAAGCTATTGTTTCTGGTGCAAACCTCTGAACTCAGAGATGCTCATTAAACCGAGTCTGTGGCAATAACAGTCGAAGTGTTAATGGGCAGCAGTGAAGTGTGTCAGGCAAATGAAGGACCCTGAGGGCTCTCCGTGCTGTTCCTGATCAGCTCCATTCTGCAGCATTACCATAAATCCTCTAAAGCACACTGTATTCCACTCCTTGCGTGGTACCTCGCCATAAAGAAAATATTCGGGGTGCTTAGCAAGGGGGATTTCAAATAGGATAACACACAATTTTCTATGAAATACACAGACAGCCTATAAAATGCAACCACACAAATTTTATTTTTCTTGATAATAAGGATTTACCAAAACGAACACATAAAGAACAGAATAATTCACAAATATGCACATGCAGCTAGAAAGATTTTTAAATTACCCTGAAATAAACAGAATGAGAATTAATATGTCTATTTTGTGTCAAAGTCTAGAATCACTAATTTAGAATTATTATGTAAGAATTTAAAATGTTAAGTGATTGAACAAAAAAGAAAAAAAGAAAGAACTCATGTACACAGACAACAGTGTTGTGATTATGGGGGGAGGAGAAAGGGGGGAGTTAGGAGAGGGTATAGAGGGATAAATGGTGATGGAAAAAATAAAATAAAATATAGAGATAAAAAGGAAGACCTTATTTAATATTAAAGAAGTAGAAGTAATATTAATATACATTAAGCTTTTAATACAAATTGTGATTTGCAATTTTTTTTAATCCTCACCTGAGGGTATTTTTCCATTGACTTTTTTAGAAAGAGCAGAAGAGAGGGAGGGAAGGAGGGAGAGAGTAAGGGCTCATGAGGGTGTCTGCTTGGAGGACATTTACTGCTACTCGACTTCTATTATTTTAAATTTCTAAAATCTGTGCCTGCTCTCTCCATTAGATCCTCCTAAGGTAGTTACATATATAATTTGACATTATTGACTTTGAAATCATAATACAATGGCTTAACTCTATGGACAGTTGTATTTATGCATTACTTAGCCAATGCTAGTGTGACCATCTTTTGAGCCAGTGAACCTCTATGAAGTTCAGGTTTCTCTCACACAATAATGGGGCTGGGCATAACACATAAAGTATTTCCTTCAGCTCCAAAACACCAAAACAGCACAGTCCGCGCTACCTCCCAATGCCGCTGAACATGGCTTCCTGGCTGGTGAGCCACCTACACAAGAGGTGTGCTCCTCTCAAGTCGCCTCTCTGTGTTTGTTTATACAGCGGGTCACAGTGACAGCTTGAATGCCAGCTAAGTGACATTAGGAACTGCTCTGCACCGGACCCTGCTGCTGACAGGAGCATCGAGGAAGCACTAGGCCGTCCCCCAGGCCCAGAGCAGGAGGCGGCTCCCTGTGACTTTCCCAGAAGGTGTCACACTGGGTTGTGGACATTCCTGTCCCAGCCACTGCTGTTACCTGACATTTCTCATTATCAAAATGACCTTCTGATCACTTGAGCTGTGCTTCAACAACATGCATGTGCCTTCTTGGCAGTCTGAGTCACTGCAGGGTTATCCACCAGCAGAGATGTCTCCTGCCTTTCTGTTTCTCCCTAAAAAGCTCTACATGAGGTTGGTTAAAAAGTGAAGGACGCGCCCTGGCCGGTTTGGCTCAGTGGTTAGAGTATTGGCCTGCGGTCCTGAGAGACCCGGGTTCGATTCCCGCTAAGGACGCATACCTCGGTTGCAGTTTGTCCCCGGCCCTGGTCAGTCATGCGGGTGGCAGCCACTCGATGTGTTCCTTTCACATTAATGTTTCTCTCTTTCTCTCTATCTCTCTGTTCCTCTCTCTCCCTCCCACTCTACCTGAACAAAAAAATGGAAAAATGTCCTTGGGTGAGGATAAAAAAAAAAAAAAGTGAAGGATGTGCTTTGACAGTGCCATTCCTCAGACTTACATAGTGCATTGGAGCCAGACACTCCATCCAGCACAGTCAGAAGGAAGTTCTTCTCTGGGGCAGGCAGAGTCTCAGGGGAGCTTCCAGTAGTCAAGGCACACGCCCCTGCCTGACTTGGCTTGCTTCCCTACCTGCATGCATTTGTAGAAGGCCACTGCTCTGCCCAAGCTCCTCCGGGAACCATAGTGGTCAGAGTGGGGGTGCAGAATGACAGCAGATTGTGTGCTCACCGTGGTCTGCGCGTGCGCTGCCCTGGGCTGGTTTCTGCCCTCTGCACCTACGAATAGACTTGAGATCAGCGGCTGGGCTGACATGATCAGATGTTTGTGCTGTCCCGCATGTAGGAGGATCTCCATCCGTCTTTCCTGTTTTAATAGAGGAACTGTTTCCCTTTGTGCCAAATGCAATATGTTTCCGTGAACGCAGGCCCCTGCTTAGTCTATGTTTTAGAATATGCTCACGAGAGGATAATTTAGCTTCCAGCTGGTGATTACGTTTAAGACACGTCCAGCCCTGGCCAGTTTGGCTCAGAGGTTAGAGCGTTGGCCTGCGGTCCAGAGAGACCCGGGTTCGATTCCCGGTAAGGGCATGTACCTCGGTTGCAGTTTGTCCCCGGCCCTGTTTGGGTTGTGTGGGTGGCGGCCACTCAATGTGTCCCTTTCACATCAATGTTTCTCTCTTTCTCTGCCCCTCCCACTCTATCTGAACAAAGAAATGAAAAATGTCCTCGGGTGAGGATAAAAAAAAGACATGTCCACTTCCAAGAAAAAAAAAAAACAATCATTTTCAGAAGACAGAGATAATAAACAGGACATATACAATAAAAGAAGTAAACGAATGAGGCTATCTTAAGAATAATCGATTTTAAATCACCTTCATGCCATTTCTAAATCCTTAGCACCTCTCCTCTCTGTGTTGTGAATCTATCTAATCCATCATATATATCTGTCCAATGACTTCCATTACTGAGAGTGTTGGGATATATTTTTGACAAGTAAGAAAGTGCAATCATACCCTCCACGCATAGCCTTTCCAATCTCAGTATTTCCCATAGTATCACCCAAACCTTTTAGCAAGGAACCCCTAATTCCAGCATGTTAACTGACAACATAAAGGATATCAGTAAGTGCAATTTGTGATTTGGAGCTTTTATAGAGAGAGCATCATATGCATGTCTATCCTCCAGCTCTCCTCTGATTACTAGGTGTTTCCAAGTTTAGACCTGCAGCTAAATCCACCATCTCATTGGTTCTCAGAACTAACACAGGAAGAGAAACTCAGCTCCTGATGCAGAGGAAAGGTCAGTGAGGCTGCAGCCTATCTGTGGTATGGGGGCAGGTGGTAATCAGCACCCTACACAGGGAACTGTAAGGTTGTAAGGAAACTGGTCGTGTGGATGACAATTTAAAATGTGCATACCCTAGCCTAACAATTCCAGGTCCTGTATCCACTAATTACGTTTTAATCACATGTACACAGATACATGTATTTAATTTTTCAATGCAGTATAATGCATAATCAAAAATGAATACCATCTGTGGTGGACTGGTTAGGCTATGGTAAATAATCAACGTTGATGAGTGTGTCTCAACAGGGCAGAGCCACCAAGATGTAGAGCAAAGGGATGAGGGGACAGGGAGCAGGGAGCACCCCACTGCTGCACAGGGCACCTGGCATTGGAGCATATACTGACACGTGCACACGTGTGAGCGCACGGACAGCATTCAGAACAGGTCCAGGCCCACTGTTTAACAGAGGTTATCTTTGGAAAAAAGAGCGGGATTTTTAGGACTAAGGACTTTCACTTTTTACCTTAAATACTTCTAATTGCGTGTGTGCGCGCCATGCATGCATAATTTTAATCCTCACCTGAGGATATGTTTTCAGTGATTTTTAGAGAAAGAGGGAGGAAGAGAAGGAGAGGGAAGGAGGGAGGGGAAGAGAGAGGAAGAAAGAGAGAGAAAGAAACATTAATCACTTGGGTCCCATTCACACCCCACCCTGGGATCTAACCTGAAACCTAGGTATGTGCCCTAACTGGGAATCAAAACCAAAACTCCCTTGGTATACAGGACAACATCAGCCATGTGGCTAGGGCTAATTGTTTATATTTTAGTAACAAAGCAAAATCATGTAAAATTATGTAACAAAATAAACTGGAAAAATACCATTTTATAGATCTATTATTATTTGAGGAGTTATGTATCAATTGTTATAAAGAGTGATTAATAAAATCAGGTTAATTATACTTCAAAAGTCACATAATAATTATAAGCAACCTGAACTCTCCAGAACCCAAACCATTCACTGCTTCACAGCGTGTCTGTAATGTAACTGGTTCTGGGGTCTGCTGACTATTTACACACCAATCAACAATGCTACAAGAATTCATTGTGGCTCAACTAGATCATCTTAGCCAATTAAAAAATATTCTTCTAGAATAAGCAAATGATATAGAAAGACAATTAAATATGGAGGCAATTAAAACAAAGCCACTCGGGCCCTGGCTGGTTTGGCTCAGCGGTTAGAGCGTCAGCCTGTGGTCCAGGAGAGAACTGGGTTCGGTTCCCATATCAATTGTCACGTGCCTCGGTTGCAGTTTGTCCCAGGCCCTGGTTGGGTCGTGCGGGTGGCAACCACTCGATGTGTCCCTTTCACGTCGATGTTTCTCTCTCTCCCTCCCACTCTACCTGAACAAAAAAAGGAAAAATGGCCCTGGCCGGTTTGGCTCAGCGGTTAGAGCGTCGGCCTGCGGTCCGGAGAGACCTGGGTTCGGTTCCCGCTAAGGGCACGTACTTCGGTTGCAGTTTGTCCCCAGCCCTGGTTGGTCGTGCGGGTGGCGGCCACTCGATGTATCCCTTCACGTCGATGTTTTTCTCTCTCTCTCCCTTCCTCTCTCTCCCTCCCTCTCTATCTGTACAAAAAATGGAAAAATATCCTCGGGTGAGGATAAAAAAAAATAAATAAAATAAAAAAAAGGAAAAATGTCCTCAGGTGAGGATAAAAAATAAATAAAATAAATAAAACAAAGCCACTCGGTGCTGTGTCAGGAAGGAAAGGGCTGCTCTGGACACCCAGCACCCACCCTTCAGCGGCCCCTGGGCCACCAGGCTCTTGAGTTCCTCGTGTCGGCTGTGAGCCTACAGGCACTTGTGCAGAGTGAGAATTTATCACCAACCCACAACCCCAGCAACAAACACACAAGGTAGATCAGCTCTTGGAGTCTCTAAATGCTGGAATGAAAGTAACCCTAGTGGTCATGTCACCGTCCTCTGAACCCTTGGACAATGAAGTCTAGAAAAGCTAAATAACTTGCCCAACGTGACATGGAAACTATGAGCAGAACCAGGACAAGGCCCCTCCACCAACTATGTGAAAACCATTGCAGAGAAATCGAAGAGTTACTTTCAGCTCATTTTATCAATAGCACCGAGCTGTGGTCTTCAGGGCACATGAACGAATAACATCAGTGGCTCACAAAGGGCGAGGACCAGCGTCAGTTGCAGAGCAGGGCCCTGGTCCCAAGCTCCCTTCTCACAGGTCTCCCTCTCTGAGGTGCCTTGGGTGTGAAGTCAGGATCGAAGCGCCCTATGGGATCTGGCCCCAGCGGTGGTCAGGCCTACCCACGAAGGCTTTCTGACTCACACCTCTGCCCGTGGGGAAACAAGTGGTGCTCACGGCAATCAACCCTTTCTAGAGACAGTGTCCCAATGAATCCCAACCAAGGACTCAGAGGCCTCATCCTGCTGTCCTTTCTTTACTCCTGTATTCGTTGGTCTGGATCCTAATTACCTCCTGGCTGAGGTCACTTTACAGTCCTCACCTGGCCCCTATTCCTGTTCCTCCTCTCCCCAGCCTGTGACAAGAGTCTGGAAACTGCTGCTTCTATTATGTCACCCCACTGCTCAGTGATAAATCCACTCAAAGAAAAGTTTCACTTGTAACATCTTACACATGCTTCACAACACAAAGCTGAGTGTGTCACACACTAACTGTAAATCATGCCCATGTGACAAGCTAACACACTGAAGTTCCGAGAGCCCTGCTTTAGTGAGAGCTGATGAGAGGCAGAGCTGGAACTAGAAGCATCCTCTTTGGCCTGGCTTCCAAGGCCATGTAAAGCTTGGTGACAAATTATCTCTTAAGTTTTAAGTCTCACGACTGCCCCATGTGACCTTTAGCTGAGGACACTGCATTTCCTCAGTGTCCTCATATACAGAGGATGGCTGCTCACTCTGGTCCACGTCATTCTCTAGTTACATATCAAAGATTTTTCAACCTTCCTATCAAATCCACCCTTTTTCTACTCAGAGACTTCCCAGATCACTTCAGACCTGAGGAGGAGACCATTATCTCTGAATCGTAGCCACAGCTACCCTCCAGCCAGTCCTAACAGAGCATGGACCCTGAATATCACTGTGCACATGTCACCTGACAGCACCAGCAGACTCTGCAGTTGCTTCTTGTGCTGGCTGCTGCTTCTGTAATTGTTATGAACGATGGAAGCTTCCAAGTCATCTTTATATCACAAGAGGCAATTTGTTGAATGAATAAATTGTAATAACAATAAGTGCACTGTGAGTTCCTCGGCTATACAGGCAGGCATTTACCATTCTGTGAATTCCTCATGGTATCCAGCAAGTACTTAGCACATGTTATGTCCTAGTCTGCTGGAGTTGCTGTAATAAAGCACCACAGACTAGGTGGCTGGTAAACAACAGAAACGCATCCTCCCAGTTCCGGAGGCTGGATGTTAGATCAAGGTGGCAGCCCATCAGGTGAGGGCCTTCTTCTGGGTCACTGTGTGCTCACGTGGTGGAAGGGGCCAGAAAGCTCTCTGGGGTCTCGGTATAAGGGCACTGATCCCATTCACGAGGGTTCTGCTTCCTCCTTCTGATACCATCACCTTGGGGGTTGGGATTTCACATGTGAATATGGGGGCCACACATATCGGACCACAGCACCGTCTGTGAAAAGATGAGGAGGTTGTGCACCAACAATCTGTATCAGGAGAGCCGAGGACAAGTGCAGATCTGCGTGAACTGCGTGCCTGTCGCAGGAGTGGCATGTGACAGAGTGGCCACTGGACGCAGGTGTGTATGCACTCACGAGAGTACTGCCCACTCCTCTCAGTTCTGAGATGCTGAAATTTCATAAACTCAGTTACACTATTAATTGCTCGAAACTGCACGAAACTGCAGGGATCCTTGGGTAGACAACAAATTGGAGCAGCAATCCCCTCTCTTAGAATATATACAAATTAGTCTGTTGAGGGCTTGATCATAGAGTGTAACTTAAATATGTTATTAGTTTTACTTAAAATAGGGTCACATATTCCAACTATAAAGGTTTTTTAAAATTTTTTGAAAACTGATTTAGGAGAAAGGAAGGGAGAGAGAAACATCGATTGATTGCCTCTTATACGTGCCCCGACAGGGGACAGAACCCCTAACCTGGGTATATGCCCTCACTGTGAATGGAAGCCCATCTTTTGATGTATGGGATGACTCTTCAACTCACTGAGCCGCACAGCCAGGGCAGACAGTTCTAATGCTGAGGGCCTGGCACACCTAGCGCCCTTACTGATGGTGGACTGCTGAGTGGCAATGTCAAAGACCAGGTGGGGCCTGCTGGTTCACAGCACTGCATTCACAGGAGCTCACAGGAAGGTGCCAAACGAGAAACGTGTTTCTCTGTGTAAGTATATCCTCCAACTAACTGCTTCCCAAGAGACAGAAAAAGACCTTTCCAAGTTACAAGGTTTTCGTGATTAATTATTTCTTTGACCCTCAAGACAATCCTAAGGACAGGGCAAACAAGCTATCGTTAACTCTGTTTTGAGAGAGAGAGAGATTTCAGAAAGGGGACCTCCCGAGACCACAGGGCCTGGCAAGAGCTCCGTGTCCTGCTTGAGTGTGACCACACACAGAGCTCCATCTTGCAGCAGCATCCAGTACCCCGTGGAACACACTTCTGGAGGGACCTTCACTGCATCATCTCACTGGACTGGACCCGGGGGACTGTGACCAACAAAAAGAGTACTTGGGGGCCTTGTCTGCAAGGTGAACAGAACACACCTGCCTGTGAGATGGGCTCTGGTGAGCTTAAGAAGGACCGTAACTCCAGACAGTTAGACCCATGCCCACACCAACCCCCAAACCACTACATTGGAAGTCCATTCCTTTGAATGTTAATTTTTAAAAAAAATTTTTTTCTTTATTGATTTTAGAGAGAGAGGAAGGGAGAGGGAGAGAAACACAAACATGGACAAGAGAGAATATCGATTGGCCGCCTCCTGCACGCCCCCTACCGGGGACTGGGCCCACAACCTGGGCATGTGCCCTGACTGGGAATCAAACCAGCAACCTCTTAGTGCATGGGTCGATGCTCAACCACTGAGCCACACCGGCCGGGCTGAACATTAATTTTTTTGAAGACTTTGCCTTAATGAAGTACAATGCTCCTAGGACAGCTAATAACTTAAGTCTTGTCTCTCTCTCTCTCTCTTTTTGACTCTCTGTCTCACACATACACATGCACACACTCTCATTTTCAATCTCTTGTTTCAACAAGGGAGGTACCAGAGTGTAGCAATCATAAGGATTTGGAAAGATAACTTAAAAGCACATTTTTGCCCAGGCTTATTAGAGCACAATACTGTGGCACATCTAATACTTTGCAGTAATAAGAAAGGTGTGCTCTGTTCTCCATTTGGCTACTCTCTTGTGGAAATCTCCCTTTGGATCACAGGGAAGGAGGAGTGCTTTGGAATCCCTGGCTGTCAACCAAAACACCAGGAAAGCACAGCCCAGAACCAGCGCAGCCAGGGGAAAGGAACCAAGATAGTAACAAGATCTGAGACAAGGTTAGGAGCCAGGGCTCAGCACAGGGGCCAGCCCCTCGTGGGGAGAGGAGACAGCTGTACCCAATGAACGTCACACCCTCATTGGAAATGCCACATTGGAGATGTACAACGGAGCATTTGGGGTCACCAAAGAGGCGAGCTACCTCTGCCATGGGAGCTGAGGGGTTCTGGGAAGAGTGGACAGCTGAGATATGAAAGGAACAGATGAAATTTCCAGGAAGGAAACAATAGGCAGAGTGATGAAAGAGAAGTGTGTGTGGACAGTAGGTCCTGAGGGGCACAGGTTTTCACAGAGGACTCACAGGATCAGGCTTATGTTTTAGAGCAGTAACTGTGGGATATGAGGGAGGGGGAGAAATGGGTGGCGCACACGGGGACAGAGATGCGGGATGCAGTGTGGCAGTGGGGACAAGAGTCCTGTGAGCCAGAGCCCGGAGTTGAACCACCACCATCTGCCTCACAGGGTCCCTGGGCAGTGTCCATCCCCCGCCCCCGCCTCATTCTAGGACAAAGGGCACACTGCGTGCTCCCTAAGGCTTGCTTTGTTCAGGGCTCTAACATCGATACTAACAGAAAAACTTTCTGCTCACAAAGCTTGGAAGAGAGTGGTATTTTGGATGTTTAAAAGTACACTCTACTTGTTGCCCTGTAGGTTATGATTAGGTCAGAAGAGTCTCAGTGTGTAGAGATCAAGGTTTTCGTAAATGTTCTCCATAGTTGTATCTGTTTGTAAAGGTACCAATATACAGCAGTTCAAAATTCCAGATTTAGTTTCCTACAAAATACATACTAGAAAAAGTAGTTCGGATACACAGCTAAAATCTGTAGAAATGGGCAAAGATAAATTCCTTTTTTTTTTTTTTTTTAATCCTTACCCAGGGATATATATTTTTTTAAATAGATTTGAGAGAGAGAGGAAGAGAGAGACAGAGAGAAAGGGAAACATCGATGTGAGAAACATGATCGGTTGCTTCCCATACACGTCCTGACAGGGTATCGAACCTGCAACCTAAGTATATGTCCTGACTGAGGATTGAACCCGAAACCTTTTTGGTGTATGGGAGGACACTCCAACCAACAAAGCCAACTGACCAGGGCAGTAAATTCCTTTTTGATAAATTTTAATTCAAAAAATTTTATGGATTCTGTATCTTTGCCCTAATAATTTAACTTCTTGGGACAGGAAGAAAGAAGGAAGAAACAGAAGGAATGAAGGGAGGGAAGGTAGGAGGGAGTAAGATAATGTGAAAAATATGGATGAAGCTAAGGATGTTCACATTTTGAAAATTTGGGAAATATTGCTAATATCTATCTACAGGATAATGATTAAGATTTTATCAAAATGTATATGACTAACAATGATAAATGGACACATTCTCAGTGTCAATGCACATAAGTGCTGAGAATAGATGGTGAGTGAGAAGCAGCCCAGTGCCCAGGCAGCACACACAGACTATGGAATGGAAATGGGCAGTGTAGCCAAACAGGTCAGAAGAAAACACGGGAAGAAGACCTGAGGGCTCCCCTACTAATGTTTATATTTTTATGCATAGATACATTTTAAATGTCTAGATTTTAAAATGTTGCATTTAGGCAGCATAGTAGTATTTTTTTAACTTAAAAAAATTGACATAGTTTCACATGATGATTTTATTTAAAAAAAACAAAAACCTTCAGACAAAAATATCCTACACTCACATTTATCCAATCTCTTCTGAGCAGTCAGGCACCAGATTCCAGCCTGTACCCCACAAACCAACATGCAGAGGTGACCCCTGGCTGTGGGGAGAAAGTTCTGCTCTTTCTGTGATGGAACAGTGTCCCGCCCCCATCAACTTTAACTACAGGAGAGCGCACCCCAGCTGAAAACGGACTGCACACGTCTCTCTCTGCACGACCTTTTGAACTTGAGGTTATAGTGATTCCAAAGGGACCCTGGTGAGAGATGCCACAGCTCAGAGCTTTAGTTCGACTCTCTGCAAACAGCCACTTAGGGGTCACGGCCCACCCCGTCACTACCTGGCGACTTGGCGTAAGCTTCACCACCTCCCTGGGCTTCAGCTCTGTCATCTCAGCAACAGGGGTGATGTAGCAATGCCATCCACCGTGTGAGGGCTGCCAGAGTGACTAGGACAACACAGCCGGTGGGTGGAAAGGAGCTTGACCGTGGGAGCTTCCCGACATCAGTCAGCAATGGTCTCACGGGCACCCAGTGAGGGCTTCTACTCGGTTTCTGCTCAGACTGTTTAGTTAAAACAATTAGAAACTACTCTGAGGAGGAAAAAAGACAGGCACTTGAAAAGTGACCTGCTTCATTTTTTCATTAACACATAGGTAAGTCCAAGAGGGAAAAACAACCACACAAAAGTAACCCATTCAGTACATCTCATATGGAACAAAAGGGAGAAGCCTCTGAAGGAGAACATCCATCAGCCAGACTGTCAATGTGCGGAGCACAAGGACGCCTAAGCGGCCATGCTTGCTCCTGGAAGGGAAGTTAACCTGACCCTCCACCTCAAGATTCCGTGTGTCCACACTGTATCCATGGATGCACTCCACTGCACACAGGTGCTCGGAGCCAGGGTCTCGGAGGCAGGGGAGGTAGGAGAAACCTGCTCTGAGCACTGGTGCACAGATGCCGTATAACAACAACCCTGTTCCTCTGAAAACAGGCCCCTCAGAGCCGGGATCCAGGCACATCTGTGCCACACCTCTTTCCACAGGTCAGCCAGCCCGCCCTGTATGGGACTGGCGTGGGGTGAGGGGGAGAGTACACAGCCACAACCGTAACACTTGACTGCAACTTGGCGTGTCTGCCTTTTCTTGAGAAATAAGTCTGAAAATTCTTGTCTTATACTTTTAAATAATTACTTTTTTTTTAATCCTCACCCAAGGACATTTTTGCATTTATCCTTAGAGCGGGAGGGAGAGAGGGAGGAAGAGAGGAAGAGAGAGAGAGAGAGAGAGAGAGAGAGAGAGAGAGAGAGAGAGAGAGAGAAACATCGATGTGAGAGAGACACACCAACTGGTTGCCACCCAAATCACCCCAACTGGGGCTGGGGACGAACCACAACCGAGGTATGTGCCCTTAGCGGGAACCGAACCTGGCACTCTCTGGTCCGCGGGCCGATGCTCTAACCACTGAGTAAAACTGGCCAGGGCTTAAATAATTACCCTTAAAGTCCATCTAGATAATAAAGCCCAATGACAAATGTAGACAATTTGAGTAAATCTGTATGAGGATGAAAAATATATATCAAAGAAATGACAACCAGTTTATACTCTCATATACTTAAGATTTCTTTCTATGGTGGAAAAATTAAAGGTGAGGACAGGTAAGGACCCATCCAGAGAGTTCTGACCCAGATCTCAGCACATGAGAGCCCTTTACCATTCCTTCTGACATGCCCCCAGTAATGTCTGAACAAAAGTGATCCATCAGGAGATGAAGGTCTGACTGTCCCTTGCACAGTGCGTAGCAGAACAGGGTGAACCAGAAGACATGATGCATGCTCAGGAACACATTCTGCCTGAGGCCCCGACAATTATTCCCAGGCAGGGGGTAGCCAGGTAATATGGGAGCTCGCTGAAGCATCCGGAAGACAAGGGTCTGCATTCTGATTCTGTTACGCATGAACTTTGTGGTCTCAGACAAATGTCCCATCGCTGTGGGCTGCTCTTTTCCTGTATAAGTACCAAGTTCAACCGGATGATCTTACTTGTTCTAAATTATAGAAAGCTATCTATAATTTAAACATTTGCTGAAGTAGTGAATTCTACTTCTTAATGCATAATAAGATTTAAGACAATTTAAAATTACACACAAATTTTAAGCAATGCATTTTATATAGAACAAATATATTATTTCATCTGACTGAAGTCCCTTCATTTTTTATTTGCTTCTAATTCCCTCTTTTTGAGAAACAACGAATAAAGACTTTTTAAAAGGGTATTACCTAGACCTGCCCTTAATGAACCTTTTAAATAGCAATTTGTAATCACAAAATCCAGTCTTTTTTTGGATGGCAGATAGAAGGTAGGGCAGGTCACAGGCACCAGTCCCTTTGTAAGAGCAGATGTCAGAGGGAAAGCTCTGGTATTGGGCCGTGGGCTCCCACCTCTCACAAGCATCTCCTAAACCCACATTTGATGAGCTTCCCCAGCCATCAGTCCTGCCAGTTCCCTCTGGGGCCCAGCAGAATGTGCTCCCTGGAAATGTCACCCGCCAGGGCTGCAATCACTGGCACCGCAGCAATCATGGGCACAATGCAGCATGGGTCAGACTCAGGTGAGAAGAGAACCAGCAATCAAGCCTGAGGACCGAGAACAAAGCCATTTGCCATCAACACAACCATCAGGCCTTAATTACGAGGCGAGCGTGGGGCTGGCTGCTGAGAGGCTGATTATTATACAGCTCAGCTCCCAATCAGCTCTGTATTGATGGCCTGAGAAAAGAGGAAGCAACCTGAACCCAGTGGAAGGGAGCAGGAGGCAATGAGGACAAGTGCAGAGGGGACACGCTCTGGGGAATAAAAACAACTGCAGAAGGGAGGGAGGGTCAAGTACCTGAGAGTCAGCTAAAAATAAGTCTTAGGAAGTCATACACAGCCACTGCTGCACCTATCGCTCAGTTCAACATGAGCATGCTTGCTCGGCCAGAACTGCCCAGTCCTGTGGACCGCTCCCCTCCTGAAACCCTTCTTCTTCTTGAACAGCACCCCAGAGAGTCCTCCAAACTGAACATGCTGAGTGCCTTCTTTGTTGTTATTCCTATTATTTTAAAGTCAACTTGACAACATTCTAAGACAAGTTCTAAGACAAATTTTCCCTCTATGTGTCACATGTAATATTTTATATTTGTTATATATGTATATATACATACACACACATATACATATATTGCTTATGTCTACATTACTATATCAAACAGTTTGGAATACTTTCTACAGACTGGGGTGTTGACACTTGGTTGCGATCCTTAACCACCTTTGACTAAAGCCCATGCAGGAAGAAAATGCACTATCACACTACTAGGAATTACATACTCACACACATTTCCTTCCTGTATTAACACCTATAGTTATGCATGAAATAAACAAAAAAATGCATTTTCCTCAGTATCACGAACATTTCATTGTAACAGTGACAGCCCCACCACAAAACATGACTCAGATATGATTTGTTTCAAGTTCTAAGAAAAGATTCTGCTGTCTGACAGTGGGTCCACCTGGACAGGGACTGAGAGTGCAGTCCTGTCTGACCTCTGGATGGAGCACGAGCTTACCTACAGTGGGCACACACACGCACAAGCCCTGTGGTACATAATGCCAAGTTGCTCATTTGCGGGCCCTTGTGTTTCCTGATCTATTTACATGGCCTAGAAGACGAGCCCTGTGGTGCCTGCACCAGGCACAACCAAGATGGAAATCTGAAGCCTGTAGCCCCAGTACATGCCTTCTTGTGCTGGGTGTTCTCCTGTGGTCTGTGGCTGGCAGATGCTCGTGCTTTCTCAGCTCTTGCTGATGGGAAGTAGCAGGAGTTCAGGAAAATGAGAGAGAAGCTGTCATTCTGCTGATGAGCTGGCCAATGCAAGTGGGTCAAAGTTGTGAGTGATGCCATTTCTGAAATTGATTTCCAAAGCAAAGCAAAGCAAAGGAAAATACAAAAGCCTTGTTCTGCCACACATGGGCATCTAATTTCCCTAGAACGTGCGGTTACCGAGACCCAGAATGTGCCATCTCTGTGCAGACTCTCTCAGCCCTGTAGGTGAGCCTGGCCCCTCGTGGTGCAGTGAGAATCAACTGAAGTTGCTGCCACCAGCCTCCCCAGCTGTCATCGAGAACCACAGCTCCCTAACTGGCTTCCCCAAATCCATCCCTTCTTCCACCAATCCATCCTCCACCCAGCAGCAAGATGACCTTTCCAAAAACTGGACTATTGTCCTCTCCCTTGCACTGGAGGCTTCCAAAACCTACACTCTTTACCACACTTACAAAGTGTTGTAAGAACCAACCCTTCTTACCTCGCCCTCTCATGTCACTGACAATGCTCTGCCACAGCAGTCCTCGAGGCTTCAAGACACACTGAAGGGGTCCATGAGTTTGTGAGGCTGTCCCCCCCCATTCAACTGGTTAATTTTCTAGGTTTTAGTCAGAACAATTTAATGCATTATGTTCACTGCAGATGCAAATGAGAATTTACTACTCTAAGAAAGGCATTAAAGAAATTTTATAAATGTGAAACAATTTCTCTTTTCATAATTTTTCTTTGATATAAAAATATGGTTATTTTTCATAAAACTATATTAGTTATATTAATATGTAGTAAGTTTTTAAGTTGCTAATTTAAAATAAATACATTTTAAGAAAAGTCTAGTTGTAATTTTAATATTGTAGATGTGAGCCTTATAAACAAAACCAAAGTAAAGTCCTGAGAATAGAGAACCAAAACCCTTGGAACTACTGCTCTAGTGCATAGATTTTTGTGGTTTCTCACACATGTACACACCGAACTCTTTTTTATTTGGCCTCAGGGCCTTTGCACATGCTCTTTCTTCTACCATAAACACCAATTCTGTGTTACCTAAATGTTACCTCTCTCTATGGAAAAACTTATGGCCTATTCTCTGTACCAGCCACGCAATTTTCCATTAGTTATGGTTCTTTATCCCTTCTCTCCTCCTGTAAGAGTAAAGCTCACTAAAGTCCAGGACCCGCCCACCTTGTCCCCTGGTGTCTCTGCAGTGCCTAGTGCATGGCACATATGGGAGGTACAGGGCTGTCATATCTCAGAAGGGATGAACTACACTAAATGTTTTAAAGCTTCCTCATACATATCTATTTCTCTAAGATGTTACTTCCTTGGTAACTGGAGGCCATGTCATGCGTGGCATACTACTGGAAACCCTAACAGCTGACGGAATGCTTCCTTTGGTGGTTCAGGTCGGAGGGGAAGAGAATGAAAGAGCCTGAGAGCCTTGCACATTGAGGATCCCTTCTAGGTGGCAGTTTGTAAAAACCAGTTCCTAAGATGTGAGACATCCTGTGATGTGCTCTTTAACTTGACTGGACAACCGGACTGCCAACTCCTGCTGCTGTACTGAGGTCACACAGCAGGCCCCTCAACAGCCTGTAGCAGGTTGGCTTCCACTTCCCTGGAGGAAGAGGCCACTGGGTGGAGACAAAGTGCTGCTGATGGGAACCTGGCTGGGGTGAGCTGTGCACATGCTTCCATGCAGGGAGACTGGGCCAGTGCCCTATGTGTGCTGGGGTCTCAGGAAGCATGCGTTACAACTAGCTGTATGTAAATAAACAGCAGAAAAAGCTGACTGTGTGGAGACAGAAGACAGAGCCTTACTTGGGCATCCACTTCTGCTGTTTCATCTCAGATGTCCCCACACCCCGTTTCCTATTGCTCATCTTCTCAAGCAGAAGATGGCTCGTAGGAAGAACCTTCAGGACTCAGATTAGCCCAGGTTTCATAAAGTCAACTTTCAGCACTCACCAACATGGCAAAGTGCTGCAGCACAGCCTCAGTACAGTCATTAACTCAATCCTGAAATATTTATCCACGTCTTTCTCTGGACCAGACCCCAGCTTGTTCCTACAGACAAGATGAAAGACAAAAAACAGACACTGCCCCTACCTGCCAGGTGTTCCCACTCACACGCAGCAGAACTCTGACTTTCTAACACCCGTGTGGTGGAACACAGCCTGCTCTGGAGTTAGAGACTTATCTTCTCGCCCGTTCTGCTAAGAGTCCTGCTGTGACGTTCCCACTGAGGTCAAATTTCCCAGACTGAAAGGCTGGCCCGAATTGTTATATGTTATAATATAAATATATTTCAAAGGAAATTAATTCAACACAGTACACTTGGCGTGTGGTCTAGCAGAAGAACCCAATCTAGAATTCAAACCCCCACCTCTATACTTTATACAGTAGTCATAAGGAACAGAGAGGTAACACATGGAAGCTTTCTAGAAAAATGATTCAAAATCACCATTATGGCCTTTGCTTCCTTGTTCTTCATCCTTTAACCAGTATTACTTGTTAGTATGAACTCTCCTGGAGTTCACAGTGCAGAGAGACGTCTGTTATCACCAGCAGTGGGTAGACGTTGTCACATGACCCTCAACTGGCAGGCTGGCTCAGTTCTCAGGCTTTCGTCTCAAATGTCTCATTCATCTCTCTATTCTGTCTCCACGAGTTTGAATTGATCCTAGCAGAGCACAAAGCCTTATCCAGGGGTATGCACAATTCTCCACTGTGAAGAAAGATCTATATTTTGCTGTGGGAGCCTGAGGTCAGGGAGAGGGTGACATTTGCTGCAGTCCAGGGTCAGAGCAGAGTCAGTGGATGGCCTGCAGGGGGCCCCTCCCTCGGGGAGCTAAGTAGAATTGGCTTGAGAACCCTTAAGTCAAGGTTTCAAAACCTGTCTGTCAGCACACATGTGCTTGGGAATCCTGCTATTTTAATTTTGGAGCTGCCAGACCCTCATTTAGAATTATGCACTCCCACTGTCTTCAGGTATTCAAGTCAGTGTCTGGATTATAAAACCACTGTGTCTCTGGACTTTGAAGATGAAGGCAACACCTCTGCCAAAAATATGTTCTAATTAAGAAACATGAAAATGTAACTGTTTGAAAGACAGTGAAGCCATGCACCTGCGTGTCAGAATGCGGGGCTCCTCATAGTGTTGCACGTGGTCTGCCACAGCTCAAATGCTTCTGCCCTTTAACCTTATTAAATGAGGTAAATGCACAAGGTTCGCTCTTCATATTCCTATCCGTGGTGCTTTGGGATATGTTATCAATCCACACAACCTATAATCTAATCTTTGGTAAGCTACATATATCTGGCAAGTTCTAAGAAAAGACCAGAGTAAAAATTGAAAATAACTCATCAGCAGTCTGCTGCTGACACATCATAAAATTCTGTGATAGTATCAGCTCTGGGAAGCAAAGCAGGGTGGAACAGATCAGCATGTGGATCAGAAAAAGTGAACCCAGGCTGTGGGAGGCTGTTTAAGAGATTTGTGGGTGATACTGTATTCTGTGGATTATATCTGAGCTAGAGAGATTTCTCAGAAAATAAAGCAATCTCAAGTTGCACTTCATAGTTATGACCTAGAGTAAAGGACTTCAGTGCCATCTAGGTATAAAATGGTTTTTAATAAAACTCTACTACATGTGCAACAGGAATAAGAAACAAAAAGGGAAAGATGAGCAAAAGCAATATTTAAAAAAATTAAGCTAAGAGTTTTCCAAAGAACCCTGCCCAGGTGGCTCAGTCAGCTGGAGCGCCACCTTGTGTACCAAAGGTTGTGGGTTTGGTACCTGGCGGGTGCCCGTATAAGAGGCAACTGATGGTGTTTCTCTCACATCAGTGTTTCTCTATCTCCCTCCCTCTCTCAAATCAATAAAAACATATATCCTCATGTGAGGATTAAAAATAAAAAAGAATTTTCCAAAGAGATGAAAGACATCAACATACAAATTGAATTCACTAAGAATTCCAAATGAGATCAGTACAGAGAAAAGCACGCAGGACACATCACAGGAAAACTACTGGAACCAAATACTAAGAAAAAATCCTAAACATTGTCAGCAACTACTGACAGCTAACTTCTCAAAATAAATAACTAAACTAAAAAAGACAATGGAATTCTATATGAAAAATGCTTAAAGAAAGTAATAGCCAGTAAAGAAAAAGTCCTTAAAAAGTGAAGGTCAAGAAAGAATATTTTCAGGCAAATAAAGGACAAAAGAATTTGTCATCAGTATGTCCATATTAAGGAAAATACTAAGAGGTTTTTTTTAGTTAGAAGAAAAATGATCTAATTATATTTCAGAGATAAATGAAGAAACAAAGATCAACCAAAACTATAAATATGTGGATAATTCTAAATAGTTATTGACTGTATAAAATAACAATAATATCTTATAGAATTTAATATATTTGCCCTGGCCGGTTTGGCTCAGCGGTTAGAGCGTCGGCCTGCGGTCCTTAGAGACCCGGGTTCGGTTCCCGCTAAGGGCGCGTACCTCGGTTGCAGTTTGTCCCCGGCCCTGGTCGGTTGTGCGGGTGGCAGCCACTCGATGTGTTCCTTTCACATCGATGTTTCTCTCTCTCTCTCTCTCTTCCTCTCTCTCCCTCCCACTCTACCTGAACAAAAAAAAATGAAAAAATGTCCTCGGTGAGGATAAAAAAAAAAAAAAAAAAAAAAAGAATTTAATATATTTGTAAGGAAATAACTATGTTTAATACATACTTATGTGATACATGTGTTATTTCCCCTACAATAACACACAAACTAGAGATATATAGATGGAGTTAAAGCACTGATAACGTCACTGAATTTTTGGAAAGTGGAAAAACACTCGATTTTAATTTTAATAACTCAAGAATGCATGCTATAATTTCAGAGTAACCAATAAAGAGTAAATGAAAATATAACAAGCCAATAGAGGTAAGAAGAAATAGTATAAAATACCAAATCCTTATGGATTTAAGAAGGAAGTCATAGAAGATGTGGAAAACACAGTAAATTGGAGGATGCCGCACATTAGTAATTGCATTGAGATGTGCAATTGCTAAGAGAACCATTAACAGTCACAGAGTATCAGACTGGACTAAAATGAACCCAACTCCATGCTGCTTTCAAGAGCCGTACCTGAAATATACGGGCATAGAAGGCTGACAGCAAAGAAAGAAGAAACCTACATGTAACTGCCACGGAGACCATTAGAGAGGTGAGATCAGTCATGGAAGAGGGTTAGGTTCAGTCTTCACAGAGTCAAGTTTTAAATGTGGGCTATAAAAAACAGGCGGGCTTGAGAAAGTCTGGGACGTGGGAGAAGCACATTATGAGATCTTGGCAAACAGTGTCCTCAACAACATGACAAAGTGTGGTCTGCTTCTCACAAAATGTTCATCTTTGGCTTTAAAAACCAAATACACTTTTCACTTGATATTTTTAAATGTCAATTTCCTCAGGTGACAGAGTTTCCAGAAAAACTATGCCTACAAGCAGACCGAGGAGCAGAGCTGTTGTCCGGGTCCCCCTTCATCCTGGTACACAGCCACCCTGCACTGATGGCCTCCCTCCAGGGAGAAGGGGACCTCATCGAGCAATGGCTGTGGCAGAGAGAAGGGCAGCAATCCACAGCAGCTCATGAGTATCTCCAGTACACATCCTTGGTCAGTCGGTCCATCCACAGGTCAATGGAGGACGGTGAAGCCACATGACAGAAAGAGCAAAGGACCCCAAATGACTGTGTAGGGCAGAACTCCCTCCTTTCAACCAGGGAACTCATGTGACTTGAGTTAGGAACATATGTTTAGTGTGTCAGGCTACTAACATTAGAGGGCTGTGTGCTCAGCAGTTAACTGCCACTGTCATGAGAACTGGTCTCCACTCAGGTGTAGGTCTCATTTATTTAGCTCTACCTTCAAGCCCACCTTCCCTCCTCTCCCTGAGGCACTGTTTCCTTCTCTCCGGGGACGGACCACTGAAGTACATTACTGTGTGCAGTCTGCTCAGCTGCCTGAGGAGTCGTCAAAGCACACACATACTTGCACGATGCAAATTCCCTGTTAGAGACAGCACGGAAGCCTTCAGGAGGGACTTCTAAAAATAAATGAAGCTCACAGCAGTTCCCATTTTCACCCACAATTTCATTATCTTTGGGGGCCACTGCCCTTCTTACCATGCCCATGTTTATGTAGTAAGTGGCGGAGGAAAGGCTGAGTCTTCTAAGGTCAAATCTTTGCATTCTACCACATGATGCCTCTTCTGAAGAGGGAACTCCCAAAAACCAGTAACGACTGAGAAAGTGACATGGTCCTTGGCATAAGGTGGCCGTACTCTGGTGTGTTACAAACGAGAGCTTTCCAGCTCAGGGGCTACACAGGAAGAGCCACCAGTATGATAAGGGGTTTCTGTGCATCATGTAGTTTGGCTCCTGCCGGTGGCATGAAGATTCAATTCCCAGGAGCATCAATCTGCTCAAAATCAGCGCATTTTGAAGAAGCCAACGGACCACGTTAATATTTAATCAGTAAGATATGGCAGGTTGTGTACTATGCATGAATACTTGGCTCTCCAGGGCTGACCTAAAGAAGTGTTTCATAAACCTGATACATTGTCATTCCAACTACTAAAGCAGAAAAGAAATATATCAAAATTCCATAAACATCTAACTTTGGAACAAAGAAAGTGTGTGGGGGTGAAATAAATGGTTGATCGGAGCCCCATTGACAATGGTGCACACAGAGCCGTTGCGGGAGGCTGTCCCTTGGAATCAGGTGACATGTCCATTGCTTTAGCATAGGTTTAGATGAGATCTGCACTCCTGATGGGCCAACACATTTTCCAACTCAAAAATGATCTAACCTAATTTATTAAATGACCCAACAATATTTTACTTTTTCCATTAATTTTTTAATTTTATTTTAACCACTTTTAAGTTTAACGCTGGCGGTGGTATTTTAAGCTCAAGTCCTTATTCTATAGTTTATCACAAATGACAAATTAACTTAGTTTTTGAAAATATTAAAACCTTCCAAAACCATCCTTAGAGCCCTATATTTAATGGCATGCAGTCATTAATACAGAAGAAATTAAAAGAGCTTTTTATTGAAAGTTAATAGCTGAAAGTAAACATTCTTATAAATGAAATAGAAAATACTTACTACATACTGTGGCCCCTGAGAAAAAAGGCACCTACTAAGAAGGCCTACTGGTGGCTAACTGGGCTCAAATTTTAAAAATGTAGCCTAGCAGCCATTTCTACACAGGGGCCTCTTAGATAAAGAGCATTTCAGGGAGAAGCCTGCCCTGACCTGCCTCCTTCACTGTGTTCCTGTGATAAGCCAGCCCTTATAGAGGAGTTCCTGGAGTCCTATGTCAACCAATAGGACTGAGGCTTCCCCCATCCAATCAAGGCTGTGCAGCTCCAACCAATTAGAGCAGCTCCATTCTAACTAATCAGGAAAGTGCTTTTTGGACCAATCCAACTGTGAAGATTTGGAGTCTTCATTTGCATGAGGACCCACCAATCAGGGACCGGGGCAAGGACTTATGTCTCTAAGTCAGCACCCCTCTGGCTCTGAAAGTGCCCTTTCACTTTCAACCAAAGGCTGTTTCTTTGGCTGGAGCTAAAACACTGAAGATGTCTGTCTGGAGCAGAGCAGAGCAGAGCAGCACAGGCCAGGGCAAGACGGGCACAGAACAGAGAAGACTGGAGCAGCATGGAGCAGACCAGCGCAGTGCACAGCAGACCAGCACGAAGCAGAGCTGTTCAGCTAGAGAGGGGCCTGGCCCCAGGGCCACCTCACAGCTATGCTGTTTTCACAGCCATGCTGTGTCAGAATCGAGGTGTTGTACACTGAATAAAGTTTTCTTCTTCACTGAACCGTAAATTGGGGATTCCTGTTGGTGCTGAATTAATCCCAATGACAACCAGTTGACAACACTATAATTGTTTTTTTGTTTGTAAACTGTATTTTATTTATTCCTTACTATGGGCAACTTAAGCAAATTAACCTGCCTCCTGTTTGATTCTAGTAAGATACAGGTTATTAATGTTCCCTAAATTCCATCATGTCTGTTTCTCTTTTTAAAAAGAAGGGGGGCAGGGGAGAGACTGTAAATGATGCATATAACAATCCATGTGATATTGAAGGGAGAACTCAAACTGAATGATACCTGCTCTCAGATTTCTAGATTTTCTGTCTTAGGCCGTATCTATTTAAAAAAATCTCTCTCTCTCTGTCCATCAAGGGACTGAAGTCCCTTAGCTCAGGTCTTCACTGGGTTTCACCAGACAACAAGAGCAGCTTTTCTGGAGCCCAGGCTGCTAGAGCTGTTGCATCTAGTAACCTACTCTCCTCAGTGTCTCTGTAGCAGTCTTTCTAAAGCACATTCTAACTATATCTCCCTGCCTCCTTCTCTTCACCTACAGGTTCATATCCCAAATCCTTAGATGGTCAACCAAGGTCCTATGATGTGGTTCTTGCCAACAATTCCTGTATCACCTAATGTTTTTATCCTCCATTCCCACCTAATATTTTACACTATGACAATATTGAAGTCTTTATAATTTCCAAAACACACTGAGCTGTTACATACACATCTTCATGTCTGGGAACATCTGTTTTCACTATCCACCTGGTTCTTTTCTTGCTGTTCTACCTAATGAAGTCTTGGTCATCCTTAAAAATCCAGTTCTACTGGAAGTTCTTTTGATAAAACTTCCATGACATTGGAGAGAAAACGTGATTTGGTCTCACTTCAGTCCACCTTTTTATTACCTCATGGAGTTTATTTTCGTGTCCACCCCCTACATGGGTTCTAGGCAACTAAAAGGTAGGACCTATGTCTTAACAAACTTTCCTGTCCTCGGCAATGTCTGCAACATTGCAGGGTCTCAAAAATCAAATTCAAACATGGCAACACAGTAAGAAAAAGGGCAGAACATCACTTAGTTCATCCTTCACAGACAGAATACAATGCTTCCTCTCTGACATTCGTCTTCTACAAAGCCAATAAATCAACACACAGTCAATGCCCATTGTTTGCAGGGTCTGTATCTATGAATTTGCCTACTTGCCAAAGTTTACTTCTAACCCCAAATCCAATACCTGCCATGCTTTCTGTCATTCTGAGTCTCCTGAGGTTTAACAAGGCAACACTCTGCCTTCTTGTTTCAGCTCTCAGGCTGTAAATGTGTCCTTTCCACAGTCTAGTTAGTGTCACATTTTCCACATTTGTGTGTGTGTGTGTGTTTTTTTGGGGGTTTTTTTTGGTGATTTCTCTGTTTAAAATGTCCCCAAGCATAGTGCTGAAGGGCTGTCTAGTGCTCATAAATGCGAGTGACTGTGGAAAATGCAGGTGTTAGGTAAGCTTCATTCAGGCACAAGTTTTAGTTAGTCTTGGTTGTGAACTCAATGTTAATGAATCAACAACATATATTAAGTAAGGTGTCTTTAAACAGAAAACAAAAAACAAGGTTATATATTGATTGCTTGATGAAAATGTTGTATGTAACCAGAAGCTCCTAGGAACTGAACCTTGTATTTCCCTTAAGAACAGTGGTTCACAATTTATTAAGTGAGTGTTCACGGTGACTTTATAAAAGTAACAACTGTGAATACAGATTTGACTGTATCAGATATTATATATCTAATATATCTAACATTATACATTATTATATAACTATAAAAGATATCTTACATATATGTGTATGTAAGATATACATTATTATATAACTATAAAAGATATCTTACATACATATCACACAAACATAATGATGTCCTTTCCTGCTTAAAACCCAATCCTCTGATGAGAAGAAGAGTTTATGCCTCTTTGCCCATCTTTATCCTTTGTCAAGGAGGATATCTTTTTTTTTTTTTTCATCCTCACCCGAGGACATTTTTCCTTTTTTTTTTTTTTTTTTGTTCAGATAGAGTGGGAGGGAGAGAGAGGAAGAGAGAGAGAGAGAGAGAGAAACATCGATGTGAAGGGACACATCGAGTGGCCGCCACCCGCACGACCAACCAGGGCCAGGGACAAACTGCAACCGAGTTACGTGCCCTTAGCGGGAACCGAACCTGGGTCTCTCAGGACCGCAGGCCGACGCTCTAACCGCTGAGCCAAACCGGCCAGGGCGAGAAGGATATCTTGAAATGTCTCGCTAGGTTGGCAGGCTGAGCCAGGCCAGGCTTGTGCTTTGTTGATCTTGTGTAGCATAATACACTGTTAAGTATAAAGTCTTGACGTCTATTTTAAGTACACCACTAACTAGCCAATTACATTTGTTGAATGCTGTTCCTCTGAGTAACAGAACAGAGCATGGCTTTGTCTGTTTGCTCAGCACTAAGCCTAGAGCATTAAAGGGTCAACTCTATATAAAAGTGATGACTATTACTGTAAAGACACTAGAATGAGACTACTTTTTGGTCACAGATGCTCTCAGGATCTGATAAAAGCTATGGGCTTCCTCTTCTAAAACACGCAAATGCACAGAGACTCATAATTTTACACACATTTTCTGAAAGACCATAAACTGCCCAGAAAACACCTTAATCCCAGACTAAGAACCATCCTGACTGAGAGTCAAGTTGAAGCACTGGACCCTCCACATGGTGGGCTCCGTGTTTGGGCCCTGCCCATCTCCAGTCCTATCCCAATTCGTAATTCCCTCTTACTTTATGCTTCCCATTGTCCACTTCAAGAGGAAGGCTGGACTGAACCGCACCCCAGGCCTCACTCACTCGGCCAACCTCCCATCTATTAGGATTTCACCAGTTTAATTGTCCAAGGATGTTGGAGTGACTCTAAGCACTGTAACTTGAGGGAGTGGGTAACAGAAATATCACTAATCCAAACAAGTCTTTCTCCATATGCCTCCACTATTCTCTCATGGAGGCACCCTGCAGCCACATGACCTTGGGTTTGATGGAATTCAGGCTCAGCACTTGCTACAGATGTGAGCCCAGACCTGTGACATATGTTTGAAAAATTAAGGCTCCTGACAAAATGTGGTTGTGATGATGTCACTTGGTCTGCAGACCCCCGGTGAGGATTCTGAGATAATGCACCAAATGCCTATCACAGTCCAGGCATATCAAAGGCCTTTCAATAGTGTCTGTGCTCTCCCCCCACCTGCAGGTGGTGCTGTGTCCCGTGGTGTCTGCAGCATGATCAGGCATTTCTTCGGTAAAAAAAAATATTTAAAAAAACAGTAATGACACATATACACAGACATTATTATGTACTGACACCCTGAAAAGACTATGGAACACCCACATGAATAAAAATTTTTAAATTAAATTTAAAATAACTTGTTAAATCTATAAATATTACCAACCTTTTTTCCTTCTAAAATATATTAAGAATGTTTTTAAAGAGAAACATCTCAAATATAACATTATTTTTTAAAATCTTACTTGACACTTTTGATAGAGCAATTTCAAGCTCTATTTCTTAGTTCAATTTATATTGATACTAGCTTTTAAGACCTGTCATAGTTGAAAAGATGCCTCTCAAAGAAACATTCATCTAAAATGGAAGAAGACTAACTTCTATATTGGCTACTGTAACTAAATTATAACACTTTTCAGTTATTTCTACAGGCTATGCCAAGATTCTAATTGAAATTCAGCTAATAAATTTCCATTCATCCCAAATGCTACAGATGCTCTTACAAACCAATCAGAAGGTGTTAAATTTACACACACATACATACACAATTTTTAAACAAATGGATTCAAAGTCCACTAAAATGATTATGTTGGCAGTCATTTTTCCCCCCTTTATTGATTTGAGAGAGAGAGAACACCAAGTGGCCGCTTCCTATACGTCCCCCAATGGGGATCGGGCCCACAACCTGGGCATGTGCCCTGACTGAGAATCGAACCAATAACCTCCTGGTGTATGGGTCAACACTCAACTACTGAGCTACACAGACCGGACTGTCGACAGTCTTTAACACTGTTTAAGCTTTTTTGTTTCCAATTTTTTTTATTTGATAAATCTGAGAATTTTTATTAGGTTTCAAATTTTATAGAAAAAAATTTAAATCACATAACAAGGACAACCTTCCTAAGCATCCATTTTCAAAACGTTCTCTCCATAGTACAAGTTCCTTTTTAAAGAGATTCTCAATAATTGTTATAACATCATTTTTGCCTTCAAATAAGATTAAATTTACTTATTTTTCCAAAAATATCTGCTAATACCTTACTTCTTTAGCCACTATTCTCATTCATAAATAACAAATCAGAAGCACGTGTCCTTTTGTAAACAACTCAGCTCATCTTTAAGGCTGACAACCCTATCAGAGGCTTGCTATAAAACAAGCAGACATCTTTGTGGATATGAATGATTTTCACAGCAGTGTCCCATTTCACCACAAAGTATTACAAAATATTGCGAAATAATTTTACTGAGGCCCTCAGAAACTGCAACATGGGGCAAAATGCCAAAAGCCAACAGACGTGCGAGGTTCCCTATTTCAAGGCCCTGCGCTGCTGACCATTCCTTCAGTTGCAGGATGCCAGGAGGACATACTGACCTCTGGTGATATCATCATGCATGACATCTGCAAAAGGTGAGGGAATTTATACCCATCTATGTTTTGTACTAGGAAAATTTTAAGTAGTTATTTATTTCAATACAAGTAAGCTCAAATCTTTTTCTTACAGCCACTACCTTGTGGATCATACAAAATACAGACATTCTACTTTGGACACCAAGGTCCCAGATTCCCATGTCAAGTGTTCATATACCCCCAAGATGTGCTTCCTGGCTGAGTCTGTTGTTTTTTTCCTTTTCACTTCTATCTTCCTCATCATCTATAATTAGTCTTCATAGTTAACATTTCTCTAGTATATGTACTGCACTCTCATAGTTGAAGTCACTGCATGCAAAGGTTATCAAATTTTATTTTATTTAATTTATTTATTTTTTTCCATCCTCACCCGAGGACATTTTTCTATTTTTATAGATAGAGCAGGAGGGAGAGAGAGGAAGAGAGAGAGAGAGAAACATCGATGTGAAGGGACACATCGAGTGGCCGCCACCCGCACGACCAACCAGGGCCGGGGACAAACTGCAACCGAGTTACGTGCCCTTAGCGGGAACCGAACCCGGGTCTCCCTGTACCGCAGGCTGACTCTCCAACCACTGAGCCAAACCGGCCAGGGCAGGTTATCAAATTTTAAAACACAAAGATTTTGCATTTGGCCACCAAAGAGATAAAATTCCTTTCTTCTACCCAAACTTTCAGTTCCAGCATCCTGCATTTGAGACATTGATGAAGTCATTCGGTACTCGGTGCACGAAGGCCCTGGTCCTGATGGACTGAGAGAACAGAGATCCTGGGACAGGCGTCTATAGTCTAGCTGCTCTGAGGATCACAGTAGGTTTATTGTCTATCTTTTGTGAAGAGAATAAAGAGAAATACATATGTCAAAGCAGAGTAGGGGAGGGTAGAAGAGTGGAATTAATGTTCTCATCAACTGATAGAAAAACTGAAAGAGAAGAATGAAGAAAAAGTAGATTCCCATTTCCAACCAAGATGGAGCAACAGTGACTGAACTGAACCTCTCACCAGCAACAACCCACTGAATAGACAATGTGAAACAAATGGTCTTCAAGACACTAGACATCAGACAAAGAAGGTGAGTGATCCTGAGAGACAGAAACTTGGGCTCTGCAACTGTCCTGGGTGTCTGCCCTGAGAGTTCCCAGGATTGGCTGCAGAAGGACAGAGCAAGGAAGACCCCAGTGGAGAATACAGAGAGACTAGAAGAACAGACAACAGGATAGCACAGGAAGAAGAGAGCCGCAGAGAGAGAGCCCTGGAGGGTCGTCGGTGTCCTTTAAGGGTGCTCAGCAGAGTAGCAACTAACCAAGTCTGAGCAAACCACCTGAGGACGAAGGCCAGGGGAAGGACCCTCTGGAAACAGCTGCAGTGCGGTGGATGGCCCCCCAGGGCAGGGAACCACGCCTAGCCCACCAGCCAGGGTGGGAAACTCACAACTCACAGGCAGTGAGCTGAGTACTCAGAAGGCTCTTGACCCAGCAGCAAGGAGTAATTTCTTACAGACTGAATATTGCTGACAAATGTTAAAAGCTAGACCATTGAGGATCAAACTATTTCCAAGAACAAATCTCAAACATATTTCTAGAAAGGAAAATATATCCAGCACTTAATATGCAAAATTCACAATGTCTAGGAGTCCATTGAAAATAACCAAGCACTGAAAAAAGCAGGAAAATCAAATATACAGTGAGGAGAAAAACTAATCCAAAATACTGCAGAGTTAAAACAGACTGGTTAGAATTATCAGACAATAAACAATAATTGTATTCCATATACTCAAAAAGTTAAGTGGCAACAAAAGATCAAAAGAAAACTAAATGATATTTCTCTAAGTGAAATCTATAACGTCTGGGATGAAAAGGACACTGGATGGGAAAATAGCAGGTCAGGCCTTGAGGAATTACAGAATAGTGAATTTAAGGATACTGCTGCAATAGAAACTATCCTTTATGAGACACACAGAGAAAAAAATACTTTAAAAACAAGAACAGAACATCACAATGACAGGTGGGACAACTTCTAGTGGCCTAATGTATAATTGGAGTAACTGAGGGAAAAAACTAAAGTTAATGGCTTAAAATTGTCCAAATGCAATGAGAAGTTAAAACACAGAGATCCAAAACAACTCAATAAAACCCAAGCACAGAAAAAATGAAGAGAATGATGCACAGAAAATAATCAAATTGCTCAAATCTAGTGATAAGCAGGGAATCTTAAAAGCAAAGGGAGAAAAAGACAGGCTGTGTACAAAGAAAAGTAAGGAATATAAAATTTATCATCAGAAAAAAATGCCAGTAAGAAAACAGGAGAACACCACTTCTAAGTTTCTACAGGAAAAAAATCTTGTTAATCTAGAATTCATTACCTTTCAAAAATGAAGATAAACAGACTTTTTCAGACATATAAAAGCTAAAAATAATATATATCATCTGTAGGCTGGCCCTTCAAGAAAAATTAAAGTCTTCAAGCAGAAAGAATATAATACCAGATATGAATCACCAAAGTAACAAAAAAATCAGAAATGGTAACTATAAGGATACATAATATATTTTTCTCATTATTTAAATTCTTTAAAAATAAATAACAGCTTAAACAAAAATAATGTGGTATACTCTTTATAATATATGCAAAACTAAAATGTGTGATACCAGTGCCCAGTTCAAGGGGAGAAATGAAGTCTACTATTATAAGATTCTTATATGTGAAGTGGTATAATACCAAAGGATGGTAAAGGGTAAAAAAATAAGATTTATTTCACAAACACAAAGAGACAACTAAAATACAACAGTAGCCCTGGCCAGGTAGCTCAGTTGGTTAGAGTGTTGTCCCAAGACGCCAAAGTTGCTGATCCGATCCCCAGTCAGGGCACATATAAGAATCAACCAATGAACACATGAATAAGTAGAACAACAAATCAATGTTTCTTTCTCTCTCCCTTCCTCTCCCCACAACCCCCCCCCAAATCAATAAACATTTTAAAATAAAAATAGCTAGTACAAAAGAGTTACAGCTAATAAGCCAACAAAAAAGGTAAACAATATATATTTATACACACACACACACACACACACACACTTTCAATCCAAAACAAGGCAAAAATTAAAACAACGAGAAAAAAGAAAAGATGGAATAAACAGAAACACAGCAACATGGTAGAATTAGATCTAAATATATTAATAATCACATTGAGTGTAAATTATGTAAACACCAAAATGAAAAGGCAGAAGTTGAATTAGATTTAAAAAAACAAAATTTCAACAAAGTAATTCCAAAGCATAAGGTAGAATATCTCATGACCAAACAGGTTTAATGAAAGTTAGCATGACATTTGAAAATTAACCAATGTAATTCTCTACAAATAAACTAAAAAAAAGAACAAATCCACCTTACCATCTCAATAACTGCAGAAAAATCATGTGACAATATCCAATGCATTTCTGATTAAGACACTCAGCAGACCAGGAATAAAAGGCAATTTCTTTAACCTGATACAGGCATCTACACAAAATCTATAGCTTAATATATCCTAAAATCAGGAACAAGACAGGATTCCCTCCATTGCCACTTCTAATTCACATTAGACTGGACATTTTGCCAGTACAGTATGACCAGGGGGGAATAAAAAAAGGCATATATATTGAGAAACAAAATATAAAACTGTCTATTTGTGGATAATATGATTGTATATGTCAAAAATCTGATGGAATCCACAAAAAAGCTACTAGAACAAATAAGTGTGTTTAGTAAGGTTGCAGGATACAGTTTAACACTAAAAAACATGGTATTTACATGGTTGGATTCAGAAAGATAACTGAAAGTTCAAAGTCTAAAAGTCTGTTTTGCAATTAGGCTTCAGATTGAAAAGGTTTCATTTTGGAATGTTTTAAAATTACTCTTCTAAAAGTGGAAGAAAAAAAAAGTAGTTTTTGAGCAAAAGCTTTGCGAATACAGGGGGGCCAACCTGTGAAGAGGAACTCAGTTGAAACTATTCCACCATCAACCTACTCCAAGTGGTCAACTCAGGAAGACACAGACTTTCTGAAATGGTTCATCTAAACATGGCATTGGAAAGAAAAAATAATAAATGGAGACAAGTCACTTAAGTAGAACAAGCTACTCTGAGTTCATACATCAACTTCTAATGAACCTTCTTTCAATGTGTGTGTGTACTGAATCTTCAGCCTTTGTTACAAGGAAACATTCTATGAAGAATTTCACACGTGTGAGAATCTATTGTGCTCTCCCTTACTTAAAAATAAAAGGGCATAATAGCAACAGACAGCAGCCCTGAAAAGCTCAGCTGAGATTCTCAAATGAACAGCAAAGGACAGAGGTTGACGGGATCAGAGTCAACTGTGCATGTTAATATCCCTGAAGATGTAGAGGAAGAACTCATGATATAACACTACTCTTTCCTAACTTTAAATGTTTACAGGTGAGATGGAAAAGAATTAAAGCAGGTTAAGTCTCATGCTGTTCCTGCCACGTCTATTTTTCCATTAGGAAAATAAATAAGGGCATTTGGAAACCCTTGAGAAAGGTCTTAGACCATGGCTGGTCTCATGGGCTGGATGCCTGACCTGGAAGTCACCCAACACTCATGCTGAAAAGAGCCCCTCATGCCGAGAAGAGCCCCTCATGCCGAGAAGAGCCCCACATCTGTTACCATCTTGAAATTCTTACTAATGTCCAAACAAGAGGCCCTGGATTTTCATTTTGCACTGGGCACCACAAATTACAGAGCTGGTCCTTTCTCAGGCAACCATCTTTATCAATGGTACCTTTTGTAATATAGTTAAAAGATTTCTTCTCAGTTTCCTTGACTCAAACCATATCTTCTCTCTAGCTCATGGGGTGAATCAGCCCCCAGAACCTAGAAATCTGTTTTTGCCTGGGGAACTCCCCCACCTCCTGGACCAATCAACACTATATCCTTCTCTAGTTCACTTGTAAAATTGGTGGTATCAATCTGGGAAGGGGCCATAATTACACTTCAATCCTCACTACAAGAGTCAGAGTAGTAAGAAGGGAAGGGAATTGGGAGTCTCCACCTTTTTAAAGATCTAAAAATAATATTATGTGTGCCCTGACTGCAAATGCCACCCAACTCACCCTCCATTCCCATCTCTTTGCTCTAAACCATCACCACCACCCTGGGCCATAAGTCATCATTTCTGGTAGGATTACTGGTTTCCCTGACTCTAGCTTTATTTTACTCATTCTCAATTCATTTTCCATAATTCAAATAGAGATAATATTAAAATCATAATCTCATTCTATGCCACCCTTTCCACACAACACCAAGAAGGTGATTAATTAAATCTCAGGAAGAAATAGCTGTGCTGTTCATGACAAAAATGAGCTCCTAGGTGGTAGGCATCCAGCCTCAGCCAAGTTTCACTGTCACAGTGCTGAAGCACAGCAGTCGGTGGGCAGTGACTTAGTTGGCAGTTATTTCTCCACACCTTGCCTCTCTCCATCATATACACACATGCATGCAGTACACACATATACACACAATACACATGCTTGCACAAAATGCATGCATGTACAAACACACACGCACACAATACATATACAATCAATACACACATACACAAACATATGTACAAATACACACACCATACACATACACACATGCATGCAATACACATGCATACACACCACACACACATACTTATGCACATGCACACACATGTTCACACCTCAAAAAGACCCTTGTGTGTTCCCACACTGTTTGCTTAAAGGCTTTCCCCTGGGTGGACTGTGGCTCAGAGGAAACATCTGTGCGTGTTTGAGAGATGGAAGGTAGAGAAAGGAGAACTGTGCAGTCTCGAGAGGGGAGCAAGGCTGGTGAGACCTGGAAAGCTGGCAGCAAACTCAGGTTCCAGGCAGGATGCCAAGACAGGAACAAGAATCGAGACGGGATGTGGACCTAGCAGTGGTGTTCTCTGCACCAGCGACATCTGCCGTGGAAGCAGAGCTGCTGTACTTAGTAAGAGAGACCATGCTGGCTTGAACGGGAGAATGTCAGCTGCAACCATGACGAATATGGGCACGACTCTGGAAGAACCCAGTAAGTTGCTCAGAAGTTCACTGGGTGCAAGAAAAGAAAATGTTAGTCCTTGTGTGCCTGGGTCTCTGAACTGACATTCCCACCACCACACAATGCAGACACCCAATAGGGGAAAGACATAAAGCCTCTCCATGCCCTCAAACAAAACAGGTCTACACACTGCAGCAATGAGGAACCTGCCTTCCAAGTCACATGCAGCCTTCAGAGATGGGTTGATCAACCTGCTTCACAGCCCGCCTTGTGTCATATCCCTAGGATGTGTGCTGGCCACTGGGACAGAGAGAACCCTCAGCAGCAACACTGAGAATCTCAACACACAGATTTGATTTCAGATAGGGTGAGGATGTAGTGAAGTGACATGTATGGTCACCTGACCACCTGCCTGGCCAGACTGTGTAGTTTACAATGATTTTGAGAATCTCTCTCACTTTCCAATCCACTGCCTCACGCTTCCTCTCCTATGCACCTAAGGGTACCAAAAAGACAGGCTGACTCACTCCAATCCATGTGGCAGGACAGCAGGGGACAGAGCAAGGAGACTGTGACTGGGAGATCACCACAAGACCTGGCTCTTCATTTACTAAACCAGTGGATATGCCTGCCCTCTGTAAGTAAGCCCAGTGAGCTCCAGTGCCGGAAATGCTGAGTGGTAACACATGTTCAGCGGCCCTCTGGATTCTGGGGGCTCAGGACAGATTCTGACCTATTAGTTTGTATATACAGATATCTGCTCTTCAGTGAACCTTCTATTTCTCCAGAGTAAGTCATTACCCCTGCTCAGCTGTCCCCAATGAATAATGGACCTGTTCAGGTTTACATTCCCCATGGAAGCAAAGTCTGGTAGGGTGCTCAATCAGTATGTGTTCACGAGGTGTACGAATGCAAACTAGTAAGAGACTATCACGGGGAGGCTTAAAAGGAAAAATGTACCACGATAGCAATGTAGGGAAGAGGTCGAATCTCTGAAAATAAAAGGAAGACTTACATTTGACACCAGAGCCTCCTGTGGTGCCTGCTGTGGGCCCGACTGAGCTGAGCTCTTTAGGAAGGCTAGCTCGGTTAATCTTCACGACAACCCCGTGAGCCACCGTTTACAGATGAGAAAACTGGATGACAGAGAGGTGAACAGCCTGCCCACAGTCGAAGAGTAAGGAGTAGAATGGGGCTTAAATGTGGGCTGGCTGGCTCCAGAGTCCAAGTGCATAACTGCTGTGTGTTAAGCTACGATAAGGTGAGAGATAGTGGGAACTGACCACTGAATCCACTTGGTGCCTTTCCATCCTCTATTCTCCCTGTAGGTACATCCACAAGACAGTACAGAGAGGTCTTGATACAGGAAGAGCCTCCAAACAGCATCCAGAACCCCTTGTTCAGACTTACTAGCCCTCTAAACTCTCAGTAACTATTGTGAGGACTGTTTGTACATTTAGTTGTCAGTGTGTTGGTCTGTCCATCACTTGTGAAATTCAGGACTATCCAGGGGTACATCTTCTAGTGCCATTTAAACATCATAAATAATGCGCAATAAAGTATCTTCATTGTATGGATTACACATAAATTACCAGAAATTCCAGACACTGTTAGACCTTACCTTCTGGTGTTTCCACGTACATACTGTCTTCTATTCCCAAAGGGGCGTGGCCCAGGGCTATTCTGAGCCAAACACTCCCATGATTCTGTCTTTTCTGGAATAACCCAGGACCTTGCCATCTCTCCCATTGTCAACTCCAGGCCCTGCAGTGATGCCCTGCTTCCCCCGAGGGACTAAGTCTTGTTTCTCTGACCCACCACCTTTCCATGGTTAATGAGCTGGGTAGTTGTGCTTCATTCCAGTACTCAGAACCTGCTTTGTCTTAGAATTACTCTCAACAACAGGCAGCCCTCAGACTTCATCTGGCTCCATCTGTTACAAATACCTGACTTGACAGATCACTCATCCCTCCTTGAAGTATTTTCCTCTATTTCTGGGCACTCCTGGTGGTCCTTCCTTCTGAAGGTGCTTTTCCCCAGGCTTTGTGCTGGGTCCTCCTCTGGGCCCTGACAGTGGAGTGTTGCAGGGTTTAAGCCTCAGGCCTCTTCTCTACTTTTCTGCCGATCTCATCTGGTTTCATGTCATTAAACACCATCTCTACACCAATGACCCCAGAGCATAATTCTGGACTGAAACTTGCCTCTACTGCAGACAACCAGCTTGACATTTCCACTTAGGTATCTAACTGGCATCTCTAACTTCAGGGTCCATAATGAAACTCCTCAGGGTCCCCACAAGCTTATGCCTTCTCTATCAGCTGGCAGGCAGAGACTGTGTGATGGTGACAAGTCCATCAAGGGACTAATACAGAGTGATGCTGACAAGCCAGGCTGCCAACAGGCACCTAATGGAACCTCTTCTCCTTTCCCGTCTGCCACAGTCAGCCCCACCTGCCATGCCTCACACAGGAGTGCCCAGGCACAGGTGCCCTGGGAAAGCCAGCCAGTGCCTTCTGCAAAGGACACGCCTGGTCTACTACTCTCCCTTGTTGGTTTGTTTGAGCTAGGACAAAGATACTTTATTTTTTTTGCGGATTGGATTTCAAATATATTCCACATCATTGTTGATGTAGAACTAGTTAAAATCTGAAAACAATGTTACCTATAAAGTTAAAATTAATGTGCCATGTACTTTCTAAAAGAACATTTCACTTGATTATCAAATATAACTTTAATCAAAAATAACTTTAACATTTTGTGCTAATTTATAACTTTTAGAAAAAAAAGAAACTATTATCTGATGACTATCCACCATTTGTCAGACATTGTGCCCTGAGATTCACACGCTTGCTATTTAATCCCTCAAATTCGGAGAGGCACAGACTATGAACTCTGTCTCGCAGTTGAGAAGAGAGGACTCAGTTAAGCTGCCCAATGTCACACACTCATCACGACTAGTAAACGCTCAGGACTGAACACAGGGTGCTGATGCGACATACCCCTGAGCAAGCACTAGAGACGATACAACAACCGATGGATCAAAGGAAGGGCAAGGGGGCAGTTCTGCCACGTGCACTCTGCACCAGACCTGGATGTCAAGATTGGGCATTTTAGCCTGTAATCAGCCTGAGAGCACAACTACGTGAAGTCCACCCACAGACTCTGACCCTCAAAGGCAATGTATTTAAAATATGTACAGCAGGCTTACAACAATGACTCAATCAGCCCTGGCTGGTGTGGCTCAGCGGTGAGAGCGCCGACCCATGGACCAATGAGTTGAGGGTTCGATTCCAGTCAAGGGCACATACTTTGGTTGCAGTTTGTCCCTGGCCCTGGTTGGGGTCATGCAGGAGGCAACCAGTTGATGTATCTCTCTCACATCAATCTCTCTCTCTCTCCCTTCCACTCTATCTGAACAAAAATGGAAAAATATCCTCGAGTGAGGATTAAAAAAAATAATAAAAAAATAAAATGATTCAATTAGAAACACAGTTAAATCACCACAATCAGATTCTAAACACAGTCAACTGGAAAAGAAATTCTGTTTCATCCAATCAATGGGTAGGTCCAAACATCTTTGAATACTGTAATCTCATTAGAATAAGAATTCTTGTCCAAATCACAGATATATAATTTTAGAGTTGAAAGGGAGATTAGAGAGTTGTTTTTGTTTGTTTTTGTTTTGTTTTTGCCAACCTTCTTATTTTACAGATAAGGTATTTGTCTTTATATGAGTGCTTCTTGGGCTGAAAAATTTTTTAATCATTTTAAGCTAACAATATACAATAGTCTAGAAACACATTCTCTCTATAAAACATTGAAATAGCCTCCATTTATATAATTTGCTTTAGCATAAAAAGTTTCAATCTTAATATTACATAGATATGTTATAAATACATATCACCTTCCTACAAATAACTTAAAACTCACAAAAATATAGTGTCAGTTCAGTCCTTTCTTCTAAAGGCAACAGGTGAGGACTAAACCTTTACCAGCCAATACAAGAACGCTGTGCTAGATCTCTGAGCACACCACCCAGGCAATTTAAACAATCACAGTAAAAGTGCAAGGCAGCAACGAGAACCATGAGAAGGGTGAGATGAAATGTAACAGTCTTCCAGAATACCCCCCGGCTCCCCATTCTGCGCTCTACAGTGAGCAGCTTGTTGGGAACTCGCTAGGCATATTCTATGCCTCTACAAAAGATCTCTGTATGTACATATACACACGTAAATATACATCTAGATAAGTTTATATTAGATACATTCCATACATTATATATGTGTGTGTATATATATATTTCTAATATAACTACAGATACATATTTAAACTAATGGTCTTTTTTTTATTTTTCATTTTATTGATATTAGAGAGAGACAGAGGAAGGGAGAGGGAGAGAGAGACAGAAACATCGATGAGAGAGAGCATCGACTGGCCGCCTCCTGTATGCCCCGCACTGGGGATCAGGCCCACAACCTGGGCATGTGCCCTGACCAGGAATCGAACCAGCAATCTCTTGATGCATGGATGATACTCAACCACTGAGCCACACCGGCCGGGCCCTAATGGTATTTTTGTATGAATGGACTCAGCATGTTTGGAGTGAGTTCTTTAATACACATGAATACAGATGGCATCTCTATGAGCATTTCTGTACCTGTTTCATTCTTTAAAAAATGGACAGCATCCCTTTGTATCTATGAATCGATATTTATTCACCCTCTGTCCTATATCTGACACTGCAGTGGTTTCCATGGTTTCGCTGTTACACGTGCAGCACAATGCACCCTTACCCATATGTGCTGGCACACTGGGGAGGTGTTTCTATAGGACATGTTACTGTCAATGGAACTGCCTGGCCAAAGGATATTCACCTTTAACATTCGATTGACCTCGACACATTTATCACTGCCAAGACTGCACCAACCTGCACTCCCAAAGCAGGAACAATGGGCTTTAGACACTTAGCTCCTTGTGGTCTATGAATGATGTGAACAATATAAAGAACTTCGATTTAATGAATGCGTGCTCACTATAGGCAAGGTGTGGTATTAAGACTTTTACCTACATCATCTCTAAACCTTACACCAGCCCAACCAGTCATACAGCTAGTCCCATTTTCAGCTCAGCTGGGAACTAAGTTACTTACCAATGCCAGCTAAGAGGGGAAGAATCAGAATGGAGACCCAGCTCACCTGCCTCTAGAGCCCTTGTCTCTCCACTACCATGTCATACCTTATCTAAGTTAAGACAGGAAACCAGGCTTACAAGCCTGTGACTTACAAATCTCTGTGGAGAAAAACCATTTGTTTTAAAGTTCTTGCCATCAGTAAGCAAGGCGCTGTGTTTGGCATCCTGTTTATTTTCATTTTTAGCTGTTTATGTGCCTAACACGGCTCTGACTTCAAAATGTTTCCTTCCTCCTCATTCAAACTCAATCTCAAATTCTGTGCTGAGCAGCAGTAGATGGAGCTTCCCGATCCATCTGACAACCCCTTCCCTGGGTGAGCTCACTGCTATGTAACCGAACACCATGTTTAGAGAAACTGTAAGGAAAACTGGCTTCTGAGGTAAGTCTGTGGTGAAGGAGGAGCCCACTGTGGAGTCTAAATGGACTCAGCCCCAGCAGCGTATCTGCCTTGTCTTCCCATCTAAAATACAGTCCATCTGCCTGGTGGGGATTTAACATCCGGCTCTGATGTCTGAGAGTGACTCATTAGCGTGGACGCTGAACTAGGCGTTTCCCTTCCCCTGTGACTGTACTGACAGGCTCCTTCAGAACGTGACTCTCCACTGGATGTGAAACAAAGAACTCTTATTACATGACAATTTATGGGTCTGGATAATTGTGCTGTGGTGGGAATACTGGAAAATTCCCTGCACTCCATGTCCATCTCCACAAGGGAGCTCGGGGCCTTCGAGGTGACATGTGACAGTGGAAGCCAGCTCCTGACCCAGATGTCGAGCTGTGGAAAATCCCTTCCAGCAGCAGCAGCTGGGGCGTCGGCAGGCTTCACAGACAGCAAGCTGCCAGCCCTGACATTGCCGTGGCTCCGCCATGCAGGGTGGTGCTCGCTGTGCTGGAGGAGCCCACTCGAAGCCATTTTTCTCTGACTTACCTTTGATCCTCAGCTATTTGCATATTGTTAGGAGATCAGAGGTAGAAAAAAGCACTTGTGTAAACGACCCTTGAGAGCTCTCTGCCTGGGCATTCTCTGGTGGAGACACGAGATTCCTGAGCCCTGATGGCGCCCTGTTTCCTGCAGCGTTAACGTGAGCTAGCTTTCCCACACAGACCAGTCCAAGGGTCATGCTCACCACTACTCTACAGAGAGAGTCACCGAAGTCTCTCAGACACAAGAACAGAGCAAAGGTGCTCTCACTGACATCAACATGGGAAGTGAGGTTAGCACAGCTTTCATTCCCTGCTTTGCACTTCAGTGGTTCCTAGACTAGTGAGTTGGATTGGGAGAAAAATATTAACATCCGAAAAGCAAGCAGGAGAGAAGTATGCCACAGGGTGGAATAGTGGGGGCAGACTTTCTCTTTCATCTTGCATTCACACATCCATTTTCATCTGTCTGTCTATCTCCTTCTCTATTGTAATCTCTCTGTATCTTTCTAGCTCTTGATCATCTCTCTAGCTGTCTATTATCTATCTCAAACTTTCTACCTATCTACCACTGATTAATTCAGTAAACCATTATAGGCTAATAGAGGCACTGCCCAAGATTCAAGGCCTGCCGAGGAAAAACAATGAAAACAAAAAGAAACTGACAAACTGATTTGAGTATCCATACAACTGGATTTCTGTTTACCTCCTCCAAAGGGAATAGGGAAGTCCCTAGTCTCACATTTAGTCTATTTTTATTTGTTTTGTTTTTGGAATCTGGTTTGGTTTGATCATAAAAATAATCAGAATAAGGAACTGGTTATGGTGGTTCTTTTCAGGTTCTGAACCAGGAATACCTGAAAATTGACACCATAAATCCACTTAACAATAGAGGACATTTTCATTCCAGTGATAGTAAAGGCTGGTTTTACAGATATCCCTGGGAAAGAGAACACATCATAATCCAAACACACAGTCAGATGTGAACTGCCGACGACTAGACCCCACCATGGTACAGTGAAGGAAGGACACATCCCCAGTAGTGAGGACTGCTGGGCACATCAGGATGTGCTGCTGGGCAAGGAAGGGAAACAGGTGCACCAAAGGGAGAAGGAGCCCCAGAGGCAGAAGCCACAGATGGGGGACTTGACTGCCAGGAGCAGCCCTGCTCTTCATAGAGTGAGAGCGGCCCCACCTGCAGTTACTGAGGCAAACACAGGATTGGAGTACACCACCTTCCCAGGCGCCCAATGCCGTCCAGAAGCTCCTCTAGTCACACTTGATTTTCAAGAGTCAGTGTTCCATGGTGACAGAAACACGAGTTGGAGACAGCGCATCCATCTCCCTAATTTCCTTTTTTTTTTTTTTATCTTTAATTATTTTTGTTATAGATGCCTTTTTCCCCTACTGATTCCTCCCTCCCCCTCCTTCCCCACCCTGTCCCCAGCTTTGTTCTCCATGTCCATTGTTCATGCATACATGCATATAAGTTCTGTGGTTTATCTCTCCCCCACACCCCTCTTCTGGGTTTGTCAGTCTGTTCCCCACTTCCACATCTCTGGGACTACCCCATTCCTCAGACTGTAATGTTCATTATATTCCACAAATAAGTGAGATCATATGATATTTGTCTTTCTCTGTTTGGCTTGTTTCGCTTAGGATAATATTTTCCAGGTCCCTCCATGTCGTCTCAAAGGATAAGAGATCTTTCATTCTTATAGCTGCATAGTACTCCATTGTGTATATGTACCACTGCTTTTTTATCCATTCATCTACTGATGGACATTTGAGATGTTTCCAGATCTTAGCTATTGTAAATAGTGCTGCTATGAACATGAAGGAACGTATATTCTTTCTGATTGGTGTTTCAGGCTTCTTAGGGTATATTCCTAGAAGTGGGATCACTGGGTCAAATGCAGTTCATTTTTAAATTTTTTGAGGTAACACCATATTGTTTTCCATAGTGGCTGCACCAGTCTGCATTCCCACCAGTAGTGTACTAGAGTCCCCTTTTCTCCATACCCTCGCCAACACTTGTTGTTTGATGATTTGTTGATGGCGGCCATTCTGACAGTTGTGAGGTGATACCTCATTGTTGTTTTAATTTGCATCTCTCTGATGACTAGTGATGTAGAGCATTTCTTCATATGTCTCTTAGCCATTTGTATGTCCTGTTTGGAGAGGTGTCTATTTAGTTCCTCTGCCCATTTTTTAATTGGGTTCTTTGTCTTCTTTTTGTTGAGCTGTATGAGCTCTCTATATATATTGGAAATTAACCCATTATCTGATATATCATTGGAAATTATGCTCTCCCATACAGTGGGTTGCCTTTCCATTTTGATGGTTGTTTCTTTTGCTGTGCAGAAGCTTTTGAGTTTGATGTAGTCCCATGTGTACATTTTCTCCTTTGTTTCTGTTACCTTAGGTGATTATCAGTGAAAATTCTGCTGCATATGATGTCTGAAATTTTGTTGCCTACATTTTCTTCTACGATTTTTATGGATTCATGAGTCACATTTAAGTCTTTTATTCATTTTGAATTTATTCTTGTGTAGGGTGTAAGTTGATGGTCTAGTTTCATTTTTCTGCATGTAGCTGTCCAATTTTCCCAGCACCATTTATTAAAGAGGCTGTCCTTCCTCCACTGTATGCTCTTGCCACCTTTGTCAAATACTAATTGAGCATATTGCCTTAGGTCCATTTCTGGGTTCTCTGTTCTGTTCCACTGATCTATATGCCCATTCTTGTGCCAGTACGAGGCTGTTTTGATTATAGTAGCTTTGTAGTATAACCTGAAATCTTGTAATGTGATTCCTCCAACTTGGTTCTTCTTTTTCAAGATTGCTGTGGCTATTCGAGGTCTTTTTTGGTTCCATATGACCTTTTGAAGTATTTGTTCTAGTTCTGTGAAGTATGTCATTGGTATTTTGATGGGAATTGCATTGAATCTATAGATTGCTTTGGGTAGTATGGACATTATAATGATGTTAAATCTCCCAATCCAGGAACAAGGTATATGCTTCCATTTTTTTATATCTTCCTCTATTTCTTTTTTCAATGACCTGTAGTTTTCTGTGAATAGGTCCTTTACTTCTTTGGTTAAGTTTATTCTTAGGTATCTTAATTTTTTTTGCTGTGATGGTAAATGGGATTGTTTTTTCAGTTTCTCTTTCTGTGAGTTCATCATTGGTGTATAAGAATACCATCAACTTCTTGACGTTAATTTTGTATCCTGCTACTTTGCCAAATTCATTTATTAAGTCTAGTAAATTTGTGATGGAGTCTTTGGGGTTTTCTACGTATAGTATCATGTCATCTGCGAATAATGACAGTTTCACTTCCTCCTTTCCAATTTTTTTCTTCCTGTCTGATTGCTGTGGCTAAGACTTCCAGTACTGTGTTAAGTAACAGTGGTGAAAGTGGACAGCCTTGTCTTGTTCCTGTTCTTAAAGGAAATGCTTTTAATTTTTGCCCATTGAATATGATGTTGGCTGTAGGTCTTTCATATATGGCCTTTATTATGTCGAAATATGATCCCCCGATTCCCAGATTGCTGAGTGTTTTTATCAGAAATGGGTGCTGGATTTTTTCAAATGTTTTTTCAGGGTCTACTAATATGATCATATGATTTTTATCTTTCATTTTGTTTATGTGATATATCACATTTATTGATTTGTGAATATTGTACCAGCCTTGCATCCCTGGGATGAATCCCACTTGGTCATGGTGAATAATTTTTTTGATGTATTGCTGGATTCAATTTGTATTTTGTTTAGGATTTTGGCGTCTATATTCATCAGGGATATTGGCCTGTAATTTTCTTTCTTTGTAGTGTCTTTTTCTGGTTTTGGAATTAGAATTATGCTGGCCTTATAAAACAAGTTTGGAAGTCTTCCTTCTTCTTGAATTTTTTGAAATAGTTTGAGGAAAATGGGTATGAATTCTTCTTTGAATGTTCAGTAAAATTCCCCCATGAAGCCGTCGGGCCTGGCCTTTTGTTTGCTGGGAGAGTCTTGATTACACCTTCAATTTCTTTTGTTGTTATTGGTCTGTTCAAGTTTTCTATCACTTCCTGGTCCACTTTTGGGGGACTATGTGTTTCTAGAAATATGTCCATTTCGCTTAGATTGTCAAATTTGTTGCCGTATAATTGTTCATAATATTTGTTAACAATCCTTTGTATTTCTGTGGTATCAGTTGTTATTTCTCCTCTTTCATTTCTGATTTTGTGTGTTTGGGTGCTCTGTTTCTTGGTGAGTCTAGCTAAGGGTCCATCAATCTTGTTTATCTTTTCAAAGACCCAGCTCCTTGTTTCATTGATCCTTTGGATTGTTTTTTTTGGTCTCCATGTCATTTATTTCTGCTCTGATCTTTACTATATCCTTCCTTCTACTTGTTCTGGGGTTTTCTTTGTTTGCTTTCTAGTTCTTTAAGTTGTGAGGTTAGATAGTCTATTAGAAATTTTTCTTGTTTCTTGAGGTAGGCCTGCAGTGCTATGAACTTCCCTCTCAGAATTGCTTTCACTCGTTCCATAGATTTTGTGTTGTTGTGTGTTCATTTTCATTGGTTTCCAGGAAGTTTTTAATTTCTTCCTTATCTCCATGGTAATACATTCTTTGTTCAATAACATGTTATTTAGCCTCCATTGTTCAAATGTCTTTGCATGTTCTTGTTGCAATTGATTTCTAGTTGCATGCCATTGTGATCTGAGAAGATGCTTGATATGATTTCAGTCTTCTTGAACTTGTGGAGACGTATTTTGTGCCCTAACATGTGGTCTATCTTTGAGAATGTCCCATGTGCACTTGAGAAGAATGTGACTTCTGTAGTTTTGGGTTGTAATTTTCTGTAGATATCTGTTAAATCCATTTGATCTAGCACTTCATTTGGAGTCTATGTTTCCTTGTTAATTTTTTGTCTAGAAGATCTATCCAGTGATGTCAGCACGGTATTGAAGTCCCCTGCTATGACTGTATTGCTGTTGATTTTTCCTTTGAAGTCCTCCAAAATATTTTTAATATATGTTGGTGCTCCCATATTAGGTGCATATATGTTTACCAAGGTTATATCTTCCAGTTGGATAGATTCTTTCAATATTATGTAGTGGCCTTCTTTGTCCCTAGTTATGGCCTTCATTTTGAAATCTACTTTTTCAGATATGAGTATTGCTACCCTAGCTTTTTTTGGTTTCCATTTGCTTGAAAGTTTTTTGTATCCCTTCACTTTCAACCTATGTGAGTTTTTTGTTGTGAGGTGGGTCTCTTGGAAACAACATATATGTGAGTCATGCTTTCTTATCCAGCTACTCTGTGTCTTTTTATCGGAGCATTCAAACCATTCATATTTAAGGTGATAATTGACATGTACTTCTTTATTGCCATTTTTGTTTAGTGTGGTTATATTTTTCTTCCTATTTCTTTTACTAATTACAGCAGTCCTTTTAGCATATCTTACAGTGCTGGTTTGGTGTTAATATATTCCCTTAGCCTTTTTTTTTTTTTTTTTTTTTTTTTTTTTTGGCTGGAAAGCTCTTTATTTGACCTTCTATTTTGAATGACAGCCTTGCTGGGTAGAGTAGTCTTGGATTCAGATCGTTGTTTTTCATGACCTTGATTACTTCATGCCACTCCCTTCTGGCCTGTAGTGTTTCTGTTGAGAAGTTAGCTAAGAGCATTATGGGGTTTCCTTTGTAGATAAACTGTTGCTTATCTCTTGATGCTTTTAGGATTCTCTCTTTCTCTTTAATTTTTGGCATTTTAATTACTATGTGTCTCGAGGTGGGCCTTTTTGGGTTCTTCTTACTTGGGGCTCTCTGTGCTTCTTGAACTTGAATGCCTTTTTCCTTCACCAAGTTAGGAAATTTTTTTGTCACTATTTCTTCAAATATATTCTCTAACCCTTGCCCAATTTCTTCCTATGATGCCAATGTTATTACGTTTCCACTTTTCTCACAGTTCTCTTAAGCTGTCTTCCTGTTTTTTAATTGTTGTTTCCTTTTTGTTTTCTGATTGGTTGATTTTTTCTACCTTTTCTTCTAATTCACTGATCCGGTCCTCAGCTTCCTCTACTCTGCTGGTTAGTCCTTCCAATGTGTTCCTAATCTCTGCTATGTCATTCTTTATTTCCACTTGGTCGATTTTCAGTGTTTATATATCTTTACTCATGGTGCTGATGTCCTTACTCATGCTGTTGAGCTTCATCAAGATCATGGCTCTGAACTCTACCACTGATAATTTGCTTAGCTGCATTTCATTGACCTCATCTTCAATAGAGTTCTCTTGTTCTTTCATTTGGGATTTGTTTCTTTGTTTCACCATTTGGGCTATCTCAGTGGGTTTTGGAGCCTGCCAAATTTTCCCTGTGAGTGTTGGTGTTCTGCTGTTTGTGGCTCCCTCTACTGGGTTTGGATGAGCCTGGGTGGGCCCACATTAAACAGCACTGTCAAGTCTTACTTTCCTGGGTAGATTTGCAAGCCCAGGAAAGGTTGAGTTATCCTCTAGCTTTTTCCTAGAGGCTAGTAGTCTCAGTTACTCAGTGCCTTGGAATGTAGCCCTGGTGTTCTGCATAAGAGGATTTCCAGAGGGTGGGATAGATGCTGGCTGTTAATGAGGCTCAATCTGCATTTCTTTGCCTCACCTAGGAAAGGTTGACTCTCCGAGGTGGGGGCTGAGGGGCGCTGCTGCTTTTCCCCACAGCTCTGGGAAGGAGCACCCTGGCCAACATCCTTTGTGGCTGCAACTCAGCAAAAACTCTGAGTGCCCTCCAAATCCCGGGTGTCACCACAGAGTTTCAGCCCAGTCTGCCCTCCCTATTCCATAGCCCCCAGGGGAGTGGCTGTGGCTGTTTTATTACTGTGTCTGGACTCTCTGCTCTGTGGGGTGGGATTGGTCTTTATTCTCCAAGGGCGCTGCTCACAGCTAAGACTGCTGCATTCTGTGGGCTCCCAGACCGTCACCCTCTCGCGCCTCCACATATCCTACCAGTGTCCCTGGTTATATGGTCCTGTCCTGCTGCTTTTCTGTTGTTGTTTTTTCTAAGGATTTGTCTTTAATTTAGTTGTAATTCCCATTTGGTTGTGGGAGATCATCTGCGTAGCTTCTATTCACTCCGCCTCCATTTTCACATCCTCTACGCTTATCTTGTGTGCAGCTGGGTCCCACAGGCCTTTCTGGTCTCCCGCTCTAATTTCTCCTGGCCCAAGCAGGTGATCTGTGAGAGGGTCTAACGCCAAGTTCCTAGGTTTACCATGAGTTTTCTGGATTACCAGCACTATACCAGTGCACAGTGCTAAGTACCGTGAGGAGCTTTGCCACATCCTGATGATGAAGAGAAACTCACTCATTTCTTCATTGCCTCATTGGGAAAAGTGACTTCCTGGGAGATGTGACAGGCTTCAGAGATGACTAAGCTCCTTTATTTAAGTCCAGAGATGATGCCTGGGTCTGTGCAGGGCAACTATGGAGACGGGGACCCAGTACAGGCAGCTGTGGACTGGTTCTCGCACTGCTGCCTCCTCACTGTGACCTTGCAGGTTTCAGCTTCCTAAAGGCTCTATTTTCTCCTCTTTCTTTTTCTCGAGCTGGACTGCCCCTGACCAACAACACTTCCAGTAGGCTGTGTTTCTTACACCTTTGGCCCTTCAGCCCTTCAGAGAGCCTCTTGAAACAGAGTAACAACAGAAGTTAACTTGCAGTCACTGGGCTGACTGGGGGATAATCTTTAAATAGCATTTGGCTTGTGTCTGACACATGTTTAGCCCTAAACATGATTTATAATCCCTGGTTAGAGTAGGTAGTCAATAAGTATTTTTGAATGAATAAATGAATACTAGTTTTTAAAAAGGCCTCACATTTCATGTCTGAGAAATCTTGCAGAAACTATTTTAGAGAGTTGATAGGGTTAGGACTAGACTTTAATTCTAATTCCTGGCTCAGTGTTCTTTTCACTAGAATGTTTTACCTTTGTATTTATTTAACTGAATTGAATCAAATGTAAAAAGAATGGCAAAGGCAATCCCACAACAACAGGGGGGTTTGCAGCCTTTTTCTTTTCTTGGATCACTTAAGAATGAAAACTTACGTGGGTGGGGAAAGCAAGTGGGGAACCTCAGAGGCGGAGATCAAAGAAAGTGGCCAGGACCCCAGGGAGCAGTAGCTGCAGGGCAGGAACAATGCCCCACCTGGGTCTGGGGACCAAGAAGGCCGCCTGCAGTCCTCTGGGAGCTCCGTGAGTCACTGAGTGATCTCTGCACTAACAGCTTGCCGTGCTGTCACTGTGAACCTTTCCTTCATCCCCAAGGCCACCTGCTCTGCCTCCTGGTAGTGTCCTCGGCTCTACACTGGATGACTGCTGTTGTCCAAGACCACTGGTGATGCCACGGCACAGGAAAAGGGAGAGAAAGTGGTAGCCTTTGGCACACATAATAGAATGAACACCTCATAGTCACAGCTCCCATTCACTTCACAAAGAGTGATTCTGAGAGGAGAGCAGAACCCAACGACGTCAGATCAATAATCACAGAATATGAACTCCAAAGATGGAGCCACTGCCTTGGATAGACAGGTATACGTTTTAGTAACTTGCATTGAATAAAAACTCCATAATGACTGCAAAGAGAAGTCCAGATTCTCCTACTGTCTTAGATTATAAATGATCTGGCATTTCATTATAATACACAATAGTCAGGAAAATAGGGTAATAGGTCCTACTGAAAATATTTTTGTTACTAGAGATATTTTTTTCATTTTTTCACACGAGGCTGTGATAGGACTGGATGTACATAAGACCACAGGCTTATAACTCTTAGATAAGTCCATGCTTGTTTTATACTGGAAAATGTAAAATCAACCTACTAAGAAAACCCATTCTGTGCATTTTAAAGGGCAACTCGCTTAGAGGTATCGGTCAGGAAAGTAGATCTGTGAGATGCAAGGGCAGGTTTGTCTGTTCATGTGCCACATCGCTCCACCATTACAAATGGGAATTAAGCATATAGTAAGGAATGAGAATACAACTATATGTTAGCAGTTGTTTCCGTAGTGTAGTGGTTATCACGTTCGCCTCACAACTATATGTTGCTGTTTTCTAGATCATTTCAATTAAAAAAATACCACTGGATGACAATCATACTTTGTCTTTCCTGCTCTGAAGATCATTAAACAAGAAGCCCTGACTGGAGTCTGCAGATCACAGGGGTCAGAAGAGGAGGAGCAGGCAGGGTACTGGGTGCAGAGCTCTCTGTCGTACAGGGCCTCAGTCAGGACACCTGCAATGGGGTCACTCTTCCCAAGTGTTAGAGATCATATTTGAACATGTACTACACACACGTGCTGTGTGTTAAAGGATCAGAGGGAAGGGCCATGCCAGGCTGCCATGGAGCTTCCACTGCTCATGCTGGCAATGCGGCTTCTCCTTGTCTGCAGAGTCCACACACCTCGTTTCCTTAAAAGTCTACTTCACTTACAATTCCAGTGCTTATGGATTGGTGTTTTTTTTTTGTTTGTTTTGTTTTAAGAAGAATGGTTTTAAAAGAGTTAAGGTGTATCCTGGCTTAAATAACGGAATTTCTTGCAAGGATGTAATCTCATAAAACAACAGGAACTCAGCTAGGGAGTTGGGAGCTTAGAGGACTCAGGTGAAATAATCGAGACTATTCTTTAAAGCAGGCATTTTTGTTGTTGTTTGTACATGTAAATAAAATAAATGTTCAGAGGACCCCCTCTGATCCTCCGGTCTCCTTCACCTTTCAGATCCCAGACTCTAGTTTCTCGTCTGCAGTCCCATCCCTTGCTAAGTAACTATTCATGCTCCGGACCCAGCCCTCTCCACTGTTCCCTTCTATCTCTGCTCCTTCCTTTGTCTACTGTCTGCCTACTGAAGGGTTTGTCAGAGCTCATCAATACGTCCTCTTCCAAGCTGGATGTGTTGGGCAACTGTGGTTCCCCTGGAGGCGCAGCTTTAGCTGGTGGATGTCACTTGGTCCCAGTCTCTCAACTCCTAGTCTTGCTTTTATTGACACTGGTTCCTGACCAGCATTCCACAGAAGCTGTGTTTCATGGTTCCTCTGGCCCTTTTGGGGAGCATGTTTTAATTCTTAGCATTTAGTCACACTCCAATGGCTACGGTACGCAGTGACTCAGTACAGCCCCTCCCCGATCCCTACACACTCCACACGGAAATCCATCACAGCAGCCTCAGCAGTACTCTAAAACCTCAGATAATGGGCTCATTTCCCTGATGAAACTGTGAATTCACATTAACTTATTTCCATTACTTTTACTAGGGACACCCCCCCCAATACTCTTCATCCTAATTAAAACAAGATAGTCCGCCACATCAGGCAAGCCTGCTGTGAATGGACCTCACTGCTGGCAGCAGAGGGCAGGCACTGTCTTCTGTGGAGAAAGCCCCAGAGCTCCATTTCCCCTGCATCTGGGTGTGTGAGGCAAAAAGACATGCGTTCACATCCTTCTAGAAACCCAGGAACTCACAGATTACTCACAGCCCGTTATATCACAGTGCAAATTCACATTTGTCCCGTAGTCTCTTAAAACTACCTAAAACTCACTGGCTTTCCTTTCTTTAAATGACAGGTGTTTTGGAAAGGGAACACTTGAGTGTTCTCACCCCTGTGTCCTGGGGCAGGTGCCCTTTGCTCTGGGCTACAAAGTGAGGCTGCAGGTCAGATCAATAACTTCACTGGGCCCTGCGGAGACATGTGCTCCAGGACTGGGAAGTAGGTGGAGTTGGGAAACCCACACAAAAGGTAGGGGTGCAGTTCCAGGTTTCTCTTTGACACATAGGAGACTCCAGCTAGTATCTGCCCGAAGAAAAACTTCTCTGCTGAAAAAGTGTTTGAAGATGACTGTTTGTCAAGTGTTGACATCAGTGTGCTGGACTCCACAAGAGAGGGATAGTCACTTTTACTTGTTGGGTGCCCCCTTTCTCATATCTGGGGAAGAGGGGGTCTACCACCTTCAAGCAAAACTGACTGCGGCCTATGACGAAAGCCGTGCACAACACATACCTGAAGGCTCTGGCTCTGTGACCTCTGGATGGAAGCACCCTGTTAAAGCACCTTGGAAGTCAGCTTATGATTGAAAGGCTTTGTGCAAATGCAGCCATCCCAGGTCAATACTTATGGCTCTAGGTTGACCAGATAAGACAAAGTGAGCCCTTGGTGAAGCTTTTCTAAGCCCTTCCACAGCAGCCCCCAGAACTATAGCATCTTCATTTCTAGGTAGACAGAGCTGACCTTCACCTCAATCCTCTGTGACTCAGAGCAAATGGCAGGGGACAGGAAGGCAGGCATGGCAGAGGCCCTGCACAGGAGTGTGGAAGGCCTATGTGTCAGCACTCCACATGCTTCCCCCCGGGACCTGGTCAAGGCTGCTTATCTCCAAAAGTGGTGCTGACGGCAGTTCCCACTAGATATCCCTTTACCTGCCAGTGCAGATGTGAAAGCCATTGGCTTCAAGAGCAGCATGTGGACGCAAATTATTATTTCTAGCTTAGAGCCAGCACACCAGCTCCTTGTGACATCTGCAAACCACTGAAGGGAGCACAGAGCACTCAGTGCAATGTGGCGAAGCCATGCACAGACACGCGAGGGAGGCAATGAGGAGGAAGGGCTTCTCCACCAGCACTCAGTCAGATCACCAAAGCATCCTGGTGGACATTTTCCTAGACTAATAACATGACCTCAGTACTCACGACTACTGCACATACACTGGTGACAGACATAACCTAATTCCAGCTCCACAGAGAAGTCAATGCACACAATTCAAATGGAGAGATGGTACATGAGAGGCACAGTACGTGTTCCTGATCATCCACAAATGAGGTATCTGTGAGTTTGCACAGAAGTGCTTCCTACTCGTCTCCCCACCGTGTGCTGGGACAGGAGCTCGCGGCCCCATCTGCTCTGGTCCCTCTAGCCTGTTCTGGCCCAGAGATGATTCCCCTCTTCCCAGTGCGCTGACAGGGCTGTCCAACCTCAAGCCACTGCAATGGAAACAATAACATCAAGGCAAGAGGCAGCTGGAGAATCAGCTCCTTCGCCAGGCCATGGACAGAGATGGGAGGAGGCCCTCCAGGCAGAGCTGAGGTGCTACAGGTATCCCCGCTCCTTCTCTCTTCCCTGTGTCCCTCTGCACACAGTCTCCTGTTCTCTTTTTATTCCTTTTTTCCACTTTTTTTTCTATCATTTTCCACTTTTTTCTCCATTCTTTCTCATCTCTCACTCCATTAACTGATTCCTTATTAAAGAACGCATAGACTTAGCTGGTGAGAAATTTCTTGAGCAAACTTTTACTTCTTGCTCTAAAACATAGTTTGTTTGTTTTTTTTTAATTTTTTTTTTGTTAATCCTCGCCCAAGGATAGTTTCTTCCACTGATCTTTTAAAGGGAGTGGAAGGAATGGAGGGAAGGAGAGAGAGGAAGAAACATCAATGCGAGACACATTGATTAGCTGCTTCCTGCACAAACCCGACTGGAACCAGAAATCACATCGAACCTGCCACCCACATCTCTGTCCTTGACCAGAATTGAACCCGAGACCCTTTGGTTAGAGGGCTGATGCTCTAACTGCTGAGCCAAACTGGCCAGGACTAAAAACTGGTTTTAATAGTCTTAATTACAATTAAAAAGCACAGCCATAGCCAGGTGGCTTAGTTCATTTGAGCATTGTCCTGTACCCCAAATGGTTGTGGGCTCAATTGCTAGTCAGAGCACATACCTAGGTTGCAGGTTCAATCCCTGGCTGGGGTGTGTATGGGAGGCAACCAATCAATGTTTCTCCCTCACATCAATGTTTCTCTCTCTCTCTCTCTCAAACCAATTAACATATACTCAGGTGAGGATTTTTAAAATGTATTTATAGTCCAGCTGGTGTGGCTTAGTGGTTGAGCGTCGACCCATGCACCAAGATGTCGCTGGTTCGAGTCCCAGTCAGGGCACATACCCAGGTTGTAGGCCCGATCCCGACTGGGAGGCATGCAGGAGGCGGCCAATTGATGTTCTCTCTCATCGATGTTTCTAACTCTCTTTCCCTCTCCCTTCCTCTCTCTCTCAAATCAATAAAGAAAAAAAAAAATTTTAAGCCAGTTTCTCAGCCTCTGCTGGGTTCTGGGTTGTTTTTAAATAAAAATAAATTAAAAAGTATTTATGCATATGAAAAGGATGGTATAGATAAATACCAAAATGGCAACAACGGTTATTTCTAGGAGAGATCTTTTTACCCTTTGTTTATGGTTGCATCGAGAATCTTACATAAGTAGATATATAGTTTTCATTCTAATACAAATATAATGTATAAATCTAACTCCTTGTATAAGTCTCTAAACAAAACAAGAAAAATGAATGTGTCCTGGGTTCCATATGGCTTTGAATCTCATTATCTGAAAGGGAGGCCTGGCCCTGGCCAGTTTGGCTCAGCGGTTGGAGCATCGGCCTGCGGTACAGAAAGACCCGGGTTCGGTTCCCGCTAAGGGCACGTACCTCAGTTGCAGTTTGTCCCTGGCCCTGGTTGGTCGTGTGGGTGGCAGCCACTCGATGTGTCCCTTCACATCGATGTTTCTCTCTCTCTCCCTCTCTCTCCCTCCCGCTCTATCTGAACAAAAAATGGAAAAATGTCCTCAGGTGAGGATAAAAAAAAATAATAATAAAATAATGAAAGGGAGGTCTGGTCCCTGGGACACAACCCAGCCTGTCCTCCAGGGGCAGCACTGAGGCAAGGACAGTTCTGCTCCCTGCAGCCCCAGGGGAATCCTTGTACTCAGGAACCTCAGACTTTCGAGGGAGAATATTCAGGAACCCAAACGTGCATCTTTCTTGCATGGTTCACTCTGTAATGGGACTAAGTGGAACCAATGTTTTTTAGATTCTAGCGGGAGCCGCAAGCAACACAGTTAAGTCACTCAGGGCACCTGAACAGCACAACCCGCATCCAGTATGTACAACTAGGACTCTCCAGCACTTCCCAGTGAACGAAATGCCCACATCACAGAACACGACGCACCCTAACTGGCATCTTGTTAGGAGCTGTTTCAGCAGGAGGGCTACATGCACATCGAAACTACGTACCGACAGACTCTCTTTTCTTGATGACTACATTTCAAACACACCCCCAAAGCAATTAAATACACAGTCTTCATAATAAATACTCACCCATCTTGGAAATTATCATTTCAAATATGTTTCTAATAGATTTTTGATGGAGTCTTTAGGGTTTTCTATGTACTCTAATACACTGCTGGTGGGAATGCAGACTGGGGCAGCCGCTATGGAAAACAATATGGTGCTACCTCAAAAAATTAAAAATTGAACTTCCATTTGACCCAGTGATCCCACTGCTGGGAATATACCCTAAGAAGCCTGAAACACCAATCAGGAAGAATATATGTACCCCCATGTTCATAGCAGCACTATTTACAATAGCTAAGATCTGGAAACAGCCCAAGTGTCCACCAGTAGACGAATGGATAAAAAAGCTGTGGTACATATACACAATGGAGTACTATGCAGCGGTAAGAAAGAAAGATCTCTTATCCTTTGAGACGACATGGAGGGACCTGGAAAGTATTATCCTAAGCGAAAGAAGCCAAGCAGAAAAAGACAAATACCACATGATCTCACTTATATACGGAATATAATGAACATAACAGTCTGAGGAATACAGTAGACCCAGACACATGGAAGTAGGGCACAGACTGACATCCCTCAGAAGAGGGGATGGGGGGTGGGGGGGGTGGAAAGAGATAAACCACAGAACTTATATGCATGTATGCATGACCAATGGACATGGACAACTAAGCCGGGGACAGGGTGGAGGGGGGGTGGGGTGGGGGGTGCCAATGGGGTAAAAAGGTAAAATATCTGTAACAAAAAAATAAATAAAAATTCATAAAAAAAAAAATATATGTTTCTAGTTATGATGTGTGTGTTCAGTCCATAGGAAAACATTCTTATCCAAAGATGTTTCCATATCGAACTACATACACATACTTGTATGAAAAGTCACAATCTGGAAATGGCTGTTCTTGAGTGCATGCCATCATTGTTGGGGACAGTTTTTCTGATGACCAATCAATGTTCCTCGGGTTCGTGTGTTCCATTTGCAACATTAAACACATTTGCAGACTCTTGGTTGATGAGCATCTGAGGAGCAGTAACAAGGCCCATAACCGACAAAGGAAACTGACCATCGCCCTCCACAGGGCTCCACAGCGAGGTGCTTCACACCCCCACCCACAGCACTCCTGCAGCTCCCTGGACAGGGCAGGACAGCCCACCGGCCATGTATGGGACGGCAGCTGCATCCCGAGTCTCAGTTATCCGTAATAGTGCAGTGCTCCCTGGAAGAACAGCAGTCTGCACAGCCAGTGTGCACATATGACAAGGGATGTGAGGAGCTCTTTCTGGCTCCAGAACAGGGTCAGCTCAGAGAGCAGGTTTGGCAGAGGAAAAACAGTAACAGAAACATACAGTGACCTCATTAGACAAGGTCTTTGGCAGGAAATGTTGTTCCCGCCTAGTGGCTGAGTGCACACTGCCCTATGAACTGTCTGCTCTGGCCAGCAGTCCAGGTTCTCCCTACAACCTGAAGTCCAGAAATTCTTCTCTCTAGCCAAGAGAGTCATCTGGGAGAACTGAGATGCCCACATCATTATTGTGACATCCTCAGAAGGATAAAGATTTGGAGAAAAACTATGCCCTTAGCCACTATGCACAATAGTGTGTCCTGCTCCACATCCTGAGTGATAACCAGTGCACTTGACAGGAATGGGCAGTTTGTGGTTCACATGCCACCTAAGCTGTTGGATAAATGAACAAGCAGGGTCTGTGCATTATAGTTTGGGATAGGGGTCCACAGAATACAAATGCTGCCAGCAGGTAAACTACTGCACCCGAAGTGATTTTTAAAAAATGTTTGTTTATCGAATTTAGAGAGAATGAGGAAGGGGGAGAGAGGGAGGGAGGGAGGGGGAGAGAGAGAGGGAGAGAGAAACATTGATTTGTTGTCCACTTATTTATATATTCACTGGTTGATTCTTGTTATGTGCCCACTGGTGCAACCTTGGCGTATCAGAATGATGCTCTAACTCACTGAACTACCTGGCCAGGGAGCACCCGGAGTGATTTTTTAAATATTTAGGCCCAGATGACGGAAAAAGAATCCTAAAGAACAGAGAGAAGGATGGAAGCAGTAGGAATCTGGGTGGGAAGTGACCAGTGCATCAGGATCTCCCTGGATGTGGCTCCTGTGGCCACCTCCGCTGGACCTTCTCCTGGCCTCTGCTGAGTTTCGGAGGAAGAATCAAATGGCCTAGGGCTCTAGACCTGCTCCTACTGACCCGTCTGATTATCACCCACACACTTTGAGCCTTGTGAATGTTCCAACTCCCATGTTTCTTTCTCCAGGAGGACAGGACTAGATCTGTTGACTAGGCTTTGAGGCTTAGCAACATTGAAACCAGGAATCCGGCCCTTGGTGCAACACATTTTAGTGCTACTTCTGAAGTTAATTCAAAGTGCAATGTCAGGAAAAATTCTGAGCTTTCCCTATGGGGTTAGGGAAGTGATGCTGAGCCATCTGCCTCGTGCAGTGCAGACTGCTTCCCAGCTGTGGGTGCTGGAAAGACTCAGACTTCTGAGTGTCTCTCCCCATGTCGTGAATAATATACAAAGTGATGGATGTAAAGTCTTAACTCCATGTCTAGAATTGCACTGAAAAAGTTGTAGCTGTTATGACTATCAACTCTATTGAGCAAACTACAAACACATTAATCAAATTTCCACAATTCCAATTGTCATCAGATTTTCCACCTACAGACATTTCAGAAACCAATCTAAGACTCAGAACAGCAGTAAACGGGGAAACAAGAACTCTCTTACAAGGTGGGATGCCCGTAGATTTTAAATAATCAGAGCAAAGCCCATGTAGATGAACCAGTTTAATTGATACAGATTTATTTTATAAATTATCAATTCATGGAGGGAATGTTAAACAGCATCACTTGATCTGAGTCAATGAACTCAGACATTTCACAAAAATTCCTAAAGTATTCAGAAGATATAGTCCTAATTAAGATGCATATAAAAAGCTTTCAAAAAAGAATAATAAAAATTTAACTTTGAACCCTTGATGTCATCTTCTAATGTGATGAAAAAGTCTTTGTAACACACACCATGTTGCATGGGCACAGGGCTCAGAGATGCAGGCAGAATAATGTCCCCCAAAGACACCGATGCCTGAACCCTGAACCTGTGTGTCTGTCACCTCTCTTGGCATGTGACTAAGGATCTAGAGATGCAAGTTTTCCAGATTACCCAGCTGAGTCCAATGTGATCAAGCACAGGATCTTTGTAGGAGGAAGGGAAGCAGGAGGTCAGAGTCAGAGAGAAGTGGGGAAGTGCCAGGTGTGCCAACGGAGGAAGGGACCAGGAAGAGAAAGGTGCAGACACCTGAAAGTTAGAAAGTCAGGACATAGATCCTCCCAAGAGCCTCCAGGATGAACCAGCCCTGCTGATACTGATTAGCCCATGAGACTCGGGTTGGCCTTCTGACCTACAGAACTGCAAGGTGATCAACTTGCCTTGTTTAATCAATGTAAGTTATTACATCAGCCTAGCAAACAAGGAAAGGATCCATGGCTTCTCAAGTGCCTAGTCTAGCCACACCCACCTGAGGGCAAACTATTTATTTCTTTGCGACTCTAACTACAGAAAGAGAGTAAGGAAGAGAAGTGACAACAACAATTAACTCGGCGGATTCCAGGAAACAGAACGACATCCCACAGGAGAAAACTTCGAGTGCCACGGCGATGACTGTCTCTGGGTCTGTGGGGTCTCCCTGCTTCAGGCCTGTTTTCTTTCTAGAGGTGAGTGGGCCTGGCCAGGGACAGCAGAGCTGGAATGAGTTGAACTCTGAGCTGTGCCCAGTGAAACTTTCATATCACAGAGAAAGAAGACGCTTCTCAGCTGTGAAACAAGTTTCTTGGCCCACGTGAGGAGGCTTTTCTCCTTGGCTGCCAGACAGCTCTGGTGCTGATTAGATCAAAACCATAGCTGATTGCTGAGCACCTCCTGCGTGCAGCTACTGCACTGAGCCCCACCTTCCTGCTCACTCTAACAGCAGATCACTACCCGTACCAGTTCTCTCTGTGAAGTGGTGCACATGCCCAGGTGGACACCGGAGTGGACTCTTGTGTCGGGGAGGACTGGACGCATTAAAATTGTAAACCTCAATTTGCTTCTGCAGGTGAATGGTGCTTAATTTTACTGACCACTTACTTATAAGGAGCCAAAGTATTTAAGCTTTTTGTCAGGTAAGCTACACGTCAAGTGTGTGAAGGCAGCTCATGGTTTTTTAAGAAGAACATGGAGCAAGAATGTGGCCTGACTGAGAGTTCCTGAGTCACCAGTGAACGTTTATTTGACTCGGGCAATTCCAGAGACTTCATCATAAGGATGTGAATTCTTGGCAAAACCTTGTAAACAAATCAGGCTGAGTAATTTATCCACAGCATCTTTCCCAGTCACTTTTTCTGAGGCTGTCCTCTAAAAGAAAATGCACACATGTTCAAAAATTTGAAGTACATGTTAATCTTAGCACTATTTATAATTAAAAAACAGAGAATCTAATGTTTAAAATTAGGAAATAGTTAAGTTAGGGTAATTTTACTAAATATTTTCCAGACTCTTAAATGTTTATACAGTACTTTTAATGCCATGAGAAAGGAAAATACTACAAAACAAACCATAAAAGCCTGTGAAATGTTAATATATATGTTAAATGCTATTATCTGTAACAGTAAGATTAGAGATGATTTTTATTTTTCTCTTATAATTTTATTTTCTATAATTTGCTTACAATGACCCTATATTCTTGTTGTCCTCAAAGAGACCATATAAACTAACTTCCAATGCACTAGAAACAGATGCACACATTACTTGCTCCAGGCTTCGCCCTCCCCACGTTTGCTCCTGCCCTTGCACTGGCCATTCCTCCTCCCAAAGCTCTTCCAGGGTCTCCTCCATGGACGTCTATCCCACCATGGCATGGCGGAGGCCCACACCATGCCTCCAATCCCACAAAAAGCCTGCCATTGGGTTGTGCCCCCAATATTCCAGCCCCCACCCCTCCAAACAAGCATCGTCATATTTTTTTCTTATGAAGTTTGGTTATTACAAAGAGTACATTCAGGAGAAACTTAGACATTGAAGGAAATATGTAAGTCAACCACAATGATTGCATTTTCATTAATGGTGGAAAAATGTTTATATCACTAGATTATCCCAAGCTACTGGTAAACAACTGATCCAATGATAAAAGATACATTATAAAGATCTGAAAGCAGTAATATACCCATTTTCAAGAATGTCGTTTTATTACAGAAAATTTGCCCATGACCAATTGAGCTTCTTTTGAAGCTAAAAGGATTGACCAGTTAAGTATGGGAACATAGCCCTGGCCGGTTTGGCTCAGCGGTTAGAGCGTCGGCCTGCGGTCCGGAGAGACCCGGGTTCGGTTCCCGCTAAGGGCACGTACTTCGGTTGCAGTTTGTCCCCGGCCCTGGTTGGTCGTGCGGGTGGCAGCCACTCGATGTGTCCCTTTCACGTCGATGTTTCTCTCTCTCTCTCCCTTCCTCTCTCTCCCTCCCACTCTATCTGTACAAAAAATGGAAAAATATCCTCGGGTGAGGATAAAAAAAAAAAAATTAAAAAAAAAAGTATGGGAACATAAAAAAATCCATTTAATGTAATGGTGAACACAATATGTCATCAGTGAATACAAACTATGAAATGAGATTTGCCTAAAGGTACCCCACTTCTAGCCACGGACAAAATCTACACTAAAATGCAATCCTTCTTGTTATCAGACACTTGATTCCTACTGTCTTGTGCTCAAATGGCTGAGAGAAAAATGATTTCCCAACCCACATCATGCCTCAGTTGACCTTTCTGGCTTTCTCACTTACTGTCTGATGGAAGTGCCTCAACCCTCATCCACCTTCATCACCCGACACTTGGCCTATTTCACTCTTATCCCAGCCCCTACTGCAGTTTCCAGGTGAGCAATCACTGCTTCCAGGGCCTGTTTCTGAACCCAACCAACTTCTCAGCCATCTGACCTCACAGCCCTTACTGATGAGTCCACGCTGCTCTGTAAGTCATTTGCCTTCCAGGATTTTCTTCGGTTCTGTGATTCTGGGGTCAGCACAAACTCCTTTTGGGAAACATGGGGATTCTTATTTTAATTTTATAATTGAATTATAAATTCTTCAGGGTAGACTGGATGGGAGATGCAAGGAGGAAGGACACAGCTGAAGATGGGTCGTGTTCCTGGCTCCATCGCTAGCACACCAAAATGGCAGTATCCTCGAGGCAAAGAGAAATGTCCCTCTTCTCTTCATCCCCCAGGACTTCTGGATGTGCTCTTTGGGGTGTCTAACCACTTCCAAAATCCCCTCCCTCTCTTTTATTCCCACTTCTGGCTAAATCTTTCTAGAACATTCTGCCGCCTAAAAAATATATATATATACATATATATGTGTACACACACACACATATATATATGTATGTATGTATATATGTATGTTAGATCATTCTGTTCTTCAGGCCAAAATTTTAAGCTCATGTCCTAAATCTTCATTTGAAAGGTTGTCAGTCAAAAAATGTTTAAACCAAATTCCCATGCTTTATTTCAGAAGGCAACTTTTTCTGCAAAATTGGAGGGTCAATCAGAGAGAAGAATATATAAAAATAACCTAGCCTGTGCCATCATCGCACCTCTGAACAAGGAGGAGAAAAGGCAAGCAAGTGGACTGCCGGCTAGGACAGGTATGACCAGAAGCAGCTCCCCTGTCTCCCCTAGCTCTACGCTCCAGTCCTTGCTGGTGAATCTGGGCCTTGCTCCCACAAAACACACTTTCCACTTCCCAGCCCGAACACCACAGTTAGGCATTAACTGACAGGGCCGGGTATGCCGGCACTCCATGTAACAACTCTGCCATGAAGGTGCTGAGGAGAGTGCTAGAGTCTTTCTTAATTCTTTGACTTCTGACTTAGTCAGCATATGAAATTTCTGGATAATAGTCAAAGCAGAGCACTGCACAGTGGGGAATCTTTCTATAATGGTATTACCCGGCATCACCAACTGATACACTGTCACATCTAGCGCTCTGTGGAGGAAAGAGAGATGCAATTAAAAGGAGGAATTGTGCCCTGGCCAGTTTGGCTCAGCAGTTGGAGCATTGGTCTGCGGACCAGAGAGTCCCGGGTTCGGTTCCCGCTAGGGGCATGTACCAAAAAAAAAAAAAAAAAAAGGAGAAATTGGGAATGTGTTTGGAAAAAAATAGTGCCAAAAGTGCATATGAAAAACACAGAGTAGCAGAAGAGAAGTGAATCAGAGGCTAACCCTGAGAAGAGGAGGCAGCCCACGCTCATGGAAGGAAGCAGGAGCCTCACACAACCAGACTTTTCATACATGCCTTGATCTCAGGCTACAGATTAATTCATCTAAGTCTTAGTTACACATCCTCTCAGGTGAAAAGATTACAGAATCCGGGGTAAGATTTCCAAATATAACGACACTCAGACATACAACACACTATATACACATACAAAACAACACTATGTATAAAAAACAATTAAAATGGAAAACTTCATATAAAAAGTGTGGAAGGAGGTGGAGACCATATCCATGCCTACTCCAAAGAACCATGGACAGTGTCCCAAATCGTATGTCATGGTACCATTTGCTAATGTTTAGATCCATACACATGATTTTGCATCTATTTGTCCAAATGCACAAAAAAGATCATGGGACTTTGTATTAGATCAGTAAATTTAAGGAAAAGTCCTCAGTTCTGCAGTCTGTAGTGCAGGGTTTCAGTCCCTCTCCCCCAAAGGCCTGGTGAGGAAGTGGAGTCCTGGGAGGGGAAATAATTTCTGGAGCAGCCGCCGCACCTCTGGGAGCAGAGGGTGGCTGTGTCGGGGAGACCCCGGGCGGCCAGCACATGTTCCAAGGCACTGCACTGTGCAGCAGAGTGTCTCCACACCCCAGCTTCCTCCTGGGCAAACCAGTGCTTGTGACAGCCCACAGAACTGTGACCAAATGAATCAACACACAGTGCCTCCAAGAGCAACTGCTGGCATGTAGGTCAATGAATCTCAACTACTATTCCTATTCGTATTCGGTTACTTTGTCTTAAACGCTCACAGAAGTGATACAGATACGGGATTATGAAGTAATACTGCACAATGAGATCCTATTGTTTTCTAGTGAAAATGCTTACTGGCATCTCCTGTTCCACTTTTTACTCACAAAGTTTAGTTGTCATTACAAAAATCACAGCTTCTTCCTTCTGCCCAAGGAAGTCGCCCTCTAACAGCTAGCCCTGGCCTGAACTCCCCCAGCACTCTCCTCTGTTCCTCCTGGTCCCCAGCCTCTGGCTCTCAGGACATGATCAATATACCTTTTCTTTTCCTCTTCCCTAGTCTACACATCCCACATCCTCTTCTACTTTGGCATTTCCAATTTAACTTTCTTTATTATAACTATGCTTTTTAACCTTTCTTCTTATAGGAAAGATTTGAGGTGACTTAAAAGATGTAAACAATTTGATCACCTGGGCCAGGAGAAGTGAAAGCCTGTACACAGAAAAGAGGGCCAGCTGAAGTGTTACAAAACTGTGAACACCCTTTCCTTTACCAAAGGTGTATTAATTCATGGCAAAACCATGGCTTACTCCCTGATACCTTTCTGTAGCTGTAGAGACTCATAAGACACAAAGACATATCAGGGCAAAAGGTTAGCATGTTTTCTGAAGAGAAAGTACTCCTAGTGTATCCACCTGTAAGATTACTATTAAGTACCTCCTTCAACTCTCTCAAACTACCTCCGGCAAAAGACAAAACATGGGTGGATAGAAGAAGGTTCCAAACACAGATGTAAAGGAAGTGTCCTAAATGCTGATGAGCCTGCCTGCGGGAGATTTGACTTTCCAAGAGACAGAAGGCCAAACTGGCCTGCAGGCCCTAGGCCACCATGACCAGCTTGAAAGGTCGTATATCAAAGGTAAAGTTAATGACCCAACAGGTACACTCAGATTTCTTAGGAAAATGATTATGGAGTTAGATCAGAGGGTTGTCACACTACAGCCAGCAGTCAAATCTGGTGCCTCTGGTGCCTCTGGTTATGTATATAACGTCTGTGGAGCACAACCACGCCCATCCAATCACATATTGTCTAGGCTCTTAGTGCTACAACAGCAGAGTAGCTGCAACGGGAACCATATGACCCCAAAGTCAAAAGTATTTACTATCTGACTTTACAGATAAAGCTTGCCAACTTCTTTTTCTGTCACTCTTCAACACAGAGTCAAGAACATGGCACAAAGGATACAGAAAGACCAAGTTCCGGACAATAAGCAACATTCATGATTTGCATGACCATGCAAAATGCACTTTAAAAAGCAAGAGAGGCCTGGCCGGTTTGGCTCAGCAACTGGAGTGTCAGCCCACAGACCAAAGAGCCTCAGGTTCCATTCTGGTCAAGGGCATGTACCTAGGTTGTGGGGTTCAGTCCCCAGCCCTGGTTGGGGTTGTATGGGAAGGCAATCAATTCATGTCTCTTTCACACTGATGTTTCTCTCCCCCCCTCCCACTCTAGCTGAAGATAAATGGAAAAATATCCTCTGGTGAGGATTAAAAAAAAAGGTAAGAGAGAAGTACATGCACTCTTTGGTCAGGTGACGCTGACATGAATAGCCAAAGATGTGTAAGAAGCAAAGGCATAGCACCCGTATCAATGGTCACAATAGGCTATGGGTCAGATGTGGAGGAAGAGCAGAGAGGAGGAAGAGATGCCTGCAGTTAGTGTCTGTTCATGGTGTGTGTGTGTGTGTGTGTGTGTGTGTGTACTTGCATGCATGCGCAAATGCTACCTCTATCTTCACACAGACGTACACACTCACAAACATGAAGTCACCAGGCACGTGGGGCCACCTCCCCAGCATTACTGAAGAGCAGTGGTTTCACCTTGCTTCACCTGCAGAGATTATTAAAACGAGAACCAGTCCCGCCCCAGAGTTTCTGATTCTGCAGATTTGGAATGGGACCCAGACTTTGCTTTTCTAACAAGATCCCAAGTGCTGCTCCTGCTGCTGCTGATGATGATGATGATCAGGGACCCCCTTGAAAACATTGCTCCAGAGAATCATCACTGTGAAGAAATGAATAAACTTCCCTGATACTTCCTACAGGGTGGAAGTCACTCCAGAGAAAAGCAGTCCCTGTGCTTTGCTGTGATGACTTTGAATCTGGGGCTCATATTTGGAATGACTGTTCGTTTCCTTGTTCATGGCATCTTCATATGCTCAGCTGTCTCCCTAGGTGGGGGTCATATGACCTCTTACTTCCCACCCTTCCATTGCTCTGAGGATGACCATCTCTGGGGCAGCCCCCAGAGTCTCCCATAGTTGGTGCGTGTGGAAGACATAGCCTATATTTTAAGTTCAAGCCATCCCAAACTCACACTCCAGTTTGGTGACAGTCCTAGCTCTTTCTGCATTAGACAGAAAAGTTAAACATAGCAAACATAGTGTCTTAGAAACAAATACAAGACTCTATGGCTGGGCCTACCCCTAGACTGAAGGGTCCTTAGGAGGTTTCTATGAAACATAATGTTGGTGTTATTTACAAAAGCTGTCATATAAGCAAACACTGAATGTTGTCAAGAGGACTATTTAAGAAAAAATATATAATGTGGTTCTTCTTTTAACACATTCCTTGTTTCTACATTCTTTATAAAAAGTAAAAATGTAAGCTAAAATTCCAAATATTACTTAAAAACACCTGGATCTGGTATTCTTCCCACCCTTCGGACACTGTAGAGCAGTGGTTCTCAACATTCCTAATGCCGCAATGCTTTAATACAGTTCCTCATGTTGTGGTGACCCCAACCATAAAATTATTTTCGTTGCTACTTTATAACTGTAATTTTGCTACTGTTATGTCTTAAGTGACCCACAGGTTGAGAACCGCTGCTGCAGAGGTTTTTAGTCCCATGATGGCCAAGACAAGGAAACCCAGGAGGAGCAGCCACATCAGCAGCACCTTGCCCAGTCAGCAGGGTTTCTGAGTTACCGAGTGGCCATTTACACAGAGGCTGTCCTGGTAAGATCCCTCTGCTCCTCTCCTTGCAGACTAGGGATCTGGAAGGTTCACAGCTTGGAGAAGCCAAGCCAGACTTGTACTCTCTCTGTTCTCTTCCTAAGTAAGCAGGGAGGCTGGCCTTAAGGCAATTAACATCCTTCCCAGGCCTGTTCTTCTATATCCACGCCCGTGGCCACCACCGCCCTCTCTGTCTTAAGGATACAGTCAGTGACACACTGAAAAGTCCCGCAGTACATCCAGCAGACACATATACACGGTAAGAATGGGGTCTGCATGTAACATTATGGTATATAATGACAGATCCAGGATTTCTGTGCAAAGTTAAAACAACAACATATAAACCCATTGAACTAGGATTTCTTTCTACCTTGTACTCATACTTTATTTACTATTGTTACATAATTTTATTTCTTCAGAAAACAAATAACTCTGTTTGGATGCACGTGCAAAGTATGTTCCAAAAGCTTAAACTTTTAGGCACTGATAAAAATAGAAGTGTTACTGCTCAATCTAACAAGGAAAAGTAACACCTTTTTTGACTCTGCTCCTGCTGAGAAGACACCATGTCCTTCAGGTCATTTTTTCTCATCCAATTAATGTCAAAGCACTGCTCAGATCTGAAGTCATGTTTGTTGATTAACTTTTTTTTTTTTTTAATCCTCACCCGAGGACATTTTTCCATTTTTTGTTCAGATAGAGTGGAAGGGAGAGAGAGAGAAACATTGATGTGAAAGGGACACATCGAGAGGCTGCCACCCACATGACCAACCAGGGCCGGGGACAAACTACAACTGAGGTACGCACTCTTAGTGGGAACCAAATCTGGGTCTCTCTGGACCGCAGGCCGACGCTCTAAAAGCTGAGCCAAACCAGCCAGGGCTGTTGATTAACTCTTGATTTGAATACCACAGCAATGGTAATGTAATCGTTACACAAATCAAAAGGTTTGAGTCAGGAAGAAACTGCAAATCTTTACTAAAGGTTGAATCAGGTCTTCGCAATAATTGAAACAATTTACGATTTCAAAAATCATATTCAATCTCTTTTTCAGACTCAAGAGCCAGGTGAAAAATACCTGGAAGTTATCCAAAGATGCCTTGCCTTCACAGAGAGCCAGTCTTCCTAAGGGAACCAGCCTGTCACACACCTTTGGCCTGAAAGCAAGCCCCCAAGAGGAAAGCTCCCGCACCCTACGGCTCCCCCTCTGCCTATTCCCTTTTGCACCAGAGTTTGCAGAGGACCAACTCCCAAAATATCCATACTTCTAGGGGACCTCTTGGTCTGGAAGACCTGGCAGTTAATGTCCCATCTATGGACAAATTCATGAGGAGATCAGAATAAGAAAATTCCAACCAAAAAGGAGAAGTAAGTTTTGGAAAGAAACATCAAATATCAGGGTTCGTTTCACCTTTAGGTCTAATATTTGAGGAATTACAGTTGTCTCTCGCCACTTCACACTTCGCCTTTTGCAGCTTCACTCTATCGCAGTATACTGGAAAAAACCACAATAGAATGAAGCCGCAAGAATCTAAGTGCAAAGTGGTGAGGGACAACTGTATATAAATAAAGAATACTACTTCACAAAAATGCATTTATCGCGGTAGAATCTGGAACTGATTAACCCGAATAAACGAGGGCCGACTGCATATAATCTTATTACTTGATGATTCACTCTAAAGTGTTATATTCAAAAGGTTAAGAAACAGGAAAACATCCTAAAAGTAGAAATTAAGTCTTTTGAAAATCTCTGGATCTTTTTAATCAATGGAAAAATCCATATTCTGCTGTCGTCCCTACACCAAAAACACTGTGGGTTTGATTCCTGATCAGGGCACATACCTTGGTTTCAGATTCAATATCTGGTAGGGGTGCATACAGGAAGCAACCAACTGATGTTTCTCTCTCTCACTCTCTCTCTCTGCCCCCCCCCTTCCTCTCTTTCTAAAATCAATATACTCAGGTGAAGGTTTTAAAAATCCATCTCTTTTTTTTTTTTTTTCCTTTATCTTCAGATAGAGTGGGAGAGAGAGAAACATCGATGTGAGAGAGACACATCAATTGGTTGCCTCCCACATGACCCCAACCGGGGCCTGGGACAAACTGCAACCTAGGTACGTGCCGTTTACAGGAACCGAACCCAGGACTCTCTGGTCCACAGGCTGATGCTCTAACTGCTGAGCCAAACTGGCCAGGGCTAAAAATCCATATTCTGACCAACCACTAACCTTATGGGAAACATGGCTAGTATTGACCATCTCAATGAAGTGTTGATCTGGGAAGGGAGGGGCTCCTAGAGGCAGCATGAGTTAAATGTGTCCTGTCTGCATCTCACTAGCTGAATGTGCTAGGTCCAGTTGTCTTCCATTTCTGAGTGTGTGTATTTTATCAAAAAAGAAAAAAATGGGATGTTAGTAATACTGTCTAGGGATATTGTGAAGAAAAAATAACCTAACCTATGAGGAAAATGTTTGGAAATAGTCAAGTGCCATCTTGTGGCTCCCAGTCCAACTCAGTTCCCCTCAGACAGATAAGATAGGTGCTGGCAGCAGAGCCGCCAGGCTACAGGTCACCCGCAGCCCATGTGGGCACCACCTCCCTCCCTCTCAAGAAGGTTCCACACCTATGCCTTTCTTTGATACTTTCCAATCTATTAACTAGCAGGAGGCTCTAGGACATAAAAGAACAGTATTTATAATTATAGTCATAAGGGCTCACACCTGGCTCCTTAACAAACACATGATCTAGTAAATTATTGTCTAGCTCTGTGCCTCAGTGACCACCAACAAAATGGACATTCAAGTAATAACATTTCAAAGATTCCATGAGCACTGAATGAAAGTTTGTGAGTCAAACACTGACCATTTAAAACCACAGACATAGGTGTGTGCTACTGTACAGCAGCTCTGGGATGTACTACTGTATCTCAAATGAAAATGATAGGTTCATCTAACAGTCATCACTTCTAACCAGAAATCGAATGGATGATCATGACCTACCATTATCTCCCAGCTTCCAGAATCAGTCCTGCTTCTAATTTTGAATGACTGTTAAGAGAACCATCAAGGGCTCCAGCCTCAGCCCGCTGTGTCCCAGTAGAAGTGCTTCAGAATGTCTTTGTTTCTATCTTATACCTTTCTATCTTACAGAAACTTAATTTGCTGTAGGATTTTTTTACATTTCACCCAAAATCTGATCTATTCAAGTTTCTTAAAAGAAATGCCTCTGGGCTCCCCCTCCTTCTCCTGTTACGCATTTGTTTTGTGTTTGTTCTGTAGTTGAACGGACACACATCCCCCTCTATATGGCATGACCCCTGCAGAGCACCTTCATACCAGAAAGGAGATGGGCACCAAGTCCTCGACTCGACCCCTGAAGAAAGACTGGTTCTGCTTTGTTGTGTCACTTGAACATCTGCAACAATGACCCTACCATTTCCCTTGGGAAATTCTGCCAAATTCTAAAATGTACTACTCTCAGGAGCCTTTCCTTGATATCCTGTTACAATATCCCTTTCTAAAATTCCAGCTCATTATCCTAAGAACTAAGTTTGCTTCTTAGCTCCATGGAATTAAGTTATTCAGAGAAATGGAAGACAATGAAATCCTCTCCCAGAAACTCTCAGCTAGGCGGCTAGGCAATGTTTGGTTGTTCCATGCACTCATGTCATCATTCTTTACTGTTTATTTACTTTTTTTCTCCAAAACATTTGGTCTCCGACTGTTGTTTCGATTTTTTTAACATGGCTCCTTGCAGTTTGTTCCCATTTCATTGTTCTTGGATGTCACAGAATCAAAACAGAAGACTGTATTTATGATGCACTTATACACATTTGTCTTTTGATATTTTTGCTAATTTTCATTATAAATCTGATTACAGTCTTTTAGACAAATCAGAAATGACAAAGAAATATAAGTTAGAAATATATCTATATCATCTCCTAATGTTAAATAGAAACACCATCATTTGAAAGGAACAGAGCAGATAATTAATAAGCACCTGGAGGACCCACTGCATTAGTCCACTCTCCTAGTTAAGTATGAAATGAATTCATCCCCCACTGCTAACTCCTCAAAACTGTTATCAGTGGGGCACTAGCTGTGGGCAGCTTCAGATTTGGCCAGTTAGGCAGAGAGCAGAATTAGATACACAGCCTATTTATGTAGACGTAAAGTAAAATATAAATAAATGAGAGAGTTCAGCTAGTTAGTACAGTTATGGAGATCTTTAAAATTATTAAACTTTATGCCTGGCTGGTGTGGCCCAGGGGTTGAGTGCTGACCCATACACCAAGAGGTCACTGGTTCGATTCCTGGCCAGGGCACATGCCCAGGTTGTGGGCCCCAATCCCCAGAGAGGGGCATGCAGGAGGCAGCCAATTGATGTTCTCTCTCATCAATGTCTCTATCTCTCTCCCTCTCTCTCTAAAAATCAATAAAGGAAAATTATTTTTAAAAAATAATAAAACTATTAAAGTATCAGGGAGTGGCTTGATTATGGTACACTGCTGGTAAGACAAGTCTGAACTAAATCCTCTTCAGGAAATGTGTGCTGGATAGTATCATGGTCTTTCCTGAGCCAGCCAGAAAGAAGATGCACTGATAATGTTTTTATCCCCTCAAAAATAAAACCAATTCCAAAAATCCATATAAAACAAACTGAAATGAGTTAAGTTCAACTACACTGTCTCACAGCCCTTGTAAAATATTCTAGCCAGTATCTGTTTCCTTCAAGAGTGGTTCTAAGCAATCCTGTGACCCACCAAAGGATCAGGTCATCATTCAATGACAGTGACAAGGGCTGTGGGTGCTGAGATTTTTGTGTTTTAGTGGCTTTCACTGTTGAATTCCAACACCTAGAACAGTGTGTAGCATGCAGTAGGCACTGAATAAATTTTTGTGTATGTGTGGAAACAATGACGAAATGAAGAAGGAAGGAAGGAAGGACAAATATTCTTTGAATGAATGACTCCAGGGATTCATATGTTTCTCACATCCTCTGATTTTCTTAAATTCTTTATAAACTTATTTTATTTTTTTGGTTAATTCTCACCTGAGGATATTTTTCCATTGATTTTTAGATAGAGTAAGAGGGAAGAAGGGAGGGAGAGAGAGAGAAACGTCAATGTAAGAAAGACACACCGATTGGCTGCGTCCCACATGACTGCAATGGGGGCTGGGGATCAAACCTGCAATCCAGGTACTTGCCCTTGACCGGGAACAAACCAAGACCCTTTGGTCTGCGGGCCGATGCTCTAACCACTTAACCACAGTGGCCAGGGCTAATTTTGTTTTAATATCCTGTCAAATATAACTTCTCATTAATAATTACAACAGTTGCAACTGTAATATTTGATCTGATTGTATTTGATGTTGATATGAATTTTTCTAGCAAACCAAATAACCGAATAATATCTGACCAAATCCAACTAAAGACACTTTTTGTTCAATAGACAGCATTTTTCTCCTTCATAGATTATGTTATGGGCAGTGGTGTTTTTATGTTCAGTGACTTGGAAAGGATTCTCATGTCATGCCTACATGGCAGGCGCAGATACATACATCATAGGTATTATATAATTTATCTCAATTGAGAATAAAATAGCACAAAGTAAACAAAATTATTTTTCTCAAAAGGCAAAATAAAGAGCACAAATAAGTTTTAAAATATAAAACACACTAAACTTGGAACTTCTAAATGAGAACTACTGCTGCCCTTGGAGAGGGTAAATTTAATTCTTTTCTGAATGACCAAATGTAACCTCTTTTTCCAGTTAACTGATTACTGTTCCCAAGAATAGTCCCTCTTCTAATATTTAAGAAAACAGCATGTTGCCCTGGCTGGTTTGGCTCAGCGGTTAGAGCTTCAGCCTGCGGTCCAGAGAGACCCAGGTTCGGTTCCCGCTAAGGGCGTGTACTTCGGTTGCAGTTTGTTCCTGGCCCTGGTTGGGTCATGCGGGTGGCAGCCACTCGATGTGTCCCTTTCACGTTGATGTTTCTCACCTCTCTCTCTCTCTCTCTCTCTCTCTCTCTTTCTCCCTTCCACTCTATCTGAACAAAAAATGAAAAAATGTCCTCAGGTGAGGATTAAAAAAAATAATAAAAAAAAATTTTTTTTAAAAGAAAACAGTATGTTTGTTACACATTAAAAATGGAAGAGAGCCCTGGCTGGGTGGTTCAGCTGATTGGAGCATCATCCTGTGCACCAAAAGGCTGTGGGTTTGATTCTTGGTTGGGGTGCATAAAGGAGGCAACCCATCGATGTCTCTCTCTCCTTCCCTCCCCACCTCTTCCTCTCTCTCTAAAATCAATTTTTATAAAAACATATTCCCAGGTGAGGATTAAAAACAAGAAAATGATTTTGACTCCAGCCTGCAGTGCACACCCTGTCCTAGTCATATAGAACGTTCTCCTCCCACAGCTCCCAGGAAACGGGTCACACCCACGCAACCTGATCCCAGCATGTGAGTCAAGTGGCGGGAGTCTCCCCAGGAAGAACCAGGCCGTGCACGAGGTCTGTGGTGCAGGTGTACTTGTGTATGTGGTGTGAACTGTGTTTTTAAAAGGCCCTATGCCTGCAGATATTAAGCAGCTCCCTGGATTCGTCTAACAAAACAGAACCAGCAACATCCCATGGACTGAGAGGTCCCAGTTCGATTCCCGGTCAGGGCACATGTCTGGGTTGCAGGCTCGATCCCTAGTAGAGGCAACCTGTCAATGTTTCTCTCTCACATTGATGTCTCTTCTCTCTCTCTAAAAAAAAAAAAAAAAAAAAAAAAAAAAAAATATATGAAAAAAACCAGTATCAGAAATGACTATCACCCCCCTTCCTGTGATTTACATAGCCAAGAGCAGCTCACATTCCAGAACCTGGTAGGTGGCAGAGGAGAGACACCCTCCCCCAACACCCTTTCATTTGAGTCCTGAGGTTAACTTAGTCTTCTGTTTGTGAAAGACCTCCCAGAGCTCTCAAACACCCCAACTCCAGGAGGCTGCACATTGGGGGGACAGAGTGCGCTTGCTGGGTGTCAGGCACAATGCTCTCACTGAGCGCACTCTGTATAATGTGTCCTTGCAACAACTTTATGAGTCTTATATCCTGTCTCTTACTTGAAAAAATTGGGGTCAAGAAGTTGAACTTCATTGACCAGACCCCTGGCTAGTAGGCAGTAAGGCTAGGATTTGAACCCAGCCCTGAATCAGAAGCTTGAGTTCATTCCAGTGCAACATCTGGATTCAGTCCCTGCCTGGCCTGACACTGTGTGCTCATTCTGTGTTTCTGGAGCTCGGACCCATGCAGCCTGACCAGCAAGGCCTGTGCGCTCCTGGCAGATCACGCTGAGACCCAGTCTCTGTGCTGACTGCTCTCTGCACCACAGCCTGAAACCCAGCCTTCATGCCCAAGGTCTGATACCTTTCTCTTCATCCACATTTAGGTACCATCCTGTGGCAACAATAGAAACCCTATGCTCTGAGCCTTCCAACCCCACCTTCCCAAAACTTCTTTGTACATTACTTTTTATACAGGGGTGGAAGTTGAAAAACCAGGCCATAGCCCTGTGCTCTTATAACCTAATAAGGCATTACTTCTACTGTAGTTGATTTCCAGGGACTTAACTCCAGATTCCTTACCACACTGACCTGTGACCATAAAGGCCACGGTCCCATTTCCCTGTGTGAACGGCTCTTGTCTGCTGAGGACCATGCCTCCAGTAACCCTAACAGAGTAGGGTGCCACGATGATCTGGGGAAGCCAGGCCTTGAATGTCACTGAAAGGTCAGTGCTGCAATTGAGTAAAGGTGGTAGTGAATCGTGAAACCTCTGGAAAAACCTGGCCATCTCTGATGAGGGCACAGAGAATCACATATAGCAAAACCCAGTTTGGCAAACTTTTCTTTCATCTCTGATGTGCAAGGTACCAGACCAGATGCTAAAGGGAACAAAACTAGAGAGACAAGAGGGAAAAGCATGACATCTGGAAGCACTCAGACTTGTGTTCAAATTCCTGCTCTATCACTTAACAGTCATAAAATCTTGGCAAACTAAAATTTGGTTTCATTTGAAAATGGGAATAATAACTTCCACCTTTTGAAGTTGTCATCAGAGGTACATGAGAGTCTGTGACTAAAACAGTAGCACGTTGCCTGGGGGAAGGAAACTCCACAGCAGGGGCGGCTACTGTGTCAGGAGGCAGAGGCTCTGGGCTCCAGGAGGCACGCCCAGCAGCACTCAAGGCAGCGAGCAGACAGCAGGCAGAGCATGGCCACTGCGTGCAGCTGGGACCAGATGACCACAGGCAGCACAGATCAGCACCTGGAGAAGCCCATCGTTCAGGTGGATGTCTTTGCGCCTGTACAGCTATGAGCACATTACTTAATCTTTTTGTAAAGCTGCCTGACTATAAACTACTGGTAGAAAGGGTGCACACTTCATAGGGTGTGGTGAGCATTAAACTTAAAAATCCTAAGACCTAGAGAGAAAGCAATCAATGCATTTAGCTTCTGTCCATGACGACACAGTCAAGGAAGGGAAGGACACTGAGGAGCAGGGATGAGACCTTAATGCAGCACTGGTGAAGACAACAGAGAGTCTGCAGCTGATGGCGGGGAATGGTGCGTTAAGCAACCTAAGTGGGACTGGATGGTGGGTCTGGCTCACGTGGGTGACAGATTTGGGGGACACAGCTCCAGGTGTATGTTTGCTAAGGTTTGATGAGTGACCAACAGCTCAGCTCAGCCTCGCCCTCAACACCCTTATTACGTTTCAGAAATCATTCTAAGAGTTTTACGAGCAGCATCTCATTCAACCTTCACAGCAGCTCTACAGGTTTTATAGATTAGTAAAGGGATTCTCAGGGAACTCATATAACTTGGCAAAGCTCACAGTTAATACATGGCAGAGCAAGGCCTGAAACTCAGATTTATCTGAGCTTGTGCTTTCCCTAAAGTATGACACTGCTCTCTCCCACGGGAATAATTCTCCCAGGTGCAATGGACCTCATCAGGAGAAATTCTGGGTGGTCTCACATGTTAGGACCTCAATATCTATACCAACTATGCAACAATGATGACAGCACCTAAAACCCTACAAGGCTTTGCTGGGTTGTATCTGGAACCCAAAGGTGCAGTAGTAAGAGCGCTGCTAGTATGGGGTGGGCAAGGGGCCAGACCCTGAACCATGGCTCTGCATGCTGCATGATCCTGTGGCTGAGACCTACCAGGATATTTAGGATGGCGCAGAGTGGGGGTTGGGAGCACAGCTGGAGAGAATAAAACAGCATAGGAAGAATGCTTTAAGGAACAGGTAAGACCTTGTCCTGCCACCATAGAGAAGGTGGCAGGACAAGGTCTTACCTGTTCCTTAATCCAAGTGGGGAGAATCCAAGTGGGGAGACTATGAACCAGGAAAAGACGACTAAGGAAAGGTGTGCAGGTAATGTTGGAAGAACAGTGACTGCCTAGGTACAGCTCATGGCTGGGGAGGTTGTTTTGTGAAAGATCAAGTTGGGAGCAACACCCACATGATCATTACAAAGCTCCTGCTCGCTCACATCAGCTGGCCCTCATTGAACACAGAAACACCTGTCGGGGCCTTTGCCTAGCAGCACTGGTCATCTGCACTGGAAGCCCGTGCATTACTTGTTATTTCTATCATTTCAGGTGAGAAAACTGAAACTCAGAGGTTACATGCATTTCTAAGGCTTCCAAGCAGGAAGACAGCAAGCGGGGTTTGAATCCACAGGGATGGCTTAAAGTGCCTGCTTTATATTCTGTTTTAGAAGAAAACAATGGAAAGCCTTGTAAGGATGCAGATATGACACTAGACCATATTGCAAGAAACAAGGGGGACGGGACCAAGGAGAAAATCTACCCAGTTAGAAGAAACAGATTCTATAGGTGACTTTGAAAGGCCCGGGAGGCTGCAGCAACCCTGGGGTCTCACCTGACAGGCTGGATGCACAGCAACAATTTGGACTCAACCCAAAGAAGAGATTTAGCGGCAAGAGGTTGAGTGTGGTTGGCATGTGTTGAGCTGTAGGTGTCCATGGGCATGTTAAGTAGAAATGTCCTGAAAGGGGTGAATGTGACTGTTTGGCAGACAGGGAGCTGAGCTTTGGCTATAAAGGCGAGAGTTAAATCATGGAATGAATACCAGCCCTAACAAGTCCCTACATGAGGAGAGACAAGGACAGTGCCTTCAATACAGCACCCTACACTCCCATACCCTTCAAATCCCTTCACATTTATGAATCCAATACTTGCTCTGAATATGTGACTTGACCATTCATTTAAAATCGGGCTTTCCAATTAATATTAATAAGGGTTGAGATGGGGGGCAGATGATGGAAATTCCAACATGTTAGAAAGAGATTTATGAGATATAATGCGGAGTTTAATATGAAGTCATTTTCAACTTCCTAGAAGAAGGGCATACACATTTGATTCATGCATAGGCCTACTTTGGGTGGAAGAATTTTATTTTCTCAACTCCAAATAATCAACTTCTCTGGCACTATTAACTAGGAATAAAAAGTATGGGTAAAAAAATCCACTTCCAAAATACAGAAATTTAATTTCCATACATGTTAGTGTACAGAATAAGTGAGGTGCCCTGGCCAGTGAGGCTTGGTTGGTTGGAGCATCATCCCATACACCACAATGTAGCAGGTTCGATTCTCGGTCAGAGCTCATACCTGAGTTTCAGGTTTGATCCCTGGTGGGGGCACGTGCAGGCAACTGATCGATGTTTCTCTCTCACACACTGATGTTTTTCTCCCTCTCTCTTCCCCTTCCCTTCCTCTCTGTAAAAAATAAAATAAAATAAAAAAGAATCCACAAGGTGAGTGGAATGATCATCAAGAATGGTGGCAGAGAGAAAGGGTGAGCAGGGAGAACTGCGTGGGAACATCTCTGACTGAAACACAGACTATTCTATTCAAGGTCCAGTTTACCATGTGTAGACCAAGTCATAGCCTATGAAAATTATTTGTGAATTTCTTACCTTGAAAAATAGGCAAAGGCATTAAAAATCACTGTGTAGCCTGGCCAGTGTGGCTCAGTGGTTGAGCGTCAACCCTGCACCAAGAGGTCGCTGGTTCGATTCTTGGTCAGGGTACATGCCCAGGTCGTGGGCCCAATCCCCAGTGGGGGGCGTGCAGGAGGTGACCAATCGATGTTCTCTCTCATCAATGTTTCTATCAATCTCTCCCTCTCCATTCCTCTCTCTCTAAAATCAACAAAGAAAAAAATCAAACTTTCCCAACAAATTTCCCCATTTCTAAAAAAAAAAAGAAAAAATCACTATGTAACACTAAACAATCAGAAAAAAGTTTGTAAATCATATAGTGAATAATACACTGACAATGGAGACCAGTGGCAAGTCCAAATGGAAAACCATACCAGAATATCCTGAAGAGGAATCCTCTTTTCCATTTTTTAAAAAATTTTATTATTTTTTGTCATCTTTACTGATTTACTGGGGTGACATTAGTTAATAAAATAAGTTTCAAGTATACAAGCCTACAATACATCATCTGTGTACTGTGTTATGTGTTCACCACCCAAGGTCAAGTCTCCTTCTGCCACCATTTATCCCCCCTTTACCCTCTGCCACTCCCCTCCCCCTTTCCCTCTGGAAATCACCAGTTGTCGTCTGTGTCAATGAGTTTTTCTTTAGCTTAATCCCATGATTTTCATCACTCCTGTCTGATACTGACCTTCTCTTACTGGAGGCATCAGCCTTGAGTCCCTCTCACAATACTTTCGCATCCCCTCTGCCTCTAAATCAGGCATCATATGTTTAAGGAATTCACACTCAGTTAATTATTAGCCTAAGTAAAAGTAATTATGAAGATAAATCTTCATAGGGAAGAGGGGAAACAAATAGCCCATTCACAAGGCAAACAGAAACGGCTAACTCCTGAGTTCCTCCCAGAACAGGCCTCCTTTCATCGACACTATATGTAGTGCTTCAACATAAGGAAGATGAAATAATTCTTGACTGCTGTGTCTCTCATCAGCCAGGACCAAAGTCTCAGGCTCAGTGACCAATGTTAGCTCTGCTGTGTCCAGTGACACGATGGCACCCAACAAGCACCATGCAATGATTCCCAATTAGCTGCAGGTGACGGATGAGACATAAAATAATCTGATCCAATTATCTTTGATGTGTTATTTCGTAAAAGATAGTAAGAATTGTTCCTGGAAAAATGAGCATGCACTTGACTATCCATCAGCACCAGTGGCGTGGACATTCTGAACCTGTACACTCACCCAGGTCTGGGTGGGCCACAAAGAGTCGGTGGCCCGGTCCCAGGGCTGAAGATCACCTTCTAGGTGGTGCTGCCACCAATTCTCTGCGTCTCCTCCCTGCCTCACAAAATGAGGCACACACCTCCCATTCCTTAGCAGGTGTGCAGCTTAGCGAGCTCACAAATGGGAACGCTTTGTATTCAGGCTGGCTTCATGCCACTGCCATTGCCAACTGCTTCTCTGCTTGCTCCTCTCTCACTTCTCACTTGAACTATTTGCAGCTCTTTTGCCTGCAAGCTGTCATCAAGATCGAGACAGATTCACCTGTTCAAAGCCAAGTGCTGCCATGTCTGACCTGTGCGCAACAGTCTCCAGCTACAGCTGGGAGCCATTCCCCATGTGTGAGTGAGTCCTGACAGCTCAGCCTGGCACTCAGAGCCATTCAACATGTTGGTCCTATGCACCTGTTGTCTTTCTCTTCCACTCTCTGTCCCCATACTCCAGCACACTGAACCATACTTGTGGTTTCTGGCATGCTCCAATCTTCCGCATGCTCTGCAGTACCTTTAGCCCATATGTCCCTCCTCCAATAAGGAAGGCAGAATCTCAGTTGGACCATTTGCATGAACTGGATCCTCTTTGCTTCTCAGTTAGAACTATCTCTTGCTGCCCCAAGTCATACAGTCCTTTATCAATTCTTCCACAGGCATGATGGCCTTCAATCTATACTAGAAATCACATATCTACATACATATGTATGTACCTGTTGGAAATGTATGTGTGTGTATGTGTGTACAGATGGCAACAGACCGAGAGTTTCCTGTATTTGCTCCATCATATTTCTTCAGTTGTTAGCATGGAGCCTTACATATTCACATACAACTATTTATTCCCTCTGAAAGCACGTTTGAGTCCCGACCACGTGCAGACATAGGAATGGAATGAAAAGGAAGGGAAAGGAAAGACCTGTCATTTAATCATAGATCAGTCACACTGAGGTCAGACAAAAAGGTGGCAAATGGCAGAGAAAAATTACACCAATCTCCCTAATTGGTACTCAGTGTGTGCAAGCATTCTTTCACTCAGCACTAAAGGGACACGACAGACAACAGGCAATCAAGCGAAGCCGTTCATAAAGAAAATATGGCAGACCTCTGGATGCCCTGGAGCCCTAGCCAGCTCCACCAGGACTCAAGGCCACACACCCTCTGGGCCAGTTCAAAGGGTGCAGAGACAGAACAGAATGTACCACACAGCCCTGAGTGTCATGTTAATAATAACCTATCTCTTTTTAAAATTATCAGAAGCTTGGCCCATTTCATTTTTCTTTCCTTCCTGGTCATTTTGTTGACTTTATTATGTCAGAATACACAAACTCCTTACCAATGCCAAGAAGGCCGCAGCTCTCCCTCCCTTCCTGCTTCCCATGAGAATGATGCAGAGAAGAGCAGCCATGTGGGTGGGCCGCCTGGCTTACAGACCCTGTGCCTCCATGTGCTTGCGTGTGAGAGTGTGTGTGTGTGTGTGTGTCTGCTGCTCCCAGACCATTGTGTCTCATCTTTAAGTAAATCATGCCCAGCTCCTCGGCCCTTGTGCCATCAGGCTCAGCCTCTACCGCAGGCATCTTTGGGCTTTGGGCCAGATCCCACCCCCTCCCCCATGACTGTATCACCATCTCTCTAGCCCCAGGCCTCTCCTCTCATGTACTCATTCTTCTCTCTTCCTCAGTCACACACTTCCAGTCTTACTTAAAACTTCATTCACACCAATAGCTGTTATCTTTGCTATGGTCTCCATTCCCAGCATCCCATGCCTAGCCATTGCCATTTGTCTTTTCTCCTCTGCCCCAATGCATCTCAAGCCCCTTCTCCCTGGGACCGCCAGGCTGCTGGCCTTCCTGCCCTGTCAGTGTCTCTCACTTCTATCACTCCTTGCTAGGTTACTGTGTCTTCTCCCTTCAAAGCTCTCTTGTCTCTACCATTCTGCTCTTCAGTGATGACCAATGAACACTTGAGCCCTGGAGAAATCAGCACCTATGGCTGCCTTCCATCCTGACACCACCAATGGATGCTTCTCTCTGTGGCCACTGCTTCACTTGTGTTCTGGGTTCCTCTCTCCCCCCTGCTCTGCAGCCCTCCAATCTTCATGCTCACAGGCTAGGTTATTTCTCTTCTTTAAAAAGAAAAACAGAGCCCTGGCTGGTTTGGCTCAGTGGTTAGAGTGTTGGCCCTTGAACCAATGAGTCGCGGGTTTCAATTCCAGTCAAGGACACGTACCTCAGTTGAGGTTCATCCCCAGCCCTGGTGGGGTCGTGTGGGAGGCAATCAGTCGATTTGGCTCTATCACATCGATGTTTCTCTCTCTCTGTCTCTCTCTCTCTCTCTCCCTCTCTCCTTCCCACTCTATCTGATAATAAGTAGAAAAATATCCTAGGTCAGCAATAAAAAAAGAAAAGAAAAAGGAAAACAGAAACCTCAGAGGGAGGGTAGGAAGAGATAAACCAAAGAACTTATATGCATATATGCATAATCAATGGACACAGACAAGAGGGTTAAGGGGGTTGGGCTGGAGCAGAAAGCAGGGCATCAAGAGGGAAAAAGGAGGGACATCTGTAACAAAAATAAATAAATTTTAATAAATAAAAAGAAAAACATTGCAAACCAACCTCAGTGCCATCTGTATCCCCCTCCAGCTACCACTGACATGACAGAACTCCTAGAGAAGGTAATTCATGCTCGCTGTCCCCAACCCCCTTTTTCCTCTCCTCTCCCACCACCAGCTTTATCTCTATCATCACTGCTGTGGTCAAGGATGGCAATGACCTGGACATGACCTAATCAGGGTCATGCTCGGTACTCTCCATTCAACCATCTGCAGCATTCAACACAGTCTTTCTCTTCACCCTGTTTTAGTCTGCCTTCTACCCCCAACACTGCCTGGCAAAGCCCTTTAGCTGGGAACTTGTGCACTCGCAGTCCCCAGCCTGAAGTGCCATGCAGCTCAGGTTCTGGACCACCTGTCTCCTTTATGAGCGCACTCCTTGGACTTAACTGCCATCTGTACTTCAATAATTACAAACGTTCAGCCCTGGCCGGTTTGGCTCAGCGGTTAGAGTGTCGGCCTGCGGTCCCGAGAGACCCGGGTTCGGTTCCCGCTAAGGGCATGTACCTCGGTTGCAGTTTGTCCCCGGCCCTGGTTGGTTGTGCGGGTGGCAACCACTCGATGTGTCCCTTTCACATCGATGTTTCTCTCTCTCTCTCTTCCTCTCTCTCCCTCCCACTCTATCTGAACAAAAAAAAAATAATAATAATAATAATTACAAACGTTCATTTCTAGAACCACTGTCTTTTCTGAATTGCATATTCAGCTATGTACTTGATTTCTTCATTCAATACAGATGGACATCTCGACTTAACCCGTCTAAAACAAAACTCCTGGATTCCTTTCCAAGTCCTCTCCATTCTGCTCAGGCAAAATCTCTAAAGTCAGCCTTGATGCCTCTCTTTTCTCAAGGACCTTGACGAGTCAATCAGCAAACCTTATTGTTCTTCATTACAAGTGTTCCCAACCACATCTTCTGTCTCCACCAGGACCACCCTAGTCTGAATTGGTATCACCTCTGGCCTGTTACCGAAGCAGCCTCCACATTCACTTCTCTTCCCATACTTGCCTGGCCTCTCCACCTGCAACCAGAGTGATCCTCTTAAAATGCCAACCCACTTAGATCACCTCTCTTCCCAGAGGTTCCTGGTAGCTTCCATCACACAGCAGAGGCCAAAGCCCTCACTCTGGCCACATGCACATCCCTAATGGTTTGCTTCCACTCCTGGCCCATTTACTGTTTCTTGCACCTGCAGCCACGGCCCAGCCTCCAGGCTTTGCAGCTCTCCTCTCCCTGCCTGGTGTGCTCCTGCCCGATACAGCAAGCCCACTCAGCAGTACTGCTTTCTAAACTCAGCCTAGAGTCACCTATGAGCTAGACCCTGACAAACTACCATATTCAAAATAGTGCCTTCTTCCCTCAACCCCCAGCTCTTACCTTTCCTCTGTCCCGCTTCGGCTTTCTTCACAGACTTATACCCACCTAATGTCATACACATGTATGTTTGTTTACTTGTCTATTGTCTGCCCTCCCAACATACACTCTCTATAAAGGCAGAGGTTTTATTTTCTACTCTGTTCTTAGAGTTAATATGATCATTAAGTTTTTTCAAGCACAGGAATGAATTATGCAAAATGGTAATATTCAGTCATTGAGGGAAAAGCTAAATACTAAATGAAAGAAAACAGTGAGAAAAGAGATTTCACATAAGGATTAAATAAAATACATGCACTGGTCAATGAAATGTTTGGAAACAACAGAGAACAATATGGAAAATGGACTGCCATAGAGACCCTCCTGGTCCCATTATACTCCTACAACAGTTGGAGGCTATATCGTTGTACAGATACGTGTATGCCAGAGGGAGTGACGTTTCCATCAAAAAGTTTCCATCTCCCCTGAAGTGGTCTTTCTAAGGCTCAGCCCTCTTCCTGGCATGTTAGACCTGGAACCAGTACCTAGACGAGGCAGGAAGCCACTTGAGTCTGAACAGGGCCAACAACCAATGTGCTGGTCTGTGACCTGCCTCAGGAGAAGGTGAGGGGCACCTTCAGGCCCACAGTGTTCTGAGGAGCTGTGTCAGAGTGTGGCACCAAACCCTTCACTCCAGTTTGCTGCAAGTTTGAAAAATCACTAAGGAGTGAATTAGATTTTAACCAGAGAAAACACTGGAAGAGACAATGCCGTCACTGCTCTGTGAGCATCGAACTGCGGGACTCCCAGAGAGTACTGCTTCTCACCACCCACAAGGATGTGACTGGGTGGAAACCGGTAGTCATGTTCTTTTTGGTATTTTAAACCTTTTTCCTCTCTCATTAAAATAAAAAATATAACATGGAGTTCTCTTGGAACATTAACCAAGTAATTATGAAATGAGTGCAGAGAAATGACATTCAGCTCTGTACATTATACATTCGTATGAAGGGAAAGGCGGAAAACACATTCAAAATGCTCAAATGTCATAATTTAATTATAATGTAAACTGGGTTTTCTTTCTAAAAATTTTAGGTGAATCAGAGAAAGGAGCATTTTTAAATACTGTTAAACTGTGAAAACCATTAGCTTTTACTTTCAGTAATCCCAAATTGTATTTATATACTAGATGTGGGCTTGATGTGATTTCTGAGGCTAATGGAAGTAGTCTGAGAAAGAAGGTCTAGTGTGATTAAAGTTTATGTTTAAAATACACAGGAAACATTAACACTGGCTGTAAAATTGCAGTACAGGATGTCTTTAATAGTGTCATTTTGCATATACATTTTTAAAAGTCTCCTTACAACCAGTCTCACAAAATTCCTGAAGCTTACCACGGTGACATAGGGAAAAAAGATAAATATATCTTTATGTGCAAATACCACACAGAGTAAGTCAATGGGAAGACTCAAGCCAGAGCCCTCAGCTGGGTCAGGAGCCGCTCCATCAGCCAGTGGGGCGTCCATGTGGAGAGCTGTGACCCCTACTCTGTGCTCCACAGGGGCTGCAACCAGGAGAGCTGATCACAACGCAAGGAGACACTTCAGTACTGTCCCAGGAATAGGAAAGGTGCTATGAAAGAACAACAGGGCATCAGTGCACTGGAACAGGTGGTGATGGGACTGGGGAGCACTGGAGGGTGTCACCGTGACTGGACATTTAAGCCTAGTCTTCAAGAATGACTGGGGTTCAACTGGGCTGACCTGTTTGGAAAGAATTTAAGGAAGGTGTTTTAGTAAGTGTGTGTATATTTCGGTCTGTGTGGTGTGTGTGCATGTATATGTGTGATAAGTTGTGTGGCATGTGCACGTACATGTGAGTATGGACCTGTGTGGACATTTATGGTGGGTGTGTATTATACAGTGGAGATATGAAGGTGAACTGTTTGTTTGGGAACATCAAGCAACTGGAGCCATGTTATGCAGAAATTCTTTTTTGGAATCTATCTGAAAGTGCTGGGTGACCCTAAACAGAACACAGTGAATTTCTTTCAGCCCCACTCAGCATTCTGTGGCTTCTTCACTGTGAGCTACCTCTGGTCATAGGGTGCTAATCTCCCACCTGTGTGATGCTCCAAGCATCAGGACCCCCATAGGGACACTTGCTGGTCTAGCTATTTTGGACGAGAACAGCGAAGCCTGCAGGAGTCAGTGGTGCCCTTGAGGCCACAGAACTGAGACATGGGCTCAGACACTGGACCAGTGTGCTTCCTACTGCACGGAACTGACGTCCAGGAAGCCCAGACATTGCTCTGGCAGTTCCTCATCCCTCCTCATGTCAACTGTCCCATGAATATTCTCCACTCACAAACTTAATGCCCTTCTCTTTTGACTGGAAGATAAATTCCAAACAACTTAGCACGGGATCATGTCCTTCATACCCTCATCTTAGCCAATTTCCCACATCTATCTTCCACACGTCGTCAGCACATTCCCCACACCATCACGCTTCACTCTCATATCCCCAGTAGACAGAGCTCTCTGCCTGGGCAGAGCCCTGCTTGTTCTTCAGCACCTTCCCAAGCGATGCCCGTCCCCATCCTATGCCATGACCTCCCCTCTCCAGCTGACAGTTCATGCCTCCACCATGGTTTCTGCTAGCTCAGGCAGATTTTACGCATTTGTGTGCTTGTGTCCAGGGACCCAAGCCTGAGGTTTCATACACAGCAATGTCTAACACACAGTGGGAGCTCAGCGTCTATGTGTTGAAGAAATACAAAGTCTTTCAGGCTTCCTTTGAAAATACGAATACTTCTCTTCATTAAAATGTGTCTATAATTAAAGTTAGAAAAATCTGACCACCGTGCCAGTAAGCCACACAGTGACAGCAGTGCACACTGCATTGTCCACAGACAGCCTTCACAGGTGGCTCTCAGAGCCCTCACCCCCCACCCCCTCTGGATACCAGGAGGCTGCCCTTCCCCTCTGATAGCATCCACTAATCCACTATGAGCAGGTAACTAATCCAGTACTGCTATAATTTAGCTGAGATATAGGTTATTAGTACCTAATTGAGGTTTTTCTATTCCTCTTAGCAGAATTATTTAACTTCTTAGAATACAGATGAGGCAGTTTTTGAAATTTACAAATGTATCAGGTTAATTTAAAAAGCCATCGACGCCCTGGCCAGTTTGGCTCAGCGGTTAGAGCGTCGGCCTGCGGTCCGGAGAGACCCGGGTTCGGTTCCCGCTAAGGGCACGTACTTCGGTTGCAGTTTGTCCCCGGCCCTGGTTGGTCGTGCGGGTGGCAGCCACTCGATGTGTCCCTTCATGTCGATGTTTCTCTCTCTCTCTCTCCCTTCCTCTCTCTCCCTTCCACTCTTTCTGTACAAAAAATGGAAAAATATCCTCGGGTGAGGATAAAAAAATAAAAAGCCATCGACAACTACACAGGGAGACAACATCTTTTTTTTTTTATCCTCACCCGAGGACATTTTTCCATTTTTTGTTCAGGTAGAGTGGGAGGGAGAGAGAGGAACAGAGAGAGAGAGAGAGAAACATCGATGTGAAAGGAACACATCGAGTGGCTGCCACCTGCACAACCGACCAGGACTGGGGACAAACTGCAACCGAGGTACGTGCCCTTAGCGGGAACCGAACCCGGGTCTGCCAGGACCGCAGGCCGACACTCTAACCGCTGAGCCAAACCAGCCAGGGTGGGAGACAACATCTTAAATCTGAGGACAGCAGACTGGAGGAATGAAGGGAATCAAGGAGAACACACCAGTGATCACTGTTGTTTGTTAATTTCCACATTTTGTTGCTCATCTTGACATCTTCCCGTTCTGAGTGCTCCTAATGCTGGGGACCTTATGCAATGATAGCATGAGCCATAGAAGAGTTTGGGAAGGCAAAATGTCACATGACCATTCCTTCACCTTAGAATGAAGTCCATTGAATCCCATCCTCTCCACAGACATGTGTAATGAATGCTATTTCCAGTCCACATTTTCCCATTCTCACCTCTTCTTCATGACCACTTCCTTCTTCTATCAGAGGTTGAAGCCTGTTTAATCCTTGTCCTTCGAGGAGCCTCCGGCTCTGCTCACTGAAATGAACACCCCTCCTGAGGAGCTCTTGTCACTTGTTGATGGCACCAAGCACTCCACTGGCCTTGTCTACTTTCACCTCACCTGAGAAACCCTGAGGGACATCCCAGAATGCTCGGTCTGTGCTCACCTCCTGCCCCCTCAGCTGGCACAGCGATCTGCACAGTACAGCTGCTCACACACACCTTCGGGAACCACTTCCACCACCTGGAATGCTGACTGGATTCCCACAGGTTGTACACGGAATCCCAAATCAGATGGAAGAAGGAAACAAGCCTCATGTAGAGAAAAGATGGCAAGAATGGAGAAAATAATGAATATCCACTGTTGTATATACCTTCATGTTTCTAAAACCTTTATTTTGTTTAACAGCAAAACCGGGTTCTTTAGAAAATAAAATTATCCAAATTCCCTACATTGATTCCTTTCTTTGAACAGCTATGAGTTAGGATTTAAATAATGTAAAAAATGAGAGCATTGTAGGATTAATTATGAAACTGTAAAGTTACTACCTCTCAAGTATTATATAAGGATAGAATATAAGTGGCTATTCAACAACTGTCTTTATAGAAAGATGCAGTTATTTATCTTTTGCAACAGCAAATGAAAGAAAAGGCAATTAAACACTCAAGATACAGTCACTGTTGTGGCTAATCTGTCTAATCTATTATGCTGTAATGTTTTGAAGAGAAAAATCAAACATATTTGTAGCAAGTTTTAAAAGCCCACTTTATAGCATTTCTCTAAATACCTTTAGAAATATATTCAATGTTACAAGTCACAAAAAGTCACTAATCATTAAATCAATTCTGCTTTTTATTTTAAAATAGAAAAGGTACTATTAATTCCAAAATGCTTTTCATATACAAAATTAAAAGCTTTTTCTACAACACTTGCTAATTAAGAAATTCCAAGTGGAAAATAAATGCAAAATTCCACCTCTACAGTTAACGAATGAGAGTGACCATGAGTAGGGGCTCTGCTACGCATTAGGCACCCTGGTGGTTCCCGTGACTACATTTCGTCTCCACAAGGATCCTAGAGTCCAGACTCATCATCCACATTTTACAGATGAAGAAACTGAGGCACGGAGAAGCAATTTACCCCAGTTCTCAGACGTAAGAAGTTGGATTATTCCCACCAGTCTGGTACTACAGGTGCCTCTTCAGTTAGTATGTTATGCAACTTCCCATTCATTAACACATTTTAATGTGAAAAACTTTAAACAAATATAAAAGTGGACAGAAAAGTATAATAAATTCCATTTACCCATCAATCAGTTACATTTGGCCAATGTAATACCATCCAATAATTACTTCTGTATTATTTTGAAGTAAAGTCCAGAAATCATATAATTTTATCCAGAAATCTTTCAGTATGCATTTCTGAATTATAAGAACTTCATTTTTAGAGAGTCATGATACTATTTGCATGCCTAAAAAATTAGCAATAATTCCTTAATGCCATGTAGTTGATACTTTAAATAGGTCAAATAGTTGACGCTTTAAATTCTAACATATTAGGTCCCAACCCTTAGTCGGATGAAATGTATTTTCTGGCTGTATTTTAGCAGCTGAGTTTCACATAAAGAAAACACTTAAGGATGGTGAGGAAAATTTAAGGGAGAAAGTGCCACCTTCAGGCAGAGAGCCAGGTCGTGCAAAAGGAATACAAATGCCACCACCTAGGACATTGCTAACGCAAGAGGACATCTCTCCTCTTCTTATTCTAATCTCATCATGTGTCCCCTTGGCCTGCTCTTGTTACTGTGACTCCTTACATAGCCTTGGGAAGCACAGGGCTGTGCCCGCCACTCAATGAGGCATACGATTCCCCAGAGGCCATCCCTGTGTTCCCTATCCCTCAATCCCAGCATCACTGTGACTGAGGTGTCAGCTGAAGGAGACAGCTCTGGGTCATCTCAGCTGTCAACTTTGACCCCAGCCACTTAAAACTGATTGTTAAGATAAAGGAAGCTATCTCTAGAGTGGACCTTTGTTTTCAGGCCTCTCATCATTTAATATTTCTTAGTATCTTGACAGATGTGACACTGTAAACCCCACTATGGGTTTCTGGTCTGGGCACAGATGCCAAACCCCCCTCATTCTATGGCTGAAATGTTTTAGGGCTAAGAGTATTTACTTACCCTATAGTTCAGGGCTATGGCTGAATGAGACTTAATCTAAATAAAGTATGGAGGAAAATAATGTCTCTTCCTTATCAAAACTCACATTTTATTGTCATGACTGAATATTCAACACAAAAGCAGCAGAAGAAGAGAGAAAGAGAGAGAGGTAGGAGGACAGGAGGAGGAGCAGGGGAGGAGGCAGGGAAGGAGGGAGGCAAAGTTCTACTGGCCACTTTTTCATGGCCAGGTTCCATTTCCCATTCATTTAATTATACTTCTACGTTTATTAGCTTGTTGGTTTCTAGCCGAGTAAAAGCCTTTACTGTATGTCCCTTTGGCTGGTCTGTGTTTATGAGGGTTTTTTACATATATCTCCAAATTGGCAGACACTGGACTCTAGGCACTGATATTTTCTTCCCTCACTTCTGCTAATCAGAGAATATAAACTGTGGAGATTAAAAGTAGACAGCTGCGCCCTGGCCAGTTTGGCTCAGCGGTTAGAGCGTCGGCCTGCGGTCCGGAGAGACCCGGGTTCGGTTCCCGCTAAGGGCACGTACTTCGGTTGCAGTTTGTCCCCGGCCCTGGTTGGTTGTGCGGGTGGCAGCCACTCGATGTGTCCCTTCACGTCGATGTTTCTCTCTCTCTCTCCCTTCCTCTTTCTCCCTCCCACTCTATCTGTACAAAAAAAAAAAATGGAAAAATATCCTCGGGTGAGGATAAAAAAAAAAAAAAAAAAAAGTAGACAGCTGCTATTAACTGACTGTACTTACAATGCTTACCTATTAAGAAAGAAGAGACCAGCATGTAGCCTAAAGTCAAGAATGGGCATAAGAGGTCAATGAAACAAAAGCTTAGCTATGGTAAATTTTATGGATAGAAATTGATAAAATGCAAAAATTAGTAAAAATAAGTATCAGGAAAGGGGGAAATAAAGAAATGATAAATACAATCATTCATAAAATTAAAAGACAGTATTAATGAACAACCAAACACATTCGTGAACTAAAGAGACGGTACTAGTTTTCCTAAAAAGGTCCTCGTACAGAAGGATGTCAAGAGTACACACTCATGCTCATATGTGTGGTTTACCATGTTTATGGATTAATGTGCTTTTTGTTGTTTGTATGTTTTTACATATCAAAGTTGCTCTTGTAGGTAAGTATTTACCTCTAAGAGAACCAAGTGTTCCAGAAACTACTTGGAGTTCAGAGGTTGGAGTATGAAAGTCTTTTATCCCCCACCAACTGCCCACAGAGCAGTCCAGAGGTAGACAGCTAAGAATCAGGTGACTTTAACCCTGGCTCTGACTCTTCCATTTGACCTTGTATACAGATGGGCAGCAACGAAAGAACTAGGAAAGATCACCAAGAGCACAGATGTGCCATCAAAGGCCAAGACTAAGATCACCCACACCCTCATCTTCCCAATTACTCTATACAGTTGCAAAAACTGGACAGAGGAAAAAGCTACCAGGGAAAATTCTGATTCATTTGCAATATGGTGTAGAGAAGAGCTCTATGGAAACCCTGGACTGCCAGAAACACAAATAATTGTCCAGAGAGCAAATTAATCCAGAAACATCGCTGGAGAAAGAAAAGACAAAACAGAAGCTGTCCTGCTCTGGGCACATCATGAGAAGACCAAGTTCTCTGGAAAAGACAGCAATGCTAGAAAAACAGAAGACAGCAGGAAAAGAGGGACCAAGGATGACATGGACTGACTCCACAGGAGAAGCCAGAGGCTGAGTCTACAGGAGCCAAGCAGGGCTGTGAGGACAGGACCCCATGGAAGTCCCTCATTCACAGGTCTCCAGGAGTGCAGCTGACTCAATGGCACCTGACACGTATGTTCCACAACCTTCTTTTCCAGCTTTCTCTCTTTAATATGGGAATGATAATGTTTCCTATGCTGGACAGCTGTCAGCTTCAGAGACACACTCTACCACAAGTGTGCGCAGCTGTGGCCACACATATGCTGCGTGTGTGAAAGCCATCTTCCCACCACCTGAGCAGCATCAGAACTATGTGACATAGAGCCCAGGTCCCTGACTCCAACCTAAAATTTGGAGTTAGAGTCCCCACAGAGATTACGGTAGCCTTCACTGTATAATGAAGCAACTGGGGCCTAATGAAATGAAGTGGCTTGCTGAACATGGCAGATACAAGACAGATATCCTAGGCTCCCCCATTTTTATTTCAGTTATATTTTATACCAGGTGCACATACCATGGCAAGGCTTCTAGTGTCACAATCTCTAATAGTTTGGGAAGAGTGAGTTTTGTTTGCATTTTAACACAATCACTGGTAATCTGTACAAAGGTAGAGGACATCTCTGTCTTTGTGGTCAATTGGTGGAAATGCTCCAACTAGCCCATGAGTGTTATCAAAAATTAAGGTCAAATTTGTTACTTTATAGAAATTTATCAGGCTTAGCATAGTAGCTGTTTAATTACCTTTAATAGGGTAAGTCATTTTGCCTTATTTATAAAAATATAACTACTATCAAATATTTGAAATGCTGTTCTATGTAATAGAAAATAGCCTAGCAGGTTCTTAAAATATATCCCTTGAATTGGACTGCATTGAACTGCTCTCATTCTAAATCTCTCCAGAGGATAAAATTAGGAATAACTGGCATATAATATAAAGTCATAATTTCACATCAAAAATATGAATAATATAATATTTCAACCATTAACACAAAACAACAAAGGAATGAGCTGCCTTGCTGGGTAGTAGGCTATTCATTTCTGGAAATATTCAAGAAGTACAAAAAAAAAAAACACCTCTCTTTTTCACAGTTAGGTGGGGTGGAGGCCAGAAGTGTTTGTACAGTACATCCTGCGGTACCATATAATAAACACAATACAATCTTTGTCTAATGACTGTGGGTCTTGAAATACTCAGGGTTAGGGGTCAAGAATAATCATGATCACCATAGTACATGGCTAATAATGAGATTATATTTTAAAACAAATTTGTTATCTATAGTGCTTTTCGTACTATATATCTAGTAGTCAATGTAAGTTTAGATTCTTTTACTAAAGGGTGAATACTCAAAATCACGGGCCACCTTCTATCCACTTACACATCAACATTGTCTAGCTAACGTCTCACACACAGTAGGTACTTCATATGCTGAATTAATATCTGAACAAGTGAATGAAAGTGTATGATTTGGAACTAAGTCTTTGGGAATTCATAATATATATTGAAATAAAATGCTAGTCTTTTAACCTGCATGCTATGAGGTTACTTTCCCTTCAAGTCCAGCTCAGGAAGTCATAATGGAATGGCAGCCACTCAAACCCAAAGGCCAGCTCCTGTGCTGAGTCCCAGGACGAGACTCAAGAGTGGAGGAGCATTCCGAAAGCACTCTCATCCTCAAAGGCTGAGCGTGCACATATTCTGTGACCCGACTACTGTACTATAATTTATGTTATGGAAACAATTAACAGTGTAAAAAGTTTTAGGTAAAATACTTGTCATTAAAAGCTTTTTCATAAAGCAAAATTTTAAAAAGCCAACTGATAAAATTACAATAGATCTTTTAGATGTATTTTTGCATAACTATAAAGTGGAATACTACATACCATGAAAAGTGATGTTACAGAAATGTACTTATTGATATAGAAATATATGCATGATGAAAAAAGTACAAAAAGAATAAAGAATGAATGTACAGTAAGATCCATCTTAATTTAAAATTATATGTGAAAAGAAAACAGCTGTGAAGAATTTTATTTATTTATTTTTGTTTTTGTTTTTTTATCCTCACCCGAGGACATTTTTTTCCATTTTTTTGTTCTGATAGAGCGGGAGGAAGAGAGAGAGAGAGAAACATTGACATGAAAGGGACACATCGAGTGGCTGCCACCCACACGACTCAACCAGGGCTGGAGACAAATTGCAACCGAGGTACATGCCCTTAGCAGGAACCGAACCCGGGTCTCTCTGGACCACAGGCCAACAATCTAACCGCTCAGCCAAACCGGCCACGGCAATTTTGAAGAATTTTAAAACAATGTATTAATGGCAGTTATCACTGAATTCTAGTATTTCCAATGTTTTAATTTTTTATTACATACATAAACATAAGCACTCTAATACTATAACTTTTCTACAGTGGGCATATACTAATTATGTAAATAAAACTGAAGTTAAAAAACCTCTCTGGCAGTTCAAAAGCAGTGGGATTGACAACATTCAGGAGAAAAGATTCTGATGCTGTTGCCACTGAAACGTGAAGCAGAGTTAGATGATAGTGCCTTCAAAAATGTGCAATTTTTGGACAATTAAAAATTAACTGTGTAGTAAATAAAGAACATTTGGCCCAAGAGACTGGTTCATTTCTCCCCATCTCAATGAGGATTAATTTCATCTTACTCAGAAGTGTAGCATTTCCCAGTCCCACCTACTCATCACTAGAAGAGAAAGAGGTCCAGAAAGGTCACGTGTAGAACAGGGACAGAGGTCTCCAACACACCACACACCAGTCAAGGTAACGCCACTTGTTAATAAAGTTGAAAAACAATGAAATTACGTCTCAAGACAGATTTTGAAAGGATACAAATGGCTGCCTAGGATGTGCTGCCATAGAAAAAGGAAACTGTGATGTCAAAAAGGACTGCAATTCTAGGTGAATTATTTGAAATTGGTGTGACCTGGGCCAGCAGTCCATCTCCTTCAGCCCTGGTGTCTTCAGTTGGGGGGGGGGGGGATATTTACTTTTGAAGGACACCGTGAGGACTGAAAAGACAGGGAGTAGGAACTTGCACTAGTGGCCCTGACACAAAGTGAACACATACAGCCAAACATCATTAACAATTGGCCTCTCCATGAATAAATCGTTAGTAAAGGAAAATTCTACAAAAGAAAAACAGATTTTTAAAAATATCTCTTTTGCCCCTCTACACTCTGAGTCTGTCCCAGGCTCTATCTGACAGACAAAGGAAAGGCCAGGCAGGATGCATAGGTTATATACAAAGGCTCATTCGTTACTACCCACCAATCAGTATTTAGTGTTTGTATGACGCCCCAATTAAAAAATCTGAGTGGAAGGGTCTGAAATCCATAAGGAACCACATAAATATCAGGAATTTAAAAAAAAAAAGAACTTAAAAACAATGTATAGAGATATAAATATAATTTTGAGTTGAGGCTCTTAGCTTGATTTGGTTTCTGAACTATTTAGATTACATACAATGCTCTCATCAGGATAGAGAGATAAGAAAAAGTCATAGTTGATGTATCAGCTTAATGTTAATTTTTTTTATCCTCACCTGAGGACACTTTTGCATCTATCTTCAGATAGAGTGGGAGGGAGAGAGGGGGGAAGAGAGGGAGAAACATCGATGATGAGAGAGACACATCGATTGGTTGCCACCCACACGACCCCAACTGGGACCGAGGACAAACTGCAACCGAGGTACGTGCTCTTAGCAGGAACCAAACCCGAGACTCTCTGGTCCGCAGGCCAATGCTCCAACCACTGAGCCAAACCAGTCAGGGCTTAATGTGCATATTTAATAAACTAAACAATAAAGTAAAATCGAAGCATTTAAGTATCAAAACAAGAAATACTGGTAGAAAAGAACCTTTTCTCAATTGACCTAATTCAACATCAGGCATCACAGCATTCTGAGTTCTACTTGTTTTCAGGTAACCTTCATAGTCCTAATATAAGTACAAGGCCCCATCAGTATTCACATACCGCACTCTGTGACTCTTCAAATGTCAATGTGGACCAGACAAATGTCCAGGTGGCATCTGCATGTGTCTCAGCCTCAGACTCTGCAGGAGCTGCTCTGCACATAAGAGAGGACAGAAGAAGTGGTTAGTGGACCTGAGAGCATCCCCTTCACTTAATGGGAATGGACGGCTGCCTGACGTGGGAGCTATTCTCCTTAATCCAGTGGACGCTGTGCACCCGGGCACTGCACTCACTGCATTTCAACTGAAAAACAGTCCTGGAGCTACACACCCACTGTAGTGCTTTGGAAATTAAGTCTGCTTTTTAATAAAAATTACAGAACAAGGTCAGGTGTGTGAAACTTGAGTCAGTCCCTAGGTCTCTGGCCTATAAAGACCACCAACAAAGGGAGATGAGTCAGAGTGAGCTCAAATGCCCAGGACATGAGTGGCCTGCTTGTCAGGCAGTAATCACTGGTGTCAACAGGAGGTTCTGGACTGCTGGTGAAAGCACTCCAGAATCAAACAGGGATCTCAAAATCAGGCTGCTGACCTAAGGCAGTCAGGACTAAGAAAAAAAGATGGGAAGAGGAAGGAAAGATGTTTCTGATATTTCCTATTTTCTAGGTTTATAGGGAAAACTGGGGTGATTGAAGAAAAGGAAAAGAATTTCTTTGGAACACAAGTTCAACTTTTTCTAACCACCAACCATATTCATTCCAAATTTAGCAGTTCTGTGGGAGGAAAAATGAAACATGAAATTCTATGCTTTCCACTTTGCATATCTTTCTTACCTCTACCTGGAATGCCCTCTCTCTCTGGGTCTTCAGAGCCTGCCCAGTCACACTCTCATTTCGTGTGATGACAGTGAAAAGAATAAGGATCTTCCTATTAAGAACAGCAAAAACAGCCCTGGCCGGTTTGGCTCAGTGGTTACAGCATCGGCCTGCGGTCCAGAGAGACCCGGGTTCGGTTTCCGCTAAGGGCATGTACCTCGGTTGCAGTTTGTCCCCGGCCCTGGTTGGTCATGTGGGTGGCAGCCACTCGATGTGTCCCTTTCACATCGATGTTTCTCTCTCTCTCTCTATTCCTCTCTCTCCCTCCCACTCTACCTGAACAAAAAATGGAAAAATGTCCTCGGGTGAGGATAAAAAAAAAAAAAAAGAACAGCACAAACAATAACTACCATTACTGTATATCTAACTGAGAAGCCAAATTCTATTAGATACTGTGAGCCCATGATCTCATTTAATCCTCAAAAATAGGAAATATAATGGTCACATTATATTGGCTCAAGATGTTAGGTAGCTCACATGGTTAGGTTAATAGGACTCAGATCAGCTCATGACTCTAGAGTTCTTTCTCTGTCTCCAGGAGGCCCTTCAATTTCTCAGACCTTCCAACACTTAAACGCTCCAATGTTTTCAAAGAAAACATCTAACCCTTGTGAACATGCTCTGGTTCACATGCAGAAATGTACCCTTTTGCAGACACTTGATGACTATCCCAGGACAATATAATCATTATTAAAATGTAGAGACCATTTAAAATCATTCAGAATCAAATTAAAATATGTACACTTTTAAAAGAAGTAATGCAGATATCAAGTTTCTGATGATTTTTAGTAAATGGGGAAAATAAAACAAAGAATCCATTAGATGATACTTCTGAGAATTTCAGGTCTTGGAACCTTACATTATAACTGAAAACAGTAAGCCTAGTTTCTACTTGGATTAGAGTGTGCTTGCCTATTACAAGTCAGAAATAAAGGTCTTAATAGTTTAAGTGGCCCAAATGGTTCCCTGACACAGGCAGAGCAGGCAAGGCCATCTGTGGTGACATGACATAGCAAACACAGTGCCTCGGTGCTGGCTTTGAACAGCTCGGCCTGAGCATCTACAGCCTTGCTTTTCCTCCCTCATTTGAATGGTTATCTGCAGAATGGGGAGAAGGGTGCATAAGACATTAAGGGCACAGAAGGAAGGGGCTAATCAGAAAAATGGACTTGGTGTCGATAACAAGAGAACTTCATGGCAAATAAACAGAAGTCATGCTCATACACATGCACTTATGTCATCTAAAATTGTCACTGCTCTCATTTTCATCCGGCTCTTATGCGAAATACTAGGCTATGACCTGTACGGATTTCTGACTTCACAGTTAAACTTTAGTTATCAGTTAGGTTGGGAAGTTGGTCTTTAAATGTATATAAATATTCTACTTAACCAATAGTTATTTGATAATGCCTTTTAAACCAATAAAATCATAGTTATTTATACATCAATATCACCACTTCTAAACATAAGAAAAGTGATAAATTTTCCATGGAAATAATAACAGCAATGCAACTACTTTATAAACCAGACTAAGTCTACAACTCAGTATTAAGTTTGGAAGCTAACATACAGGAGATGCAAGTGGAGTGATGTCAGCACCCAGGCTTGCCTTCAAGGACCCTCTGGGACACGCAGACCACAATGCAACACTGGTGTGCCCTCTTCCATAGCCTCCCAGAACAGAAATCAGATTTCTCCTTAGATACATGATTTCGTCTCATTTTAAAACTGATAGCTTCTTAATTAGTTAATAACACAGCTTATTTTCTCAAAGATAATTTTAAAAAGCTCTACCCTTTGATACAAGCTCTATGCTTATTTTGTTTTTATGCAGGTGTGTGTGGCTCTTGGTGAGAGAGGCAGGTTGAGATTCCTTATTCCCTGAGAGAGCCCATGGGGATACTTGTTTGGGCAGATAGAATCCTCCTCTGACAACAGAGTGAGACTAAACATCAAAAAGGGTGACTCTTTGGTTCCTGAACCCTAAGAAAACCCTGGTAGGTGCCACCGCCTGGCTAAAGAGGGTATATTCTACTTCATGTTGGTAGGCTGGGTGGACCTTTCTTGCATATTATAGCCTAAAAGTCTGTTTAGGCTATATAATCCTGTTTATTTATACGCCTATTTCTTAGGCTTATTCTTTTCTCACACACACTTCAAGTATAATAGTAGTATAGTTAGTTGCTCATAGCCCTAATTTTTAAAAAATGCACTATTTGCTTTTTTTCCCAGGCCAGGTGGCTTAATCTAGTGAGCTAATTTCCATATACACTTTACGAAAATTTTGGACTATGAGAGGTAAATACAAATATCTTCAAATATATGAACACATAGCCATAGCCTATGGCAACAATTATCACACAAGCCTAACAACCAGCTAGCTGCTGTGTTAACTTGGGCAGACATCCTTTTGTTAAGACTGGACTAAGAGGATGTCTTGAGCCATTGCCTGGTGCTCTATGATGGAAATTTAGTTCACTGGTACTGCCAAAGGAATGCAAGCAGGCTAATGTGAAGAGAACTGAAAATCCTCTCCAAATGGAGTGAGCAGATGACATTTAAAAGCATTTGATATCTGAAAAGTTACGTGACTTTCTTAGCATTATCTGAGATGAAAAATGAGACTTCTATGTAGATCCAATTAATTGCCTACAGAGTCAGCAATCCCCAAACCCCAAGCTCACCTGCGTCACGGCATAAACACAGCCTCACTCTAACCCCAGTGCCAATAGGGTCCCAGGAGGTAGGTCCCAGGAGGTAGAGGAAAGAAGGGAGGGCAGACAGTGAACAGAAATTTGCTCCCTAGAGAAGATCTCCCCAAATCAGGTTTAGGATCTCCAGTGGGAGTCAGGGTATTTTTGTTCTGACAAAGGCTTGGCCAACCCACCATCACCATCATACATGAGTATCATGATGACAGCCACCCAATCAGGAATTACAGTACACTGGCAAAAAGGCTCCTCTGCTCACCCTGGAATCCCTTTCTTGAACTCATTTCCTCAAAAATAAAAGAAAACCCTTTGAAAACTTATCTTCAAATCATGTTCTTTACCTCGGAGTGCCCCCAACTCATATCCAACCCCAGACTGAACAAATGTTCCTGTGTGCCCAGGAGGCAAGGCAGGGCAGGCTTGAGCTGGACAGGTCTGGAGCCCTGGCTTCTACTCAATCTGCCTTCATTTTTTAAACAGGGCTCTGTGCACACCCTCTGACAGAGAGGGAGGGAAACAGGGCAGCTCTCAGCCCTGGGTGCACATTGAAATCCTCACTTAAAACACACTGAGGTCCACCTGCAGAGACTGGTATTTAATTGGTCTGAAGAGAACCGCAGCCATCAGTAGTAGTTCTTTTGTAAATTGGGAATACCAATGGTTAATAACATTACAAAAATTTCAGGTGTACAACTTTATATAACACAACATCTGTATATGCTATTGTATGCTCATCACCCAAAGTCTAGGTTTTTTCCATGACCGTATATTTGACCCCTTTTTACCCTCTTCTTAAAAGCTCCCCAAGTGATCCTAATATGCAGCCAGGGCTGAGAACCAGTGGCTCAAAAGAAAGGCCCAAAATCGAGCTAAGAACTAGACCTGAAACAGTGTCCTGCCACTTCCTGGCGGTAGGAACTTCGCAATTCACCTAGCTCCTTCATCAGTGGAATAAACAGAGATAAAACAGTAATATGGCTGGTGCAGTCACCTTACAGGGCTACGGAGGAAATCAACATGGAAATGAAAAAAGGCCGGGTTAAAAAAATACAGCTCTGTATAAATTCTATTCTTAAGAAAAACTCTGAGAAGTAAAACTCAAAACTATGGACAAGGCACAGAAGCAACATAAGAAGTGAGAATGACTCAGAAAAAAATGGCATGTTCTTGGGTTTTGGCACAAAGCTGTGGTGGGTTTTCCATTCTTGACTATGAAACCAGCGACTTCTCATTTGAGCTTAAATCCCTTTATAAGATGAAAGTATGCTGGACTCAGGGCAGTGAGATACATAAGCCACAATTTTACAAGTTGGAACTGAAATCAGAAGACCCCAGAGCCCAAGATTCAAAAGATTTAATCCAGCAGCCACTTGCTCCCTGCAAAGGGTGACACGGGGACTCCGAAGAGTGAGAGGCAGAGCACTGAGCCAAGGAAAGACAGCAGGTCCTTGTCTGAACAAGGTCAGCTCACAGGCAGACGCAACAACAAAGGGCGGTACAGTCGCTGATGGAGCAGGAAGGAGGCCGTGCTGTCTGCTCGGAGGCTCAGTGCCCCAACGCGACAACCGTCCACGCACTGCGGCAGGTGCGCCAGGTCTCCGAGGGCCCGCTGTGCCATGACCGCTGCGGGGAGGTGCTCCCTCCCAACCCAGCAGCCTCGTGGGACTAGATGACTCCAGACACCCCCATTTGGGAAGGGCCCTAACATCACTGGCACGTGGGGTATTTAACAATTCCAGGCATTTTGTAAGCAGTCCTCCAGCTTCTACTGGGGTATCTCTTGACACGTAAGAGAGCTCGCTGCTGAGGGCCAGAGGGGCACCGCGCTGGCAATTCGCCGGCCGCCGTGGTGCAGCGCGCGGAGCAGCCTGGGCGGTGGCTGCGAGCTTTCCCCTGCCGGCGGGAGCGGGCGGCAGAGACCGCCAAAGCGGGCGAGGAATGCCACGTCACACCTCACGTGGGCGCCCGACTCCCCCACGACGGCACCCCACCTCCCCACGACCGCACACCCCTGTCCTCACGACGGCACCCGGCGTGGGCACGCCCCCACGACCGCACCCCCCGTGGGCACCCCTTCTCCCACGGCGGCGTCCCCTCTGTGGGCACCCCCTCCCCCACGGCGGCGCCCCCTCTGTGGGCACCCCCTCCCCCACGGCGGCATCCCTGTGGGCACCCCCTCCCCCACGGCGACCCCCGTGGGCACCCCCTCCCCCACGGCGGCACCCCCCGTGGGCACCCCCTCCCCCACGGCGGCATCCCCCGTGGGCATCCCCTTTCCCACGGCGGCACCCCGTGGGCACCCCCTTCCCCACGGCGGCGCCCCCTCTGTGGGCACCCCCTCCCCCTCGGCGGCATCCCTGTGGGCACCCCCTCCCCCACGGCGACCCCCGTGGGCACCCCCTCCCCCACGGCGGCATCCCCCGTGGGCACCCCCTCCCCCACGGCGACCCCCGTGGGCACCCCCTCCCCCACGGCGGCATCCCCCGTAGGCACCCCCTCCCCCACGGCGGCATCCCCGTGGGCACCCCCTTTCCCACGGCAGCACCCCGTGGGCACCCCCTCCCCCACGGCGGTACCCCGTGGGCACCCCCTTCCCCACGGCAGCGCCCCCTCTGTGGGCACCCCCTCCCCCACGGCGGCATCCCCGTCGGCACCCCCTCCCTCATGGCGGCACCCCGTGGGCACCCCCTTCCCCACGGCGGCACCCCCTCTGTGGGCACCCCCTCCCTCACGGCGGCACCCCGTGGGCACCCCCTTCCCCATGGCGGCGCCCCCTCTGTGGGCACCCCCTCCCCCACGGCGGCCCCCCGTGGGCACCCCCTCCCCCACGGCGGTACCCCGTGGCACCCCCTTCCCCACGACGGCACCCCCTCTGTGGGCACCCCCTCCCCCACGGCGGCCCCCCGAGGGCGCAGGGGCGGCAGGCACTGCAGCCCGCCCGAGGGCACCGTCGCCCGCCAGCGGCCTCCCTGCCCCGAGTCGCCCGCCCAGTGGGTCCTCGGCGGGGCCTGGGGCCGAAACGTGGGAGAGAAAACGCGGGAAGTCGGGGCTCGCACACGCCCCGGGGCCTCAGCCTCGGACACACACGGAACTTTCTGGAAACTGCAGCCGCCCTCACAGCGCTGGCCTGACTTCCCCCGAGTCCGGCCCACAGGCGCCTCGGACCTCCGGCCAGGACCCACGAGCCACCCGCGGGCGGGCGGGCCTGGTGACGCGGGACCCCGGGGCGGGCGCGCCGGAGCCCCCGTCAGGAGCCCCAGGCGGACGGGCGGCCTGGCCCTGCCCGGGCAGCACTCACCGCGAGGCCGTGCAGGGCGTCGAGCCCGCCGCCGGAGGCGGACACGGCCCGGGCGCTGCGAGGGGACGCTCGCTGCGGTCCTCGGGCTCATGAGGGCGCGCGGCGGACACACCGGCCTCGGTCTCTCCCCTGCCGCTCGCTCTTCGCTCCTCTCTGTCCACGCTGAGGTGGCTCTGGCACTCGGCACTTCCCGCGGGTCCGACGTCACTTCCGGTGGGCGGGCGCAGGCCTCCCGGAAGCGGTGGTGTGCGCTGGAGAGGCGCCGCACGTCCGCCAGGCCTCTGGCGCGGTGGAGGAGGCCGCACACGCATGCGTGCTCGGCCACGCTGGAGGGGATGGGGCGGTGCTAGGCCCGGAAGCCACGTGGAGGCGGCGTGTCAGCGGTGGGAGCCCGGCCCAGCACGACGCTCACCCGCGGTCCTTGCACAGGCGACGCCAAAGCGGGAGGTTGGCTGGCTTGGACGGAGGACGCGTGAGGTCGGCCTGCGGCGCAGCAGACCACCGTCTGCAATCGAGCTTGTCTCCGCACTCTCTCCAGGGCCAGCGACCGAAGGCCAGGCGCTCTGATGGAGGCTGTGTTCCCCCTGATACACGAGCCCGGGAGAGAAGAGGGAAGGAACACGGCCTCTAGCCCAGGAATGACCTCCGCTTCGCAAGTGAGGCCGCACCGCCTTACACAGGCTTCGGGCTATACCTTATTATTCGGGAGAGTGACGGTCTCGACACCCATAATCCACCATTCCTCAAATAGAACCGGATGCTCCCTTCCCCGTTTACCTTGCAGAGGAAAGCAACCAATGTCTCCTTGAAACAGCATCTGCACCCTTCTCTGCTGGGGACTGTATAGGATCTATGTCACTATGTCTGTATCAATACCTACAACTGTATCTCCAACTACAGTCCCTGCCCTCCCGGCTGCTAACGTTCCGGGTGCAGAAGCCATCGTAGTCCATGAACTAGATCAACTAAATGCAATTAGAAGGGATGTACTTCCTTCTCGCTTAGGCAGTGACTTCCCCATCATGGTAGGTATTCAAGCAGAACCTGGATCAGCAGATGAATACCCGGCAGGCACGTTTTAGGGAGACTTCCTGAATTAGGCGACATGCTGGGCTATATGAAATCTATGACACATCTTTATCTGTCAGATGAGTCTGATATCACAAGTGCTGAGGTCTTTGGAGCAGATATATAAGGAATCAGAAAGGATAAATAGACTGGGCAGGAGTCAGGCGCACAGCTCTGAAGTCTGAGTATGAGTCAGACAAGAAGATAAGAGGAGGACATTCTACACAGCAATTGGAGTCATGCTGCATTGCAGACCAGGGTGATGGCAATCTGCGTTGAACACTAAGTACCCTGAAAACTGTTTTGTCATCCATTTGGTAAATTATGTGCAGCAAGACCACAAACATTAGATAGTTTCTTCTGCTGTCCAGCCACTGCAAGAGGCTTACCCAGGACATGGATGCCTTGTCTGCCAAATGTGCATGTTGCCAGAGAGAAGGAATAGGAGAGACAGACAGTGACAGAGACAGAGCGACAGAGACAAAAAAGAGAAAAAGACACAGACAGAAACAGACTTTCTGTCCTCAACATCAGTTTCAAAAGGGCAACAACCCAAATACATAGTCAAGAAATTCAAGAACAGAGTTATATTTTTAAAAACCCAGTAGCATAATTATAGAAAATACAGAAATGTTTATTCTGTTTTTCCAGGAGGTGCCTATAACCAAGCCAGAATCAGTCAAAAGGAACCTTGAGTGATTAAAAATCTTTGATATAAAAGTCACCTGAAATATAAGTAAATGATCTCTCACTGCTCCTGAAACAAAAGCTGTTCAAGAGGCAAGAGGAAAGGGTGCCTTTTAAAGCAAATGGAAGAAAAAGTTACTCAGAAGAGATCAATTCTACAATAAAGAATGCTTGTCCTGTTTAGTAAATTGTCCCTGTTCCCATGTAGATGATTTTTTTAAAAAGAAAGGACATGATTCATGACAAATATTTCCATTTTGAGGGTTGTCCCCCTTTATTTAAGCAAATTAAAAATAAAAAAGATTTGTGATAAATATTGGGGTGCTTTTTTGAGTATAGATGGTACGTGATTTTTTTTTTCATGTAAATATTTTAGCAGTGATACATTTTATTTTTTCTAGAAATGCTGTCTCAATGACATCATTAACTCCCGGAGAAAAGGGGGAGGGGGAATGGGAGTGGAAAAGAGCTTGTAGGACCCATCAATGTCAAGGTAAGGAGATCAGCGGGGACAAAAGTACAGAGACAAATGCTTCATGTGCTGTCTCTCCATGCCCAAGGGTGTGGCTTGATGTTTCACACTATGGAAGGAAGCCCATGGTTGGCCTCAGTCTGAAGGAACCCACAATCAGTGGCATCAGGAAGGAGCTTTATCTCTTCATGGGCAAGTCATTAAGAGGCTAGAGTATCGTCATACCTAACCCAGTGTGTGCTGGGCTTCTAACCTCACCAGAGCTCCCCAGATTATAACCATCAGCCTACTGCAGATGGGGACAGCCAGCATCAGAAGAGCCAGGGCCTCTTCTCAGGCTTGCTCCCATCAGTCTGGAGGACCCTATAGGGTCAATTGGAACAACGTGTAGTGTAGACACTTAAGGCAGATCAGTAATAATGCAAATATCTGCTTCCCTGCAAGTTCAACTAAGCCCAGTGTGCACATCCGTATCCAAGGCACAGTAGTTCTGTGGGTTTTCTCTGCTTCTCTGCTTCCCACAGGCATGTCAGTGAAGTAACAAAAGACCCAGTGTCCTAGAAATGTCTCCCATTTTTCCTGCTAGGCTCAAGGAAAAAGCATCTTGAAATTTGTATTTGAATGCTGTTAACTATAGGGTGACATGACTGGAACACCTTGTTTGGGACAAACATTAAACTGCATGGAATGCCTGGACATTAGGTACAAACCTGGACAGTAACGGGTACACCACGGCATATGGCCACCTGGCATAGTGCTTTGGACAGGGTAGAATCTACCAGTCCATTATCAGTGAAAAAGGCTCCCACCAAGCGCGTGATTTTCCGCACAGGGGTCATGGCATTCCTGTTCATTTCCCCCCAGAGACGGGTTTTAAAATTCATAACATTCAGGCACTTTCACATCTTTCCACCCTCCCCTCCCACCACGCCAACAGCCACGTGCACCACTCAGTGTGCACAAAGACATTAGCTCCAGGGAGGGTTTCAGGAATTTCTCATGAAAAACAAATGCATCCTTTCATAGGGAATGAAACATTGTCCTCCTCCTCCTCCTCCCTATTACTATATGAGCACTTTCCCAGCAAGGAAAGAGGCCAGAAAAATAAAGTCAATGCCTTTAAGAGCCATCTAAGGTAAGAAGAATGAGCCCCAAATTTTAGTAAAGCAGAGCTATGTTCAGAAATCAATGTCATGAAGCTTTTCACCATTTTTCTTCTACAAGTTTTACAGTTTTGTGTCTTACATTTAAGTCTTTAATTTATTTTGAGTTGATTTTATATATGGTATAAGACAAGGACCCAGTTTCATTCTTTTGTATGAGGATATCCAGTTTTCCCAACAATATTTATTGAAGACACTATCTTTTCCCCAGTGAGTATTCTTGTAACCCTTGTCAAAAATCAATTGACAGTGTATGCCTGGGTTTTCCTGGGAACTCTCTTCTGTTCTACTGCTCTAGATGTATGTCTATGCCATTACCATACTGCTTTGATTTCTATAGCTTTGAAAGATATTTTTAAATCAGGAAGTATAATGTTCTTCTTTCTCAAGATCACTTTGGCTCTGTAGGGTATTTTGTGGTTCCATAAGAATTTTAGGATTGTTTGTTCTATTACTGTAAAAACTGCCATTGTGATTTTGATAGAGATTGCACTGAATCTTTAGATTGCTTTGTGTAGTATGAACAATTTAACAATATTAAGCCACAAAAGCAAAGTGGGGCTACATAAAACTAAAACATCTGCACATCAAAGGCAACATAGTGAAGTGGCAACCTATAGAATGGGAGAAAATATTTACAAACACATATCTTATCTTGGGTTAATATTTAAAATATATAAGGAACTCCTACCTATTTTTAACCCAAATAACTGGATTAAAAACTGGGCAAAGGACTTGAATAGACATTTCTCCAAAGAAGACATAAAATGAATGGCAGGTATATGAAAAGAGGTCTAACAACACTAATCATCAGAGATGCAAATTAAACCACAATGAGATACCACCTCACACCTGTCAGAATGGCCGCCATCAATAAATCAACAAACAACAAGTGCTGGCGACAATGTGGAGAAAAGGGGACCTTAGTAGACTATTGACGAGATTATAAATCTGTGTAGGCACTCCGGAAAACAGTATGAGAGTCCTCAAAAAATTAAAAAGAGAATTACCATGGGATCTGCAATTTCACTTTCCAGTATTTACAGAACAGAATTACAACCGTGAGCTCAAAGAGATACCTGCACTTCCATGTTCATTGTAGCATTACTCACAACAGCCAAAATATGGAGACACGTAAGTGTCTGTGGATGGATGAAAAGGAAGTATAATATGTATGCACAATAAAATATTCAGACTTAAAAAAACAAAACAAACAAACAAACAAAAAAAAAAAACAGAAGAAAATTCTGCCAGTAGTCGCAACCTGGAAGAACCTGTAGGGCATTCAGCTAAATGAAATAAGCCTGACAAAGAAAGACAAATACAGCATGATTGCACTTATATGCGGAATCTCCAGTAGGCAAACTCTAGACAGAGAGTAGAGTGTGGGTCCCAGGGGCTGGCGTGAGGGAGTGCTGACCGTAGTTCATTTCTGCAAGTTGCATATGTCTGGAGACCTACTGTGCAACAGATTTCTCTAGATAACAATACTCTGTTGTGCACTTGAAAATTAAAGAGGCGAATCCCATGTTAAGTGTTCTTACCACAATAATAATAAAAAAAAGCCAAACTTATACTACACGCCCCCACAAGGCACTAAGCATTTCAGTGAGCTGCATTCTTCCTCGTGTCCACTTCGGGGTCTGTGTCCACACGGCCTCCCACTTCTGAGGTGAGGACTTGAGAGGAAAGCTTGGGCAGGCTGGAGAACTCTGGAAGGAAACTAAGGAAACTAAGAGTATTCTCAGCATATTTAGTCCCGCAAGTATCCTAGTAATTAGTAATTATGAGCTGTGAGGACCAGATTTATCTTTGATTAGGCCCAGCTTTTAATTCTGGCTGGAAATGTAAACAGATACTCTCGTCTTCCGAAGCAGCTGGCGCGCACACATTCTGGTGACTGTTATGTGCCTACCGATGACCAGCTACTGCAGGACATGCTGGGAGAATTGCGATCTTGGGCTCAAAGGTCTCAGCTCTTTTTGAGGAGAGAAAATAGAGGCATAAAAATAACAGTGAAAACCTGTGTAATAAACAATCAGATGTGAGATAATTCAATGCAGCTTAAATAGAAACACTCCTTGTGGGGTGGAATTTACCAGGGAAACCCTCCTGAAGGAGATATGTTTTAATTTTAAGAATGCCTTTGCAGTAATAATTTGCCAGCTGCAATGAAGAAACAAACTATAATAGTATAAAATTTTGTAAACTTTCTTTCAAATTAAAGGCTTTTCTTTAAAAAGAGAGAGCGCACCAAAATTCTTAATGTGATAAATACTCCTTCGTGTTCCAAAAATGAATACCTTAGATTCAGTTATCGATATTAAAATCTCAGTTCTGGGAGGGGGAGAGGAAGGTGATGGGTATTCAGGGAGACAGGGGTGTTTATAAGGATGCTATCATCAGTCATATTATCGTTCTAAAAATCATAACACGGAACCATAACACGGCCACCCTGACCTGTGAAGTCAGTCATACTGTACATGTGTGCAGGGCTAGGCAACGACTTCTGACTCTGGTCAGGATAACTGTGTGTTTATTAAAAGGGGGCATGGCTTGTTCAAGACACCACGAGCTGGGCTCCTCTCCGGAGACCTGACACAGCACATCTTACTGAGGCAGAACAGCCATGGACATGTGGAAATCGTGGCTACAGCAGGTGACAGATGCAGCAAGAATCTCCACACAAGGCATCTCTGCCTGCATATTACCAAGAGGGACCCCTTGTTGAGCAAGAGGAGAGATCTCAGGCTGTGCCTGTGGGCTCGCCAGTGAGAACTTCTCAGGTCTGGGTGGGAGTTGGCCGCAGGGCAGGAGCCTGTGTCTGTGATCTGGGAGCGTGAGTGTCCACCAACAGGCTCAAGAGCTGGAGTGTCAGGGGAGTGGGAGGGAGGAGGTGGTGCCAGGGGTCTGCACTGGAGAGGGGAGGTCTCCCTTTCATCCCAGACACGGAAAACTGCCTGCTGTAACCACTGCACTTCCCTGCCTGTTAAGTAAACACTGTGCTACTGTACTTCTTTCAAAGGAAACAGTTGTCAATGGAAGTGGAAACTTCAGACATCCGAACAGTTTGTCATCGGCTTCTCTTTAGCTTTGTTCAATACAGACCCTTTAAACCTGGTAGAGCCTCCCTCACACGCAGACCAGACAGGCTCCTTCAGGATGGTTTTGTGAACAGCCGACCCCATCACAGCCTCTCCCCACATCGTCACAACCTTTCCCTCGTCAGATTCCTAAATCATACGTTGGCTCTACATGACTTTTCGTCAGCTTGCTGAGGCAGTGAATCCTTTTAATTAACTTTGAAGCAAAGGGAAGAAATCGCTAGCATTGGGCATGTCAGTGACTTGGGAGGGGTGCTGGGCACTCTCACCTGACTTGGGAGGGGTGCTATGATGAACCACTGGGTAGTCCATACACTTTCCTACCGGAGGGCAACATGAAAGGGAAGCAAGTAAGTGCAGGAAGTCAAATTCTTTTATGAAAATGTTCCTTCTTTGTGCATACCAACTATGTGCAAATTACTGGGAGTAAAATTGATATGGTGTGTTTCAAATAGTCATATAAGTATATAAAATGCACACAACGGTTTGCTTACATGTGCGTATAGGTATTTACCTTCTGATTGCCTGTGGGATTCCTGTTATTTATTATAGAACATCTGACATCCCTAATTTCTTTGTTTCATAAGGAATTACTGAAGTCGAGTGGTGCACTGCTCTCCACAGTCAGCACTCACGATTGTGAAAGCAGTTGCAGGTAATACGAGATTGTCCACAAACAGCTCCTGGCAAAGTCACCATCGGTGAGAGTGTGCCGTCCCCCCCAGGGACTTATGTAGCCACCTGCACCCAGGCAGAACAATATGCCATCAACAAAGCATATCTTTCCAAATAACAGCTCACTATTCTTTCCTCAGTAAGACGATGGTTGAAAAGACTCTTGCACATTCAGGGGTCTAAGCTCTGGTAGGGGCAAGGAAGGGAGCTGAACATCCTCAAATATCTGCAGTTGTTCTCAGAACACTCACGGACAGTGGACTTCCTGTGAGTTTCGTTTTTCTCCCGACACAGTCTAGAGCAGCTACCTGTCTATGGGTCGTACAGTAAACAGAGCAAGGACTGCGGAGCCAGGCCCGGCCTTCTGCTCCAGGAACGCTGTGCATGCTGACTGGTCACGCTTTGATTCCCAGGATGCTGCTGTCTCACTGTCCTGGAGGAGCATCCAGTCACGGTCGCAGGACTGGACCAGGCACCGTGTCTCCCTTCTGGCCAGTCCGAAGGCCACGTGGAAAGCATTTGCATGCCCCCTTGGCATTTGTAGCCCTGGGTCATGACCTCTGCCCTCTGCACAGCTCTAAAGCCCCTCCTCTTGCCCTGTTCCCTCTCCTGTGTCCTAGTCTGCCCACCCACATCTCTCTTTACCTTTCTCTTTGCCTCATTTTCTCTGTATATCAGAACACTTTATTTCAAACAGACATGTTGAAAACTCTTTAAATTTCAATATGCCCCACTTCACATATGTAGGTGGTTAAATTTATTCTTCATCACTTTATTAGCAAATATCCAACTCACACGTTGGGGCCCTGCTCTGGTAGGTACTGTCCCAGCACTTGGTTACAGCAGAGAATAAAACAAAAATGGAAGGATTGGTAACACAGACGTTGTAAAGTGTTCCTTTCGTTGAAGTTAGCTATGGAAACATCATGGAGATCCAGCACAGTGCCCAAATATCTAGTTCGCCTGAACACAAGCAAATAAAAAAACGTAAATATGGATCATGTGCCCAGGAGCTTTGTCCTGTTGATACAAAAATAAAAACAGCCCTGGCCAGTTTGGCTCAGCAGTTAGAGCGTTGGCCTGCGGACCAAAGAGTCTCAGGTTCAGTTCCAGTCAAGGGCATGTACCTCAGTTGTGGTTCAGTTGTGGTTCTGTCCCTGACCCTGGTTGGGGTCACACAGGAGGCAAACGATTGATATATCTCTCTCACATAGATGCTTCTCTCCACCCCACCCCCCCACTCTATCTGAAGATAAATGAAAAAATATCCTTGGGTGAGGATTGAAATAAATAAATAAATAATAAATTAAAAATAAAAACGGTTTGACGTGTCAGGCTCACAAATGACACTCTGTCCAGTCCACAAATTATATTCATAATATGTTAACACTACTTCCATTCATCACCTTTAAAATACATTAATAAGGCACATTTCCACAACTATTGTGGAAAACACACACACAAAGGAAAACTAAATGGCTACACTATTATTTCCACAAATATAAAGCGTGTCAGACCATTGAAATAGAAAACAATTCTGCACACAGGTGTCTGTCAGACTTGAGGGTGTGATTTTCGTAGACTGGATAAATGAGTGACTATTGAACTTATTCGTCCATAAGTGTTGTCTAAATATTCAGAACGTTTTGCACCAATGGATAAAAACAAACCCACAGAAGTAGTCTTGGTTTGTTCCTCCTTGTGAGTTTGTTCATCTACAGAAGGTGAGCTTTGGAAACATGAGGCCACTTTTCCTTTGAAATGGGGAGGAGGAGGGGGTGCTATGCTTCTATTTTTGCCAGACTTCAAGACAAACTTGACTGAGATGTCAAACTGCAGTGACTGTGCCTGCCACTAAACATGCTGATTTATGCACGTTCCTGTCGCTGATGTCTGCTTGCAATGAACAATGAGTTCTTCCCTCCCTGGAAAGACAGACAGCTTTGTGTGCTCAGATGGCTGGGACTGAACAAAAAGTGGAAACCTGATCAAATACTGTAACTCTTAAAGAATGGAAATGGGCTCTTTTGTCTCATCTAAAACTTTGCTAAAACCAAAATTATTAATTAGATTATAGACATGGTGATATGCAGTCATTGTTTGATGTGTGAAAAGAGTCCTTGAGAAAGGGACCAGTCGACGGCTTTAAAGAATTGGATTTTTGTTTTAACGCACAAGCAAAATCACTTCTGACTTTCGGGAATATTCATGAATGTCCATGAATTATAATCAGCACTGAGTCCCTTTTGGGTAAGTACATGTCTTTGTTTTTATTCACTCAATAAATTATTCAGCTTACATTTACTCAGCATCTACTATTGGCCAGAGAGTGAGCAGTTGGGTTCCATCCTTAATTTTAGGTTACATATGGTTTTAAAAAAATAAAAGAAGAATAGTCATCATCATAGTAATAATTTCACAAAGTTATCTTATTTTTATGCTTCCAGTAACCTTGATAGACATAATGTCTTTGTATAATGCTTGGTTTTAAAGGTGGAGTTATGATATTAGATATAAGATGACTTGTTAAAAACATGGACAAGCCAGAGCTAGGATGGCAACAGTCTGGCTGCTTGGTCCACACTTTCAGGTGAACCTGGTAATTCTGTGTTCTCCCTCTGGGGCACCCTTTCTTCACGCTCACCATCCTCACATCAGTTCTTTCACGCCCTCAAGATACCTCTCCATCCTCAGCACAGACTTATTTACTAAAATGTGTTAAAGATCAACATAGTCAAAGCTTGAAAGTTCAATGCTGCTGTTTCTCAAGGAACATCACCACCTTTACTCGGGCTTGGGTGGGGATGAAGGACCCCAGCCACGAGCTCTGGGTCGCTAGGCCCCAGGATGTATTTCAGCTGCAGGAATGCATGTGGGTGCTTTGTGGACTGTGTCGGGATGGTTTCTAACTGGCCACACTGGAGAGGAGATGCACCCAACAGGGGTCTATGTTGAGAGCAAGATATGTACTCTGGGCATCAAGAGGAGACTTGAAAAACCAAACCAGGCCAGCTTGTCTAAAAATGGACAAAGTTCACGGCTGTATGAGTCATGAACACCATCCCCAATGAAAGTGATATTTGTTGCGTTACTCTCAGGAGAACAAGGTATGAAATGAGATACCCCCTTCCCGAACTCCCCTGAGCACTGTTGCCCATGGGGAGGACGCCTCCCATTGAGCTACACCAGGATCCCAGCTCGTTGCCCTGGCTACGGGCAGGCTCAACAAGCCAGGGTTCCTTTTTTAGCTTGCTCATCGGCAGAATCTCTTGGACAGTTTTTCACACTAGAACAAAAATTCGAACTGAGATGATATAAAAGCAGGAAACAAAAAGGCACCCAAAGGAAAACTAAGATGTCGTAGTCGAATTGAATTGAACAAAATATTCACGATACGAACAATGCATATCCCAAATCAGCCTAATAATCAAACATGTATCTACTGAACAGCTTTGATGTGTGTGAGCCATGGGAAAATCCACATGGTAGAAATTAATACCTATAGAGCGTAAGGCACATTCCTAAGGAGCTACAACCTAGCTTGGGGTGGGAAGTGGACACATTCATTAATAAGTGTCCCAGGAGTTTAGGTGGCTGGAAGCCCAGCCAGTGAGTGGTCCAGACAAAACTAGCTGTTGGAGTGACAGGAGGGAGAGCTGAGCAGTAGCCTGCAGGTGAACAGGAAGAGGGCGACTTACATCTCAGCTGCCATGGTCTTAACTGTGCTTTTCGTACAGATGATCTTCCTCATCCTCCTCGATGTTCGGAATCATGAGCACTAAGTCCCCATTCTCCTCTTCTATTTTTAATCTCTCAGTCCTGTCGGCCCACTCCCTCCTGGTGAAGGAGGCTCGTGGAGCAGACTAGCTCTATGTGCCTGGGTCCCCGGTGGGCTCACACGCCTGGCCGAGTTAATTCTGCAACACTTGAAATGCAGATGTGTGTTGAGGAAGAGGTACAGTTGAAGGTGGAGGTTGCATATCTCCCATCATGAACCCCCGAGCCAGCTATAAAACCACCACTGTGAAAGCAGAGTGTGGGTAGAGAGAAAAAAGGAGACTGAAAATTCCAGTTAAAACTGCAGGCGGCCTGGCCAGCGTGACTCAGGGGATGGAACATTGCCCCATGGTCTGAGAGGTCCCGGTTCTATTCCCGGTCAGGGCACATGCCCTGGTTGCAGGCTCGATCCCCAGTAGGGGGCATGCAGAAGGCAGCCAATTGATGTTTCTCTCTCATAGGGATGTTTCTATCTCTCTCTCTCCCTTTCTCTCTCTCTAAAAAATCAATAAAAACATATTTAAGCCCTGGCCGGTTTGGCTCAGCGGTTAGAGCATCGGCCTGCGGTCCCGAGAGACCCGGGTTCGGTTCCTGCTAAGGGCGTGTACCTCGGTTGCAGTTTGTCCCCGGCCCTGGTCAGTCGTGCGGGTGGCAGCCACTCGATGTGTCCCTTTCACATCGATGTTTCTCTCTCTCTCTCTCCCTCCCACTCTACCTGAACAAAAAATGTCCTCGGGTGAGGATAAAAAAAAACAAAACAAAACATATTTAAGCCCAGCCGGTGTGGCTGAGAGGTCACCGGTTCGATTCCTGGTCAGGGCACATGCCCTGGTTGTGGGCCCGATCCCCAGTGGGGAACATGCAGGAGGCAGCCAATTGATGTTCTCTCTCATCAATGTTTCTATCTTTCTCTCCCTCTCCCTTCCTCTCTCTTCAAAATCAATAAGAAATAAAAATAAATAAATAAAAACATATTTTTTAAAAAGCTGCAGGCAGAGTGTGTGAAGAACATGGCTCACACAGGCCTCATTCCATTCACCTCCACATTAGAAGGCTAAGAGGGATCCCTGAAACCAACTTTTGGTTGAAAATATGCAGAAATGAAGTACGCTTTCTAAATATCTATTCCTGACTCCCAATAAATTTAACCCAGCATAGCCATACTATGTAAATTGCAAAATAATGTTTAGTTTTTTGTTTATTTTTATCCTCACCCGAGGACATTTTTGCTTTTATCTTTCAGATAGAGCAGGAGGGAGGGGGGAGAAAGCAAGAGAGAGAAACATCGATGTGAGAGGGACACATCGAGTGGCTGCCACCCACACATTGGGGCCAGGGACAAACTGCAATCGAGGTACATGCCCTTAGTGGGAACCGAACCCAGGACTCTCTTGTCCACTGGCCATTGCTCTAACCACTGAGCCAAACTGGCCAAGGCATGTTTAGTTTTTGAAATGATCTTAAACCATGGAGGATTCTTCATCATCATAGAATAGACTCTTCACTATGGGAGAGGAGCTCGTCAGGATGTTTGGGGCACCTGTTTCTCGACGATGATTGGGGCCCAGCACCGGTCTGCCCCACTCCAGTTCTCAGTACTCCCTTCTTTGCAGAGTCAGAGTGGTGACACCCCTGAGACTGGACGAGAGGACGTCAAAGGCTCCCCGTCTCTGTGAGTGCGTGCCTCCTAGGATTCTAGGTCTCAAACTCCCCCCTTCATCCTAGTTCCTGCTTAGGGGGAGGAAGAAACCAGGAAAAAGCAAAACTTTTCCTTCCAGAAGGAGTTCAACGCAGCACCCCTCTGAGCACCCATCGATCGCTGTGAATGACAGCTGGGAGTCGAAGTTTTCAAGGGTCTTTCTCAATTGCTTGACATTGAGCAGCAGATGCACAACTGTTTATTTTTAAGTGGCAATGAATGGTCCGAATGAGGTAGAATGCACTTATCGCATAAGTAGGTGAAGGAAAATAAAGTGTGTGGAAGGCCAAGGTTCTCCCGTCGCAGTCGGGACTTCTGACTTAGGACATTTTTATTCAGGCAGTTTGGAGGCAAAGTCCTTTCATGGGAAGTCCTTCCCCTCGGTGATTCAGGGACACGGGGGGCACGTGCCTCCATCCACGCGTCCTGAGCACCTGTGAACTGCTCTCCATGGAAGGACGACATGCCTGTTTCCAGATATGAAAGTTCATGGCCTAACGCAGACCAAAATGGAATGACCCCCACTCTTGGGATACAGACACTCACATGGAACCAGAACGTAACATCTGGGACCTGTAAGATCCCCACAAAAGGTGGTGCCGTGGTCATCCCCGCAACCGTAGAGAAGGGGCCATGGGCAGTCTCTCCCACGGGTCTCTCTTCCATAAGCTGCGAGTTACTGGCCACCAGCCACGCCCTGCGCTGGGACAGGAGCAGACACTCCTGAGGAGCCGTGTCCACAGCCTCCTGGGGGAGCTTCCACGGTTACATGAACAACCATGAATGCAGGCGGCAACGACAAGCACCTCAGCGGTGTGTCGTAGACGAGCAAGTGGAAGGAATTAGAAAGCTTTCCGGGAAAGCGCACTGACCCAGTCTCCAAGGGTGGACAGTGCCAGCGTGTGTGTGCACAGACAGGGCAGGACTCGGCAGTGGGAGGCGACAGTGTGAAGAGCCCAGCACTGTGGACAGGGGACCGTCAAGTCCTCCCTGCAGGGACATCTCAAGCTGATGAGGACAGGGCAGCGGGAAAAGTAGCCGAGCATGGGTGGAGATGACCTCACCCTGAGGGTGTGCGTCTGCGGGACAGAGGAAGACCCTGGTGTTGTGTGAACACGAAAATGCCAGAGCTGTGCTTGGCACAATCAACCCGCAAACAGAATGTGAAGTGTGTGCCCATGTGGGCCGGCGTCTGGGGGGCCACGTAGGCTACTGTCCCGGTCCAGCAGAAAGATAATGACAGTCTCGGAGCAGCGGGAGAGGAGTGAGGGATGAACCAGTTGGGAGAGCTATTTTAGCGACAGAATTGGCAGGAAGTAGTCCCTGATTGGCTGCCAGGTTAATTATCCCAAAGAATAGCTCTGGTCTTGTCACTCAGCTGCACACAAACTTTTCGTTACTTCCCATTATCGGGAGAACAATGTCATGCTCTGCCATGCAGGGACACCCGTAAGCATGACACCGGGACCTCTGGGACCGGCTGGCCCTGCTCCAGGCCTGTTCTGCACCACACCTCTGGAAACATCCACTCTGTCGGCCGGAGGGCCCCAAGCCACCCCTGAAACACCACGTGTGCTCGTTCCCAGGGGTTTTCTCACCTCGTTTTCCCCGCCTGAATTTTCCTGTCTTCTAGAACTGTCTGTTGAATCCTCCTTCCCCTTCAAGGAGAGTCTCAAACACACCTTCCCATGTCGTCCCTCCCAGTCCTGCCCGACAGTAGCTCCCTCCCTTGAGAAAACCCTAACATGTAATTTATGGTTCCTTCCCACTTGCACTAAATCCCGCACCATACTGTAGTCATTTAAAAATCTGTCTTTTCTTCTCTGTGGGGTCGACCACATTTCCGAGAGTGGAGGGTGGAGCCGACTCGCCTTCTTGGAACCCACGGCACCTACCACGGCAGAGCGTTGAAGGAGAGGGAGGCAGAATAATTTACGGACTGTCAACTGGGCTCACAGCGAAGCCCCTCTACCCAAAGCACAACACACACCGAGCAAATAAAAGATAGAAGAAGAAACTTCCTACTGCACCTAATCTGTGGACACACTACACCCTCTGGGTCAGACCCTGAAATGCCAGCACCGCGTCTCACAGCTCCTACTAACACCTCCCGCGCTCAGGCCCCTGGTCCGAACATGGCCACTGGGACCTGGTTTTGAGACGACAGAGGCCAAGGGAGAACTTCAGATTCCATGAGATCACACAGGAATCAGAAAAGGCAGCTGACAGCAGATCCCAGCCGACAGGCAGTGAACTCCACGACATTCATCACGTGACAGCCTCCCCCAGACCACATGGCACATGCCTGTGCCCAGCCTGCGCTCTCTGCGCTGATGCGTCTAGACACGGACGCGGCCCAGTCGCCTGGATCAGGTTACTGCTCTGCCTCATCTGATAAGCATGTGCTGGCTCTGCTGTGGAACTCGGAAGAGACCGGGAGATGTGGGTGCACAGTGACGCTGATCTCCATGGGGACAGGAGAGCCACAGAGCCTTCCGTTGGTTGAAGTACCAGGCAATCTCACCTAGGGAATGAGGGTGCACCTGCTGTGTCCTACAGCTTGGGGGCCCACTCACGCTGCAGTCGTTTGAGTGGAGAGGCTAGCGTGGAGTGTACTGAACGGAGGCCAGGCCCCCCCAGCACCTTTGCTCCTGTTGGGTCTGGCCCTCGACAGGAGCAGGAACACGTAGAGAAGCATAATGAACCCTCTTTCTTCACCCAGAATGAGCCCAGTCAGGTTAAACACCCAGTGTGCGCCTCCTTTGGTCCGGGTGCTGAGATCCCCATTCAGGTGTTGTGTTGTAAAAGGATTTGAGAGCAGAGTACTCTCCCTAGAAAGCCTGAGTCTTTGGCCTGGGGTTCAGAACCGAGCCCGCCCCGCCGTGCAGTGTGCAGCAGCTCCAGCTGATTGATGAGTGTGCACCAGCTCTTTGCGATTCCAAGTGCATCTCCTTGCAGTGGCTGGTCCTCGGTGAGCTCATGTCTCAGCCTGGGCTGTGTGAGCATCACGGTGCTCAGCGACAGGACTGCGGCATCTGTGTGTGAGACACTGCCCGAGGCAACGAGCTCGGAGGTGAGAGGGGAGACCGCACTCCAGGCGCTGCTGCAGAGGCGCCCACTGGGGCTCGGAAAGGGGGCTCCGGATGGGATCCCACGGAGAAGGCGAGCACGGAGCGAGGGCCAGCGCGCCATCTGCAAAACCACCCCCGGGTGGTGTGCGCACCCCGACCACCCCTTTCCTGCCTGCGCCCACCCCGTCAGGGCCGGATGCTCACTTCCCGCTGCTTCTGCCTTTGGTGTCTGGCCCATTGTCCCCGCCCCGTGACGCCAAGGACTAGAACTGCAAATGAGTACCCCCTCCCGCCTCTCCCCAAGAACATAGCACTTCTGAGGCTCACTGAGGATTTTCACTACTGGTAGCTTTTTTTGAGAGTTTCATCCCATTATCCATTCTTCCTATTTTTAGATCCTAAAGAGATAGAGACAAAGTCTGTATTCGGTTAGCCAAGGACAGAGGAAACTGTTCATTACATCAAGGGCATTTCCCCAAATGCCGGGGACGGCCTGTCAGGACGCACCCGACACCGAGACACGAGACACGGGACAAGAGGAGCTTCCGGCCAGAGCAGCCTGAGGGGAAGAGGAGGAGGGTGGAGGAAGAGGGGAGAGAACATTTCTCAGGTACTTGGCGCGTTAGCGAACGGTCCAGGGGCCATTGTTCGACAAGAATGAATGAACCAGAAGCAAACCGGTGGCTGGGGCACAGAGAAGGAAAACAAAGGGATGGAGTAGCAACCAATTTAGAACAAGATCAATTACTCACATCGTTTATATCCCTCTCAGCGCATGTGCTGAGGTTCACATTCTACTTTTCCAACCCTCAACACACTGGCGAAGAAAGGGGGAAGTAGTGGGCTTTTAATCAGAGTCTTCAGCTCAGTAACAGCAATTTTATGAAACACAAAGCTGACAGCCCTGACCAGGTGGCTCGGTTGGTTGGAGTGTTGTCCTGTATACCAAAGGGCTGCGGGTTCGACTCCTGGGCAGGGCACATACCTAGGTTGTGCGTTCAATCCCTGGTTGGGGCGCATAAGGGAGGCAACCAATCAACGTCTCTCTCTTTCTCTCTAAAAAATGAATAAAAACATATCCTCAGGTGAGGATTTAAAAAAAAAAAAGCAAAGCAGATGAAATTTAGCCAATTACTTTCTGAAAATCTCAGTTGATATAAAAATGAAACTCTGGAAAGCGAGCACAGTCAAGGGTGCACAGGCCCTTTGCACGTGCTCTTTCCAGTCTGGCTGCTCAGCTACTGGGAGGTCATTTTAGGGTGAGCTCTCTGGAGAGGGCCCGAAGCTTGGCAGAAACAATGCCTGGCTAATGTCAGCGGGGTCGAAGAGCAGGCAATAAGCCTGATGTTCGAAAAAAGCTTTACGTAAGTACTGTTTATGTGTATAAATTAGTTTAAAGTAACAATTTCGGGGGAACACTGGGAATTGTGTAAGAAAGTAGAAGATCCAGTAGAGGCAAACACCCTTCCCAAGGTCACAGCTGACTCTAAGTGGGGACGACGCCATCGTTACTTCGTGAACATCCAGGGGTGTGGGTGTGTAACACGGTGGTATTGGTCTATCCTGAAACAAAGTCAATGAGGAATATCACCTATTTTTACTTCCAGAGGCATTCTACATTCTCTGCGCCACGTTGACACGTGGGCTTCGTGGAAGAGCGAGCTGTCGCTCACGGGGAAGCCACGAAGCCGGCCCTGAAGGACGCACCTGCCCTCACACAGCACTTTATTAACACGTTTGGGCTCAGTCCTCGCTGTGGGCTGACGCTCATGACACGTGTGTCTCTGTCACATGCCTCTCTGTGGAAACACGGACTCCCCGGGGTGCATTTCCAGAGCAAACAGCTATTCCCACTATCTCCTCAATGTTTTTAGCTGTTTTATGAGTAAACATATAAAACTATTTATGAATATGAACGGGTTAAATGTAATGTTTTTGTTAATCATTCAGTCAAAATAGCATACCCCTAGATTGACATACATTTAGATCATAGAATGAAATGACACGTATTCTTGAAAAGGTTTTTCTTTTGTTTTTTGTTTTTTTTATCCTCACCTGAGGACAGTTTTGCATTCAGCTTCAGATAGAGCGGCGGGGGGGGGGGGGGGGGGGGGGGGGGGGGAGGGAGGGAGAAAGAGAGAGAAAAACATTGACGTGAGAGAGACATATCAACTGGTTGCCACCCACACAACCCCAGCCGGGGCCGGGGACAAACTAAAATCGAGGTACGTGCCCTTAGTGGGAGCCAAACCCAGGACTCTCTGGTCCACAGGCCGACACTCTAACCACTGAGCCAAACCGGCCTGGACATGAAAACTTTTTTTAAAAGAAAGAACTGTTAATAGTTCCCAAAATGGAACTGCCTCCCCCTTACCTATATACATGGCTCCCCAGAGGCCACTAGAAACCACGCACAGGCCACGGATAACATAAGAGAATGAGCGACCCGCACATGGATGTCACGTGGTAATGACAGATCAGACGCCAGGTGTGTTTACTACACTTACCACGGTTACATTAACACGAGGCACCCTCTCTTTCCCCCCCACATCCAGCCGACACCCGCCTCCCAGGAGCAGCCCAGAGCCCTCCTGTCCGGGACTCTGCCTGCAGGAGAGGGGGCTCTTCTGGCCGCAGGTGCTCTGCGCCAGGCCAGCAGGTAACCACAAGGAGCACACACCCTTTCTTCCGGTGCCTTCATCGCCCGAGAGAACTTGTTTGCTTTTTTGTCACTAACTAACCTTTTCGATATTTATATTTTGTGTTCTCAACTAGTTTTTCAGTCCCTACGGGCAAGGAGTAGGCCTCATGCCTAGCCTAATGCTTGCCTCACCGACATCCCATTAATAAGTGCTGGGTCTTCCTAAAGCCACTGCCACGGGCCAACGCAGGTGATGTCACAGACGCAGAGAACCGCCAAGTGCGCTCTCTCCCGACAGAAGCTTTGCCTTGGGGGTGTTGTCTTAAACAGTGCAGTGTATCTTTAATAACATGAGTTCTTTAACAGGCTGTTTTGTCTTTTTATGATTATTGAAATAATAATAGTACCCACACACCCAGTGATTCCACGATATAATCCGTAAGCAAGGCGTTCAGGGTACTACGTTTGTTAACCATGTGATGGTCCTTCTTTCTGTTATCCCGGCATGTTCCTGGAGGTCTATTCTCATTTGTTTCTCAACATAACATATGAATAGTTTGCACCTGCATAACAGAGAATAAGGGTGCTTATCATTTAACATGACTGAACTTTCCATCTCCCAAAGTATGGTGTTACTAGTTGGTCCTTCTTCACAACATCCCACTTTAAATTAGGATGAGGAATATCCCAATCGTATTTATCTTAAGCATATCTTTTATTGTCTGTAAATTTTCTTGTGTTAATCTCCTTTCCACTTTGCTCTCCATTCTTTCGTTTCTCCTTCCACCCCCTTCGCCCACACCCGTGATCAGTTGCCTTTCTCCTACTGTGCTTCTCTGTTGGTTTGGGTGTGAGAAGCAGTTCTGAGTTGTTAAAAGTTCCACACCTGGCATTTCAAGCTCTTGAAAGAGTAGATGGTTTTATTAAATAAAATATCTTCATTTAACTTTTCCCAAAGGAGCCTCCTCGGTAACAGCGAGCTGAGAAGGCTGCTATGACTCAGGTGAAAAGTCCGTGTCTCTGGTGTGCACAGAAGGAGCTGCCTGGCCTCACCCGTGGGCATGATTCTGTCTTACTCCCCTTCCCCGTGATGGGCTCAACATTCTTCTCTACTTTGCTGCAATATTTTGAGGACAAGACTCAGCTCACACATTTGAATGGGTGGAGACAACATACAATCAGTTCTTGTGTAAAAGCTCAGTGGTTGTTTGTACCCACGAGATCTTGTTTGTCACTTTGCTTTAGGCTACCACAAGTAGGAATGGGTGGTGCAACAGATTTGAACTGCTAAAAATGTGAGCTGCTCAAACTTTCTATTAACCTGTCCTAGCCTGGTCTAAATACTGCGTCCTGAAGAGGACTCTATTGTGGCAGGTAAAGAAGACCCAGTACAACCAGGTCGAGTCGAGAGAAACAAACCAGCAGTAACAGAGTCATTACAGCGCGTAGCTTGTGAATTCTATCGGGACAACTCACCCACTATAGGCGCCATAACAGAATACTCGTCTACAGTTAGATAGAATCATCATCACAAAATGAATAAAATTAGGAAAGGAAAGAGCTTCAGAGGACGTTTTTGGCATGTCCGAGTTTCATATACCGTCTGGTGGTGTTACTACATGATCAAGAAGAGCGGTGTTTGACGACTTGCATGTCAATTCAGCTCACCTTAGTCATTAGACCCATCGGTCAAAAATAGCACTTCCCCTAATTTCTCCGGGCTGCTGGTGTTAGGCTCTTCTCTGCAAAACAACCCCACACAAGGAGCAAGGTGCTGCCCTCTGGCAGGGCACTGCCCACAGCAACGGCTCTGCATGACGGGCCCTGCTTGGGGTGGCAGTGCGGAGCCATGTTACCTGAGAACGAGGATGGAGACACCATGGAACTCATTCCCTCATTTTAAGCGAGGATTCTGAGACATGGGGAACTGAACACAAGTGAAGGTCCTTCGACCCTGGACACTCTCCCGTGGGCTTTCTGCCACTGTCTATTGTATATGGATGAAAAAACCTCACTTAGAAAAGAAAAAGGACAAGAAAGGGAAAAAGACAACTAAAGTGTATTACTAGGAGGTGAAAATGCCTACTTAGAAGTTGATGCAAAAGAGATGTTTCCAGCATCCTTGGTCATTCTTAGGACGAGAAGGATTAGAACCTCTGGCCTGTGCGCCATCTCACTGATATGATCAAACGGCCAGAGTGTTTTGGACTCTAAACAGTTCCCACCATCAGCAAAGGGGTTGATTGATGGTCTTCCTGTTCCTGCCCTTTGTTAACTGAAATTTCAGAAGCAGGAGCAAGTAGGGATGCTAATGCGAGTTGAAAAGTTAGAGTCGACGGGGTCACTGGGTCACATTCCCACTGGGGAGAACTGAAATGGGGGGAAGGTCAAGGACACAGGGCCATGTTGGACCAGAGGGAGGATGTGGAGATAGTGTACTGAATATACAGGGTGGGACAAAAGTAGGTTTGCAGTGTTTGTATGGAAAATAACACAGCGACTAATACATAATTATATAAGAATAAACTTTGTGTTTTGTGTACTCACAACTGTGAACCTATTTTGTCCCACCCTGGACATATACCCATTTTTCTAATGCTGATTGCCAAACCAGCATGGCTAACACCTCAGTTATACCTTTGAAATAGAACAAATGATTCGATCCACATGTGTGGCCTTGAAGATGTGAAGAACCAAATGGGAATGTCATTGGCTGTACTTCTCCTTAGGGTTAACCCCTGGGTTGTTGATATCCAACCCACACCTATCAGAGGCTGAGTATATTTTCCAACGTAGTCAAAACTTAACATACATGAATGTTATGCATTATAAATGAGGAGTTACCGGTAATCTCACAGATTCGGTGGTTGTCCCTGTCATAGAGACCCCTTTGGTCAGATAATGTTTTGATCACTAAGTCTAAACCTAGATGAGCAGGTGGCTAAGCTGGTTTGTAAACAGGTGTGTTGACTTGTCCCTGGGGAACAGATACAACATTTCTTGGCTTGCACTAAGGGTGTGGGTCTCTTAGGGAAAAGGATTGTTTTTGAACTAACAAAAAAACCAGTAACAGCACATTAGTTAAAAAGAAAAAGAAAAAGAAAAAGAAAAAACCATTGGGACCATTCTTGTTCTCAAAACTGTGAAAGGGACCATAAAATATACTGGTAAATTTATAACACAAATTCCATGGAAAACTCCAAGTGTTGATTCAGCACCAAATATGCCACGTGAACCAAAGAACACATCCCAAATTAGTCCAAAATTTATCTGAGCAGACAACTAAGACTTCCTTCTCCATCACTTACAAGCACCTAGCGTCGATCAGCACTTGCTCCTTTATGAAATCCCAGATTTCTATTTGCAGCTTTTTGGTGCCTGAACCTCATAAACCCCCAGACTCTGAGAGACTACAAGATGCTAATTCTAATCTGACTTTTATTTTACAGGATTTAATCTCAGAATTCTTAGTCCTGAGTAGATAGGTATGTCCAGCCTGCTCTGACTCATGGAAATGTGGCAGAGCCGTCTGAACGGTCTGAAATGCATGGCCAGTTTTCAATTTGAATTCTCCTCTTTCTTCTGATGTCTCTTCAGCCAATGGCAAGTCTGTGGATGACTAAGGCGCTGCCCCGCTAGCTGCCTGCCTGTGGGAGGCAGCTGATGTCACAGGCTGAAGTCAGAGGTGGGCGATTGGATCCAGGGATCTTCCCGTTCACTGAGGCTGGCCCCCCAGTCAGAAAACCCCTAAGCTGTGCCAAACTCAGGTGCTCTCTTGTTGATCTCTGGGGTCAGCAGCTTTGAAATGTTCAGAAAATGCAAAACAGACACCTGACATTTGCCAACACCCTTCCTCCTGAGAGAGATTTGTTTACCGTCTCACATGTTCATGGGCCAGCACTGGTCTCAGTAACATGACACATGACAGGGAACACAGGGAAACGTGGACACGGGGACCCCGAATGCGGGACTGCGGTGCAAAGCCCTCCCGGGGTGTGCGTTTTCAACTCTAGATCCCACAAGAAGGGGGTACACTCAAACCATGAATTTAATTAACTGGAATACGATCATGCAATGCCGTCCCATTGAGGGTCAGCTCTCCGAATGACCACCGAGACCCCTAAAGCATTAATCATCCAGAAAGGGACATCAGTGTTCACCTTACTCTGATTAAGTCAGAAATGGTTTGATCTATTGCAAAATGTATGCAAGAAAAGGTAGGAATGGGGAACTTGTGATTACCCTTCATCAGAAATCTATATGTTTAAAAATAAGTATATATTGCCCTGGCTGGTTTGGCTCAGCGGTTAGAGCATCGGCCTGCGGTCCGGAGAGACCCGGGTTCGGTTCCCGCTAAGGGCATGTACCTCGGTTGCAGTTTGTCCCCGGCCCTGGTTGGTTGTGCGGGTGGCAGCCACTCGATGTGTCCCTTTCACATCGATGTTTCTCTCTCTCTCTTCCTCTCTGTCTGTACAAAAAATGGAAAAATGTCCTCGGGTGAGGATAAAAAAATAAATAAATAAATAAATAAATAAAAATAAGTATATATTTATATGTACTGGATGGATAGAGATAATATGTAATATCATGTGTGCAATGTAACATGTATGGTAAATGTATTTAATGTAACATGTAAACATTAACTATAGTACATATGTTTACATTTACATGTTAAATTTACATGTACATTTAAATGTATGTCTACATATGATCTGTAAATATAAGCATATATGTATATATGGGGTGGGGCAAAAGTAGATCCACAGTTGTTTATATGAAAAAAGACAGGTCATGATTATTACAATGGCTTTATTAATTCTGTGTTTTGTGTACTTACGACTGTAAACCTACTTTTTTTTTTTTTTTTTTTTTTAATCCTCACCCGAGGATATTTTTTCATTTTTTTGTACAGATAGAGTGGGAGGGAGAGAGAGGAAGGAGAGAGAGAGAGAAACATCGACGTGAAGGGACACATCGAGTGGCTGCCACCCGCACGACCAACCAGGGCCGGGGACAAACTGCAACCGGAGTACGTGCCCTTAGCGGGAACCGAACCCGGGTCTCTCCGGACCGCAGGCCGACACTCTAACCGCTGAGCCAAACTGGCCAGGGCTGTAAACCTACTTTTGCCCACCCTTGTATATATACACTCTGACTCACTGTGGGCCAGAAATCACCACTGTCTCTTTCGGCTCTGCACATAGCAGGTGCTCGATGCATGCGTGTGGGGTGCGGGATGAAGGAGGAGCTATTTCTTTCACTTCCCCCACTCGCGTTGATTTCTTTCTTCTCAGAGAGCATGGTGAGGGGGCCCCGGGCTGCCCATCACTGCTACTGACTCCGGCCAGACTGTCCCTGGGCTCTTCTCCAATGCAGAATCCAGACACGATCAATACGTGTGCAAGCAGGGTCCCAGGGCAGGAGAGCAGAAGAGAGAACCACAGCCCAGCAGTTAGAAGTCCCATGGGGAAGACATTTCCCTGATCTTGAACCCTGAGTGAAAGGGGCACCCCAGACATGAGTGGTCTTGGGGGTCTTTGGCGGTCAAGGCTCATGGGTGGGGTCCTCTGCTTCTCGGGCACTCTGGGCTCGGGGGAGCGCTCACATAATGTGGGGGCAAGCAGAGCCTCATTCTTAGCATCACTTGGTCACCTCACATTGGCCACAGGAACGCTACAATCAGGCATAATATTTTATTCCTCTGATAATATACTCCAAACCCCGAAAAGAGCCAGTGAAGAAGGGATTTCCCTTGATAAAAAAAAAAAAAAACACAAAAAAAACAAGAACAAGAACAAAATCAGTTCGTCTTGGAGAGAAAATGCACAGCCCTATTCTGGCAATGACCACCACTCCCTCCAAACTACTGAACGTGCAGGCAAACAAAAACCTGAATCCAGAAAATACAAATAACTATGATCTATCACGTCGACCAATGAGGAGTCGGAACCACAGCATTCTCAAGGCAGCTCGCCAGGTGCGCTAGATGTCCACCGTGCCAGTGGTCTGTTTCGTGAAGGAAGCCAGGAAGCCTGTGTGCAGAGGAGGTTTCACAGGTGAAGCCAGTCCACCACCCCTCCTTCACACCCCAGGACAATTTCACCCTCGCCGTCCCTCAGCCTCGTAATGATTCCCCCCTCTTTCCTGAAACTGGTGATGAGCCATCCTTTCCTGGCCAGATGACAAACAGCTGGATATTTGCCAAAGGACCCCACATTCGTGGTCTTCCATCCCTTTTTAATCAACTTCCTAATTAAAAAATGCCAGGCTGGCATGAGGTATGGAGGGAGTAGGCTTGGAATATTTTATAAAATAGCATCCCTAATCCTGCGGTTGTTGAAAATCTGTGTTCCTTCAGCTGTTTATGAGTTTTCCTGGTGCAGAGATAGAATCAATTTGCTTGTGCCTGGCCCTCAAGACGTGTTAAATTTATCCTGAAGGAAACTGGTTTCTGAAAAGCTCCTGCCCAGATGCTTTAGGCAGGTGGGAGTTCCAGGGAACCAGAGGGTCCGCGAGCAGATGCAGCGTTGATTTCTGAGTGTTCACAACCTAGCAGACAGCTCCAGAGCAGACCTGATTTGATGGCTCTCTATGGGGTGCCCTGCAGACTCGATTATTTCCACAACCAGTCTGGCTAGCATTGTTCCATGGCGACAATGCTCTGTGCTGTCAGCTTCTGCTCAGATGGCACAGGCTGGTGGAACGCATGTCCCAGGGAGGGGAGATCAGGGGAAACGTAAAGTCGGTCTCAAGGAACTGCCCATCCCTTTCAGGGCAGAGTGATGTGGGAGCTTCTGGAATCGGGAGTAATGCTGACTTAAAGAAACCACTCTGTGGAGTGCCCCTTAAAATACGTGATGAGCCGGGGTTGAGATAACAGCATGAAGATGCCACTCACAACAGGGTCTGAGCTAGAAATCCTATAATGAAAATCTTTGTCAATGTGCTTAAAAGAGTCCCCGCCCCATACATTATTAATCTGTGAGTTGTCTGATTTAGAGACCTAAGCCTGACTGTCCTGCTTAAAAATACCTCAAGCAAATGTCCAATCATCTTGAGGTAATTTTCTTTAAAATAATCTGAGTGCACTGTCTAGGCAGTCACCTTCTGTAGGCAGTTGTTGTGTGACGTTGAGTCTTCAAGTTCCTTTCCACTATATTACCGAGGGCACAAATGTCCCCAAGGCAGGCTACATGGAGCACATGTTAACCATGGTTCCAATCCTGTCAGGGGACACAGGTTTTTCACTTGCATTTGGAAAACACACGTAGACATGCACTCACAAAACCCTTAAAGAGACTAATGGTACTGCTCCTAAAGGGGCAAAAATACATCCTGGTATAGAATTTCAAAGAAATAGGACCAAACAGCCTTTTTGAAAGGAAAATGTTTACACCCGTCTTCATTCACAATCCCGGCAGCCCCGCTAAAGAAGGCTGCTGGGCCCACCCTTGGCACGGAGCAGACCTCCGAGCTGGGAGACCTCCCGATGCCAACCACGCTTCCCGGGAAACTGAAGTGTCTGCCTTTAGAGCCGTATTCTGGCATCTGAGGGATTGCCTGAACACTTGCTGCGGAGGCCTGTTTTCCTTTCCAAAGTTCATCTTCAACCTTGGAGCTCAACTAAAAAACAATAATAATAGTAATCCCCTTAGAAATCACATTTTCAGTCAGGTTGACATCACCACGTTCCTGACTCTGGGACCTTTCATTGTCTTGGAAGGCAAGCCCTTCTCCACTGCACAGTGCCCGAGCACTCAGGTGACAGTGTGGCATCAGGTAGCTCCGTCAAGTGGAAGCTAATGTGACATAATTTTGGCCCTTAAAAAAAAAGCTGGGCTCCACCTCCAAGGCGCTCGGCACAAAGGAAACGGAGCAGGTAGCATGAACGGCTCTCTCCTCGTGGGGATGGCACGCAGGCTAGAGCAAGGCTGCTATTTTGTCCCAGGAAACTTATAACCCACCATAAACTGAAAGGAGTTATTTTAATCAGAGAGCTTGGCTCAACTCTAAAAAGAAATACAGCAATGAAAAAATAATGAAAATATTACTTTTCTCTAGACAACACTTCACAAATCTGAGAACATTTTGGTATTTAATATTGTTTGGGTTAAAAAAAACACTCAATTATTGTCTTCATTTTTAAATTTTAAAATAAAAGAAAACAGGCTAGATATATGTACCTATGCATTGATATAAAAATGAAGAAGTCACCTATTATTTAAAAAAAAAATCTCAAGTTCATGTTTGGAAACTTGGAATATGAGGAAGAAAATGATCAAAACCAAGTGTCACAAGCTTCACACAAAGGGTTAATGTGTTTTGCAATATCTTCTGTTTGAGGTTAGGTTGCTTGAGGTAGGTTTTTTGTTGTTGTTGTTGTTGCTGTTTGTTTGTTTTCTCATTTGCAAAGGCATAGTATTTTTAAACAGAAGAAATGACCCTCCAAAAAGTTGCATTTTCTGTCAAATATTCACTATCTTTGTGCATAGCCAACAGCTCAAGTAAAGCAACTCTTTAAAAAAATAAAAATAAATAAGAAGCCTAAAAATACAAGCAAAATAAACTCAAGTGATTTACAGAGTTCGGAAAACTGGAAGTAGGCAGGTAATAATTGCTAGCTAATTTCTACCTTAAAAGCAGATGAAATAATTAGGTCAGTTAAAATGAAAACCTTACCTTTAAGGAGAGGAATTACAAGAGCAGGAGAGAACTATGTACCAGCGAATTCCCCGAGATGGAAGTATATTGACTTAGCACTGAAACGCCACAATGCACTACCCCTGTCACAGAATTATATAAGAAATGTGTGTCACTGATGACAATCGAAAACTGGGACTCTAGCAGGCTTCACACTTATTTTTCAACCCCCAGGACTGCTCTGTAGAAACAGTGTCCATTTTTCCTACAAGAAGAGAAAGTACTAGGGTTGTGCTAATTTTCCTATTTCCTATCTGTGGAGCCTACAGATCAATAGAAACTTCCGTTCAATTTTCACAGTCTCCAGTAAGTTGCTGGTTAAATTAGCCAAAAGCTTCTTCCAGCTAGGAAAAATACACACCAGTCAAAACTAATTATGTCTGGGCTTTCACTGAAACAACATTTGCTAATTTTACTGGTCTGGGTACACTGTTCCAGAAAATATTAATTAAACACACTGAATAATGGCTGCTGTAAATTTCTGAAAACAGTAATCTCTAAACAGTTAATTTTCACTTCAGACTCAGGCACGGAAGGATGGAGGAATCTCTGCCCCAAATCAGCAGCCAAGGACTATTCTTTTGTTACTGACCACACGGAGTTGAACTTTGCTCCACTTTGGGAAGCGGAGCCCACGCTCTGGAAATAACAAGGACATATTTACCTGGAGGGAACAGCAAGGAGACACCAGGAGAACCGCACAGCCAAGTCGTCCAGGGGGAACACCAGCGCCTCAGACCCGGGCTCTGGGCTAGGCCAGCACGGCAGCCCTTCCCCCGGCAAACACCCCGCCTTCCCTCTCAGGGACTCACCCAGAAAATGCTCCCAACCTGCTCCAGGACCACAGAACTCTTCTAAGGCTTTTGAACGCCCACCATTTGTCCTCCACTCGTCCAATCAACTTCCCACTGCACATCCCTCTCTACCGGCGCGCAGACACCGGGCCACTGCTCATCTGTATGCTAATTATTTTGCCACATGGACAAAAGTAATAATGCTTTCCGACAGGAAACTAACAGGCCTGAAGTCGAAGATGGAAATTAATAAGTTGACACCACTAAGCGACAGGGAGGCCGGGCATGCGTGCTGGAGGCTGGGTGGCCAGGCAGCGGCAGACGAGGGCCAGCCCTGCGTGAGCATCGGGCCGGCTCCCCGGGAGACCACAGCGCTGCAGCAGCATCAGCAGCTCACTGCTGACTTACCTGTCTCAGGCGGCATCCTCTAAGCTCTACAAAACACATCCATTTCCCCAAATCCTAGTCTGGGAGGGAACTTCATCGCTGAGCTAGATATTTTTCAAGGTATGGCTGTGGATTGAACCGGTAATTGCTAGCCTTCCTGTTTATTAAGCTTGCAGTGCAGTCGGGCAAGGTTGGGATGCATGCTGTAGGATTCTTACATTGTACCCACAGGCCCCTAAATCTCTGGAGCAGAATGTATCATGTGCAGGGCCGTATTTAATGGAATAGATGAGAATGGTAAATAGCAGAGGCAGGCTGTTAACAGCTACCGGCTAGGCAGCACATCTAAAAATACCCCCCATCCTTGATGTTATGGTAAATTCATGCTGTGGCCAAAGAAACCTCACAAAGTCAGCCGAACCTGCAGTGTTTTACCTGGTACTGCTGCCTAGCTTTAGAACAGAACAAAAAGAGACCCTCAACCTGCCCTGCCGCGGCTCGGAGCCGGGGAACAGTTACACAGGAGTTAACGCGAACCGACTCAAAATCTCCTTCTGGGTGCCAACCACACTATGTTCTGTTTCCCTGGGAGCTTCTTTTACCATTTGTTTGAAAACAAAAGGCACAGAACGGTTTCCCTCAGAAAGTTAAAGCATCATCAACCTTTTAGCATTGTTTGAAGGAAAAAGGACATCAGGAAAAGTTTCATCTGAAAAGGCGAGACCAAATTAGATTTCAAAGCTACAAAAGGGAACATAGATGTATGACTTTCATTAGCGTTTTTCCGGTTAAAAAGAAGCACTGGTTTTACAAATGGCTCCTTGAGTCGGGCAATAACTGTTTTCCTCCAGCAGTGACGATGCCGTACACTCCGCAAAGCTCTCTTAGAACACTCACCACTCTGAAAGGCCACATTAAATCATACAGGCTGCTTAGCACCTCCCACCCTCCCCCCGGACGCACAGACTCCTGTTTAATAACAAGTCCAGGCGGCATGCAGACGGCCGGGTGCTCCCGGCCATACACACTGAAGAGCATCTCCCTGGGAGAAAGTCCACTTTGGGCTCAGTTGTACACCCAACCATGCAATTTTGAGAAGTGTTGTAATGTGTCACCAAATAAGAGCCGAAGACAGGCAGCTATGTGTTGAAGTTCCCAGGAGAGCTCTCAGAAGAACCGGAATGGCAAGGACCAGATAAACCATATGCAACCTTTAAATAAGAGGAAAGGTACCTTTATGCAGAGGAGTTGATGGCCACCCAGCAAAATCCTGTTCCACGGTCTGTTTCTTCACAGGAGCAGGGCTATTTCTGCCCCGGAGAAGTCATCGCACGTGTTGATCCCCTTCCCCCACACATTTGCACTCCATCCACCCCTGTGCTCCAGGGCCGGCGCTGTCAGCTGCCTGGGCACAGGAGAGCCGCCACCAGTGACAAACCACAGGGGCTGTCCATGGAACACAGCGCTGACCGGTGTCTGTGGGGTGGGGTCGGTGCAGGAGTCCAAAGTTACCAAGAACACCTGGTTCTAGCTTCAAAGGTAGTTCCTCTGAAGCTCGAGCCTCTAGCCTGACGTGCTGAGCCCAGACATCCTGGTTACTACGGAGGTGACAATACCACCCCCGCCATCCAGTGCTGTTAGCGATCACTGCAGTCTGAGAACCAGCCACGCTCAGAGAGCACCCTGTGCCATCCGGTCCTCTCACCGCACAATACCCTTTCCACTTAGGCTGAAATATTTCCCTCCCCCTCCCAACTTCTCCAGTAATCACCACATGGGGAGCAGGGGTTTTCTTTAAAGAGATACAGTTTAAGAAAATTTTCTAACAGAATCGCCTAATACAGCAATGCTTGTCAGTATTTCTTCACATAATAAATAAGCATTTATGCATCCTCTCCAGTTTTATAACACCTGGCTTACATTTTCTCTGCCATCTCTGATTATTTCTACAGATACCCCGAGGGCTCATCGTGATGTCAAAGCTTAAAACAGTTTCATTGTGAAAACAGGCGTAGAAAAATCATTCTGTATGCTTGAACAATGCAGGTGCAAGAGCCTCGGAGGGAGGCAAAAAGACAGACCAGAGTTAAAGAGAGAGGACATAAGAGAGAGGAAGAGGGAGGGAGGGAGGGAGGGAGGGAGAGAGAGAGAGAGAGAGAGAGAGAGAAGACAGGACAAAAAGCATGCTCTAAACTGAAACCATGTTGCAGTGAAACAGCCTACTGATGGAAACATGTATAGCTGCTACCTTAAATAATCTGGTATCAGAAACATCATACAATTACAACAAGGATACTTCAGTATTATGTCTTATATAAGTTATAGTCATTATGGGCAATATTTCTAATTTGAGGGGTTTGCCAATTTAAAATATTTAATTTTTATATCTGACACACATAATATTTGGATGTGATTTAACCCCTACAACTTCAAAATAAAAAATTTTAAATTATATACATATACACTTCTTTAAGTTTGTGCTACCTTTTCTCCTTAGTTTAATGGGAAATGAATGTAGGTTAATGTCAGGTAGAGTGTTGTGGTGAAGGCTACAGCATGATGAAACTTAATTTGGTAAAAAATGTGTTAATTATTTTCAAGTTTATCCTCTATTGTCCCTTTCAAAAGAATGCTACACATTTCTTCCCCCAAAGAAAACATTGATGAAGAGGGCATTTTTAGAAACTTAAAATAAGAAAATGCATAATACTGTTGCAATTAAATTATGATATGTGGTAATTTAATTATAAGAATTTAGCAAAACTGGAGGTCTCTCTTTCTGAATTTGCCATTCACTTACTTCCTGGACAGTGTTCTGGTGAGACTTTGCATCAAGGTAGACTTCATGGAAAAGTACTAGATGCATTTGTAAAACTAGTTATAGGTTGCAAATTCCAGCCATGATTGAAGGGGACATCCAGCTGAGCCACTGTCCAGTGTCAAAGCAGGGTGGTCATCACCAGAGGCCTCTCCCTGTCCCTCTGAATGGCTTTGTTAATATACAATGTTTAAGAATAAATACAATTTTGAGTTGTTTGAAGTTAAAAATGTAGCCACAAAAATGTGTAATAAGTAAACAAATTATTTTAGATGACATAGTATGTTTTTAAAAACAATACATCTCCCTGAAATTAGATTACCTGACAGGTAGAGTTGGAAATCTAGCTCACATATGTGACTTTAAAAATATTATTTAGGCAACAAAATAATTTTTTTTTCACGTAGAAGTGGTTGCATTTTTATCACATGTGAAGTATTTTTAAAAGAAAATCAAAATCAACAAATAATCAGATTATTAATTCTACATTTTAAATCCTAAGTATAGTTTAACAAATAGAAAAACTTTCAAAAGCTTTAAAGTTGCAAAATATTTTATTTATTTTCTTTAATTAAAAATTGGCATAGAAAACAGGCATAAAACATCAGACAGTGAAATAACTGGGCATATCAATAGTGAGGTGTGAAATATAAACATTCACAAGAGAGTAAAAAAAATAAATGTTAGGTGAAAAATATGACAGGAACAATGAAAGCAGTATCTTGAAAATACCCTCATTTTCTTAAGACCATGCTATACTGCTTTTATTACCCAAAAGGAAATTGTGAGCTCCCATTCCTTCAGGAATTTTTGTACACCATTCATACATGGTCACAAATTATGGGGCCCGAATTCTTAATCTCAGCTTCTAACACAAATTTATAAAACTGGCCCAAGTTTTGCTAGAGGCTGCAGCTGAACTCAAGAGAAGTTGACATTATGTTGCATGTATATACTTTCTGCAGTACTGGTCCATTTTGATAATCCTGGCCCATCTTTTCAAAAATGAAAATGTATCAATAACTACACAAATTTCCACCACACAAAGATATTCCGTTTGAAAAGCGTGCCCACAGAGTGTTTACAGTTTTTAAATCACCATTCTACATGTGCAAGTGATTTTAATGAAACCATATTATGTGTGGTCATTTGGAAAAGTAGGGTAAATTTTCTATATGCCAAATAAAGATATAGAGATTGCATATCTTTCCTGCCACCATCTTCAAAACACCCAACTGTGACCATACAAGCTGCTCCTACTTCTGCCTCAGTGAAGACAATCATTAAGGCGATGAAAGTGAGCCACTTTCAATTGCCGGTAAACTGGTAGGAAGTCAGGCGCTGCCGAAGGGACTTGCTATCAGCAGTGGACAGCTCCCGGTGCTGAAAGGGACAGGGAGAGAACCTTGCTCACAATAGCTTACTCAACCAGCCTTTGAAAAATCACAGCAAAACTGAATGAGGTGGCAAGTGCTTGGGCTGAATAGCACTGTCTACAGAACAATGGGCGCCAACTCCAAATCCTACGATAATCACATTAATGAGATTAATCAGTGAATTAGCAGCAGTCAATGTCAGGGAGGCAAGGAAGAACCCGACCAAGATTAGTAATTAACTTTTTTTTATTGGGGGGGGGGGGGTCAACTGTGCTACCTCCTAGGCTTCTCAGAAGTTGACAGTTCTTCACAGATCTGAAGGCTATATATATATGCACTGATCAAAAGGCGACAGCATCATTTTTTGTATTATAATATGGATCCAGAGAACACATTACTGATGCTTAAACTATGGTCCTCTGGGAAAAGTGATGTCATTTTAAATAATCTTTATAAACTATCAGGCTTTTCCTGTTTTGAACTTTCTAAGTGTGAAATTAATACTTAAAATGAAATTACTTCCCTAAGACTCGAGCTAAAATATTAAAAATAAGGCTGATCTAAAAAGGAAGGGTTATCTAACAACTGCTATTGCTTGTGTGAAGGCTGCAACACTGTGACAAGAGTTCTGCAAAGTGCCATCAAGTGAAAAAAACTATCACACAAATGTATCAGCCACGGTCTATTGTCTTTAATAAAAAAACTTAGTACTGCAGTACAACTTTAAGGGAATTTTAACCCATCGAATGATTACAGTTGAGATAAAAAAAAAACCATACACTTTCCTTTAGGTAAATTAGAAAAAAATAAACTTCCTTTATTCTAAAATGTGTTACTCAATACCATGTATAATATGCGACAACACTGGATTCAAAGTTCTTGAGAGGTGAAAACTTAGAGAAATGCACAGAACTGTTTTACAGAAAGGATTATTGGGCAAAAACCACGTTTTGTTCTTAAAATAATCACATTTTTATCAATGTGGAAGACATGCTTCTAGTTGATCACTTTCATGAAGTTGGACAATTGGTAAGACTCCCTTATGTCTGTAAGGATGGTAGTATATACTTATGTATAGCAAGTTAATTTTGTTCAGCAAAAAATACAAACATAAACAAAAAGCTCTTATTATTAAAAATATTTTTACTCTAAGTAAATAAATAACAATATACCATAGGTTATATAGTTTTAGTGGTATAAAAAATTGTCATGGCCAAATTAATACTAAATTCAAAATCAGGGCTCTATATTTTGAGTAGCTATCATATGAATATTTACATACATATTTATTGCCTTATTCTGATTTACCTTGAAGCTACAGTTTGTAGTTTGGATTTTTAGTTTATTAAGTTGCATCAAAAGACACATGTCTGTTAGAAATTAAATATTGTTTCCTTATTATGGACTTCATTTAGGTTATAGTTAAAAAAAACGTGGAGTTTGTCAATTTAATCCATGTAAGTCAGCTTTCTTTCCATTAGGCAAATATAACATTATACCAAGGATATCTAATGTTTTCGCAGGCTTTCTAAAAATGATGTGCTTTATTTGTAATGCAAAGTGATCCAGTGCAGTCTCCGGGAAGTTTTTGTTTCAATATCTGCATATCATCCAAGTTCCGTCCATGCAGCAAGTTTTTTTTTTTTTTTTTTTCCTTTTTTTTATCAACAACATCACGGTTAAGGCATGCAACCTAATACCCACTTTGCTTTAAAAAGAGACTTCTGTGGCTCACAGACCCTCTAGCTCAGGCAGCTGCCCGCTCCCAGCCATGTTCTAAAATAACTTGAAAATGGACAAACAATAGGCATTGCAGCAAAGCCGTGGAACTGCGGTAAGACAGACCCTGTCCTCTGAGTCGACAGAATTAACCTAACGCAGACCACATACCTCACACCATGACCACAACCGCTCACACGCTAGACACGCTCAGTTTTGGTAACTGTGCTGGCTCAAAAAAATACACAGAACGAGAAGAAAACCCTGTTCCACCACCAGTTTAAAAGGACGAGGAGGAATATGCCTACCACAGAGATGCAGAAAGGTTGCTTTTTGTCTTCAGTGAATATTGATATTATAACCCATAGTCCAGAGAACAAAAAATTAAAATGCACCCACCAACAATGAGTAAAAAAAAATCAGGGGGCTTCGAGCAGACTGCGGGGCAAGCTCTCTCTGTTTAGTGTGCGGTAGCTTAGGGAGAAAAAATGTCGCCCGGGCAGGAATGACAAATGCAGGCGATAGGCTCGCGGGCCTGAGGGACCTGTTTCACTTCCACACACATCCCCGAACGCACGACTCCCACTCATCCTCTCGAGATGCTTTTTTTTTCCACTTTTTTTTTCACGAGCTCCAAATCCCCGGCATATGACCTTCTGTTAAATAGATAAAAAAAAATTGCTTATCAGTCATGCAAATGAGGCTGAATTCATTTTCCACAACAGATGGCCTCATGGATAATGATGATGGAAGAGAGAAAATTGAATGTGTCTCACAAGGTGGCCATGGCAACCGAGAGCAGAATAATATCAATAATAAGCTCACTGCATAATAAGGTTGTCAATCCCACAAATCAAAGTCTCCAGCTAAATCAGGTATACCACCCCAGCTAGTTACCAGGTAAATAAAAATATATATGGAGGAGATAGATTGCATTTTACAGTGACCATGAAGAAAACTAGAATTTCAAGGCATTCTGTGGAGTGTGTGTGTGTGTGTGTGTGTGTGTGTGTGTGTGTGTGTGTGTTGGGGGCGTGGCTGGATAATGAAATGAGATGTGACAGTTTGTGTTTTTTTTTCTTTTCTCTCCTGTGTTTTCTGTGATGGACCTGGTTTCGGGAAGGGTGCTGGAGTGGCCATGTTGACATCTGGGACACGGTGCACCGGAGCCTTTCTCCGCGGCCGTCCCCACACTCTCCCTGTCTGTTGTCTGCGCCCAGGCTTCCACCTTGGCTCCCAGGGGGACATCCTGCAAACGGAATCAGCAGCCATCCTGAGCGGCTGATTAAAATGAAAATGGCAAGGCACATGTCTGGGCGGAACTGGAGCTCAGCTTTGCTGCCTGTCTGGCAAGCACGCTCGATATAGCTCTTGCTAATAATGGCTTACAGCCTCCCGTTTTTTTAAAAAGGTATCGCCCTTTTTCCTGCAGCCAGCTGGTGTTGGAGTGTGTGTCTGTGTGCGTGTGTATGCATGCGTGTGAGTGTGTGTATGCACATGTGTGTGATCGGGGAGATGGGAATGGATGGTTCCACTCTTCTCATTTTCTGCTGCTTACATGCTGACTGCCTGCCCCATCACCCCGATTATTGCAAAACTGAACTTACCTCTGTCTTTCTTTTGGGGAGGACACAGTGGATAAGGCTTGGGGTGAAAGGGCTGGTACTAAGCTCAAGCTGCCTAGAAGACCAGGACCACAATTTTATACCTAGTAGAATAATTTGTAAGCACATCCCAGGCAACAGGCCTTGTGAGAACTCTCTCTGGCTCACAGCTGGGCCCTGAAACACAGCCTCTGATGAAACCTATTTCTGTTCCAAACACTTGCAACCAGCCTGTTACTGTAGCCCAGATATTATGCAACACAAAGACTCAAAAATAGAAAACTGAAGGCTGACTAACTGATGTAATAACTTAACAAAATTTAATATAAATAAATCTCCGGCTATGTTTGTCTGTTGTTGTTGTTTTTGTCAAAATTCTCAGCCATAGCTTTAAGATTATCCTAAGAAACACTATTATTTTCAATATCTCTGTCGAATTTTTCAGGTTTTTTTTTTTTTTTTTTAAACAAAGACATTCTGGAAATTAGACCATTGTCATCTTTCATAAAAAAAATAGCTTAAAATTTTAAACCAAGTTTTTCTTTTCCTGAATTCATGAGACTCTAAGTTATTAACAATCTTTCAATGTTGCTGCTTAAGCTTCCCCTCTTTGATCCCTTTCAGGAACAGATACATGATTTCCATGGGAAACTATGCCTGTGCTTATTTCTGCCTTTAGTGACTCCTGTCTCTGGGATGTGCTCTTTCTCCTCCTGCCCTGAGCTGCAGTGTGAATTACAAATCAATAGCGCTGCCCTGACTGAGCCTCCACTCCCCACCGGAGCTGCAGCCTCCTGCTCCCTCCCTCCCTCCCTCCTCCCTCCCTCTCTCTCTCTCTCTCTCTCTCTCTCTCTCTCTCTCACACACACACACACACACACACACACACACACACAGAAACAGTGACGTCTGTGCAGCATTTTCAGCTGATTGGGCACCACATCGGATGTTCTGTGGAGCAAAGAATAGGAATCATTTACAGTCAGTGAAAAAAAATGGGAGCCTGGATTCACCCGTGTCTGAGACCCTGGTCCTGGGCTCCCGGCAGCCGGGCACGCTGATGAAGGGCAGTCCCGAGATGGTGTGGTCACCGTGGACTGATGGAAGCCCCCCAGTGCCCCAGAACTGAGCATGCAGCACAAGGGGAATTCCCATGTTAGAAAGGACAAAGCAGCCCTGAAAAAGGGAGCAGAACAGAATGCACAGCACGATTTGGAGGTTCAGTCAAATAGTGACTGTGTAGGGTTTGAATGTACAATATTTCTTATTGTAAAATACTTCCACATTCACTTTTAAAATAGAGTTAAAATAAAAAATTTATGTGTATATGCAAACACATACATATGTAGTTATTTCCTGTAAGTTTCTCTGCTTTATCTGAGTTGTGTTAGCAATAAGTTCAATTGTCTTCATTAAAACGTATCCCCAAATAGCTTATCTTTCAGTAGGAAATAAATACATTTCAGTGATTGTAAGCCATTCTATTTTAAATCACAGGTCTGTCCATGTGACTATGTATTTTACACGCGAGTGCACATGTATGAAAATACACTGTGACTTGGATGTAGGGCACCTGCATATAGGCAAGCGTGCACAAGTGTATACTAGCATGTACTATCATGCACAAGCATGCATACACGGGCACACGCGAGCACAGTCACCTAAAGCTGTAGGTGCATCTTTCTGAAGTGACAGGTGGTGGCATGGGGAGCAGCCCTGGGCTGTTTCACCGGAAGGGAAGGGGCCCTGGCCTGGGCCGCAGGAGGGTGGCCCTCCACACACGTCAGCCTCTCCGGGCTCAGAGTGGCACCTCCGCTCTTCCCTCCTCTGCAAGACCTCAGCCCTCGAGATGCCAGCACTCGAAAGGCTCACGAGAAGGGGGAATGAATAAGTCACGAAGCCCCTGTGCCCAGCTGCGGCATTTCAGCCTTCGTCGCGGTTACGTGGTGGGTGCACTTAATAAGTCATGATTTCTTAAGCAATGCAGTCTAGTGCTGTGTCGTGAGGTACAGTGAGTAAGACCCTTTAGGACATACAGGGGGGGGGGTACCCAAAGGCTAGAGAGATTAAAATCTCTCTGTAGCCCTGGCCAGTTTGGCTCAGCAATTAGAGCGTCGGCCTGTGGTCCCGAGAGACCCGGGGTTCGGTTCCCGCTAAGGGCATGTACCTCGATTGCGGTTTGTCCCCAGCCCTGTTTGGGTCGTGCGGGTGGCAGCCAATCGATGTGTCCCTTTCACGTCAATGTTTCTCTCTCTCTCTCTTCCTCTCTCTCTATCTGAACAAAGAAAATGAAAAAATGTCCTCGGGTGAGGATAAAAATAAATAAATAAATAAATAAATAAATAAATAAATAAAATCTCTCTGTAGTTTAAACCATGCAATGAAACGCTTCACTCCTAAATATCTACCTGACTCTAAATTATTTCTAATATACTTTATGTTGCCCTTAGAAGTGTATTGCACAGACTAAAGCCTTTCTGGATTAGGACATTCATAGCTTATCTCCATTAATTAATCAATAAGAGAAAATAAATTGGAATATGCAGCCCCTTCTCATGAGTAGATCCCTCAATTTAATGTAAAGAAAGTAAACCCAGGGGCATTTGTGTCTCGGGCTAGAAAACACATAGCTTAGGCACTAGGTGCTATGTTCAAGTTTCAGTTACATGTCCTCATCGTCCCAGCCAACAATACGCAGACCTCTTGGCATGAGCAGGACAGCTTCTCCCTGTCACCTCTCCAGACATGTGGGCAGACACTGATCTCAGCATCACAGGCACCGACTGGGGCCTCAACCCGTCCTCAGACACCACGTGACCACGTTTCACTCCAGCCAAGGACTGGGCACCCACTCTCCTAACGAAGGCCAGGTGACCTCTCTGAGTTCGAGTGCAGTGAGCTCATGGCATGTCCTAAATAATCCTTTTCACTTCTCTTGCAAGCATGCCCCGATGACGGAGAGGTGTGATACGAGAAGGAGCCGTAGGCTAACTCAGCACAGTAGCGAGCAGAATAGCATCATTGCAGTAGGTTAGCGAACAGCTAAGACCTGGAACCCAGGTGTTGCCAAGTCAGGGCACACGCCATGCAACAGTAGGCACTAGCACAACCCTCCCCGACACCACCCAAAATGAAGCCCCATGCGTGAGACATATGTGAAATAGTGGGTATTTGATCAAAATATAAATAACAACACGAAGATGGGAAGCCTATTTTCATTATAGGAAATTAGCTGCGACTCATCAAAACATCTGTTGAGTGCTTCAGTAGTGAATAGAGACGAGGGGCAAGGTACAGAAAGGAACCTGGGGTCATGTCCCAGGGGAGAGCCGGCCGCCAAGTGCAGTCATGGGTAGAGGGACGTGGGCTGTGTGACCCCCATGAAGTGGCTGGACCAGGAAGAGCCGGCTGTGACCTTGTTGGGGCTCTTGGATGTGCCTTGTCTCAGACTGGTGTTCTATTGCACGTTCACAGACGCTGGAGGGGTCCAGGGTACTGGGATTCTAGAGCACCATCTGCAGATTATATAGAGAATCTATGCTTTTATAGAGTTGGCCTGATTTTACACAGCTGGTCATTTTTTCGATGAAATATTTAAAGTATACCAAATGTAATTCTGAGGATTTAAGATTTTGATGACCAGCCAGCAAAGTAAGGGAATCTATAAAAGATATTTATCTCATTCCCAAGTTCATAATTTTAAGAACATGAGCTGAAATGTTATAAAAACAAACACACTCATTTCACTCTTGGTTGCCCGTAAATTCACAAATACCCACCTCTTACAGCAAGTCTTTCCAACTGTCTCTAGACTTCGGATCTCCATCTCCGGCTCCAGCCCGAGTTACTTTGTATCTGGAGTCTTTGCGTCACAGTCTCCAGCCTGTGGTGTCTGCCTGATATTCTTCCAGCTATTCTAATGACTTGGGGAAAAGGGACTTACACTTCTTAGTGTATGAGTTTGTAGTGATCATGCAGGTAGAAATTAGGGGTTTAAGAAGAACATTTTGATAGATTTTTATGAATCTTCCCTACTTTTAGACCATTCATCTTGGAATCGAATGTTCTCTGTTGTGCTGAAAACAGTAGTATGTATCACGCATATCTGGAATAGTTTGGTACTAAAAATAATTAGGAAAAGAGAATCTAGTCTGGCCGGTGTGGCTCAATGGTTGAGCGCCGACCCCTGTACCAAGAGGTGGCCCGTTCGATTCCCGGTCAGGGCACATGCCCAGGTTGTGGGCCTGATCCCCAGTGGGGAGCATGCAGGAAGCGGCCAATCAATGTCTTTCTCAATGATGTTTCCATCTCTCTCTCCCTCTTCCTTCGTCTCTCTCTAAAATCAATAAAGAAAAAGATTTTATATATATATATATATATATATATATATATATATATATAAAAGAAGTGAGAATCAAGAAAAAAGCAGGATTCAAAGAAGGTGCTGAGTCTCGTTCCCACCGTCATGAGCTCCTCCATTCCTCCTGCATTTCCAGTGTCAGGACTGCCCTCCTATACTCAGAAGCTCCCCAACATTTGAGTCTCCTTAATAGGTACAGATTGCCTCTTGCTGTCGATACTACAAATACCAGGCGTTGCTTCTCCGATTCCCCTCCCATCTAAGAGGTGGGCACAGGACCTCCAATCCACCATAAGGACATGCCCATTAGACTTCCAACTGTGAGTCCGTGACACAAAGACATGTGGTCCTCAAAGGTTCTTCTGCAGTGACGGTCTGAGTGATTTCCTGGGGAGAATGGCGGCCGGCCCACTGGAGCGACAGCGGCGTATTTGGGGGCATCGCTCCTAATGAGCTAGCCTGCGAATCTGACGCATCAACCTTTCCAGTAGGTCTGTCTTTTCTGCTCAAGTCAGCAGCATCTCTGCCTGTCACTAAGCACATGAAGTCATACACACATTGATACTCAGAACGTAGCGGAAAACTAAAAATAGGAACAATGGGAGAAAGAATGGCCCGTTATTTCACTTGGTAGAGAACACCCAGCAAGATGAGAACTTGGCTCTCGTGGTTCCTAGTGGGAAACTAGTTAAATGACCAGCCATGGCCAGGGGCTGCTTGCTGGATGGAAGAGGGGTGACCCCCGAAGGTCCCGTGTGACTCGTAGAGTGGAAGAGACGATGTCTGTGACCAGTCTGATGTCAGCCCCAGCACAAAGATCCCAGCATCTTCACCCAATACTGGACGTGAGCAGAGTCCTGGACCCAGGGCACCCAGGATGAATGGCATCACTGAAGAAACACCTCGTAGTAACATCAGGACAATCAATGATCCTTTCTCAGATGGACCCTCAGGTTGTCAGAGGAATAAAAATCGGGAGAGGGAAAGCCCTCAGCTGTGGGGACCTCACTGGACACTGGCTTGCCCAACTTCCTGGGAACCCAGAGATCACATGGTCTACTGGCTGAGGTGGGACTTAGGGGGAGAGGGGCCAGTGTGTGAAGGACAGAGTGGGGGTGCTCTCAGTGACCCGCTCAGCTGGTGATGTGGCCCCAGGAACGGGGCTCAGCCCTCTCCTGGGCATTCTGCAAACTCCCGATATCCTGTAATAATAATATCCTGTAATATCCTGTAATAATAATATCCTGTTAATGCCTTTCTGCTTAAATGAGCCAAGTGGCTCCCTTTTCTTGAACCAAGAACTCTACAGATACAGCGTGCAAACACGAACCACAAACACACCCACCTCACATACAAACACCCACCTTGGAGCCGCTCCAAGGTGGGTGCCAGGCCAAGGTGTAGGGTCTCTCCAGGGGTCCTCTGTCAACTCTTCTCTGTTGCCATCTCCGCGGATCCCAACTTATTTGTTCCCTGAGCAGGGCCCTGCTTCACCTTCCACATGGGTGGCCCTTCCCCATCCAGTGTCCTCTGGCTCTAAAACTGTTCTCCCAGCTGTGTATGCAAAACCCCTTAGGCTCAGGACAGGACGTAGATTGGTCTGGAATCTAAATCATATCAGGAGAAAGCAACTCAGGCGGATAACGCAAACACTGTCCTTGACTGTGGCAGTTACCAGCCCTTTTATGATGTCAAACGGCAAGAGACTTTGCAAGGAGAAACATCTTAACAATACATTTTTGCTGTGTGGTCTTCCTGATTTGTAATAAAGGACAATTTCTGCTTTATTTTTTAATACTCTACACGGCAGGAGTTCTGTGTCCCAATTATGGAGTAAAAATGCCTTTCCTTTGTCTTTTATCTCATTGTGTTCTTAAAATACACATCATCTATCCCAGCAGCACCAGGACCAGCTACACCGCGCTCTGGGACCCCTGACCCTCTGAATCAGAGCCTGCATTTAGCACAGTTCCCAGGCGACACAGGGCCAGGAAAGTTTGAGGAACAATACACAGACCAGCACTTTCCAATAGAAACACCACATGAGCCCCATATGCTCTTAAAAACTTTCTAGTTGCTACACATCAGAAGAAAGCAGAAACAGGTGCCATTAACTTCAATAATTTGTGTTATTTAATCAAATGTATCTAAACTATTATTTCAAAATGTAACCAACCAAATACTCAACGTATTATTTCCAATATCATCAATATATTAATATTTCAGGTATTTGTGTGTGTACTTTTCATTGTTTTATTGAAATATAATTGACATAATGTTACATTCGTCTCAGGGGTACAACATCATTGTGTGGTATTTGTATATATTGTGGAATGATCACCCCCGGGGGTCTGGTGGCACTCATGACTACATACCTACAAAACTGCTGCATTGTCTTCGATCTGGGGTGTGTCCTGCAGCCACAGCCCCGCCCACCTGGAACCAGCCAGTTCACAAGGGCCCATGCACCACGTTGGCCGGACTGTGATCAAATCTCCCACGAATCCACCAGTTTTCTCTCCTATGTTCCGATTGGGAAGGGACTGCCGAAATGACCATAACAATGGCTGCAGCGGGAGCGTAAGGTAACACTAAGGACCAAAGACCCAGCGCAGGTTCCCATGCAGCCACAAATATTCACACCTGCAATACAGGGTGCGGTAAAAGATGCGCGTTCGGGAAACACAAGAGTTTATTCATGTATCATTGTTTTTTAATTGTTGTATTGTTTTCCTTAAGAACTGAAACCTACGTTTGCCCCACCCTGTATTTGTTGACTGATGGGCATAAGCGTTTGCTCGCCAGGGGCCAGCCTCTCCCGTCCTGCCAGAGGTCCCTGGGCCCACCGCTCCTCCTTCTGCATCAGTGGTGGGCGTGGCTGTGCAATCCTGAAGGCTGGATGCCTTCAGGTGCAGTCACAGGGAGACAGGCGTGGGGCCCGCAGCAGCTTGGAGTCCATTCCAGTCCGTCCTGCGCCTCCTGCTCTGATTCTCTGCAGCGGCCGGTCCAACCTGTCTGCCCTGTGGCTGTTCCCCATGTGACAAGTCTTAAGCTTCGTTGGAGTGGCCCAGCATCCTGCCACTAACCTTCCCGAGTCCAGAGAGGACAGCAACGCCTCTCACGTTTCCTCCTAGCTCTCTCCCCGAGGCCATCTCCAAGTCTGTCCCTACAACATGCGTGTGATCGATGGCAGTCCACGCTGGAGGGCCCACACATGTCTCCTACAACATGCGTGTGATCGATGGCAGTCCACGCTGGAGGGCCCTCACGTGCCTCCTACAACATGCTGCGTGTGATCGATGGCGGTCCACGCTGGAGGGCCCACACGTGTCTCCTACAACATGCGTGTGATCGATGGCAGTCCACGCTGGAGGGCCCACACGTGCCTCCTACAACATGCGTGTGATCGATGGTGGTCCACGCTGGAGGGCCCTCACGTGCCTCCTACAACATGCGTGTGATCGATGGCAGTCCACGCTGGCAGGGCCCACGCGTGCCTGCTCAGCAGTGGACACATTGGGAGCAGGGGCTCCTTCCTTGACCTGCGTCACCTCACCAGGGGGTCCGGCCAGGACTGGCGCAGAGTGCCCCTTTGTTTACAGAGGTCCTCAGCAGCACCCCGGGAGGCCCGCTGTCTACATTTGTTCTAGACTATTGTCTATTTTATTTTAATTTTTTTCTTTATTGATTTTAGAGAAAGAGAAGGGGAGAGGAAGAGGAGATAGAAACATCGATGAGAGAGAACATTGATTGGCGCCTCCTGCATGCCCCCCACTGGGGATCAGGCCCAGAACCTTGGCATGTGTCCTGACCAGGAATCAAACTGCGACCTCTTGGTGCAGGGTCGACGCTTGACCACTGAGCCACACCAGCTGGGCTGTTGTCTATTTTAAACAACTGACTTCAACTTAAACGATTGGAATCTCATTTCTAAATAGAAATAGATGTTAGAAAAATTAGAAGTAAAAAGCCACCTTAGAGATGATCAATGTTAGAGTTTATGAAAGTAGCCTAGAGAGGTGGTGATTATTCCTGATCAGTGATGAGAGAGACAGACAGACAGACAGACAGAGTCCCAGAGGGGAGCATCCTGAGCCTCTGGTCCATCACAGGCACCGGCTGGAGATGGGGGTGGGGCTGCAGGAACGAACCCCGTTGTATCTTTACTGGAACCACACTATCAAACAGCTAAGAACGCCAGGTCAGTAGGAATTACAAACCTTCTTTGTGGGCCTGTGGTGCTTAACCTAGGACATGAACTCAAACCTGGATAAATTTATCCACACCAACGATTTCAAGCTAGGTTTGGAAAATCTCATGGAATTTTCTGTGGGGACCTGTTATAATTTTTTTATATATAATTTCTTGTTAGCACGGGGATGGAGACACACTCTGCAGGCTTCTGCACATTGTCGCTGCTAATCTGACTGAAGCTCCCATTGTCGCCGTGGCCAGCAGGGCCTGTTCGTGCGGGTCTCGGGCTTCTCTCCGACTCTCCAAGCCCTTGACAGCTGTGTCTGGTGTCAAGATGCCCCAGATTCCTTCTGTGCCTTTCCTGCTCCATTTTTCTGACAAGCTCCATTTTTTTTACTGTTTACTGGGAAGTAATATTTCTCGACCATCATCGGAGTGCGAGGGGTGATGGTTGCTATTGAGCTGGGGCTATCACACACCTCAGAAGTCTGTGCCGATACTTGCAATTCAGGCTCAGGGAGCCAGCTTCTCATTTTGTCTCCAATGTATCACATCTCTAGCTGTTCGCTTCTCCATCAGGAACATCGGATAGTCACTTTTCTTTTTTCCTCCCTGCGAAACACTACCAGTCTCAAAATAACAACACTAAATATTACTGAAAAGTTTAAAATTTATCTTTGCAGTTGATTATCTCATTCTCTTTATTTTTATAGTTAAACTATAATTACATTATCAAAGGATATAGCCATTAAATACTGTACTCCCTCCCCTTTACCCCCCCCCCCCAACAGGGCTGTTTCTTTAAAAAAAAATCTCTTTATTGATTTTTAGAGAGAGAGGAAGGGGAAGAGAGAGAGAGAAACGTTGATGTGAGAGAGAACCATTGATCGGCTGCCTCCTGCACGCCCCCTACTGGGGATGGAGCCTGCAACCTGGGCATGTGCCCTGACCGGGAATCAAACCAGGACCTCTCAGTCCATGGGATGACGCTCCATCCACTGAGCCACACTGGCCAGAGCCCCTCAGTGCTGTTTCCACAAGGAGCTATGTTCACCGCTCGTTGCTCTTTCCTTGCTAACGTGTCTAGTCATTTTGGTTTCCTGATGCCCGTCTTCAGTAGACTCCTCACGAAAGACTCGAGAGAACACACTCCTCAGCTGTGGAGGTTGCTTTGTGTTGGTTTTTTTTTGTTGCTGGGTAGAAAAATTCCTGGTTTACATTTCTTTAAGACTCTAAAAACTTTCATTCCATTTCCAGGGACAGATTTCCCCCAAGTAGACCTGGTGGCATTTTCCTCGTCTCGACTGTTACCCATGTCCATGAAGCTACCCTCCGACCCCCTTTCCAGACCCGTCAGGACAAGCCCATCTTCCAAACGCCTAGTGTTGTCTTTGAAATCTCCCAGCGTGCCACCTGACCCCTGTGAGTGTCCTCTCCCTGTTGTTCTCTCCGTGGACAGTCTCTGGGCTCTGAGAACCACGACCCCCCCATACCACTGTGCCTAACCCCACGCGTGGCAATGGCTAGATGCTTGATAAATAGGTGGTGATTGAATAAATGGACCAACGACTACCTTTGGCACACAAAATCTAAGCACACTGAGAAACTAAAATAGTTGTTGCCTGGCTGGTGTGGCTCAATGAATTGAGTGACATCCCATAAACTGAGGGGTCCCAGTTTGATTCCCAGTCAGGGCACATGCCTGGGTTGTGGGTTTGGTCCCCAGTCAGGGGCATGCAGGAGGCAGCCGATTGATGTTCCTCTCTCACATCAATGTTTCTCTCTCAAAAAAAAAAAAGCAATAAAAATACATTTTAAAAAAATAAAATAAAACAGTTATATTTGTAAAGGAGGAAAAGCAATTCTCATTGCAAGAGCAGCCCCTGACGTTGACAGCGTGGACTTCCTTGACTGCGAATGACCAGCGCGCCCAATGTCCCCATATAGGTCCTCCCTGAACGGAGGAGTCTGGACAGCTCTGTTTTCTCTAAATAGTAGACTTTAGATTTCTAATTTTAATTACAATTGTCCTTAATAAATTCACCTTTCTTTTCACTCCTGGGCTTTCAGTCTTCGCAGAAAACAAGGAGGAAAGTGAATTCGCTATGGACAGAGGATTTGCCCGTCCTTCCTGGCCCCAGACACATTTCATGGCGGCCGCCCCGCCCCTCTCCCGTCCGGCAGCGTGCTGGGACACATCCCAGGTGTAGCCCCTCCACGAACACTGCAATGATTTCCCATGGGGCAGGAACGCTTTGTCTTTTAATCCTCAGACACCCAAGAAAAGTATACTACACAAAACAAGTGCACAAAAGTGTACTGAATTGGAGAACCTTTTCATTCTGACCATTGTCCACATTATCATTAGAAAATGGAATATATTCAAAGAAGTATGGTGAGCACTGACCAGAAGATTTCATAGTCTGGCCTCATCCATACATATTTTCATATTTTCAGAGCCGTGTAGGGGTACATAGCAAGCCCCCCCAGACTCTCAGCAGCTCAGAAACTGGTTGGGGATGTTCTCCCAAGAGTGAGAGATTTGAATGGAGGTTCGGGAAAAACGCATTCCTCTCTTGAACCCAGACATGACACCATGTCTTTTGTCCCCACTGGAACAGATTTAAATAATTGTCTCCACTGAGCTCACTTGTGTGAACAGGAGATCCAAACATCCATAAAAATAAAACCACAGCCGTTAAGAGCACCAAAGGAGCAGTAGTAAAACAGTAAAGAGAAGAAATTCCTTGTCTTAACCAGCAGGAAGCGAGTGCATTTTTGGAAACCATCCCTGCTGCTAATGGGCAAGCCCCTTCTGGGGCAGGTTTGGGCCACAGACCCCAGAGATGCCGAGGAGCTAAGGGGTCCTGTGCCCTCGAAGGCTGGCACGGAGGGGGGCAGAGATCAGAAGCAGGGTTTGAATGCAAGGGGAGTCCCGGTCTTTGTAGATCCCTTTCCTCGCCTTGCAGGTAAGGAGGAGGAGGTGGGCTCTCTCACAGCCGTCAGAACCAGAGGTTTGTTTTGGAGAGAGAAGGGGTGTCAGGACCTAGGAGGCAGACACAGAGCTGCAGCAGCGTGGGAGGCTTTGAAGGGACCACGCAGTGAGGGCGAATCCCCAAACTTGCTTCTTGGAGTCCTGGCAGATGGACTTGTAGGATTTTTCCCTAAGAAGAACGAGAATCTCAAAAGAGAGAACACTGGTGTCTTATCTGGTTCCTACTGAAAGCCCTCGGCCGGACCACCCCGCCGCCGGACCACCCCGTGGAGAAGCCTCGTTGCCCAGAGCCCCCATCTGCCGCCAGCGAGGGTCGCGGGGTCTGAGAATAACCTCCAACACGGAAACATGTGCGAACGCAAACGCAAGAAAAGAAAACTCAGGAACCTTTGGGAAATAAAAATTACAGGAGAATAGTTCAAAAAATGATATTTCCGAGACAATAAGAGAAGGTCATGCGTTTCTAAAGTAAGAACGAGAATTTATATAAAAAGGGGGATTCAAAGAGCAAAAGAGGTTTATTGAATATTAACATTTGACAGATGTATAAAAAGTCCTATGGAAGGGCCCTGGCCGGGTAGCTCAGTGTGTCTGATGCCCGGTCAGGGTGGATACAAGAACCAACCAATGAATGTATAAATAAGTGGAACAACAAATCCATGTTTCTTCACCCCCCTTCATGTCTCTCTCAAAAAAATCAATCAATCAATCCATTTTTTTTAAAGTTCTATAGAAGGATTGTAAGAAAGTCTCGTGAAATTCCCTATAAAGTAAAACAAAGAGATGGAAAATAGGAGACGAGGGGTCACACCATGGGAAGAGCCAACGAGCAGCCCACCGTCTGACTCGCAGGTGATACAGAAGCAGAGGCCAGAGAAAGGAGAGTGTGGGAATCATCCAAGAGCTACACTCAAGTGTACCCACAACGGAAGGACAGCGAGGACCAAGGCTGTGGTCCAAGTCGAGCCACAGTGGACACAGAGTCCTGAATTTGAGGACACATCAGAAAGCGTGGTGAGGTCACCACCCGGAAGCCCGCCAAGCTTTTACACCGCAAAATTCTGAGGAAAGTTGACTCCCAACCGAGTCTTCCGTCCGTCAGAGGAATAATAACGTCGAGAGTAACCGTGGACAGTGTCACAGGCGTGCAGGTGAGGCGGACCGACTGGCCACACATCATGACAGAATCGCAGGGGAGTGCCAGGAACCACCGTGACTTGGGGAGCGCCGTGGCCCCCCTGCCAGGGAAAGGTGTGCGGGCTTCCGTGCCACACGGACAGGACAGACAAGGAGAGGCTGTGGTTTCTCCTCCCCGAGCAGAGGTCAGCTTGGGAGCAGAGACCAGGACGGCACAGTCAAAGCGTGGAGTGGATTTGAGGACGCAGACAACTTCCCTCCTGAACTTCCTACCTTCACACTTCTTGCCATGGGAAACACAGACCCTCGGGCTGGACCATAGGGTTGTATTTTCTCCTACAAGCAGCCAAATGCAACCCCGAGACGTGTGTGTCAGGGATGACCTCCCAGGCGTCCTTTCTAATGCAGCTACTGAAGGGTGGGCTCCACCCACACTTAAGTGGTACCCAAGGTAGGGAAAGGGTGTGGGGTTCCACCCAGGACAGAGGCTAAGGGATTGTCCATCCCCGCGAGGAGGCAGGGCCCAGACAGCTGCACTGCGCAAGCCCAGGGGGCGGAGCTGCTGTCCACATCAGCCCACGTTGGCCAGGAGGACCTGGGCTCCAGAAGGGATGCTCGGAGAGCCTGGTGGGGTGCAGCGGTCCCCTGATGGAGAGAGGGTCCCCCTGGGAGAGTTTGGGCCTGAATTAGAAATCGGAGCAAACTACAAAACTAAGTAAATAAGACGATTATTATCTCCAGGGAAAACAAAAAGAAATACTGTCCAAGAAGACACTATGGTCAATTCGCCTAAGAGTCTCAGTCATGAGTAACGCTCTTGTGGTCATTATGAAGTAGCCCCTGGGTGATTTCTCCCAAAATGATAGTGTGACTGGCGCTGGAAGCCAGGTGGGGAGTCTTCTTCTGTCTCGAGTGGGGATAAGAGGTCGAATCCTCACCTTCAGAAATGGAAGGTCACCGGATACCATCTCAACTGGAAACACCAAAAATCGAGATTGGCGATGTAATCCACAAATACAGCACCAAATATCGGATTAACAAATGAAGAGCAGAATAAATAGCTAAAAATGGAAAGTGACTACTTCTGGGGATAGAACATACGTCTGGTATTTTTCCTCAAAACCGTGTAGGTTTTGTCCGGCCGGTGTGGCTCAGTGGTTGAGTGTGGACCCTGCACCAAGAAGTCACCAGTTCGATTCGTGTCAGGGCACATGCCCAGGTTGTGGGCACAATCCCCAGTGGGGGGCATGTAGGAGGTGGCCAGTCGATGTTCTCTCTCATCAATGTTTCTATCTCTCTCTCCCTCTCCCTTCCTCTCTCTCTGAAATCAATAAGGAAAAAAAAAAATTTTAAACAAAAACCATGTAGGTTTTTAAAATCTAGGTGAATGTGTAATCTTGATTTTAAAAAATCAACAGAATAGCCCCAGCTGGGTGCTGGTTGGTTAGAGTGTTGTCCCATGCACCAAAAAGGTTTCAGGTTCGATTCCCTGTTGGGGCCTGAGAGGCAGCTGATAGATGTTTTTCACATCGATATTTTTCTCTCTCTCTCTCCCTTCTTCTCTCTCTAAAACCAATGGGAAAAAAATAATCAAAGGAATATATTTTGGAGGTGCTGACGTTAGGTTTATTTTAATGCCTTTGTTTCCCCCTGAAATCTGAGAGAGTTTGGCATACTATTTCTAGTCTAGGGATAAACAATAAAAATGAAATAAAATAACACAGAAAGATGACATTAAAGCGCATCTGTTCTGCACCAAGATGGCTACAGCATGATCGACGTGAGCAGCGATGGCCTCTATTTAAAAAATGACCGCAGGATACCTGCCCTTTTGTGAAGGACAGTCCTACTGAGATGCATGCCAACTCCGACATCTATAACCCTCCGAAGGACCTCCATCCCCCAACGTCTCCGTTTCGGACACATCGCACGGATGCTGCGTGTTTTCCTAGGAGATCGAGGTGTGCACTGGTTTCCGGAGGCTTTGGGACATGTTTGTTCCTGTGCTCATGCGGCCGTGGGCTGAATTCGCTTCTCTGTCTTCCCGAGTCCGAGCAACCCACCTCCTCACTGACTGTCAGCGGGGCCAGGCTGTGTTCCCCGAGCTGCCCACTCTCTTCCCACGCTCCCCTGGTGACCCTCGTAGTGCTGTGTGTGGCTTTGCTGTCACTAGCACAGACATCTGTGTGGCTCACATCATCCAAGTTATTTTGTGTGGGTCTCTCTTTCATTAAACAATGGATATCACATTATTACATAAATGTCCGCAAGTTAGACACGCACATGCTATAAATCTAATCGGAAGATAAAAACAATTTAGAAAAATAACTTTTTTGTAGCTATTTACTGGTCATCCCTGAAACCAAGGGATACTCAATATTCTTCTTTCTTTCCCAATTATTGGATAGTCTACTGATAACAGTTATACACATAGTAAGGAAGTCCTATAATATACTCAAACTACGATTTCCACACTTACTAATGCAAAGCTCTCTATTACACTGGGGTGCTTCTTGCCCTCCGGGGGTCTGAAGTCACTGCCATCGTGAACGGGACGGTACCACGCACAGTCTGTCAGTGAACCCTGGCGCTGCCTGAACACAGCCAGGACGCTACAGATGGTGAACTGTTAGCATGTGCAAGACAAATGAAAATGAGCATTGGAACAGACAGGAATCAAATACTCACCTGGGCCACGCTATGCACCTCCCCCGCGTAGTGATGTAACTTCGGGCAGAGAGCAGCCTGAGAGAGGAAACCAGGGTGACCCCGTGACCTTGGGAGGGGCCAGCTGCCGCAGGCCCGTGCTCGTCCCGCTCCTGTCCCGGGTAGGAGTTCCACTCGTGCGGAGCTGAACAGACTCCATACGTGTGTGCGTGTTTCTGAAGGCACGTAGGAGGGAAAGAATAGACAAATGAGGCAAATCCCTCTCCGGAACAGAGCAGCCAGCTGCCTGAGGGCTCAGCGGAGGGTCACCAGACACGAGACCCTCATTCTGGTTCTGCCATCACGGATTCAGCCCTCGGGGACTTTGTTTTTAAAACTCCCAGAGTCCCCTTTCACCCTGTGAATGTCCCCAGATGGAGTCTCACTCTGAGGGGACGTCATAGAAGACCATTCTCGGAAGGAAGGAGCCACCAGCTGAGGAATAGACAGTAAAACACCCGCCCTTCCTCATTCACACGGGGCTAGACCACGCCCGCCACCCTGGAAAACAACCGTCCAGCATCCGCCACTTGGGCACTGTTGTGTCTCTCCTTTGTTTCCCCCTCTGAACGGTTGGTTGTTTTCTGGAAGGATGACCAGCTGGTGAATGCAGGTCACCTTGCTGCCCAACATTGTTTAATTTGAAAGGAGGTAAGGGCGTCCGTTAAAGACAAAGCTCCAGTTCTTGGCGGGGCGGGGGGCGCATTATTTCACAAATACTTTGTTATTGTAGAATTCCTGAATTCCCCGCGGTACTTAACCCTTTCGGAAATGGTGAAAAAGTCCAGCCGGCAGGTCATCAAAGCTCTAGGAAGGACTCGATCTTGACTGAATTCTCACAACTGACCATTTCTACTGAGAGTAGTGAGTCCAACACTGTCCGTCTGGAAAGCCCAGGTTCAGTCTCACGACAGAACACAGGCCTCTTCACCCTCACTTTGGACCTTTGAAGGAAATAGGTGCGGAATTCGGATTTCTTTTCCGGGGAACGTGTGCCGTGTATTTCATGACGTCCCGGAGGGCCGGACCCCCAGGTGAGCACACAACCCCTTGGGAGCATGTGGCAGCCATAGGGCGGGGGGCGGGGGCGCGGAGGTTTTCCATCTGCCCGGGGCAGGTGTGTCTGTCTAACAGCCCGGAGCGGGCAGGTTTGCCTTCAGTGTGCTGGGCTCCCGGCTTGCAGATGACAGATTGCGGACCCATATTTTCTTTGCTGCTCTGTGCGTGCAAGGCACTTAGGAGGGAACAATGAAAAGCAAACACACTACACGGAGATGTGAGGCCCGCGTCGTACTTTCCAAACCCTTCTGAGGGAGGAGAGGAGGCAAGTCCGTGGGACCGTAAATAACTGGTGAGCGTTGGTCCTGCTTGTTCTATTACTCAGGGCAGCCGTTTAGGCATTCCTGAGAAAGGCACGTGGGTGCGTTCACTTGTGAGACTTTTAAGATGTAAATTCAACTAAATACGTCCTACTCTAGCTGCACTGACTTATACAAGAAGAAACCTAGGGAACTTACTGACCACCACCTCAGAAGAATGAAGTATATTTAAGAATAGGCATGATTATCCACCAAAATGAATGCAATCGTAACAAAAGAAGAATACGCAAATGGTCGGTCTGCTGGTGGGGACTTTCAGACAGAGCATAACTGTGCAAATGATGTTCAGTTACCTTGGCGTGTTCTATAGCCTATTTCTATGAGACCAGATTAGTAGAGACAAAAAAATAACAATGCACAAAATAGAGATTAATTCTCAGGGAGGAGACAGGGGGAGGGGGCAAAATTAACTTCGTATGAATGAAATTGGAATTTTCTACATCAAAATATTTTAGTGTCACCTGACTAGATGGTAACAGGAGACCAGTTTCCTTAGAAGAGAGGGAAACAAAAGAAAATGTTTAGAAATCATTGAAAACCATAAGCCATGGAAGGGTATCCGGGTGGAACCTGCCTCTCAGATCCCAGGCTCGGGTGCGGACAGAAATCACCACGTTCACGCACCGGATGTCTCTGTGTTCACAGCGAGAGATTGGTTGTAGGATCAGTCAGGTCACAGCAGCCTGAGTCCTGTCCACACACAAACAGCACAATTTAAAGCAACCTCTTAGCTCCCGTGAGCAGAGACTGAACTTGGCTTTGGTCTGACACGGTGACTTCCTCCGAGCGTTTAAACTACCTTGAACTCTGTTATAAAATACAGTGCACCAAGAAGCAATGTCGCAAGCAAGGTCCGCTGAAAATGCTGCAGAACGTGCTAGACATGCCATCTGGAAAACCCAAAGGGCAAAACAAAAAAGAAGAGCCACAAAGAAGGCACCGTGTGCGGTGGACCTGGGGCTCCGGGGAGAGCAGGTGGCCGGGAAGGTGGTACTGTAAACATCTCAGATTACTGAATTTCTCATGAGGAAAGACACTGTGCTAATGCAAGAGAAAGTCAGACGACAGGACACATGCATGCACACGCACACGTGCACACGTACACACACACACACACACACACACACACACACACACACGGGCGTGCCTTGATCTACAGAGACAGTCTCATTACTGCCAGACTGATTTTTATGTTTCCAGGAGGTATGTGATCCAGATTGGTTTGCACATTATTTAAATATTTTTTCCTGCAATTTTGAAACGCTGTCACTCATGGACAGAAAAAGCAAACTGTATCGTTGACACACTTACTGACGAGTCACGTGGTGTGTTTTTGATCGTCCTGCGTCCAGCGGGCAGCCCCCCGAGAGGACATCTGCTCTGCCTCCTTCACCCTCACCTGGAGGACTCAACCCAGAGTCGTCCCTGATTCCTGCAAGAACAGCACCAAGCTTCTCGAACTTCAAAATGTGGTGAAAACCCAGATGGGTAGCCCAGCCTCTTGTAAGCCTTTCTGATTTTTGTATGGACTTTGCCGTGTTAGGACTGGAGTCAGGAGAAGGACTGTCCGCAAGTTCAGAAACCAGATATAATGAAGCAGAAAGAATCCATATAACAATCAGTGTTTTCCGGGCACCACAGACCCAGACAAAGTGATACACACATCTCTGGAATCATACACATCAAAGTCAAAGTAGCCGTTCAGAGATTTTTTTTTTATCCTCACCCGAGGACATTTTTGCATTTACCTTCGGACAGAGTGGGAGGGAGAGAGGAAGGAAGAGAGAGAGAGAAACATCGATGTGAGAGAGACACATCAACTGGCTGCCACCCACACGACCCCAACCAGGGCCGGGGACAAAGTGCATCCAAGGTACGTGCCTTTAGTGGGAACTGAACCCGGGTCTCACTGGTCCGTGGGCCGACGCTCTAACCACTGAGCCAAACCGGCCAGGGCTGTTTGGAAAACTTTCAAAGTTAGGTCTCAGGGCCATTCAAGGGGGTGGGCTCAACCACACGAGACAGGTTCCCGAAGCTGCTCCTCAAACAGGACGGCTGGAGAGCCGACCGAGACGCTTCCTCTCCACAGCCCTAGGAAGGAGGCATGGATCTTACTCTCATCCTCTGTCCATGGCCCTTTCTTAGTCATGTTTTCATCTGGCTTCTGCCTCCTACAGAGGTCTTCCCACGTCTGTAAGCCCATGGACACACAGACATAGGAATGCTATTAAGCAAACACAAACAAGCAGCCCAATTCAAAAGCCTCTACTGGCTACCCTGGCCGGGTGGCTCAGTGGTTTGACGTGTCGCCTCGTGCACCGACAGGTTGAGATTAGACTCCTGGTTGGGGCACAACGTATGGGAAGCAACTAATCAATGTTTCTCTCTCTTTCTCTCTCCCTCTCCCTCTCCCTTCCTCTTTCTCTAAAAATCAGTGAAGACATATCCTTGGTTGAGGAATTAAAAAAAAAAAAAAGCCTTTACTGGCTTCCCATTGCTCATTGGATGAAGATCAAATCATAACCACAGTCTCCGGGCACTGGGAGTCTGGCTGCTTTCCAGGTGCCCTGCCCCTTCCCAGGGCCACTGCCTCCGGGTCATAATGGACAGGCCGGCGCTGTAACCAGAGAACCTGTTATCAAAACATGAACTTAATAGACAGACTGGAAGTCTGCCGCTGTGGCCACAGACAAATAGAAGCTGCAGATGGCAAACCTTGATATGAAAAGGTCTCAGGCGACTTGGGTAGAAAAGAGAACGAGATTTGGGATCTGGGGGCACCGTGGTAGCTGCGTGATCTTGGAGGGTTCATTTCCTGTCCCCAAGCCTTGGTTCTCTCGTTCGCAAACTATCAACGACACTCATTCTCCGTCGCCAGCCAGTTGTCCCGAAGATGAAGGGAGGCTGGAGGAAGCACGTTAAAAACTGCATGTTCTCAAGCTTTCTGGGTCCCTGTGAAAAGCCGCCGCAAGGTGTGTTAAAGGGCTCATGCCGGGCCCTGGCCGGTTTGGCTCAGCGGTTGGAGCGTCGGCCTGCAGTCCTGAGAGACCTGGGTTCGGTTCCCGCTAAGGGCACGTACCTCGGTTGCAGTTTGTCCCCGGCCCTGGTTGGTCGTGCGGGTGGCAGCCACTCGATGTGTCCCTTTCACGTCGATGTTTCTCTCTCTCTCTCCGTTCCTCTCTCTCCCTCCCACTCTATCTGAACAAAAAATGGAAAAATATCCTCGGGTGAGGATAAAAAAATAAATAAATAAATATTTCGTCGGCCTGCGGTCCAGAGAGACCCGGGTTCGGTTCCCGCTAAGGGCATGTACTTCGGTTGCAGTTTGTCCCCAGCCCTGGTTGGTCGTGCGGGTGGCAGCCACTCGATGTGTCCCTTTCACATCGATGTTTCTCTCTCTCTCTCTCCCTTCCCCTCTCTCCCTCCCACTCTATCTGAACAAAAAATGGAAAAATATCCTCGGGTGAGGATTAAAAAAAAAAAAAAAAAAAGGGCTCATGCCGGGCTCCACTGGGTTCGGCACTGGGTGACATCACTATTGCCACCGTTGTTCCGCTGTTGCTCTGTGACGTCAAGGTAGCGCAGCCCCCTGGCTGATGAAACTGAGCTTGCACATGTCGGCAGGAGAGGAACCGAGAGGCCGGGGCGCTGCCTTCCTCCCCATGGCCCTCCGTCGGGCGTGCAGGGGCTCCTCTGACGGAAGAACCCCAGCCGCGCCTATTTGGTGTTTTTATTGTATCAAGTTACATCCAGCTGGGCTGTGGGTGAGGACTGGGTCCACTTAGTGCACGGTGACTAAGAAAAAACACACATCTCTTGGATGCAATTAGTCAAAGGAACAGGGGCTGGGGTGCCGGCTGCCACACACAGATCTCTGAACACACACATCTGAGACCAGAGATGAAATCAATTTTCTGCTTATCACAACTTCTGTTCAACATCCTACTGGAAATCTTTAGCAAGATAAGTCAGGAAAAAGAAACTGGAGATGCGATATCTGCACTGGAAAGAAACAAAGTATTACTTACAGTTGCTATGATTGTTGCCTAGGAAATTCCAGACTCTCCTCACAATTTATAACAATTAAAATGCTAGGCTAGTAAGTTGCTGAAATAAAACCCTATATAAAATCAATCATTTTAGCCAGCAACACAAAAACAAATTAAACTGAAAAATATACGTATCTTCTAAAATAGCAACAGAACTATTAAACATGTTTATTAGACTAAATCTAACTAGTGATGTACAAGAATTCTATAGATAAGATGATAAAATTTATGGGTAGGCAATTAAAAAGAGGCAATTATATGAAGATATGTCATGTTCATTAATTGAAAGTTTCAATGTAGCTAAGATAGTAATTGTCTTCAAATTTAGTAGATGTTTAATACTGTCTCAATACAGCCAGTTGTGTGTGAGTGAACACCGGTGTGGACTTACATGAGGTCAAGGAGAGACAACACACTTTGAAGATCAAGGAGGGAGGATTCGCTGTAAAGTATCGGGGCTGATTGTAAAACTATCATAAACACAAAAGGGTAAACGGGTGCAGACACAGACGGATACAGAAGAAAACAGAACAGAAAGTTTAAAAGAAAATGTATACAAACATGGACATTTAATTTATGACACAGATTATACTTCGATTCAGTGTAGGAAGAATAGCATTTCTAAAAATATTTGTAGGACAATATGAAAATATATACAAATTAACCTTTCTCCCAACACATCCTTAAAGGTGAAAGAAAACGGAAATGCTCTGTGGGGAATATTCACTGCTTCTGGGCAAGTCAGGCCACTTAAATCAGGCAGTGGTACACCAGCCCTGCAGGGAAACATTGGTAAACTCAACTGCATTAAAACAAGCAGCTTCTGCCCTGGCTGGTTCGGCTCAGCGGTTAGAGCGTCAGCCCGCGGTCCAGAGAGGCCCGGGTTCGGTTCCCGCTAAGGGCACGTACCTCGGTTGCAGTTTGTCCCTGTCCTGGTTGGGGTCATGTGGGTGGCAGCCAGTTGATGTGTTTCTCTCACATCGATGTTTCTCTCTCTCTCTTGCCCCCTCTCTCTCTCCTGCTCTATCTGAAGATAAATGCAAAAATGTCCTTGGGTGAGGATAAAAAAAAAAGCAACTTCCACTCATCAAAAGACACCATTCACAGAAGTAGAGAAGACATTTCCAATACGTGTAACCAACAAAGTGACATCACCCAGAAAACAAACAAAAAATTCTGCAGATCAGTAAGGGACAAAGAAAAGGGAAAAATATTTGAATGGGAACTGCACAAAAGAAGACTCTTATTCTCTTATTGATTCCTGAATCGCCATCGCCCACTGAGCCCAGGTAGGAAGGAAGGCGGGGCTCCAGGTGTTTGCTTGCACTGGTTCCCTAAAACGCTTCTGTGTATCCCCGCTTTTCAGTACGTGTATTATACTTAACACACTCGTTTACAAGTAGGCGGAATAAACAGGACTGTTCACCCCGGGAGACCCTGAAGAACTCTAACCCAAGGCGGCCGGATCAGGGCTCCAGACAGAGACAGAATGACGGACGCAGGATAGGAAATGTCTCGGGAAGAAAATGTGGAAGGGAGAAACGTCTGAAGAACGTAGAGGGTGGATTTTCTAAAATGAAAACAACACAAAGCAGAAAAGATACAGGATGTCAGATGGAAAGACCCTGAGGTGTGTTTGACACCGTGGGTGACCTCCCTGGACATAACTTAGTGAGAGGAAGGAACATAAAGTTTAAATAAGACAACCTGGAAAACTTCTGGAGAAGAAAGAGATAAAATACAGAGCAGTAACAATCAGGCGACTTCAGATTGCGCAGTTAGAAAGTTATTAACTCTTTAAAAATATCACAGTGTAACATTTTGGACTGGAACACGGAGACTTCATGATACAGGAACTGTTCTAGATGTTCTATATGAATTCATTAGTTATCTATTCATTCCATCCCACTCCCCGACTCTGCTTTGATTCCTCCAACTTCCCAGGTCCCTTGTTTCAAAAGCCAGAGGCTTCTGCCCTCCTCTCTGCAGAGGGGTGTAACTTCCCGTGCCCTGCACCTCCACTTCACCCCAAGTCCCGTCACTGTCTATGCATCTGTGTGGCACCTGCAAGCTGACCAGACCAGATCGGGTTGGCACATCTGCGGGTTCCAGGGCGTGGACTCGGGCAGATGTGGAGGAGACGGCAGGAACCAAAGAGACTAGTGGAGAAATTGTCCACGCTCTTCAAATTAGCTTTCGGTGAACGGCCATTTAGTGAATCGGTCGTCTGTTGAACTGATTTTCAGTGGATTGGCTTTTGGTCACTCAGCGATGGGAAACTGATTTCAGAAAGGGGCTCCAGGCTAGCGCCATGTGACTCACTTCTGGGAACAAGGGACGTGTCCACCCTGGAAGCTATGACCAGGCGGCTCCACGGTTTCAGGTATCATCACCAACGCTGGTTCTTTGGGGAAGGAAGAACCTGAGCTGGGAGAAGGTCTGACAGGGAGCCCTCGTCTCGAGGAGCTGGCAAGGCCCACGTGAGCTGACCTGCAGGCTGAGCAGGGTCAGGAGGAGTGTGGGGGACACTGTCTAGGCCCGGGGAGCAGCGGGTGCTAAGGCTCCGAAGCCTGTGATGGAAGCGGGGGTGGGTGGGGGTGAGGGAAGCAGATGGAGAGCGTGGGAACTAATGGGGTGGGGACGGTCGTCTCGGGGTGCTCCCTCACCCCCAGCCACAGCCCCCGTCTCGGCACCCCTCTCTGGATGCAGTGCTCAGAGTGACCAGGCAAGGCACAAGGAGACCAATTTGGGACATAGTGAGGTCATCAAATGAGAGAGATGGTCACTTCGACTAGAGAGGAGGAGGTGGAGATGCTGAAGGGTGGAGAGATGGAGAAAGTTTGGCTTGGAAAAATCGATGATTCTCAGAGATGCAGTGGAAGGGATAAAGGAGGAGTTCTCACAGCACCGGGAATGAGAATGTTCCATTACAGCACTGGTAACGCCCACCGTCCCCAGACGTTTGCTGTGGGGCGTTTGCTGAGGGCTCCGCGTTCGTGCTTGTTACCATTTCGTCGTGAACGTACACCTGCCAGGTGGGCCCTATTCTTAACCCATTTCAAAGGTGAGGAGACCACGGTCGTGGCCTCCACTGTGCCTTGGGAATACAACGCGAACCACACATATACAGACATATGAACAGAAGTGAAACAAAAGGAGTAACGTTTATTTTCATGATATAGTGTATTTATTCCAAGGTATAAATACCATTACAACATTGAATCCTTATAAAATTATTAATGTGATATTTTTCTCCATTTTAAGTTTTTCAAGCGCCATGTGTCTTTTATATGTATGGCACATCCCAATTCAGCCAGCCTTTTATCAGAAATAGTTGGTCTGTATTTAGATTTCTCAAAATTTATAGTTGAAAAAGTTGATTCACATTCCAAGTTGTTCAAAATACATAAAATTTTCTGAACAACTGAATTTCGCTTCAGCTTTTATATTTAAATTAATTAGAATTAAGTACAGCTGCCTGGCAGGTGTGGCTCAGTGGACTGAGCGTCATCTTATGGACTGAGAGGTCCCGGTTCGATTCCTGGTCAGGGCACATGCCTGGGTTGCAGCTCGATCCCCAGTAGGGGGCGTGCAGGAGGCAGCCGATCCATGTTTCTCTCTCACACTGATGTTTCTCTCTCTCTTCCTTCCTCCCTCTCTAAAAAATCAATAAAAATAAATTTTAAAAAAAGAAGTAATACAGCTAAGCATTCGATTGGTCAGTACAGCAACACCTGTGGAAGGGACCCCTCTGTTGGAGAGCACAGGCCCAGACAAGGGACGTGCTTTTCCAAGAGTGATTTCATCGTAACTTCCAGGGCTGAGATTTGCATCCAAGAACTCCTCCCTGGGAGCCCACACTTGCCGTCCCTGGCGTGGCCCTGCCCACCTCCCCGCCTGGTGCCAGGCATGTGTCTTCCTTGCAGGCGATTCCTGGACGGGTAGGTCTCCCCAACCCCCTTCCCCACAGATGCTCCCACAGGCTCCTCGCTGCGGAGAAATGCTTCCTCTGCTCACTCTTTGGATGCTTTCTCTTTCTCCTTTCATTTCTGTTTTCATGCCACCTGTACCAGTGGGCTGAAGTGGGCTCTCCCTGTGATTGGTCACATGCACCAGGAAGGCATGGTACCCATCTAACTGTAACTATAAGTTCGTATTTTTAAGTTGTGTTTATGAGCGTCTCCTCCACAGACTGTGAGCTTCATGAGGACAGAGATGTACTGAGAACAGGGCCGGCCCAGGATGAGCATCCTGCACACATTCTGAATAGCAACAATGTATCTTTTAGACACAGTGAGCTGTGCCCTGGAGAGCTGACTCCCAGGGGGCTCTCAGAGGGGCTGGCTGGGGTGGCCATGTCATCGGAGGGCTGCTGACGGGAGTGTGGACCGGTTACCAGGATCAGCCACGCCCATGATGCTTTGCAGATCTTGCCACGGTGAGTAGGAGAAGACACTGAAGGGCAGACTGTTGGGAGAGCACACCCATCACACGTTATCAGATTATGGGGCAGCACACAGCTCCCAAATATCCGTTTGGGCATGAAACTGAAACCCCAGTGCGTTCAGAGTCTGCACTCGCTGAGTCTGGGGTTCAGTGCAGAGCAGTAGTGTCCAGGGCGTGATCTGGGACAGGGGCCCGGAGGTCCCAGGCCGACAGCAGTGGCTCCCAGGAACCAGCCCAGCCCCAGCCCATGTCGCTCAGCTTCCAGTGAGCATCTGCAAGGACAGGCTCCTCTAGGTGACGGTGTCCTCTGTCTGGACCCCACACCTTCTAATTCGGCGCCCAGGAGAAGGCCTCTGGACCGCTCCCCCTTTCCTCCCTCCCCAGGCATGAGGACATGGGCCGCCCAGGCCAGGTGTGCTGAGCCCCCAGCTCATCTGCTAGTGTGGCACGTCGGGTCAGCCTGGGATTGTCTCCTTGGTTCCAGAAAGCTGGACTTTCCTCCGTACTCAGTCACCCACCCTCTTCCTCCCGTCGAATCCCACCTATGCGGTTTGCACCCCTTCCTACGTGTGTCCGTCCCCACCCCGGCCATGCACCGGCCGCTCAGCCTCCTCCCCAAGGCGGGGCTCTGCCCTCCTCTGGCCTTCCTTGGCACGAATGACCAGCAGGGCATTTTTCCCAAGGACACATTTTTGCCCCAAATCCCAAGGCTGAAAATATTCATCTACACGAAAGCCCTGTGAGATTCCTCTGAAAACATGGAGAACAATAATTCAACTGAATTCAATATATTTTCATTTTGCCGAAGGGGCCTGCGTTGGGGGATGTGGGCAGGGGTCTCGCTCACTCTGCTAACAGGGGTACCCCGGCACCTAATGCAGAACTAGGCACGTAGGGGTGCCAGGCTCCCAGCGACTGCGCTCGGTGAGGACAGCCAACAGCACGGTGGCTACTGGGCTCCCGAGCAGGGTGGGAACGTAGACTCGGAATCACTCTGAGAAGCGCCCGTATGTCCCGGGTTGACTGGGACAGACCTCGTCCCAAACACGCTGTTCCATTTCCAGAGCGTGTGTCAGGCCATATGTGCACATTTATGTCGGAAAATAGATGGTATTCATTTCTTCACCGAGAAGGCAGACCCGAGTCCCGGGAAGCGCTCCAGCACGGAAACCCTCCCTCTCCCGCTCTGGGGCCGCGTGCACAGGTGTCACCCCGGGCAGTGGGGGGGCGTCGCGCAGGACAGGGGCAGACAGGCCGGGCACAACCACACCGCGCACCGGCCGTCCTGGGAGCCTGACCTGGACTCCATTTCCTGGTTTTTACAAACATGATCCCTGGAATAAACCCTGAAACTTTGGTCAACTTAAAGCGCAGAAGACAGATTTCATCTCTCTTTCACCAGAATTATCGGAATATTTTGTATAAACGGGCACGAGTCCTCTGCCATCTCCTGCCTTCCGGGTTGGTTTATACACACATGCACAGGTAACTGTAGATTTTCAAAAATAAGGGATAAAGAATAATTAATTGGTTCTCATTGCAGTTTGGTATGTGTATCTCCTTTATGCCATCTTCCATAAGGTCTTCCTTTGGAACAGCTATAAATGAGTGAAATATGGGCTCATTCCATAAGTTTCCCTCTGAATTCTGAAGGTCAGAATTTAATACCACGAGGAAGTTACGTCACTTAACAAAGGTCCCAAAATACCACTGGGGCACACTGACTAGTTAGAAAATATGTGCTCATATAAAAACAAAAATACCACACCATCATTAGGTCATTGTTCAATTATTTCAAAACAAGATTTATAACCCAGCTCAAACGATGTGTTATGATTTGATAAATGTATATCTTTATTTATTGAGCATTTTCTTATTAAAGGAAAGTTAAAAATCTGATAGAGATAATCTAATTATAATCTCTAATTACAGAATGAAATAAATCATTAAAACCAGCTTCATGAGTCTTACACACTAATTAATATTCAGACAAGAAGCTGGGGTTGTGACAGTCCAGTCATATCGCAAAAATACAGAGCACGCAGCATGCGGCTGCTTGTCATTGTGCGTGTGAGATGCTCGCACCCTCTGCGTCGGCCGAGCGGGTGCTACACCCTGGGAAGCTCGTTAATCACGGTCCGGATTCATGGCTGAAGTGCTGTTCCCACCACTCACCGGTGCAAGTGCTGAAAGCGTTGGGGTGGAGGGAAACACAGGTGGTCTCTACGAGAGGTGCTGTGAACCGTGTGCGTTTTCATCGGGAAGGTGGACACAAAGGGCATCTGAAAGGTGACGATCTGGTAACAGGCACACAGAGGTAACCAAGGGGCCGTCACACTGGGCGACTGACACTGTTTCTGGTCCTGGGCCTCGGGCTGGCATGGAGGCCCAGAGACCAGACTGGGCCAGACTGCCCCCGGGAACCCAGCCATCACTGGGATGTGGGCGCCGTCCCCTCCTGGCCCCAGGTGCCCTGTGTAAACTGGGAGTGGCCAAACGAATCCGCGTGTCTGGGGGTGAGAGGCGCTGGTCTTGTAAAGCACGTGGAGAGGAGCCTGCGTTGTGCTCACAAGTGTTCACAGGGGTCCGCTGGCTGCTTCTACCTTCCCGCGGCAGCCCTGGTTCTGCACGTTCAGCGTGTAGGAAACCCGACAGCCAGCCTCGCGGCAGGCGCCACGGAGGAGCAGTCCAGGGGTGGGCGCAGGAGCAGACAGGCCCCCAGGTCTCCGTCCACAGGGCGGCACAGAGGGGAAGCGGCTGCAGGGGGCACAACTAAGAAAACAGAAGACAGTTGCCACTGTGTCTTCCGGCCACTGGTGCTAACGCTGCGAAAGGGATCCCGCGGTGACATCGATCCACCCGAGCTGGTCAAGGACTTTGGGAGAGAAGCTTCGTTTTAACCCCTGTTGACTCGGGTCATGCCTGGCAGCAACGGAGAAGTGACCCCATCTCTGTCACTTCACGCTCCGGTGGCTGAGGCGGCTGACCGCCACGCCGCGGATCGGATGGGGAGTGTCTCAGTGCTGGCCACCTGCCCCACGTCTCAGTGTCCAGCCACATGGCTGGCCCAGGAGGAGTATTAGGGCCCTCCCGAAAACTGACCTTTCTAATAGTGTGTGATCACTCGAGCGCGATGCTGTTTGTCAAGTACATAGAAACAAGTGTGTCAGGCGGTTTCGGGAAGCGGTGATTGAGGCTCCGGCTCCCAAGCACAGGAGCCCCCCAGTGGTGGGGGCGGGGGGCGGGTGCCACGCTGAGCCCGCCCGCCCACGTGGTCTCACGTGGGCCCTTCACGCCTCGGAGACGTAGCTGTCTTTCCTTGAAGATGGAGACGAGATGACTGTAAATCCTTTCTGCTCTCCCTGCTCTCCTTGTTCCTCCTGTTTATTAAAAGTGTTCCAGGTTGCCTGGCGGGTGCGGCTCAGTAGCCTGAGCGTCATCCCAGGGACTGAGGCGTCCAGGTTCAGTTCCCATCAGAGCACGTGCCTGGGTTGTGGGCTTAGGGGGCGAGCAGGAGGCAGCCCATCGATGTTTCTGTCTCACATCATGTTTCTGTCTCTGTCTCCCTTCCTCTCTCTCTCTAAAAAATCAATACAGCCCTGGCCAGTTTGGCTCAGCGGTTAGAGCGTCGGCCTGCGGTCCGGAGAGACCTGGGTTCGGTTCCCGCTAAGGGCATGTACCTCGGTTGCAGTTTGTCCCCGGCCCTGGTTGGTCGTGCGGCAGCCACTCGATGTGTCCCTTCACGTCGATGTTTCTCTCTCTCTCCTTCCTCTCTCTCCCTCCCGCTCTATCTGTACAAAAAATGGAAAAATATCCTCGGGTGAGGATACAAAAATAAATAAATCAATACAAACATATTTTAAAAATATATAAAATAAAATAAAAATGTTCCAGGCGCTCAAAATCACAACAAACACCACGTCTCCAGGGCGTCCTCGCCGTCACATCGTGGAACCTTCCCCCAGGGCGTGGGTGGCCTGAGATGAGGACACCGTGGGAGCTACCACCTTCCCTCCCTCTGGTGGCTTTTCATTCCGTCTTTCCCTTCAGATCCTCGTTCTCACAGAATGTCTCTTTCTTCTCTGTGCCCTCTACTCTCTCAGTCAGAAAATTGCCGATAGTCTCAAGATTACCTCCGACTTTTAGGATTTTCTCAGTTTGTGTGCGTCCTGGGAACCGTATCACCCATCGCTTCGCTCACCACCTACGGGCTGCAAATCCAGTGCCGACCTGCGTAGCCATAGCAACGTGTGAGACCCACCTCATGGCTGCTGACAAGATGCTTCCCATTAACTGCGTCGATTAAGGTGATCACATTAAAAGACGAACCTTTATTTTCCTGATTGCCTGTAAGCACATAGAAACATCACTATCTACTGTCACTAAAATAAAAAACCCAGGAGCGTGTCCTAGAGTGTCTCCCTTCTGCAGCCTGTGGGCAGGTCGCGTGGTCAGCAGCCTCCAGCTCTGTGGTGTAGGGAACAGTCTCCTCCGCGCCATCCTCACTGCTGCGTGTTCGCTTGGCCCAGCACCTCACCTCAGCGGTGGCCACACTGTGCAGATGGTCTCCTCTCTCCAGTCTGTCTCCTTTTCAGTTCCTCCTCCACATCCACCAGGGTGCTTTGAAAATGCTTGCGAGGTTAGGTGACTTCCACCCCTCCCCAGGTCCAGCTCCCTTCAGGAGGAAGTGGGGACCCTCCCTGGAGACCACCGCCACCTGGGATGGGCCTGCTGAGCTTCTGTCCCCGATTATAACCAGCCCCAGGCCAGGAGTTCAGGACTCGGACTTTCTGTACCGAATGGTGTCACTCCAACCCTCCCCTCGGTGTAGCCTCTTTGGGCTCTGGCTCCGTGAGCCTAGGACAGGTCACTGTGACTGCTGGCTGATCCATCCCCTCCACGACACTGTGACGTGGGCAGCGCACCCACTCTTTCCTGGGATAGGGCCTAGCCCGAGGGGCTCGGCGACTGCGTGTAAAATAAAAGAATAAAAAAAGAATACAAGGGGTTTATTCCAAAACGATTTGTCAAGATTCAGACACTGTTCTAGGTACTCAGACAGATCAGTGATTGAAACAAAGATTCCTGTCTTCACGAAGGTTACATTCTCCCAGGCAGCGAAACGATTAAAATAAAAAGGTGTAATGAAAAGTAACGTATACAGTATGTTTGAAAGCGGCGACTGAGAATGAAGAGAAGAGAAGTCCGGGGTAGAGAACTGACTTAAGTTGCCCAGAGAAGCTGCAGACCTCACGGCATGGCGAGGACGGGCCTTCCTCGGAAAGTGATGTTAGAGCCGAGCTGAAAGGTGGGCCAGGGTCGGCGGGGAGGCTGCCCTTGCCGCGGCTGGAGCCAAAGCCTTGGCCACTTGGCACCTTCCAGGACATGGCTCCGCCGCTGAGCCCGTCTGTCCTGACGTGGGACACACGGTCAGTCACAGAAAAGGTTCCAAGCGGAACAACGTGCTCAGTGAACAGAGATGAGAACATGAGTCCCCAAGCCACCCACATCGAAAGGAACAATCAGTTTTGAGCCGGAAATAGACAACTTAAAATTTACATCATACCCGGCGTTGACAAACTACTTAAAGAAACAAGTCATGGCATCATCTACGAGATAAAATACGCACACGAAATAAATCGTGTTGTAGGAAATAATTGATGCAGTAAGGAAGTTGGCTACATGTCGAGTGACTAAGGAAGATGCTCAGTAGTCCACGCGCCGAATCCCGATGTTGTGGGGGAGCTGAGCCGTGTACGTCACGAAGCTGGAAAATAGACCCTGGGGGAGCAAAAGCGCAGTTTTTATATTCTTTGTTGTGATTTTCTACAGTTTGTAAACCTTCCAAAGTGCATAGCTATAATTTTAATATTGAGAAAGAAAAGAATGATATTTAAAAGAGACAGAGAAACCTCTGAAACCGAACCCAACATGTGAAAACATACAAAAATTTAAGGAACGCCTGGTGTATCGTCAGGAAAGGGAAACGGGATCCAACCATTGCCGCCGTAACAGTGGCCGCTGTTCGAAATAAAGCAAACAACCAAACAGATACAGTGTAGACCTTTCCCTCACACGGAGAACTAAACCACATTCCAGTCATATTAAAAATAATATGTAAGAAAACAAACAGCTTAAACCCTTTATTGAGTCTCATGGCTCATGATCGTGAGTTGGCCGCATGTATTTAAATATCCTTTTTCCTCTTCCTAAAATAGTGATAAATTTTAAAAAATCTCCAAATCCATAGCAACAGAAAGGACAAATGAAAAATGAAAACATGTGGATGGAAAAGTCGTAATTTATTTAGCAGGGAGGAGGAGGCTACAAATAAAACACCTGTCCAGGGTGATAGTAAAGACAAACAAGCTGATTGCCAGCCGAGTGTCCAAACCTCGGGGTCGCTGGTCTGTGGCCGCATGGACGTGCGGAGACGAGCTGAGGCGCTGCAGACAGGTGCGAGGTCGGACACCTGTGCACGGAGCTGCCACTCCTTCATGAGTCCCACCCCGTGTACGCAGGTGACTCCTGACCAGCCTCCTCCTAGCCCCATCGCATCTCTAGAGAGTGGAATCTAAGTTTCCTTCATGATACGAGGAAGGTGAGTGAGGGCCTGAGAACAGTGTGGTCTTTGTAATGTAATATTGAAGACAGACCCTAAGACGATGAGCTACTCATCTGCTAGGTCGCATACCCCAGCCACGTGTGCCCAGGCAGGCGGCTGGAGGACTGTCCCCTGGAGAAACCACACAGACCCAATTTCACTGACACGCAGTCACGACCCTAAAACGAATGGCAGCCTCCCTGGCCTGGTCCTGCACAGTGAGCTGAGCCATCACCACGCCGCGTCCATACACCCTGGACCCCTAACCAGCTCCTGAGTATATTCTCCACAAATATAAAGTCAGGTACCTCTTAACATTTGCAAATAGTTTTCAGTGAGAAAGGAAAAAAAATGCAACTGAGACAAAATAAATGAGTATGGAGGAAACAAAGATAATACAAGATGGAAAAAAATCATTTAAAAATTCTAAATCTTAGCGTGATAAGAAAAGATATAGCATCGATCAAATGAGAGTAGTAGGCTGTGAAAAGCAGAGGATAAGGAAAAGCTATTAAAAGTAGGAATATGAAAAACCAACTTAAACGTATATTCTCTACATCTGTCAATCAATGGGAAAGGTAGAAACGATTTATGGGAGACTTCTTCAGGAAGAGAGATGAAAAATGCGATTCCATGCAAGTGATCAAGGGTAAGAGAGGCACTGGTCTTGTGAAGAAAGACATTTTATGCCAGAAAATAGCAAAGCCTTCCCTCCAAAGTCTGCAGAGAAACCATCTTCCCATGTAGAATGTTATACCTGGTCAAGTTATCAAATGACTGTAAAGTAGATAGAATCAAAGAAATTTCAGAAACCCAAACATGTAGAGAATCTGGCCATCAGGAGTTCTTCCCTTGGAAGACAATGGGGGGTCTTTGACAGGTGGGGGCACAGGAGGAAGGTCAGGTGCGGGATGCAGGGAGCAGGGACTCCGACCGAGGAGGAAGAAGCCGAGACGGGCGGGGGTCCCAGACGGAAGTCCGCACGAACTGGGGAAAGACAGCCCTGGAAAGGAAGGACCAAGGCGAACAGGGACCAACTGTGGGCTGGAAATGATCATTTGGCAGAAAGATGATGAGTCTGGCACAACTGATGGACCACGGGGAGAAAAACCAAGACAAATATATAGGAGAAACTATGTAGCGTAGCTTCCTCCTGGAATTGTCATGGAATCGCTACATAATTGTGCAGTGTGACTCCCACAAAGATACACGAAAGTCCTGGCCCTGGTGAATGAGAATGTGGCCTTATTTGGAAATGGAATCTTTGGAGGTGTCATCGGGTGAGCCCCGACCAATGTGACTGGTGTCCTTCTAAGAAGAGAAGACAGACAGAGCGAGCACCTGGAGGCTGGAGTCATTGCTACAAGCCGAGGATTCTGGCAGCTCACCCGAACCCCAGAACAGGCTCAGAGGCAGGGACTCGGCCAACACCTCGGACCAGGACTTCTGGCCCAGCACAAAGAGACAGAGCGTTTCAGGTGTCCCCCTTTGTGGAGACGTCTTACAGCAGCCTAAGGAAGCCAGAACACAGCGCGACCAGTGCAAAATGCAATCGATGTCTGTTAATTTAATAAAAATCATTATGTAGAAACAGGATAGTGATCTAAGACAGCTACATCCTGATAAATTATAAAATATGTTTTATAGATAACGACCAAGTTTGATAAATTAGGAAATAGCATTGTAATTATTAAGCCCACATTTATTGAGCATTTACTATGCAATATCCACAATATTTATGTGGTGATAATACCAGAATAATAGCAAATTTAATTTCATAGTTTATATAAAACTTATTATATACTAGGTGTTTACTAATTTGTCATTATAGTAGCTCTGTGAGGTTTTTACTATCATTCCATTTTTTTGTTGTTTTTTTTTTGCATTTATCTTGAGATAGAGTGGGAGGGAGAGAGAGAGAGAAACATCGATGTGAGAGAGACACATCGAATGGTTGCCACCCACACGACCCCAACTGGGGCCGGGGACAAACTGCAACCGAGGTACATGCCCTTTGCGGGTACCAAACCCAGGACTCTCTGGCCCGCAGGCCAACACTCGACGCTCTAACTGCTGAGCCAGACCAGCCAGGAAGCGTTTTTGTTTTTGTTTTAATCCACACCCGCGGACATTTTTCTGTTTATCTTCAGATAGAGTGGGAGGGAGGGAGAGAGAAGAGGGAGGAAGAGAGAGAAACATCGACATGAGAAGGACACATTGACTGTCCGCCTCTCACACGACCTGACCAGGGCCAGGGACAAACTGCAACCAGGAATATGCCCTTGACTGGAATCGAACCCGTGACTCTGGTCCATGGGCCGACACTCTAACCGCTGAGCCAAACCGGCCAGGGCATCATTTCCATTTCCATATGGAGAAACTGAGAGGCGTCGAAAATGTAAGTCGTGAAACTCAGACTCCAGCCAGTCACTCTGGGTCACAGCCTATGCTGGTTGCCACCACGACAGTTTGCCCCCAAGACAGTTGGCGAGGAAACCAGTGGAAATAAACCGCCTGGGCCGCGTGGGGACCGGAGCCACTGGAGACAGGCCCCCGGAGCACTGTTGGCGTGCCCACTCCCCTGTGACGCAGCTCCCGTCACCTCTCTACCGCGGCATGTGGATGGTAGAGATGGTCCCACGCGAGCACCCACAGCCACGAGCAGGAGGACAGATGGCACAGGGAGGTCTATCAGGTGATGGAAAACCATATGGCAAGTCAGGTGAGCCGCAGTCACATTGGTGCATTTGGAAACACTTCGGAAACCAGCCGAGTCTGCCTTGCATTGTGCACAGACCAGCAAGGCCACTTCGCCACACACGGGACAGATGCCGCCCCCCCAAATGTAGAGGCTCAGAGAACTCTGTGTGGGCCCCAAACTGAATCCTAGCAAATGTCCTGCCCACGAGAGCAGACGCCCGGCCTGGGGTGTTTTCACCCGACAGCAGCGCGTGGAGACGCCGGCAGCGTGGGAGCCTCCAGCCAGCGGCGGCAGAGGGCCAGGCGGGGGAGGAGGCCTCCCCGACTCAGTCTATCTAAGCCTTTTCTAGACCTGGCAGCGCTCTCTGGGCCTCGGCCTGGTGGTCACTTCCAGGCGCCGAGAACCGCGGGAAAGGTGAGAGACGTCTGCGGCCAGCAGCCGCCCTGCTGTGCCTCCTGGTGGGCATGAAGGTCATCACGCGGGGTTCTTCACGGAGCGGGGCCCTGACGATTTGTGCACTTTGTGTAGGTGCATGTTCAACTGAGCCTTTAAAGCAGCAGGCTTAATAAATCCAGGCTCCCTGCCACCTGCAGGGGCGGAGTCCACGCAGTATAGAAACACGGGCACATTTGTGAATGACAACACTTGCTGAGATGAACGAGCGACCTTAAGGGTGGAGGCGGGAGGACTCGAACCCTAGCAGTGTGGATCTGCGTCACTCGGTCACGTGACTGATCTCAGCGGATTCCTCACCTGTCCTGTAGGACATCTCGGAGGGGCTCTGTGGGTAGTAGATGAGCCATTGACGGTGCCCCGGCTCTAGGCACCCTGCATCCACACCAGGAGATGGGGGCCATTTCCGTCTTCGAAGGGATGCCCCTCTTTCTGTGGAATTGCTGTTTTGCAATGTGCTAAATTTCATTTGATTTTTAAAAAATATTTCTTAAACTTTTCAGTGGCTTTTTCCATCGGAATTAGCCGTTAAGCTTCTAGAGACTGGAAATTGGTTTCTACTCTCAAGGGTGTAACTTTCTTTCTCTCTAAAACAAGATTAATACTCATAGTTTAAACTATATTACACTTTTTTAGTGTAAAGCATCCCCAAAGTACAAGGAATTATTAGCATAAGTGTCCAATATTTTTACATCACCTAACAGGGTGCCCAGCGCATCTCCCACGTGACTGCCTGCTCACCCCGGCTCCGCCGTAGCCCACACTCTTCACACCCCCTTTTCTCTTCTGCCTCGTCTCCTCCAAAGTGACCGACGGGCACCCATTGCTTGGGGCGAACATTTAAATAGAGCAGCGGGCACGGTTCACATTTTTTTCAGAACTTAGACCTGAATCTTTCTGGTTCATTTCATCTTGTTCTCTGCTTCTCTTTTTCCTCATTTGCAGGATTTCATCCCTCTTGCTTAATGTCCGATATTCTCACTGTGGCCCCCGTTCTCGGGTACCCAAATACTGCTCATCTAGCACCCATACTCTGCTTTCTTCTACTCTTGGTTTCCACTCAACTGTTCACGAAACAGGACAAAACAAGCCCCCCCGCCCACGACCTTCCGAGAAGAAGGGGCACTGACCCTGGAGAGTGAAATGTAGGAGTGCAACGGGCTGGCTCGCGGTAGGTCTGGGAACCCAAGAGGATGTACGACTTCCTACAACTGTGGGTCTTAGTCAGGGACCGCTGTGTCCCCAGAGGGAATTTGGCAAAGTCTGCACTCACTTCTGGGGGACACCCTGGGGGAGTGTGACGACTTCAGGTAGGTGGAGGCTATTGATGCTAAAAAGCAGAACACAGGCTCCTCTCAGACGGTGACGGATCATCTGGCCCCAAATGTCAGTTGTGCTAAGGTTGAGAGGTCCCAACTGGAGAAGGCAGGTGGAGGAGGGGGATAGTGCAGAGGCTGTGTGCCCGGCCGGTGTGGCTCAGTGGTTGAGCATTGACCCTCACCAGGAGGTCGCTGGTCCGATTCCCAGTCAGGGCACACGCCCAGGCTATGGGCCCCGTCTCCAGTGGGGGGCATGCAGGAGGCGGCCCATCGAAGTTTTCTCTCTTCGGTGTTTCTCTCTCTTTCTCCTTCTTCCTTCCTCTCTCTAAGATCAATAAAGAAAAATATTAAAAACAAACAAACAACAATCAAAATAAACAGCAGATGCGTGGGCGGGTCTTCATAGGTTTTAATCACCAGAAGAGATTTGAATAGCTGCCGAGTAGAGCGGAACAAAATAGAGGTGTTGAAAGAGCATCTTAGAGAAGTTTTGCACATGATTCCATGTTATGTCCTCTGCCAATTCTTCCCTAGTTAAGATATGTTACTTTTCCTGCGTTTGGAGGCAAGTCCGAGTTTCTTTTGGGTGTGACACCGTATTGAGATGAGCTGAAAAACAGAGTAGCCGATGGGGACCAGCCCCGGTGAAATGACCAGTTCCTGACGGACGTGTCCGGGGCCCTCCGAAGAGTCCGGACATTTCCCTTCCTTCTTCTTTGTGTCCCACTGACCCAGATCTGGAGCAGTTTCTAGCCTGGGCGCTCAGACTCCTTTACCCACTTCACGAGCTGGTCATGTAGATCCACATGGTTCCGCTCAGCTGTCTGCGATCCTGTCAGGAGAGGGGAGGCTCCTCCTGCCGCCGAGACCTCACGTCCAGTGGAGACGTCGCAGGGACAGCGTGGGCACCTCTCGGGAGGGACACATAAGAGGCGGTTGGACGGAACCACACTGCGAGTCCAGGAAACCGCTTTTCCTCCGAATGCCAGCAGGCTGTGGCTCGGGCACTGTCTCCCCCAGAGGCTAAAATTACCCTGATTGTTAAGGGTCAGGAACATCACTCATCAAGGTTCAACTTCCAAGTAAGAAAGAAATACAGTTAAAATATGACAGCAGCACTGACTGGGGGTACAGAGATGCATGGCCCTGAGTCTACGGGCTGGCATACACTTCCGAGGGAACTGTGCCCATCGGTTGTCTACCTGACGACACTCTTCTTCCTTCTTTCCTGCGGCTGGAGCCCTGGTGCCGCTGGATCTAACCACCCACCTCTTCGCTTGAAGCCAGTCATGGTGCCCACTTCCCCTGCCCCAGGGTGGGTTCAGGCAGAAGCAGCAGCAGGATTCTGGCCAATGTTATCAGGGCAGAGGCCGGGGATGTGTCTAACAGGAAGTCTGGCCTTGCTTTAGCGAGAGACAAGGCAGAGCTGGCCTCTCCCTGCAGGGGGTGCTGTCATGTCTGGATGTGATGCCGGCGAGGAGGGTGTCTCAGGACTGCAAGCCCAGCGAAAGCCGGTGGAGAGGAAGCCAGCACAGGTGTGCGAACAAGCTGGTTCTCGGTGACCCGGCAGGCACGTCGACCTAGCTCTGGACTCCTTGCCTGTGACGAGGGTGTTGAAGTGGATCCGAGGTGGGTTTCCATTCACTTACCTTCCACATTTCTCAGAAAATAACTAGCTGTGCCACGGAGGGTGCACCATCTTTACCAAAAGCAACGGCCGTTTGAGTCAGAGGATTCGCCAGCCGTCGTGTCTGTGCTCCAGAAGGAGCGACGGGGTTTGGGGGCGCGCCCTCCACTGGTTCATCTTCACACTCACCGTTGTGTTCCTGAGCAACCTGAACTGCCTCCAGTCCCCAGTCTGCGGTGTGCCGTTCTGTGCCGTGAACACGGGTCGTATCTGTTCCTTTAACATTCACTTCAGAGTTATTCTGAGCAGGGTCCATAAAGTGTCGTTTCTATCTTCAGAACAAGTACATAAAGGATCTCATTGTCCATGTTAACCTTTATTGCCCAGAGTAGTCTATGCAATTTTGATATGTATTTTTACATGGAACCTGGTATTTCCAAGTCAAATTGGCATCAAAATGTCCTCTTTAAAATTCATCACCATCTTCAATAAATAATTAAAACCCCAGTTGTGTATTCTGTTATGTGTACAATGTGAGACTCTGAGATTGTTAGAGTTGGCAAACTAAAAGAGAATTATAATCGAGGTCATTACATTCAAAACATATATCCGAAAGTCACTACTATTTTCATCATTATTGACGTATATTTGTATAGTGGTTTGGAAATTATAAAGTAATTTTATATCTGGTTTTTTAAAAAATATTAATTAGATGCTGAAGGAAATCAAGAAAAACACAGAGCTGCCTTGACTAACTGAAATATACTAAATAAACGCTTTATTGAGAAGTTTTATTTAAAGCAAAATGATGGTGAAGTTGAAAAGGGCACTGTATCTAGAATTTTGCAACAAACTATAAAAAGACCCCCCAGCATTGCTTCAGTGATCTGACTGTAGCCAGCAGAAATGCAGGGTGTGACACCGATATGCCAAAGAAAGATGCTGTGTTTTTTAGTTTATTTTTATTTGTTCAATTTAGAGAGAGAGAGGAAGGGGAGGGGAGATAGATTTGTTGTTTCACTTATCTGTGCATATACTGGTTGATTCCTGTACGTACCTGACCGGGGATCAAACCCACAACCTTGGTGCATTGGGATGATGCTCTAACCAAATAAGCTACCCAGCCAGGGCCAGGAAACATTGTTTTCATTAGTGACTTGATGACACAATTCTAAGCCCAAAGGTGATAGATATATTAAATTAAAGAAGCTATTTTTATGTAGACATGTCTATTTTATTTGTGTGACTTAAATATCTATTCATTAAAGATCCTCTATCATTTATCTGTGTGTCTGTCTTAATTAAGAGTGTCATTCCTATACAACTTACAGAACTTAAAGTATTAATTTTCCATTTGAACCTGAAATTAAATCTGCAAAATTCCAAAAAATTATCTGCAATGCAACATAGTATATTCCTCTTCACATTATAGAAATTACTTCATCTTTTTCTTAAGTAGCTTTAGTATTTTTTACTTATGGAAAGCCCGATTAATATTTTTAACATGTTAAACTTTTCCCCCAAAGATCTTATGTCTATTTTTCTGAAGAAAGTAATAGAGAATATGGTCTTTCTTAGAGGTAAAGTAAACCCTCATGAGGAAATGATGATAGAGAATATACTTATTCTTTTTCAGAATTTGGAGTTTTAGAAGTTAAGAATGTCACCAATTCTCAAAGTTCTCATTAAAAGTATGATGATAAAAATAAAACACATGAATTTGTAATGTGCAAAATCACAGACTTCACTCTTACCTATTCCATTTTCTGATCTCAGGATATGAGTTGAACTTCTATAGGTCTCACTTTGCTCATTTATAAAATTAAAACAAATACAATCCACACTGTAGTTGTGAAAACCCTCAACAAAGTAATAGTAAACCTATTCTGTGACACCGATTGGCCACAATAGCCACGTGGAATTTAGCCCAGGAATGCAAGGTTGGCTTTGGCATGTAGCATCACATTGATTGAACAATAAACCAGAAATCATCCCTGGCCAGATTGGCTCAGCGGTTAGAGTATCGGCCCATGGACCAAAGAGTTGCGGGTTCAATTCTTGTCAAGGGCATGTACCTCTGTTGTGGTTCAGTCTCCGGCCCTGGTCCGGGTCGTGAGGGAGGCAACCAATCGATGTGTCTCTCTCACATCAATGTTTTTCCCCCGGCCCCCACTCCATCTGAAGATAAGTGGAAAAATAGCTTTGGGTGAGGATTAAAAAACAAACAAACAGAAATCAGAATTACCTCCATAGATGTAAAAAAAAAAAAAAAAAAGACAAAATCCGCCGCCCCTTTATAATAACAAGACAACAAAGTGAAGTTGATGGGAGTGTCACCTTGAAGAGCACCTGTGGAGACCCCCAGCCACACTGTGCCAACGTGAGAGACTGTGCTTCCCTCCTAACTTCAGCAGACACACGGGACAGGCTGCTCTCGCCAGTCTGCTCAGCACTGCCCTGCGAGTCGGCCCAGGGCGACGGGGCAGGGTATGGAAGCAAAGGTGCCCTGATCGGAAGGAAGGAGGAATCACCTCTCTTTGTAGATAACACAATCTTGTGTATACAGAAAATCCTAAAAAACTCACTGTAAAATATTAGAACTAATAAATACATCCAACAACGTCAGCATACAAAACCAACTGTATTTCTATATGCTGGCAATGAAAAGTCCAAAAATGAAATTAAGAAAAAAGTTCCATTTACAATAGAATCAAAAACAATACAATGATTAGAAATAAAGTTCACAAAAATTGCAAAATTTATACTCTAAAAGTTGTATAATGTAGTTGAAAGATATTAAAGGAGATGTAAATAAATGAAAAGCCATCTCACGACCATAGACCAGAGATTTAATATTGTTAAGGTGGTAGTATTCCCCCAATTAATCCACAGGTTCAGCTAAGTAACTATTATAATCTTAGCTACAACTGTTCAGAAATCAACAAGCTGATCCTGACATTCATATGGAAATTCAAGGGGCCCAGAATGGTCAAAACAATCTTCAAACAGAAACGCCAAGTTGGGGAACTCAAACTTCCCCGTTTCCGAACTTCCTACACAGCTACAGCATTGATACCGAGAGTGTTGGCATGAAGCCTGGCGTGAGGATGGACATACAGACCAATGGAATGGAGCAGGGAGTCTGGAGATAAACCCTCCCATTTATAGTCGATGGATTTTGACAAGGAGGCCAAAAACAAAATGTGGTGAAGAATCGTCTCTTCAGCAAATGATGCTGGGACAGCTGGATAGCCACCTTGGACCTTTACAAAACTTTATTGACAGCGTATCAGTAGACTGAGCTAAAGCTCCTCAACCCTGAGAAGAAAACAAGAATATGTTCCCGTGACCTTGGATTAGGCAATGGTTTCTTAAGTGTGATGTCAGACACACACCCAACAGCTGGGAAAGATCAAGTGGGATCACGCAAATGAAGTGTTTGTGATCTAAAAACACCCTGAAGAAAGTAGAAGGCAGTCCATACAACGGAAGAAAATATAAGCAAATCATTTGACCTGGAAGGAACTAATATATAAAGAACTCCTACAACTCAATAATAAAAATAAAATAACCCCTCCCCCAAATTTGGCAAAGGATCCAAATAGACATTTTTCCAAAAAAGAAAAAAAGAAGAAAAGAAAAGATAGACAAATGCAATAAGCAGACGAAGAGATGTTCACCACCACTGCTTGTCTGGGAAACGTAAATCAAGACACAATGATCTATAACTCCACATCCACAGCTGGAATAAAAAAGGCAGATAATAACAAATGTAACAAAAATATGGAGAAATCAGAACCCTCATATTGTTGGGAGGAATAGAAAGTGGTCCAGTCACTTTGAAAACAACCTGGCAGTTCCTCTGAAGATCGAAACGCAGAGTTACCGCGGAATAGCCCAGCAATTTCACTCCCCGGGACAGACCCCAGGAAAACTAAAGCAAGGTCTCCGCCATGACCCAGACTCAAAGGTCTAGAACAGCTTCATTCATAAGAGCGAAAACGTGGAAACAACCCTGATGTCCACTGATTACTGAATGGCTACATAAAAGTGAGCTATGTGTTTGAATCCAAATGGAATACTGTTGGGCAATAAAAAGCTTGCCAAGCAATTTATTATTATACGATTTACTCTTCAACATGGATGCACCTAGAAAACATGGCGCAACGTTGAAGGAACCAGCCACAAAAGGCTGGATATTAGCAGCTGACCAGGACCAGGAGGGTTGAGTGGCTGCTAATGGGTGGACGCAGGGTACAGGGGGTGATAGAAATGACCTAAAATTAATCTGCGATGGTTGCATAACTGTGTATATGCTGAAAACACTTCAGATGAGTGAACTGCATGGTTTGTGAAGTATACGTCAGCAATTATGTTTATACAGATATATATTTATTATGTTTCTATGTATATATGTCTACATACATCGCTTGAAAACAGAGAAATAAATACCAATAGAAATGAGGGAGAAAATAGCCAGATTTGCAAGTGCTGATCATAAAGGAAAATGGATTAGGTGGAATATATAAAAAGCTTCTTATTATCAAATCATATAAATGTACATGCATTCACACACCTACAATTTGTGATTTGTGTCCTGACAGGAAACTCTTATATAACATAAATAGTCCGAAACACCACTACCTAAGTAAACAAGAAAAAGCAAATAATTCCATTAGAAAAATGAGCAAAAGCTATGAGTCGGTACATTTTAAAACGTTTTCAATGTAATTTTCGTGAAGGAAATTCGAAGGGCACCACAAGCTGACAGGATGGGTTGGGGGGGAAGAGAGCAGCCCACGGTGGGACGGGCCGCAGCGCCACCCTGCTGCCGGGAGGGGTCTGCGCAGCTCGTCGGCACATTCACCCAAGATAAACAATGATTGCAGAAATTCGCAACCCAGAATGCCTCTCCTAGGCACACACCTAAGAGACTTGTGTGCATGTGCCCTCTGCGGACACCCACAAATACATTCATGCAGAACAGACGCGTTCGTAGCAGGACTCGCTAACTGACCCGAACCGAAGCCTGTTGCTGACCATCAACAACACGATGGAGAGCGTGGGGTGCACATACCCTGTGGAATCCGGAATAGCAGTGAGACATGTAAACAACCACAGGCAAGTGCTCAGAGCTGAGGGGCAGAATTAGGGCACAGAGCGTACACACCGCAAGCATCACTCACATGAAGCCCCCAGAAGTCAGGATAACCTGTAGTGCAAGAAGGCCAGACAGCAGCTACCTTTGGGGAGTGAGCTCCAGAAAAGTGGAAAGCTTTAGGTATTTGACAAATAAAGAAGAAAAAATAACAGCCTGGGAGCCGTGGTGTAAGCTCGAGTAACACTTGGATCCAGATAAGAAAGGCTGCACCGGTCTGCATTCCCACCAGCAGAGTGTCGGGTCCCCTTTTCTCCGCACCCTCGCCAGCACTTGTTTGATGATTTGTTGATGGCGGCCATCCTGGCAGGTGTGAGGTGCTACCTCATAGCCATTTTCATTTGCATCTCTCTGATGATTAGTGATATTGAGCATTTTTTTCATATGTCTCTATATCCTGTTTGAAGAAGTGTCTATTCAGGTCCTCTGCCCATTTTTTAATTGGATTCTTTGTTTTCCTTTCATTGAGTTGTACGAGTACTTTATATATTTTGGAAATTAACCCCTTATCTGATGTATCATTGGCAAATATATTCTCCCATATAGTGGGTTCCTTCTTCATTTTGATGCTGGTTTCTTTCGCTGTGCAGAAGCTTTTTAGTTTGATGTAGTCCCACTTGTTTATTTTTTCCTTTGTTTCTCTTGCCCTGGGTGATGTATCAGTGAAAATCCTGCTACATGAGATGTCTGAAACTGGCGGGGGGTGGAGGGGGCGGGGGAGACCTCTGTGAAACTCTCAAGAATAAAGATAAAAATAAAGATAGTGAAAGGCTGAGATCCGAACAGGGATAAGTCAGATATCGAACCCAGAGGGTGCCTGAACGGCCCTCATCTCGGGGGCACATCCTGTGACCACGTTCGGTGGACAGACAGTAGCACAGTGAGGGCAGCTGCCCGGAGTCGCTGCCAGTAATTGGCAGAGAAGAATTCAGACCGTGTCATCTTCGTCTGCAATATGCGCCCAGGACACTCTGCTGGTTTGGGAGAGAAACTGATATTTTTTTCCCCTCATACTTTATACCAAATAAATTCTAAATGGAACAACGGTCTAAGCTTTTAAAAAGAACAGAAAGAAATCACAAAAGTACTTTAAAAATTATGAATTTAAAAATTGCCCTGGCCGGTTTGGCTCAGCGGTTAGAGCGCCCACCTGCGGTCCAGAGAGACCCGGGTTCGGTTCCCGCTAAGGGCATGTACCTCGGTTGCAGTTTGTCCCCGGCCCTGGTTGGTCGTGCGGGTGGCAGCCACTCGATGTGTCCCTTTCACATCGATGTTTCTCTCTCTCTCTCTCTTCCTCTCTCTCCCTCCCACTCTGTCTGTACAAAAAATGGGAAAATGTCTTCGGGTGAGGATAAAAAATATATATATATATATATTATTAGGATTTTAAATAATGACCTTTGAGTGAGGAAGGGTCTTTAAGGCAAACACTCTCGACGCGGGGGAAGCGCGGCTTGAACCCAGTCTCAGGCGAAGCTTGCTCCTTGCTGTGGCGGAGCGCTCAGAAGTGCGGGGGACACCCTGTGGACCTCAGAGGGACGGGCGGGCCGAGTCGGTCAGCCCACCCCCGGGGGAGTTAAGTTCTGACTACTGAGTGTGTCGCTGTCCCCACCACACGGACACAGTTCAAAGCCCACTATGCACACGGCGGTGTGGGGAGCTGCTCGGGTGACTGCAGAGTCTACGCAAAGCAGTTTCCCAAAAAACATCGGAGTCTGAGATGCACAGTCTTCATCGTATTGTCCTCTCGGCCCAACCCACAGTGTCCAGAAAGGTCTACCCCGCGTGTAGACCAGCGCTGACTCGTCCCCTTGAGTTCTCCAGCTGCTCAGGGTCAGCTCCTGCACCAGAGGCCTCCCTCCTCCCTGCGCCTTAGACTCCCAATCGCTGTTCAAATATTTTAAAAAACACAAAGTGTAACATAAATACCAGGTCCTACAATTTGTAGTGATGAATTCATGAATAATCACAGAACACACACGACAGTAACCACTACCCAAGTCATGAAGCCGAACCTCGCCGACACCGACAAGTGCCCTGCGGGGCCAGGCCGGGCCGCGGTCGAGGAACGCGCCACACCGCCACTGCTTGGCCCTCCGGGACAGACGTGTGTGTCCCCCTCCGTGTGTGCTTCCCGTGGGCGGGACACTTCCTGTTCTCTCTGCGGTGCTGCTCCCTGTTGTCCCGAGTCACGTCAGGCCACGCCACGCTGTGTCACGTTACGTGTGACTCCACTGGGAGGCCCCCCCATTCTGGAGAGACGGGGCTCTGCATTGGGGCGGTGATGCAGCTGGGGCCTTCTGGGCGACCTGAGTGCCTGTGTGCTGACTGTAAGCCCGGGAGTAAGGTCGCGGTGGTGACTCAGGACTGTGGACACTAACAGAGGACGTCAGACCCGTTCCGGGCACCTTTGTGCTCCCACCAGCACTGAATGAGGGTTTAGCTGCTCCGATGTTTTTTTCCCAAATAGAGTGTCTAAATATTGAAATATCCTCAGCTTTTGAGAGAAAAATAAATTACATGCCCCACGTCATAATGTTTGATGATTAAAACACATTTAGAATAGCTCAAAACAAAAGTTCCTCGTTCACTTTGCTAGAAACAGGAAATTGGATGCATGTAAACACGGGGGTCCTCGCTCCCCATGGCCGCGGCAGGGGTTCGCGTTCTCAGGGGAGGACAGGTGTGGACAGAGTCTGAGCCCTGCGGACTCTCTGCTCGTTTTAGTTTCTGAGGTTTCAGGCTGCGCAGGCCTCTGGGTGCAGCCGGCTCAGTACCCCCAGGGATGATGCTTTCCTCCTTGGCCTTCCAAGTGGGGTCAGGGTGCACATGTCCACAACCCGGGTTTTCATGGATCACATGTGTCAGCAAATACCTGCAGCGGAGACATTGAAAACTGGCTTTCCCGAGCCTGTGCATAACTTCTTCCCGAAACGGTGTTTGCCCTTACTTTCCTCTTTGATTTTCTTAAACAGTGAATTATTCCCTTTTCTTCTTAAGACCATAATATTCAAACAAGAGAAAACTGATCCGATGGCCTTGAACCAAGACTGGGTGATAAACAATAAAGACTTGGGAGTGCCTACGTGTCCCCGTCCCAGGCGCGGCAGAGCAGGGTAATCCCGGCTCGAACTGGGGCGGTATCATGACGACGTCACCAACGGTGTGAAGGCAGAAAGTTGAAACAAATCAATCATTTCTCTACACAAACTGTTTCCCTTTAGCTCCAAGGGACTTGAAGCCCTGGATGGCAGAGGCGAAAGGAGGTTGTGAGCCTGATCTCCGGCAAAGGGTCCATTCGATGCCAACCCAACAGCCAGCCTCACACAGCACCTCTCACCCGACTCTCCCCATCCCTGCTAAAGAAACGCTCCGCCCCCACCAACGCTCACCTGAGAGTAAACCTGTCTTCCTTCCCTTTTCTGGGATCTGACGCTCCCTCTGCTGTGTGACCCACAGGCCTCTCTTCAGGTCAAGTCACCACCTAGCTGCCTCCTTGGGCTTTCATTTTGCAGAGAGAATAAAAGTGATACTTTTCACTGCAAACCAACAGATACCCCTAGTGAAACGCTTCGGTGACTTCCATTTGGTCTTTTTTTTTTCTTTTTAATCCTCACCCAAGGATATTTTTAACATTTATCATCAGATAGAGTAGGAGGGAGGGAGAAAGAGAGAGAAACATTGATATGAGAGACACATCTACTGGTTGCCTTCCGCACCACCCCCACCAGGGCTTGGGGATGACCGCAACCGAGTATGCGCCCTTGACTGGAATCAAACCCACGACTCTGGTCTGTGGGCCGATGCTCTGACTGCTGAGCCAAACCGGCCAGGGCTCCATTTGGTCTTAATACAAAGCATACATCTCTTGGGGTCCCAGCTGTCCTGTGTGACCTGGCCCTCCCTCCTTCTGGCACCATGGCCCCTGGAGCCGTTCTGCCCCCCACATGTGCTCAAGGACAACCCCACCCAGGACCCTCCCCCTGTGTGTCTGAGCCATGACACTCTCCCCCTTTAACATTTGTCATTTAACGGGAGTTGGTGCTGCTGTTCCGTGCAAGGCTTGGCGCCCACCCTCCCATCACAGCACCACGCGCTCAGGGTGATGCCGGGAGCGAGATAATGAGCACAGCTCTTGGACCATTCATTTTTCATCCCACTGACATGGGGGGATGGCCCGACCATCCTGCCCCTCGCTCTGACACCCCCACCCTTCTCCATGCAACCCCAGAAAAGTCCTGCTAAGCTCAGACTGACGATGCAAATTCTTATTTAAATTTTTTTTAATCTGAATTTTTGTTTGCTCTCAAAATATATTGCAAACTCTTGAGTGTGGTATACAATACTTTTCATGGTCGGTAGTCTGCTTGTCTCGGCAGCCATAGATAGATGAAGAGGTACGAGTATAGATATAGGTCATTTTACATATATCCCTGGAAGATCACAGACGCACAGGATTGCTTTCAGCTTCACATCAAGAGAACAAACCACAGAACTGTACCCACGTAAGGTGCTGACTGTTTACATGTCTATGTCTCCGCAGAGAGGAGCCCAGCCTGGTGAACTGTCTGTCCTACATGTCTCCAGACAGCCAGACCCACCAGGTTCTTCTCCATCCCAGCACCTCGCTCTCCTTCTCAAAACCAGGACGTCTGCCACCTACAGAAGCATCTTCACAGTCCAGGCAGGAAATGACAAAGGGTGACAATGACTCTGTAGTGCCTCCCCCCACGCAGAGACACAGACACACAGAGAGACACACACAGACACACAGAGAGACACATACAGACACACACACAGATACACACACAGAGACCCACACAGATGCACAGACACAAGGACACACAGACATACACACACAGACACAGACACACACAGAGACACATGGACACACACAGACATACACACAGACACATGCACACACACAGACACATGGACACACAGACACACACAGACATATACACACAGACATACACAGAGACACACACAGACACACAGACAGACATACACACACAGACACACAGAGAGACACATGCACACACAGAGACACACACAGATATACACACAGACACATGCACACACACACAGAGACATATGGACACACAGAGACACACACACAGACATACACACACAGACACACACGGACACAGACACACACAACTCCCAGACGGCTCCCAGAAGGTCTCGTTGGCCAGAACTGTGCCCCAGGGTCACCCCAGCTAGGGGAGGTGGGGATGGAACAGAAAGGGTGCCTCCCACTGGGCCAGGCCCCCGACACTGTGGGCCGAGCGTGAGCCGTGTGGTGTTTCCTAGTGCAGGGAAACTCTTTTATGTCTAGAAAGTTTGCTGAGGGCAATTTCAAAATAGAACCTCGTATGTTCGCGCAGAAAACTAATCACAAAATAATACATACTGCTTTCTTATTTCCATTTTAAAAAGGCAGAACCAGAAACCCTGATGCAAACTCGAACAAGGAAATAAACTAGAGAATCTCAATTCGATTGGGCACATTTATATTCCAGACACAGTGCAAGTTCTAGGGGGTGAGGTAAGTGTGCATGAGATGTGACCTCTGTTCCCAGGGCCCCACAGTCAAGGGGAGACAGTGTTCCCCGGGATCTCTAACCCTTCATATTTACTCAAAATTGCCTCAAATCTCAAGTTCACTTCATTTAGGAAAATCTAATGTCTCCTTTGTATTTCTACAAATTTCACGATGGAGAAGGAAAGGGAGAATTTATATTCACACATTCACCTGTGGTTACCATGTTTCCTGCCTCAACTAAACTCTTGATCATGGCCTGGTGAACACAGCAGGTGGAACCCATTTTCTCATCCCCAGCTCTGTGCACACACTCATGAACGCACACGCACATTCACACATGCACACACACTCGTGCACAGGCACATGCACGTGCACACACACTCACACACTCGTGTGTACACACACATTCACATGCACACACTTGTGCATATGCATGCACATCTGCACTTGTGCACACACGTACACAGGCACACACGTACTCATACACACACACTCATGCACATATGCACACACACACACTCACAGGCCTTTTCATGGTAGCACACTTTAATAAAAGTTTATAAAGATGAACTGAGCTTACACTAAAAATGAAAATAAATCAATGGTCCATATTTTATTTTATTTAGTTAGTTTTTATATGTTTTTATTGATTTTTTAGAGGAAGAGACGGAGATATAGAAACATCAGTGTGAGAGAGAAATATCAATTGGTCACTTCCTGCACGCCCCCTACTGGGGATGAGCCAGTAGCCCAGCAAGTGCCCTGACTGGGAATCGAACCAGGACCTCTCAGTCCACGGGATGACGCTCCATCCAGTGAACCACACCAGCCGGGCGATAGTCCATATTTTAAAAGAGATTTTGGCCAACACCTGCCCAGCCCCCCTTCCCTGCTCCCACCTGTATCTGCAGCTTTAAAATCCCCACTTTATGACAAAAGCAGCCGAGGTTTCTCTAAACTCTACAAAAACTAAATTCCAGATTTCTCTTTGAATACATAGCCGTTTGTTGATTGGCGTGTCCATCGTACAACAAACGCTTGTTGGACCCCTGCGCGCTGGGGCACCTCCTGGGCCCGGCGGCAAGGCCCGCGTGGCGCGCTCCTGGCACAGAGAACCAGTAGGACGCAGGAGGTGGGAGGGCGAGCCGCAGAATTACTGCTGAATGTAAAATTCTGGTGCGAGAAGTTCTACAGGTGCCAGCCACCCGGAATAACGGGAGAACAAGACAGGGTTTGACTGGCTCAGAGAGCTGGGGAGTTTCCTGAGGATGTAACGATGATCCAGACTCACGTCTGGAGGCCGTGGAAGGAGCCGGAGGATGGGAGGGGGCAGGGTCAGGCAGAGGGAGCTCACAGAAGCCGGGGGGCGGAGGGGGCCCATCTGAGGAAGGGGAAGGCCGGCTTGGCCCGGCTGCAGAACAGGCAGGCATTGCCCGGTGCTGGGGGCAGCTGGAGCGGGGCTGGCCACACTCTGCAGGGCCGCATGCCTACGAAGTGGTGGTGGCCTTCACCCCAGGGGAGCAGAGTGCCCGGAGGGTTTGACGCAGGGGCTTGGTGGGACCAGGTGTCGAGCTTGAGTGGGTGACTTGTACTGTGTGTTAGAGAATGTGCAGCAGGCAGAAGGGAGGCAACAAGACCCCAGTCGGGAAGCAGTGGTCCAGGCTGGAGACGCCATCCCTCCGGGGGGAGTGGAAATGCATCTGAGCAGCTACAGTCAACATGATACACGTCAGGAGAGACTCACCAGGTTGCCGCGGTGGCTCAGAGGGAGAAGCTGGTGAGGGGGCGAGCAGAGCCAGGGGCCAGGGACCCTGAATTCTTACACAACCTCTGCGGCTGCTTTGCCAAGATGCGGGACCGGCCACCCAGCCCCCAAGGACGCCGGCACATGAAGGAGCCGGGCTTTCCGACGAGGAACTAGCTCTAGGGACAAAGTCACAGTGTGAAAAGCTGTGTCCCAGGGATTCAGCGTGTGTGACTGAGTCTGGTTTTCCTTTTAGCCAGTTCCCCCTCCTCCCACTAAGTCGCAATCTGAAGACGAAACACTAAAACCAGGCCTGAAAGAGAAGTTGACTGCAACGTTGAATTTGCACATTTCTCTCGACTGAGCACCTCGGGTACCTGTGAGTGGCCTGCGCAGAGACGATGTGGTCATATCGAATATTCACGGTGTGCTGTTTCCTTCACCAGGTCCACTGGCTGAGGCAGCGGCCAGGCCTTTCACAGCGCGTCACCAATGATGACAACAGTATGTTCTTAAGATGTCCATCTTCGTAATGCTCCAAACACTGTCACTGATACTCTTTAAATCAGACGACAGGTGTGGAAGGGTGATCAGGTTTTACCCCAGGCAGAGAGAGAGGGGTGTGAGGGACGCCTCCGCCTGTCCGCACAGGGAGGGGCCGAGACAGGCTCCTTGACACTGGTGGCCCTGCCCCCACTCCTCAGCAGCTGGGGCGAGTGGACGGAGCTTAATAGGTCCAAGTGGAACCTGTCCCTGGCTGAAGGGAGCTTCTATGGCGTCAGAACCCGGCGTCCTCGGAGCGAATGCCCCATGTTTCTCTCTGGGGGGAGAGATTTGAAACCCTGACAGATTTACAAAAGTGTGAAAGTGTGAATGCAGTGGTTTGTGGGGGACCAGAGCAGAAAGCAGACAGAACACTGACTGGATCCATCACCTGTGACAGCGAGGCGGGCTCGTGCACACGCCCCTCCGGGACCGAAGGCCGGATGCTGGCCATGACCAGGCTCTTGACCTCCGCCCCCTGTGGCCTGTGGGCCACCCGGAGCCAGCTGGCCAGCCTTCCCGCCCCTCGGATCGGTGGACGCAGAGAGCGGGGGCAGGGCAGACGCCGCAGCTGCAGTTGGAAGACCATTTCCATAACTTGCGAGAGAACTGGCAGGTCGGAAATGAGTCGATAGTTCAGATAGATTGTCAGGTAATAAGGGGAGTCGTTAGAACAGGGGACTCACTGCGGCTGCTTTAAGCTGAGCAGGAAATCAGCCAGATGTCAAGGTGAGAGCGGCGCGGCTCGCTGTCCCCACAGCCCGGCTTCTCCGCGGCCCTGACGGAGCCACGTGGGCCGGGGTTCAAACAATAGGTTGGCAGCTGCTGCTCCCAAATTGCCTTCCTCGCCCGCACAGGCGCACCACAGTGAAGCCGAGAGAGGCAGATTGATCTCCCGCTCAGAGAGTCACAGCGCTGAAAACACACCAGCGACTGGGGCTCCGGAACCTCAATTACTCGTACGAAATGAACTGGAAAATTTTGGCAAGTCAAGAAAGCTGGTGGGACATTTCCCCGGCTGTTAAACGATCACAGTGACCGCAGGGCCCCGCGTCACTCTGCGCTCAGTGGGGTCACATGGTGCCGGCTTTCGGGTCCCCATGTCGGTGGGGGGGGCAGAGAAAGTCCAGAGGATGGAAGATGAGTCCTCCCTGGGGGTCCGGGTTCCCACTGCTTGTCGTGCTTCCTATTCATCTCTGTGAAAACACTGGGGAACGCCCGGCGATGTGGCGCAGGGGTGAGCATCGACCCTGCACCAAGAGGTTGGAGGTTCGATTCCTGGTCAGGGCACATCCCAGGTTGTGGGTCTGATCCCCAGTGGGAGGCGTGCAGGAGGCGGCCAATTGATGTTCTCTCTCGTCAATGTTTTCTATTTCTCTCTCCCTCTCCATTCCTCTCTCTCTAAAATCAAATACTGCAAAAAACTTTTGGGGTGCAGGCCTTTAGGGGTGACATGCCAGCACGCAGCTCATTCCAGACACGCTGGCTTGATCCCCTTGGCAAGTTGAAGGATTGGGTGACAGTGTTATGGCCCTGGGCTCAAAAGTGACCACAGGACACCAGCACATGACATAGTTTTAAATGTTGAAGGGTGTTTGGCTCTGCAAACACCAAGCGCAGATATCTGTGAACGGGAGAGGGGACATCGTGCGTGATTCCTGCTCCCGCCTCTTGGCTCTGCAGTCTGGCCTGGAGGGCATCAGCGTTGCTCTCACCCTTTAGGGCCCAGACCAAAGGTCACCCCCCTGGGAAGCTTCCCCCTTCCCATCAACCACCGTTTCAGACTGATTATTAATTTGTATCTCTGCTCTGTCTCTGTTACTGATTATGTCTCTATTAGTGTGCTCATTACGTATTTTTACAAGGACCTCTGCCTGGGGGGCCTTTCCCTCATACATCATGAGTGTGGACATAGCGTCTTTATGTGGGATCCCCAGTGCCTGGCACAGTGTCGGGTGCAGTCAGAAAGCACGACTGTTCCTTTTATAGCGTCTGCAATTCCAAGGTCAGAGGGGCTCGGGGGACATGTCAGCTGATGGAGCAGCCGCCACCTGGGAAGAATGGAGTCTTACAGCAAGGACATGTCTCCCCAAACTTCCAAATGCCAGGGGGAGCCACCCGATAGTGGGTGCATTCGATTGGGCGTCCACGCTGCCATGGACTCAGCTGGGGCAGGGAGGGCAGGGAGGTCCGGGCACAGGCTTCATCGGCTCCGCACACACGGGCCGGTTCATGGTTCTTGATGAAGCATCTGCTTTAAATGAGTTTCTTCTCAGAGTCCTCAGCCACTCGGGTTTTCGGCATGATTTCCGGATCGATCACTCCTAAGGGTGATTTCCTATCTGTCCCCAGGCGCTCCACACATCCCTGTATCATTTCCCACCAGTTTCTAGTTGTGTAGTTCACCCCAACCCTCCACCTCAGGGTCGCTGACACCTGCCTCCTGCTCCAGGCCCCTCTCCTGAGCTGCTGCTGCTTCTCCTGTTAGCCTCTGGGTTCTGCCGTCCACTCAGTCACCTGGATTCGGTGTCTCCAGGGAGACCGTCCTCCCCATTCTTTCCCCCTCTGTTCTTCCCTCTGAATCTCTCTGCCGCTGAGACCTACTCACTGTTTAAGAAGAAAAGGGAATCTTTACACCTGTCTTCTCCGGCCGTATCCCCCCACTCCCACTCCCCTTCGTGGTGCTTGGTGGCTGGAGGCCTGAATCGTTTCTCTGCTGCTGCAGCTCGTTCAAGCCTTCTAGCCACAATGTTTCAGAATCATGTTCCTAACCGCTGCCGCTGCCGTCCACAGCTCACATCCGTCCTTCCGTTTGGGGCACAGTCCCAGTTCTGCGCAGTCTGCAGTGTCCCACTTTCTGTCCACTCTCCCGGGAAGTCCCCGCCCACCCCCTCCTCCGGTTCAATCATCGCTTCCTGGGGCATCACTCCCTCTAAACCAGGACAGGTCACCACCGCAGGCTGGAGCCCCAGCCCCTCTGAGGGAATTCTGTCTGTCTGAAGACTTGGCTCAGACTTTACTTTCTCAAGGACATTGTTCGTGACCACTCTAGTGAGCTTCCCCGTCCTCCTCCAGACCCGAGCATGGTGCCAAGTGAGCACAGGCACCATTCAGGAGGCACCAGGGGTGCAGGCCGAGCACCTGTGCAGGTAGTCACGTCCTGCCGCTGCAGGTGCTCCCTGCCAGACCCTGGAGGGGGGCTCGGCCTGCATCCCTCATGTGCCCTGCACGCCCAGCATAGCGCGGAGCCAGGGCAGTGGGGAGGAAACACTGTCTGGGCCTGGCTACATTTTTCAAGAAGCCCACACAGGGAGCTTCTACAAGAGGGCAAAACAGTGGCAGGAGCTTGGTATGGCACGCCCCACAAAATATTCTACCCCTGCCTCCCAAACCGTGTCCTTCCCATAGGCAAAATACATTCATGGCATCCAGGAGCCCACACAGTCTCGACTTGCTCCAGCATCAAGTAAAACACCTGACGCTGAAAGTCTCCCAAGGACAAGCTGAGGCCACCCCTGCCCCTCAGTCCGATGGCCTCTGGCTTCGTCCCTCACACCTGCGGCTGTTCTGCTGAGCTTGGGTTAGCGCCGCTCACTCGTTGTTTTGCGGTGGTCTCACCCCTGTCTTGTTCCTCCCTTATCTAATTACAACTCTCTTTTGTGGGAAACAAACATGATTTTGTATGTCCGTTGAATTTCTATGTTGAGTGTGTAGACATTCTTCGCTTGTTTATTTTTTAAGTAACACAGTGTACATCTTGAAATCTGAGTGAATGCTGACATATATCTGATACAATGTAACTATTCTGTCCAGGCAAATCCGTCCCTCCCCTTGGCTCTCTGCTGCCATGCATGTTACATCAATATACACAGCAAAACCCAAAAGATAGTTGGATGTATCTTTTAATAAAATCGAGAGAACCAAAGGTAAAATACATATAACATACAATGCAACAGTATTTTATTTTTGGATCAAAGAAATGCAGTCTTTTGTATCTACTCATTTTTGCCATTTCTTATGTCCTTTATTTTATTTATAGCTCCGAGATTTCACCGGTTGTTATTCACATCAGTCTGAAAGGTTTCTTTTAGTATTTTTTATAGTGTAAGTAGGTCTGATAGCAATGAATTCTATCAATGCTTATTTATCCAAAATGTCACTTTTTTTTTTTTTTTTGCCTTTAATTTCAAAGGATAGAGCCATTAGAAAGAGAAACTTTTCTTCTTCTTCTAGTACATAAACATGTCATTCCAAGTTCTATGGGTTGTGTTGTTCTGGGTGAGAAGTCAGCTATTAATTATATGTTTTCCATATGTGAATTGTCATCTTTCTCCACTGCTCTCCTGGAGTTTGCTTCGTCACTGGGTTTTAGTTGGTTTGAATACAACGTTAAAGCACATTTCTCTTTGTGTGTATCTTGGGGCTCTTTCAGCTTCGCGGATTTGCAAATCAATGTTTTCATTAAACTGGGGAAATTTCAGACATCATTCCTCTAAATATTTCTTATGATTTATATTCACTTGCTCTAAGTTTGGAATTCCAATTACACGTCTGTTGGAATGCTTGATCGATCTCTGAATCCATCTGCATTTTCATTCAATCTTTTCTCTCTGCACTCTTTGAATAGGATCATTTGTATTGACCTACTTTTTTAAGGTGAGACTTCTGCCATCTCAATACTGATAACAGCCCCTTTTAATGAACTTTTAGTTCAGATATTAAGCTTCTCAGCTCTAGAATGTCTACCTGGTTCTTTTGTATAATTTTCATTTCTCCAATGAGTTTTCCCATCTGTTCACTATAATAGTATATTTCCATGGAATTATTTGATTGTATTTTCTTTAATTGTCTGAACATATTGTAAATGCTACTTTTAGGTTATTGACTGCTCAGTCCAATTTCAAGATCCACTCCAGGGTGACTTTCCCTTAGTACAGTGTATATTCTCTTTAGTGTCTAACAACTTTTGGTTGGAAACTGGGCACTGTAGACTATACATTGTAGCAACTCTGGATTTTGTTTGTTCTTCAAGGGGTTGTTTCCTTGTTTCTTCTGTTTCCCTGGGCAGTTACTGTGCCTGTGCACAGACCTAAAACCTGCCTTCCCGCAGTTCTGTTCTTGGTTTTGTTATACCTGCCTACCTAGGTGTCTCCCTTGTTTCTGTTTACTTTAATTCTAAGCCAGTGATCAGATATCTCAAGCCAATAAGGCTTCGACGATATGGTCATGTTGTATGTGGACGGAGGGATGCATTTTAAAAAGCAGCAAGACTGCAAACCTCTCCAGACTTTCCATGGGGCTCTGGAATCTTCCACCCAGACGTGGACACCTGGAGACTGTTTTCCAGCACCCTTCCTAATTCCGCCATTCCGCCACCCACACCAAGCACAACACTCATCCCCCGGCTGGGAAATTGTCTTAAAAAATAAAAAAAAAAGTGGAGGACATAAAGAGCCTCAAGGAAAGAGTCACAGCCAGTCATTCTGACCCACAGCAGTGACAGAGTTTTGCGAGCTGTTCTACAAGTGTAACAAGAAACACAGACAGGGTGTGTGGTCTCCACGCGGCACTGAAGTCCACACGGTGCCTGCTTTTCCAGGCAAGAGCACCTGCAAACCTCCACTGCAGGACTGTCTCCATCCTTCTTTCACACCTGGGGTGGCCATCTGGTCACACTGGGTTCCTTCAAACGTCTTCAGCCTCCTTCTTTAAATAAGTTAACATTTTAAATAAATGCAATCATATCACAAAGTAAAAATGCATTCAATAAGAACATCAAAAACATACAAAATATTGAAACAAAAGTGTCCCTGGTGTGGGGTTCACCTGCGCCTCTGCGGTCTGACGTTTGGAACAGTGTTCGGGCACACGCTGGGGCCAGGCAAAGCTGTGGTCTCCATACAGCCCTTCTCAGGCCTTTGTTTCTGTTCGTTCCCGACGTCACTGTTGGCAACTCAAACACCTACAATCAGCGTCAGCTGCGGTGGAGGTAAAATCTGGATTCCTGGCCCCTCTCAGTCACCCTGTATGGGAATATCTCTATGTAAACACAGGGAACCTGTGTTTTTAAACAAGTTTCCAGGGCAATTATCACAGATACTAAAATTTACCAGCAAGTGTCTTAAAATCAAGGTACTTATTTAATAATTATATTATCAGGCATTGACTGTACATATCATTTAAACTATAATTCTTATTTATTTATTTATTTATTTATTTATTTTTTAATCCTTACTCGAGGTCATGTTTCCATTTTTTTGTTCAGATAAAGCGGGAGGGAGAGAGATGGGGAGAGAGAGTGAGAGAAACATCGACGTGAAAGGGACACATCGAGTGGCTGCCACCCGCACGACCAACCAGGGCCTGGGACAAACTGCAACCGAGGTACGTGCCCTTAGCGGGAACCGAACCCGGGTCTCTCTGGACCGCAGGCCGACGCTCTAACCGCTGAGCCAAACCGGCCAGGGCTCTTATACATTTATTTTAAGGAAATAATTAAAACAAATCAAAATACTATGTTGCTTGACAACGTTCTTTAGAATATCAGTTAAATATAAAATATATACAGCAATAAAAGAATGACTACAAATTTTATGGTAAAGAAACTATGATATAGTATAAACATCATTATACTTATTGAAAGGGAAATACATATAGCAATGTAAAGATAATGAAACAAAATAAAATTGTATGTGTACCATTATTAAATTTATGTAAAAACATGTACTAATATAGTTAAAGACTAGGAAAAAGAAAACACAGAAATAAAACCAACTATGTTGAGGCAAAGAAATTATAATTGGCAATATTGTCAATGCTTCGATATTGCCAGAATACTTTAAGAAGAGACATTCAGGAAAACCTACTAATAATCGAATGAAATAATACTGATTTTTTTTGACGTGTATTCAGCTCAATCTTCTCTTCTTTGAGCTTATTAAGCATCACTCTGTGAGCTTCTGTAGGGTTTTCTGAATGTAACACTCGCCTGGCACTTGCACAGTGAAGTCAGAGACAGGCCTTCTAGAAGGGAAAGGGTGTTCACTGGGCCAGTGTGAACGTGGGGAACGGAGAGGTCTCAGGGACCCGTGGGTGTGAGGACAGGCGGCGGACTGGAACCAAGGGCGGAGAGGCCTGTGTCTTCCGGGTTAAGGAGTTTGCTCCTCTCTTCGAGGCCACATGTAGTGCTGTTTCTTCAGTAGATAAATATTTGAGCCCGTTTTTGTTGTTGTTGTTTGTTTGTTTTTTGCAATTTTTATTAATTTATTTTTGTTACAAATGTTTCTCCTTTCCCCCCCAGACACCCTCCTCCTGATCAATCCCCCTCAGTATTGTTGTCTGTGTCCATTGGTTACGCATACGTGCATATAAGTCCTTTGGTTTATCTCACCCATCCCCCCACCCTGCTCCTCTGAAGTTTGTCAGTCTGAACCATACTTCTCTCTACGTCTCTGGGTCTATTTTGTTCATCTACTTATTTTGTTCATTATATTCCAGAGATAAGTGAGATCATGTGGTATTTGTCTTTCTCTGATTGGCTTATTTCGCTTAGCATAATACTCTCCAGGTCCCTCCATGTCGTCTCAAAGAATAAGAGATCTCTCCTTCTTACAGCTGCATAGTACTCCATTGTGTAGATGTACCACAGCTTTTTATCCACTCGTCTACCGATGGACACTTGGGCTGTTTCCAGAGCTTAGCAATTTTAAACAGTGCTGCTTGAACATAGGGGTGCATGTATCTTTCCTGATTTCAGCCTGTTCTACTCAGAGGGAGAAAGCAGTTGGGAGGCGGAGCCTGAGACAGGGTAGGGAGGGGTTTCGCAGCAACAGGGTGTCTGTCAGTCACTGGGATGCCACTTCCTGAATGGCCACTTGTGCCGGGACGGTCACTGTCTCTGTGCCAGTCTAGACTTCCTTCCGGATTAGAAATCTGGGGCAACCAATGCATGTTAGAAAGTAAGACTTCAAAAATCAAAAGGCATAAAAAGCAAACATGAGATTTCGGTCAGGAAAGGTACTTCCTATAGTTACAAGCGAATAAGACTGACCATCTCCAGAATGTCCAGAATCGACCTGGAGCTTCCTGAACCCACACCTTGGTAGTTGACTCTGATTCCCCATCACGGTGACTTACAGCCCTGAGCATGTGGACCACAGACAGCGGAACGGGCACAAGAACCCGACGCACACATTCGTCCCTCTCGGATTCCGTCCGCAGACCGGCTGGAAGTGTTCCCTGAGCACCCCTGCGGGCAGAGCGCTGTGACACGTGGTTCTGCGAGTTGCAAGGAGCTGAGCACGGGGATCGAATTGCGGAAAATCCTGTAGGTCACTGGTGAGGAGAGGCACAGCCCCAAGCAGGCACACCCCGCGAAGGGAGGTCTGCCCTTGAGCACGGGGAGGGCCAGCTTGCGCAGGACGGGGCTCCACTCACCACCATGGAGCAAAATCTCACATCCCGAGCCCTCCCCGGCTGAGTCTGCCTCCTCTGCTGCCCTGATTTCTTCTCCCGAAGCCCAGCTGCGCCTGCCTTCCCACTGCTGCCTCCCCCCACCACTGGCCTTCCTCCTCCGGCGAAGCCAAGCCCCTCCGGCTCGCGGCACCCAGGATGCCACCCTCTGGGGAGTCCTGAGCTGTGTCACTCGGCAGGTGAAATTTAAGTCCCCTCCTGGGGCTGGAATCATGTTCTTGGTCCAGCGAGACTGAATCTGTTGCTCTGCACAGCACATGTTTATCAGCCACGTAACGTAAGAGCAGCAGTCGTGGCCTCGGGCAGTGCACAGCCGCCTGGTCCTGGTGGCCTGCCCCCGGGCCAGCCGCATGGGGGCCTGACAAGGCGTCACCGCACACCAAGGGTGGGACTCAGCCTACCTCTGCTCTCCATACCGGAACTCATTAAAGGAGGTTTCCTTATTTTCAGGAGAAAATGACACGACCGAATATTTATCCTTTTAAGCATCTTTTTAAAATCAAAATTACTCTTTAATCCCAATTATGGTTATTAACTAATTAGTTCCTCCACGTCTCACTTAAATAATTTATTGCGAACACACTCAAGGACAATTTTCAAACCCAAGTGCAGCCTCAAGTTCACATAATTACACAGCCTTGAAACGACAGCATCCTGAGAACAAGAGGCAGTCGGCGGCTGTGCTGTCGCACGGCTGGCTAAACTCGCCTTCCTCCAGGTGGTGACCACACAGCCATGTCCGCAGTGCCCGCAGCTCAGTGTCCACGTACAGGACACAGACGCCAGCCTGTGAGTGGCGGCAAGTGGAGCGTCAGGGAACCTCAACAGCCACGTTTACAGAATGACTCGGGGTCGAAGCTGAGTGTGAGTGCGTGTGTGTGCACGTGTGTGCGAGGGGTGGGGTTGGAGAGTCGAGACAGTAGGTAAAGAGACCCAGTGCTGAAGAGCAGGAGCTGGAGAGACGAGGAAACACCGCATCTCTGTGCTGCTCACCATTTGTTGACGCACAATCAGATAAGGAATTTATTCACAGATGAGGACATTATAACCAGGACCATCTGATAATTTAAAAATTAGGGACCGAGGGATTTTTATTATTTAAATAGTCTTGACATGGCTGGTTTAGAGAGAGAGAGAGTCAAAGAGAGATTGAGGAAGGAAGATTTTGGAGAAATCTGGGTAAAAGGTGATCAGATGGTACAACCTTCACTGTTCCTTTTTGCCACCAGAAAATGCACCTCTTGCCTGGAGCAGAGGGAGCCCCAACCAGGGCGCAGAGCTCTGGGAGCAGACGGCAGGCGGGGCCCCATGCCACGCTTGCCTCCTGGGCACCACGGATGCCACCAAGGAGTGGCGGAGGGGTGCTGCCTCCCAGCCCCACCCTCCTGCGACACTGGACAGAGGAACACGTGGGGACAGCACGTTGGATATAGAGGTGCACCAATGGTTGGGGCAAGTTCCTTATTCACACAATCTCCAGGCTCCTCACGTTTCCCCAAATGGCGTTGGTGACGTCCTTGCTATCCCAGAGGTCTGAAGGGCCGCAGGTGCAACCGGACCGCACAGACAGCGCGTGGCACCAGGTCACCCGGAGAGGGGACCTCGGTCAGGGATTTCACGGAAACACTCTTACCGCAGAAAACGGCATGCCAGAATTGACTGCGACCTTGACAGTAGAGTATGAAAGCGAGCTTCTGTGAGTTTTCCGTGGAGACTCCCGAGGAATCTGAATCAACACTGCAGGCGAGGCCGACTCGTGAGAGCCCGGGCGTCGCGGAAGCTCCAGAACGCCGACCCCCACTCGACCCCAAACATCAGCTTCGGAAATGAAAGGGTTGGAGAAACCAACGACGTCATCAAGTTACGATGTTTTACAGGAACAGACATAAACGGCGGGATATGTACTGAAGCATAACATCCATGGGTGAAGTATGAAATCTTAGTCATAATGCACATAATGCAATTGATTTTCACAAACAGAAGATACTGTACTTATTTAAAAAAAATTTTTTCTCTATTGATTTTAGAGTGAGAAGAAGGGAGAGGGAGAGAGAGATAGAAACACTGATGAGAGAGAACATCAATGGGCCGCCTCCTGCATGCGCCCCACTGGGGATCGGGCCCACAACCTGGGCATGTGCCCTGACTGGGAATCGAACCGGCGACCTCTTGGTGCAGGGTCTGCACTCAACCACGGAGCCACACGGGCCAGGCAAACACTGTATTAATAAGAACCTTCCTCGAGACCCGGGCATAACCAGTGTCCCTGAAGCCACCCACGTCCCTCACAGTCACTCCCTGCCTTCCAGAGCAGCCTCAGCCTCAGCCACACACCGTGGATTAATTCCGCTGGTTTCCGACATTTGCGTAAAGGAACCAGCCAGCATAACGTCTCTCGTGTCTGCTTCTTCTGTCAACACCGAGTCTGTAGGATCTCAGTGTCACTGTGTGTGGTCTGGCTCAGTCAGCCTCAGCGGCGTAGGTGCCCCTGTGTGACTATCGCTGTCTGCAGACCCACTGAGCGGGGCTGGGGGTTTGCTTAGCATCGCGTGTTCATCTTTTACAAATAGTGCCGCCAACACTATTTTGTACAGCTGCCCGCTGTTTTCCAAAATCGTACCAGTTTACACGCCCACCAGAAAGGTCTGAAAGTTTGGTTACCCAGCATTGTCCATGCAACATGGCGTGGAAAGTCTTGTTCATTTTAGCGCTTCTGATGGTCATCAGTTGTAAATTTAATTTGCGTGTCTGTGCCAAATGAACTTGAACAACTTTTACACGGTCGCTGGGGAGCTTGGGGTGCTTTTGTGAAGTGGCTGTTTAAGTTGCTTGTTCGTTTTTCTTTTCTTTTTTTCAAATCTTTATTGTTGGATGTAAAATGTATTGCAGATGTTCCACATTTTTCCCCCATTGACCCCCTCCTCCCCACTTCCGCCCCCCTCCCACCTTTTCCCACACTATTGTCTGTGTCCATTGGTTATGCATATATGTTCTTTGGTTTATTTCTTCCCACCCCCCCCCAACCCCTTTCCCTTTGAGGTTTGTCAGTCTAGCAATGAATTTGTGCTTCTTAATCCCTTCACCTTTTTCATCCATTCCCCCAACCCCTTTCCCAACTGGCAACCAACAAAATGTTCTCTGTATCTATGAGAATGTTTCTGTTCTACCTATTCATTTTGTTTGTAGATTCCATTGTTGATAGATATGTATTCATTGCCATTTTGTTTGGTCATACATTTTATCTTTTTCTTCAAAAAGACCCTTCATCATTTCATATAATAACGGTTTGGTGGTGATGAACTCCTTTAACTTTTTCTTGTCTGGGAAAGTCTTTATATGTCCATCGATTCTAAATGACAGCTTTGCAGGATAGAGTAATTTTGGTTGTAGGTTCTTGGTTTTCATCACTCTGAATATTTCTTGCCACTCCCTTCTGGCCTGCAAAGTTTCTTTTGAGAAATCAGCTGACAGCCTAATGGGAACCCCTTTGTAGATAACTAACTGCTTTTCTCTTGCTGCTTTTAAGATTCTCTCTTTGTCTTGAACCTTTTGCATTTTGATGATGATGTGTCTTGGTGTGGGCCTCTCGGGGTTCATCTTGATTGGGACTCTCTGTGCTTCCTGGACTTGTATGTCTGTTTCCTTCACCAAGTTAGGGAATTTTTCTGCCATTATTGTTTCAAACAGGTTTTCGATTTCTTGTTCTCTCTCTCCTCCTTCCGGCACCCCCAAGATGCGAATGTTGGCACACTTGAAGTTGTCCCAGAGGCTCCTTACACTATCCTCATTTTTTTGGATTCTTTTTTCTTTTTGCTGTTCTGATTGGGGATTTTTTGCTTCCTTATATTCCAAATCGATGGTTTGCTCCTTGGATTTACGTACTCTATTATTGAAGCTGTGTAAATTATTCTTTATTTCAGTTAATGCCTCCTTCAATTCTCACTGTGCATCCATGATTTCTAACTGGTCCTTTTTTATGCTCTTGATGCCCTCCCTAAGTTCACTGAGGTTCTCACTGAGTTCACTGAGCATCCTTATAAGCAGTATTTTGAACTCAGTAACTGTTAGGTTGCTTATCTCCCTTTCGCTTAGTTCTTTTATTGGGGTTTTGTTCTGTTCTTTCATTTGGGACCTGTTTCTTTGTCTCCTCATTTTGGCTGCCTCCCTGTGTTTGTTTCAGTGTATTACTTAATGAGAGGTATGGGGCTAGCTGAGACCCGATGCTGCTCGTTTGAAAGAATTTAGGAAAAACCTGAAGCAGGATCCAAGACCGGCCAATCCTATGGTTAAATATGTGGTAACAGCTTGGGTGGGCCTGAAAGTTGGGTGGGGTGGGGCGGGGCCTCAGGGAGTCAGCAGGGCGGGGCTACCAGTGTGAGCCAGGTTGCTGGAGTCCCAGATATGGCTTCTGTCTGCCGCCCCCGGGAAGGGCTCACCAAAGGAACAAAGGCCTCTTACAGCACGTTTATCCCTGAGAAAGACCCCTCTCCAGCCCTCGCTCCAGTACCAAACAGCTCAGTTCTCCTCTGTATGTCTCTGGCTCCCCTCGAGCTGCACCCCCTCCGAGCTTAGAGGGAGAGAGTCCGATAAGTCCGTGCACGGGCCCTTTAAGAAGCTGCCTGGGGCTCCAGCCGCCTCAGCCTCCCTGAGCCTCAGTTCCCGCTGGTTTTTCCAGCCAGAAGTTATGGGGGTTCTCTTCCTGGCACTGGAACCCTGAGCGGGGCACCTGGTGTGGGGCGGGGCCCCCTCAGTCCTCAGGAAGGACCTTCCCAGCTGTGGGAGCCTCCTGATTTTTATCCGCCACACGTGGGTGTGGGACCAGCCCGTCGCTCCGCCGCCCCTCCTACCAGCCTGGATGTGGCTGCTGATTTAATTCCGTAGTTGTAGGACCTCCATTCAGCTTGATTTCAGGCGGTTTTGAATGATGGTTGTTCTATAGTTTAGTTGTAACTTTGATGTGGTTGTGGGAGGATGCGATACCGCGTTTACCTCCCCACCATCCTGACCGGAAGTCGCTTGTCCGTTTTTCTTTGGCTGTTTTCACTCTTTTATTATTAAGTTCACATATTCATCCAGCTGGCGTGGCTCAGTGGCTGAGCATCAACCCTGCACCAAGAGGTCGCCGGTTGGATTCCTGGCCAGGGCACATGCGCAGGTTGTGGCCCGATCCCCAGTGGGGGGCATGCAGGAGGCAGCCAGTCAATGTTCTCTCTCATCGATGTTTCTATCTCTCTCTCACTCTCACTAAAATCAATAAAGAAAAAAAAAATAAGTTCTTCATATATTCTGGGTGAGGCTCCTTTGTTGGATGGGTATATCAGAGGTACCTTCTTTTTATCCCTATAGTTTCTTTTGTCTTGCTTTTCATGGTATATATATTTTTAAATATGTTTTTATTGATTTTTAGGGAAAGAGGAAGGAAGAGAGAGATAGAAACATCGATGTGAGAGAGAAATGTCCGTCAGCTGCCTCCTGCACGCCCCCTAATAGGGATGGAGCCTACAACCCAGGCATGTGCCCTGACTGGGAATCGAACTGAGACCTCTAAGTCCACGGGACACTGCTCAAGCCAGGCTTCGTGGTATATTTTTATAAACACAAGCACTTAATCTTTTACTGTCAACTGTATTCCGTCCTCGGTTTTGTTCTGTGGGTTTATGTATCCGTGCTACGGTTCTGTCTGGATTACTGTGGCTTCATCGTAGGTTCAGGGTCTGGTAGCCTCAGCCATCCAGTTATCAACTCGCTGTTGCTAGATTGCTTGCATTTCCATATGAATTTTATTTATTTATTTATTTATTTATTTATTTTTATCCTCACCTGAGGACATTTTTCCATTTTTTGTTCAGATAGAGTGGGAGGGAGAGAGAGGAAGAGAGAGAGAGAGCGACATTGATGTGAAAGGGACACATCAAGTGGCTGCCACCCGCACGACCAACCAGGGCCGGAGACAAACTGCAACCGAGTCCATACGAATTTTAGAAACAGTTTTTCAATACACCCTCCTCCCCTGCAGAAAAATCTGCTTTTTAATTATAACTACATTATATCTACAGATCAGTGTTTGAAAGAGTGTGGTATCTTTCTCCATGCATTTAAGACTTCACTTTTTCTCAATAATGTTGCAAAGTTTTCAGTAACGAGCTCTTGCATACTTTTGTTTGACTTATTTTTATACGGTTGATGTGTTTGGGTGCTGTTTGCCATTTTATTTTCTACTGTTAGTGTCTATGCAGGAACTGGATCTATTGGGGCATAGATGACCTTGTAACTAGTAACTGTGCTGAGGGGACTTTTTAATCCTCCCAGTTGATCTGCAGATATGTTCTGAATTTCTCAATAATCGCAGCACTGCAGAGCAGTGCAGCTGGAGACACTGAACATGTCAGCTTGATTCCAGGTGGAGACTTCAGACCTGTGAGCTGCCCAGAGGTCACGCTTTCCTCCTGCTTACGTGTCCTCCTACAGTCTCTCCTCCCCGATGCACGTGCAGAGGACAGACACATGGACACACAGAGGGGACCCAAACCACATGTGTACGCGGGGCCAAAGGAAATGACAGAAAGTCAGCAAAGAAGGCAAATATTTATCACGTGAAAAGGAGGCTTTGGCGTTTCTGTGGATAACCTTTTAAGAACACGGCTCATTAGAAATGGAGTAAGATTTATAGGTGGAACAGGTGAGTGTGGTGTGACAGAGAATAGCCTGGTGCCAATCTGTGTGACTGTAAATGACTCTCAGTGGCCACAAAAGTGATTATTTAAGGAATGTATCTGCTTGTGACAAGTATTCTGTTTCTCACATGCGAACAAAGCAGCTAACTTTATAGTCATTTTTCTTCTTATTATTATCCCATATTATTATTATTATTAATTAAAATGTCATTTTGGTTTCTTCATGGCAAAGCAATATGAAGGAAAACACGAGAATAATATTATATTTAAATTTAAAAGGAATGTTAATTTTCACATTTCTCAGAGAAGAGTTGAATGTAAGTTGTATTTGAAGCTTAGCAATACGTTATGGAACCATAGTCATGGTAAAAACAAAATAATAAATTTAAATAAAAAGCACCATTTCCAAGTCACTATCAAACCATGTCTCTGTTATAAAATGAGACTATTTTGATAGGATGGCACCTCTCTGTCATTCTGGCTGATGAACTAAAAGCATTATGTTAACTAGCATCTGAGGGTGTTATTGACCAGGAGCGTGGGCCCGGAGAACCAGATGCCCTCACTGCTGGGTCAGGACTCTGTGCGTCTGGATGGGTCTAAAGGGCAGCAGGGGGAACTCCACGATGGTGTGGAGTGAATGGAAGCTACACAGACCGTCTCCCAACACCAAACTGAAATTTCAACTAAAATAAAGACAAATCGTCGGGAAAAAGCAACAGAAAAGCAGCTTGCGAGGGTCATATAATGAGGGACACTGACTCAGTCCTGGTAGGATTGCGGAGGCATGAGAGGGGGGGCTGGGAGCCCACAGACAGCAGAAGCCTTAGTTGTGAGCAGCGCCCTCAGATTAAACTCCCAAGCAGCTCCACAGCGCAGAGCTGGGACAGACGCTAAAATAGCCACAGCCACTCACCTTGGGCTTCAGCATAGGGAGGGTGGACCGGTCGGGAACTGTGTGGGACACTCGGGACTTGGAGGGGGCTCAGAGCTTTTGCTGAGTTGCAGCCACGCAGGATAGTGGTCATCTTGCTCCTTCCCAGGGCTCTGGGGAGAGGCAGCGGCCCCTCCCTCTGAGATTCAACCACACCCAGGTGGGCCATTGAAATGCAAGTTGAGGCTCATTAACAACCAGCATCTGCCCCACCCTCAGGAAATCCACTTATACTGAGCACCTGAGGGAGTTTTTAATACAACTGACAACCCCAAACTCTTCAAGTAACCACTACTGACAGCCTCCACTCAAAAAGCTAGAGGATAACTGTACATTCCTGGGCTAGCAACTCCAACCAGGAAAGTAAGACTTGACAGTAGTATTGAAAGTGGGTCCCCCCTTGCTCATCCAAACCCAGGAGAGGGAGCCACAACAGCAGAACACCAACACCCACAGGGAAAAGTTGGCAGGCTCCAAAGCCCACTGTGATAGCCAAAATGGTGAAACAAAGAAACAAAAGGCAAGTGAAAGAACAAGAGACCTCTACTGAAGATGAGATAAATGTGAAGCAGTTAATCAAGTTAACAGAGCTAGAATTCAGAGCCATGATCTTGAGTGAGGACATCAACACCATGAGTAAAGACATAAAAATGTTGAAAATCAACCAATTGGAAATTAAAAACCACCAAGAAGGAATCAAGAATGACATATCAGAAATAAAGAACACATTGGAAGGTCTAAACAGCAGTGTAGTGGAAGCTGAGGACCGGATCAGTGAATTAGAAGACAAGGTAGAAAAATCAACCAATCAGAAAACCAAAAAGAAAAAAAATTAAAAAACAGGAAGACAGCTTAAGAGAACTATGGGACAACTGGAAATGTAACATTCGCATCACAGAAGCCCCCGAAGAAGAAGAAAATGAGCAAGGATTAGAGAATAGATTTGAAGACATAGTGACAGAAAACTTTCCTAATTTGGTTAAGGAAGAAGGCATTCAAGTTCAACAAGCACAGAGAGCCCCAAGTAAGAAGAACCCAAACAGGCCCACACCAAGACACATAGTAATTAAAATGCCAGTAATTAAAGACAAAGAGAGATTCCTAAGAGCAGCAAGAGATAAGCAATAGGTTACCTACAAAGGAAACCCCATAAGGCTCTCAGCTGACCTCTCAACAGAAACACTACAGACCAGAAGGGAATGGCATGAAGTAATCAAGGTCATAAAAAACAAGGATCTGAATCCAAGACTACTCTACCCAGAAAGGCTATCATTCAAAATAGAAGGTCAAATAAAGAGCTTTTCAGACAAAAATAAAAAAGGCTAAGGGAATACATTAGCACCAAACCAGCACTGCAAGGTATGCTGAGAGGACTGCTGTAATTAGTAGAAGATATAGGAAGAAAAATATAACCAAACTAAACAAAAATGGTAATAATACGTACATATCAATAATCACCTTAAATGTAATTGGACTGAATGCTCCGATAAAAAGACACAGAGTAACTGATTGAATAAGAAAGCATGACTCATCTATATGTTGTTTACAAGAGACCCACCTCACAACAAAAGACTCACATAGGTTGAAAGTGAAGGGATGGAAAAAAATCTTCCAAGCAAACAAACAAACAAAAAACAAAAAAGCTGGGGTAGCAATACTCATATTTGATAAAATAGATTTTAAAATGAAGGCCATAACTAGAGACAAAGAAGGCCACTACATAATATTGAAAGGATCTATCCAACAGGAAGATATAACCTTGGTAAACATATATGCACCCAATAGAGGAGCATCAACATCTATTAAAAATCCTCTAGAAGACTTCAAAGGAGAAATTGATAGCAATACAATCATAGCACGGGACTTCAACACCCTGCTGACATCACTGGATAGATCCTCTAGACAAAAATTAACAAGAAAACAGACTCTAAATGAAGCACTAGACCAACTGGATTTAATAGATGTCTACAGAGAATTACACCCCAAAACTACAAAATTCATGTTCTTCTCAAGTGCACATGGGACATTCTCAAAGATAGATCACATGATAGGACACAAACTGAATCTCTACAAGTTCAAGAAGACTGAAATCATATCAAGCATCTTCTCAGATCACAATGTCATGAAACTAGAAATCAATTGCAACAAAAACATGCAAAGACATTTCAACACATGGAGGCTAAATAGCATGTTATTAAACAATGAATGGATTACCAAGGAGATCAAGGAAGAAATTAAAAACTTCCTAGAAACCAATGAAAATGAACACACAACAACACAAAATCTATGGGATGCAGCGAAGGCAGTTCTGAGAGGGAAGTTCATAGCACTACAGGCCTACCTCAAGACACAAGAAAAATTCATAATAGACTATCTAACCTCACAACTTAAATAACTAGAAAGCAAACGAAAAGAAAACCCCAGAGTAAGTAGAAGGAAGGAAATAGTAAGGATCAGAGCAGAAATAAATGACATAGATACCAAAAGAACAATTCAAAGGATCAATAAAACAAAGAGCTGGTGTTTTGAAAAGATAAACAAGATTGATGGACCCTTAGCTAGACTCACCAAGAAACAAAGAGAGAGTACCCAAATACACAAAATCAGAAATGAGAGAGGAGAAGTAACAACTGACACCACAGAAATACAAAAGATCATTAACAGCTACTATGAACAACTATATTGCAACAAATTTGACAATCTAAGCACAATGGACAAATTACTAGAAACACATAGTCTCCCAAAACTGGACCAGGAAAAGATATAAAACTGAAACAGACCAATAATAACTAAGGAAATTGAAGAGGTAATCAAGACTCTCTCAGCAAACAAAACCCCAGGCCAGGATGGCTTCACAAGGGAGTTTTACTGAACATTCAAAAAAGTACTAACACCCATTCTCCTCAAAAAATTCAAGAAGGAAGACTTCCAAACTCATTTTATGAGGCCAGCATATTCTAATTTTAAAACCAGAAAAGACACTACAAAGAAAGAAAACTACCAGCCAATATCCCTGATGAACATAGATGCCAAAATCCTGAACAAAATACTAGCAAATCAGATCCAGCAATATGCCAAAAAAATTATTCACCATGACCAAGTGGGATTCATCCCAGGGATGCAAGGCTGGTACAATATTCACAAATCAATAAATGTGATACACCACATAAACAAAATGAAGATTAAAAACCACATGATCATATCAATAAATGCTGAAAAAGCATTCGACAAAATCCAGCATCCATTTATGATAAAAACGTTCAGCAATCTGGGAATAGAGGGATCATATCTCGATGTAATAAAGGCCATATATGAAAGACCTACAGCCAACATCATACTCAATGGGCAGAAACTAAAAGCATTTCCCTTGAGAACAGGAACAAGACAGGGATGCCCACTTTCACCACTGTTATTTAACACAGTACTGGAAGTCTTAGTCACAGCAATCAGACATAAAAAAATAAAATAAAAGGGATCCAAATTGGAAGGAGGAAGTGAAACTGTCATTATTTGCAGATGAAATGATATTATACATAGAAAACCCTAAGGACTCCATCAAAAATGTACTAGACTTAATAAATGAATTTGGCAAAGTAGCAGGATACAAAATTAACATCAAGAAATTGATGGCATTCTTATATACCAATGATGAACTCACAGAAAGAAAAACTGAAAAAACAATCCCATTTACCATCATGGCAAAAAAATTAAGATACCTAGGAATAAACTTAACCGAAGAAGTAAAGGACCTGTTTGCAGAAAACTACAGATCATTGAAAAAAGAAATTGAGGAAGATATAAAAAACTGGAAGCACATACCCTGTTCATGGATTGGAAAAATTAACATCATTAAAATGTGCATATTACCCAAAGCAATCTGTAGATTCAATGCAATCCCCATCAAAATACCAATGACATATTTCACAGAACTAGAACAAATATTTCAAAAGTTCATATGGAACCAAAAAACAAAAACAAAAACCCAAATAGCCACAACAATCTTGAAAAAGAAGGACAAAGTAGGTGGGATTACAATACCAGATATCAGGTTATACTACAAAGCTACTATAATCAAAACAGCCTGGTACTGGTACAAGAACAGACATATAGACCAGTGGAACAGAACAGAGATCCCAGAAATGGACCCAATGCAATATGCTCAATTAGTATTTGACAAAGGTGGCAAGAGCATACAGTGGAGTAAAGACAGCCTCTTTAATAAATGGTGTTGGGAAAATTGGACAGCTACATGCAAAAAAATGAAACTAGACCACCAAATTACACCATACACAAAAATAAACTCAAAATGGATATAAGATTTAAATGTGACAGGTGAATCTATAAAAATTTTAGAAGAAAATGTAGGCAACAAAATTTTGGACATCAGATGCAGCAGAATTTTCACTGATACATCCCCTAAGGCAACAGAAACAAAGGAGAAAATGAACACATGGGACTACATCAAACTAAAAAGCTTCTGCACAGCAAAATAAACAACCATCAAAATGGAAAGGCAACCCACTGTATGGGAGAGCATCATTACCAATGATACATCAGATAAGGGGTTAATTTCCAAAATATATAGAGTCCTCATACAATTCAACAAAAGGAAGACAAAGAACCCAATTAAAAAATGGGCAGAGGAGCTGAATAGACACCTCTCCAAAAAGGACATACAAATGGCCAAGAGACATATAAAGAAATGCTCAACATCACTAATCATCAGAGAGATGCAAATTAAAACAACAATGAGGTAGCACCTCACACCTGTCAGAATGGCCACCATCAACAAATCATCAAACAACAAGTGTTGGCGAGGGTGTGGAGAAAAGGGGACTCTAGTACACTGCTGGTGGGAATGCAGACTGGTGCAGCCACTATGGAAAACAATATGATGTTACCTTAAAAAAATTAAAAATTGAACTTCCATTTGACCCAGTGATCCCACTTCTAGGAATATACCCTAAGAAGCCTGAAACACCAATCAGAAAGAATATATGTACCCCCATGTTCATAGCAGCACTATTTACAATAGCTAAGATCTGGAAACAGCCCAAGTGTCCATCAGTAGACGAATGGATAAAAAAGCAGTGGTACATGCACACAATGGAGTACTATGCAGCTGTAAGAAAGAAAGATCTCTTATCCTTTGAGACGACATGGAGGGACCCGGAAAGTATTATCCTGAGCGAAAGAAGCCAAGCAGAAAAAGACAAATACCACATGATCTCACTTATTTGTGGAATATAATGAGCATAACAGTGTGAGTAATAGAGTAGACCCAGAGACATGGAAGTAGGGTACAGACTGACAACCCTCAGAAGAGGGGTGTTGGGGGGAGGGAAGAGATAAACCACAGAACTTATATGCATGTACGCATAACCAATGGACGTGGACAACAAAGCCGGGGACGAAGTGGAAGAGGAAGGGGAGGACGGTGTCAATGGGGTAAAAAGGAGAAATATCTGTAACAACAAAAAAAAGTAAATTAAAAAATAAATAAATAAATAAAGGGCTGCAGAGGAACCAACCCATTGCCTTCTGTGCTCTGTCCATGGTGCTGAAATTCCTTCTCAAGGGAAGTTCAAAGAGAGAAAACATGAAGAATGTAGCAGGCAGCCCTGGCCCGTTTGCTCACTGTTTAGAGAGTCAGCCTGAGGACCGGAGAGGCCGGGGTTCAGGTCCTGCTAAGAGCATGTACCTCGGTTGCAGTTTGTCTCCGTCCCGGTTGGGGTCGTGCGGGTGGCAGACACTTGCTGTGTCTCTTTCACATCGATGTTTCTCTCTCTCCCCACCCCCAGCCCCGCTCTCTCTGAAGATAAATGCAGAAATGTCCTCAGGTGAGGAGAAAAAAAAAGAAGGTAGGAGGCATAAAACAGGAATAATAGAGGAAGGTTAGGAAGTAAACCTCCTGAGAAGTAGGTGAATGTAACTGGTGACTTCAGAAGACTGTGGAACTGTTTTTCTGTCTTCTGCCCAATCTCGTGCTAATACATCCAATGGCACAGCCAATTTCTAAGTGGCACATGTGGGAAGTGGGGGCAGGGAAAAGCAAAGCAGACAATAATCTGATCAGATATAAATCCTTAAGGTTTTGTATATAAAGACTATCTGTAAATTTCTTACAGTAAAGAGTAGCCAAATTTGTGGCAAAGTGAGCCACCAGCAGATGTAGCACCTGGCATATAAATTTTCCATCAGATACCCCTGGAGACTCATCACAGAAGGCTGTGAATCCTTAAATAATAAAGCCCATTGTGGACAAATAGACAATGTTATATTTCTGTCCATAAAAATAACTGGACATTTGAGGCATGGGGGAAATTTTATGGTTTAAAGATAGCATGTGAAGATATTTTTTATTGGCTACGACCCTTCAGTGTGATATAAGTGCCAAATAAGTTATTGTCTGTTGAAGATGTTTCAAGGAAGGTGTCTTGATAGGAAAGGGGAAGGGATGGCCCCTGATGCTTTGGACTGGTCAGGGCTCCCATCCACATCAGTCTTCCTCTGGCTACATGTCAGCGGGAGACAGGAAGCATGGCATTTGAGGACCAGGGCGAGAGCTGGAGGAGGAGAACCTGGATGACAGTAGACACAGTGATGGAGGTGGTTCTAAGGAAGACACATCTCTAGATGTCTCTACCCCACCTGGAGGGGAGAAGCAAGACAAGTAGTTATAGGCTCTGTATTAGTCAGGGTTTCCTACAGAAAGAGAGCCAATTGGATGGATGGATGGATGGATGGATGGATGCATAAACAGATGGTAGATAGATAACAGATAGATGATATATACATACATAGATACATAGATACATACACAGATAGATACATAGATACATACACAGATAGATACATAGATAGATACATAGATACATACACAGATAGATACATACACAGTAGATACATAGACAGATAGATACATAGATAGATACATAGATACATACACAGATAGATACATAGATACATACACAGATAGATACATAGATACATACACAGATAGATACATACACAGTAGATACATAGACAGATAGATACATAGATACATACATAGATACATACACAGAGAGATACATATATAGTAGATACACAGACAGATAGATAGATACATAGACTTGTTGTAGAAATCGGCTCATGTGACGTGGAGGCTGAGCAGTACCACCATCTGCCATCTGCAAGCAGAGAAGCCAGAGGTGAAATTTCAGACTAAACCCAAAGGCCTGAGGCCCAGGGGAGCCAAAACTGAAAGTCTCCGTCTAAGCCGGAAGGCCTGGGAACAGGGAGTGCCGAGGTCCCAGGGCAGGAGAAGGTGGTGCCCCAGATCAAGCAAAGCCCACCTGTTCTTTCTGCTTCTGTCTGCTGTGTTAGGGCCTGAATGGGCTGGACGACGCCCACCCACATAGGTCAGACCAATCAGTCCAGCTACTGAAATGCTAATCTCTTCTGGAAACATTCTCACAAACATACCCAGAAAATAATGTTTTTCCAGCTACCTTGGCATCTTGTAACCCAGTAAGGTGACACATGAAACTAACCGTTGTAGGGTGGCAGCGTGCGCACCTCAAGAAAGGGGCCGCCGTCTTAATAAGCAAAGCCTCCTGAAGGTGGAGTGAGCAGCCTTGAGGGGAAACGCTCACTGATGCACAGGAAGTTGTCATGACAGGACAGGTACCAAATGGTCAACTGAGCAGGTAAGTGCCCCCCACCTGGGCCTGGTTAACTGCAGAGTCAGCTCAGACTGCCCCCCTCTGTGATGTCTTCTCAGGCCCGGGACCTGCCGCCTCCTCTGTGCCTGAACACAAGTTCCCTGAAGCTCTTTGCACGCAGGTCACTTTCCACGACCCCTGGGCTGTGGCCGTCCACCCAGCTTAGTGCTCAGCCTCCGGGGGCTTCCACACACCTTGTTGGAGGAACCAGGGAAAGGCAGCTCCTCGGGGAATAGGATCCTGTCTCATTTGTCTCTGTGCAGCTTGGTTTTCTTGTACGCGCGCAGCTTACATCTGCTAACGTGGTGCCAGCATTTAGAACGAGCTATCGCGAACTTAGTAACTTATTCAATCGTCATTTAAGGTCTCGTCTCCTCCCATCAGCTGTAACCCTACTGGGAGGACAGACTTCGTGACTTCAGTGCCCACAGCAGTGGATTCGGCGGAGGCACACGATGGGGCTGTGGAACCTGATGGGAGAACCCCGAGCTCTGGGGAATCTCCCACAGTGGTTCTGATGAGTCAGTGTAATTCCTTAATGTCAACAAATCCAATCATTCCTAAGTTCTTGCCAGCCTTAGAGGCCTCCTAATTCCCACTGTTTGAAAATGCTAAGCTGTGTAGTCATCCTAAGAAGATTAGCGTGTTATGGAGTAACTCCTGGAGCAGCGTTCTTTTTGCAGAGTTTCTTTTGGTTTTGAATGTGAGAGAACATGCCCAGGAAAGGTGATTGATGGGTTTATGTCAGATGTTATGAATCTGATGCTTTATCTGTGCAATTTCCTTCATCATTTCCTGGAACTTCATAAACAAGTAAATTCCTCAATGTTGTCATTACCCTGAAGGACAGAAAGTGAATGGAGTATCAGTTCTGGGCTGAGCTGGCTCAGAGACCGTGAAGGTACAGATTCCGCATGTCTCGTGTTGGGGTGACAGTCACAGCAGACAGGCCAACGGGGCCGCACTCGGTCACGGTTACTGCTGAGCAGGTACCTGAGCCAGCTCCGCGCGGTCCCTGCAGCCTAGAGCCTCCTGACACCCTGGGACCCACTGATACACACAGCGTCCATCCCTCTTGGGAAATGTTATTTTTAACTTCAGAAGAGGGCTCTTTTGGGAGAAGCTTTCTCCAGAGCTGCTACTAAGTGAAGAAATACAAGGGTGTATTTCATCAGATCCTGTGAGCCAAACAAAGAAACATTTCTCATGTCACTCTGCTGTTTTGATTGGTGGTCAGGTAGTCCGGTAGAAATTTCAGTGCAAACCTCGAGGACATGCGGCCCCAAAGGGTGGCTCTACGTTCTTGGCGCGGCCCCAGCGCTGGGATGTTGCTCCCCGGTCCTGAGGCTGCAGGGGCCCTGCTGCGCTGGCCAGACCCCCAGCCCCAGCTCCTCCCTGTCTCATCCTTGGGGGAAACCGACTGAAGAGTATGTGGGAACAGAAACATAGTGACCATCGTGTCTGTCTCAGACGTCCCCGTCTAGTTCTAGGTAGAAATGGTGAGGAGTGTAGACACCCAAACGTTAATTCAAGCTCCAGATGGATTCCTGTGGTTGAACACGGGGGGCCTGTCGGACCATCAAAGCCGGAGCTTTGCCTCCGTGGACTTTCCAGCATAATTAGGAGTCTGCCTCGTGACCACAGGTGGAAAAATGGGGGGACACCATGGTGAAAAAGGAAGGAGAGTTCCCTCCAAGCTACTTCCCAGACCCAGACAAGGAAATTGTCAGACATGTTCACCCACCTATCAGTCTGGTGCCTGGCAGAGAGTAGGTGGTCATAATGGATTAGCTGATATATATATATATATATATATATATATATATATATGTTTTGTTTTTTTCCTTTTCTTTTTTTGTGGTATGTGCCCCTAGTGGGAACCAAACCTGGGACTCTCTGGTCCACAGGCTGATGCTCAACCGCTGAGCCAAACTGGCCAGGGCTATATATATATTTTAATCCTCACCCAAGGATACTTTTTCATTTATCTTCAGACAGAGTGGGCGGGAAGGAGAGAGAGAGAGAAACATCAATGTGAGAGCAACACATCAATTGGTTGCCTCCAGCCCAACCCCAACCACAACCGAGGTACCAGAATCAAACCCGCGACTCTTCGGTCTGTGGGCTGATGCTCCAACCTTTAAGCCAAACTGCCCAGGGCTTAGCGATTCATATGATGCTGTCGCTGTGGTCATTGCCAAGACAATCTGGGAGCCTGCACAGTCCACACACACTCATTCCTGTGCTCAGCAAATACCTACATGTTCCTCCCACGTGTCAGTGTCACCACAGTGCTGGCGCCGCTGGAGCCACAGGTGTGGTCCCTGCTGTGCAGACTTTCAGAGCAGAGGGCGGCGAGGACATAAGGACAGGTGAGCGGAGCTGCGTGGATGTAGGGACAGGTGAGCAGAGCCGCATGGATGTAGGGACAGGTGAGCGGAGCCGCGTGGACATAAGGACAGGTGAGCGGAGCCACGTGGACATAGGGACAGGTGAGTGGAGCCGCGTGGACATAAGGACAGGTGAGCGGAGCCACGTGGATGTAGGGACAGGTGAGCGGAGCCGCGTGGATGTAGGGACAGGTGAGCGGAGCCGCGTGGACATAAGGACAGGTGAGCGGAGCCACGTGGACATAGGGACAGGTGAGTGGAGCCGCGTGGACATAAGGACAGGTGAGCGGAGCCACGTGGATATAGGGACAGGTGAGCGGGGCCGCGGTCTGGGACTGAACGCGGGCAGAGGGAGAGCAAGGCCATGGGGCGCAGGGCGGAGGGGCGGGAGCACCGACTTCGAGGGGCTGCGGGGACACGCGGGAAGAGGTCTCTCCAGGCCGGTGGGCAGCATCGCGCGAGCTCAAGGCCCAGCGGGCTTTCCCGTCCTGCCTCTCAAAGGCTCTCTGGTCACCCGCAGGAAAGGATCTGTCTTTGTTGGATGAAACTGAATAACTTGAGGGCTACAGCCTTTTAAATATGAGACTACATTTCGGACAAGTAGATATAACGTCCATTCGGCATTTCGGGTGGGTCGTTTCTTGTGGGCGTGGGTACACTGCGAGCAGTCACACGTTAATCTTCGGAAATAGCGTCAGTTCCCGCAAGAGCCTTCACAATCCACTAACGTACCGGTTGTTTGAAGTCTTCAGATGGTCATGCTGCAGGACAGCCCGCCCGACACACTGTGATTTAGTTCCCGGCTCCGGATGCTGTGCAGTTCACTGGGACTTTGATCCACGCGAAGGGGAGGTTTGGGAAGTCCCGTGGATCAGAACGTGCTCTGCTGCCGAGTCCGTCTGCCGAGTCGGTCACCCAGGGAGGACAAGCGTGAGCACCAGCAGGCACTGCCGATGGGGGGCTGAGTGGTCCAGGCCTGGCTGGGGCACAGGCGTCCTTGCGGGGCGTCCTCACGCTCAGGAGAAGAGCGAAAGCTCCTTCACCAGCGGCGCACATTCTATTTTTCATCCTTCGTCTTCGATGGACAAGATGACTCAGCGTTTTCCGACGAGGCATGATCACCAAGCCAGACAGCCTGGTTAGGGTGGAAGTCTGGCTGACGTTTTTAGACAGCGTAACGATGCCAAAGAAACCGCCAGTGCCACACTCGGCATGGTGCCCTTCGACGCATCCCAACCACACAAATGCCCTCCTCGGGAGCCGTGGAAATTCCCCCTCAAAGAAGAAAATGGGTTATAAATTGAATATCGGTAAGATCTGAAAAGACTTCAAGGGTGAGCTTCCAACTCCCACAGAGAATTCTAGGATTATTGTTTAAGAATTCGGTCCATTTGAGCTTTAGAGTTGGTCCCATTCCAACGGTAATATGTGCTGTCTAAGAATAGGGTCACAGACACCTCTTGAAATTCTCTCCATTGCTGAATAGTGTTCCTGTCATTATAGACCCTCGATAAATATTTGCTGTATCAATTAAGGAATGAATTATATCCATGCTCATGGCCAATGAGCATCAGAGAATATGTCTTATACAGAGAAGGAACGATGCTACTAGACCATGCAAAGTGATTGGACTGTGACCACCCTCCTTCAAAATGAGAAGCAGCAAATTGACTGACTAAGGAAGAGAAGGGTCAGAGGAAGCAATGCAATTAAATACAGATAAGTAGAAAATAATGCTGTCACCACAGTATGTCTAAGGGGACTACAAAGGTGACCCTGAGGGCATGAATTTCACTTCCCTCTCCTTTCCCTCAGATCCCTAGTGAGCAGAAAAAGTGCAGAATTGTATTACGTCTGTTAGGAGTGAGTCATTGGCATGACAGGGCATCATCGAAATAGGCATCGTACCTGAGCCCTAACTGGCAGGCTGGTCAGGAACACTGGGCATCGGGAGGCAACATCAGGGTGACCCGAGGCTCTGAGCTCTGGAGCGTTGCATGTTTCATTGTCCCCACAATGATCAGCTGTTCGCGAGTTTAGCAAAGAACATTTGTGAGAAGAGGTGTCAGCTGTCACAGGTACAAGTTGTGGGTGGGTGTCCGTTTCCTGGACCTGCCACAACAACGCAGTCCAACAACAGGCTGTTCTCCCACGGTGCTGGAGGTCGGAGTCCCGCATCCAGGCGCCTGCAGGGCTGGGTCCTTCCGAGGGCTCTGAGGGAGACTCCACTTCACGCCTGACACCCAGCTTCTGGTGACAGAAGCAGTCCTGGGCTTGCAGGCTCATCGTTTTACCTGTCTCCATCACACGGAATTCTTCCCAAGTTTCAGAAGGACACCAGTCATGTTGAAACTAGGTCATCCTAACGACCTCATCTTAACTGAATTACATCTACAAGAACCCCATTCCCACTCTAAGTCACATTCATGAGGACTAGGGATGAGGACTCCAACATACCTTTTGGTGGAACACAATTCAACCCATCGTAGGGGCCAGCATGTCCTCGGCATCGTGGTAAATGTGGGGTGCTGGCGGTCTCGCCACACTGCAGCCCCATCTGTGCTGGGGATTCCCTTCACAGTGCCCGCCCTCGGCTGGAGAGATGTTGTCTGGTGTTCCGTCTTTAGGAAGAAGCACAGGCAAGTTTTCCTCTTAAGTGTGGGGGGTGCATGTGTTCGGAGTCTCAGCTGGTGGCTGGTTACATGGGTATGCACACTCGTAAAAATCCACCAACCTGCTCCCTTAAGGTTTGCTATTTTACTGTGTCAATGACATCTCAAAGGTATTTCCAAAGTGATTCTGGGCCAAGTCTAGCACCATTTCCTGGGGCGTGTGCGTGATTGGAATCCACGGTGGGACCTGACGGCGACAGCTTGCTCCCTGACCACATGGTATCTGGCGCTAACGTCTAGTAATGATTCCTTTGCGTTAATTACCCACATACCCTTGACTTGACGTTTGCCAGCATTGCTTTCCCCATCTATTATTTATGTAGCAATCTTATTAACTTCACTCATTCCTTCTTTTATTCATTGGCTGAGTCGACCGTGCCCCAGATATTGTGGTAATTGCTATGGATGCAGAAGTGCCTCGGACCTGGTCCCTGCCTTTGAAACTCTCCGCCTGTGAGTCACGGAAACACAAGCACACCAGCCGTCATGAGTGCTGTGCGGGCCCAGCAGGGCCCCGGGGGCCCAGAGGAGGGCAGCACTGGCCAAGGGCAGCAGAGGCACTGACGCCGGGGAAGGGATCCCTCTAATGTAATGATGGATGTAGAGGTCAGGCCAGTGGATAAAAACAAAGGGATGATGAAGTGACAAGGAAGTACATGCACACAGATATACATGCACACGTGTGTGCACACATACACGTGTATACACATCACACATTCATATATACATGCACAAGCATACACAGGCATATACACACATGCACACATATGCGCACATGCACGCACATGTGTGCTCTGGTCGTGGCCCCTTACTTCCTGGTTCCCGAGGACATGAGCTCCACAGCTTGCCTGGTGGCATCGGAACCTTGTGTGGGGGAGGGGTGCATGGAGAATGTCAGAGGAGGGCAGGCGCAGCTCTCTAAGGATGGGCAGGGGAGGGTGGGTGAGGAGCAGGAGTTTAATGAGAGGCAGGGCTGGTGAGATGAGCCACGCTGTGGGACGGAGAAGGGTCCGGGAGGCCGGGGTCTCCGGTGAGCCCCGTGCTGGGCTCTGCAGTCTCCATCACTCCCCCAGGAAGCAGGTGGAGAGGTCTGTCCTCGTCCGCTCCCCGGGGTGCTGCCTCGTGGAGCAGGCCAGAGAGCAGGAGCGGAGACTCCGGTTCTTCAGGTTACATATATACCAATAACAATAGGTGACTTTTCCTTCTAGTGTCTTTTAGGAGCCGGGCCCTGTACAAACACCATCTCTAGTTTGTGAAATGGGTTTGTAAGGCCAATACTTAGAATTCACTTAGACGAAGGCAGAAGCCAAGCACAGAGACAGACCTGCTCAAGTGCCACCAGGCTGCCCGACGCTGCAGCCTCTGCATTGGCCACTGTCACAGTCAGAGCTGTTGGCTTTGGCGATTCTTACCTGTGCAGCCACGTCTGGGGTCGCTGTCGCTCTGCCGACAGTCCCTCGAAAGCACCAGACCTGTGTGCAGGCCCCAGCGCCTGCAGCTGGTGCCAGGCCAACAGGACCCGTCTGCCCCGACCCGTCACCGGCACGAGAGCGGGGCATTCGCTCCCAGACCCCGCGCAGTGCCTGAGGGCCCCCGGAGTGCGCAGTCACTGCTCTGCTGGGATGGTCACCCACGTCTCCACCTCCGCCTGGCCCCACGCTGCACCTGCAGCCGCACCGGGTGCCCACACCAGGCCCCACGCTCACTGCCCACGCTCACTGCCCACTGCCCTGGAGGGACTTGGGAGCTTTCCTCGTGCCCGTCAGTGGGAGGTCAGACCCCACCCGGCCGGCCCTGGGGGTGAATGGCTTCCCTGCGCTTAACATCCACGCCCAGCGCCCCTCGCCCCCTCCCCCGCTCCTCACTCCCTGTCTCACAGGTGGGGAAACTGAGGCCGGGAATGGCCTCGGGTCGGGCCTCCTCCACGGCGGAGGCAGTGAGTCGGGAGCCTCTCAGACACGGGCACACGTCACATCCGGCCTCACTCCCTGTCGATCTGCGTGGTATTGATTGACTTTAATGGACACACTCCCCTGTGGGAGTACCATCGGGTCTTTCAGAAAATCAATAATCACTCAGAGAACATGGCTCCAGGACCAGGACCAGGGCACCAGCTGCTCAGGGAGGGTCCTGGGATCCACGCAGTCTCTGCTCTGCTCTCGGTCCCACGACCAACGCTGCCTGGTCCAGGGCGAGTACAGAGGACACCGCTCCCAGCCCTCCAGACCCCGCGATTCCTCAGGGGCCCTGAAGGAAGGGGCGGGGCAGGAACAGAGTCCAGGTCTCCTGCCCGGTGACTCCTGCGACATCCTCTGCGCTGCGATAGTCTGGGGTCTGCGTGGGCCCCGCACCAGGCCGTGGGGAGGGGCGGGGTCTGCGTGGGCCCCGCACCAGGCCGTGGGGAGGGGCGGGGTCTGCGTGGGCCCCGCACCAGGCCGTGGGGAGGGGCGGGGTCTGCGTGGGCCCGCACCAGGCCGGAGGAGGGGCGGGTCTGCGGGATCTGCGTGGGCCCGCACCAGGCCGTGGGGAGGGGCGGGGTCTGCGTGGGCCCCGCACCAGGCCGTGGGGAGGGGCGGGGTCTGCGTGGGCCCCGCACCAGGCCGGGGGAGGGGCGGGGTCTGCGTGGGCCCCGCACCAGGCCGCCGAGAGGGGTCCCCAGCGCCCGCAGCCCTGCCCCTCGCTGGCACAGTGCGATCCGCTCTCCCTGCCCTGCTCGCTGTCACCATGACGACCTTTCCCATCACTGCTGCGAGCATTGCCGAGAACCTCCCCAAGGGCCTCCGGTCATTCTGGGACGAGGTCCGTGAATGATCTCAGGGGACGTTCACTCAGAAGGGGGTGACGATACTCCCGAACGGACTGCTGCCCCGAGTGGCCCCGGGAGCAGCTGACCAAGGAGCAAGGGGGCCGTGCAGTTGGCGAGACACCCCGCTGCTCGGCTGGGGCCGGGAGGGCGCCAGGGCACAGCCCCACACAGAGGCCCGGCTGGCTGCGTGGGATGCTGCTGCGGGGGGGGGGGGGCAGGAGAGAGACAGTGTCTTGGAGAACAAGGGGAGGGTCTTATAAAACAAGGGACACCGGACCTCTGTCCTCCACAGCGCTTTCCAGGAGAGCCCCCGCCATGTGGGTCTGACCCGCCCTCCAGTCTGGGGCCCTGAACACTCACAGGAGACTGTTCTGTGACCACATGAGTGGACAGGGGTTCCCGGGGTCCAGACATCGCAGCACTGTGCCCCCCCCCCCCAGGGGAGAACTGTACTTAGTCCTCACGTCCCTCTCTGATTCTCCCCCCTTCCTGGTGCGGGGGGTAAAGTGAGTTACATGCAAGAGAGTAAAAAGGAGTCTCCCCGAAGCAGCAGGCCGTCTGGGAGTGTGGGGCGCCGAGAGCCAGGTGAGCGTTGTGAGCGTTGTGGGGCGGAGGAGCCTGAGATCCGGGCCTGCTCCCAGGAGAGGGGGAGCCTGGCAGGCGAGCTCATCTCCAGTGACTCCCGCCTCCTCCTTTGTTCTACTTCTCAGAGGCTGCAGAGAAGGGAGAAGCCAGCCCAGGGCACGTCCCCATCACCATGGGAACGGCAGCTGGTCACCAGCTGTGCTGACCTGCTCCCCCCTGGAAGTCCAGCTCTGGAGGGTGCCGGTGGAGACCCATGGGGACGGTCTGGCCGGCGGTGAGCAGCTCAGCCTAGCAGAGGCTGCCCACAGCTGCCCACAGCTGCCCTCCTCCACTGCCATCCACAGAAACGCTGAGTCAGGCGCTTCCTGAGTGAGCTCTGAGCATGTCCGCCTGCTGTCTCTTCTCAGCGACCTCTTCAGAGGATGGGGAGCGGAGAGCAGCCGGCCGGCCGAGGAGCAGCAGGCCCCCACCTGCAGGGCAGCAGGCAGGTCAGGGGTCTGGGCTCTGCAGCATCAGCAGCCCCTGAGACCTGCCGCCGGCTGCTCCCCTGCCCCACAGCCGTCCCAGCACTTGGGGGAAATGCAGACCCACGGAGTTAGAAACAGCCTGCGGGGTCACTGTGTGGGTGGGGTGGACGCTCCATGTTCAGCAGGCTCCCCTTGGAGCCAGGCGGGAGTCAAGGGCAGGCAGGCCCGGGCGGCGGAGCCGGATAAAACCCCTGTCCCAGTCCCCATGGCTCCTCTTTCCTCCAGAAAAGTCCTCCCCAGAATCCTATGGCTGGAAAGGAAGTGAATTTTTTTTTTTTTTTATTGCAGTGGCTGTTATCCATGTTCTTAGCCAGAGAATCTTTTTTATATGGAATTTTAGACTCGACCCCCATATGCACGGAGCAGATGGCATCTGGCGATCTTTCTCAGTGGGCAAGGCCGGGGGGGAGTGCGCCCGGAGCCTCTTGCCCAAGTGCTTATTGTGAGTGTTTGGAGGAAAAAAATGACCAGCTTCCCTTGATCTCCTGCTTTTATTTTTTTATTTAAATTTTTTTTCCTTTATTGATTTCAGGGACAGAGGAAAGAAGAAGAGAGAGAGAGAAGAAACATCGATGTGAGAGAGACAGAGCGGGTGGTCGCCACCCACACAACCCCAATTGGAGCCGGGGACAAACTGCAACCGAGGTACGTGCCCTTAGCAGGACCCAAACCCGGGCCTGTCTGGTCCGCGGGCCGAGGCTCTAACCACTGAGGGAAACCGGCCAGGGCTGTCCCCTGCTTCTAGAAGCTGTCTCTACTTTGGTCCACACGGTCATTGCACGCTTTAGGCAAAAGCACCATCAGAGACGGGGAGCTCACTACCAGTCAAGCGATTCCCTTTATAGTGAGATCAGGGTCTGACGATGTGACTTGAGGACATCACTTCACATTTGTGAATCTTATTTTTTCAACCTGCAAAGTAAAACGGCGATGGCACCGAGCTGACTGGGTCACAGGATTAAACGAGAAGGTCAACTTCAAGTCCTCAGTCCAAGGTCTGGAAGGATCCCCCATAAAAGATACTGTTCGTGTCGTGCGCTGTCACCGTCTTTGGGGTGTTATTGTGGTGCCCAGTTTACACTGCAGACTTGTTCCAGTCCTGGCCGTGTCGCTGGGAGCCACCCGGACTGAACACACAGGATCCCTCAGCCGGGACCCCAAGCGTGAGGCTGGCCGGCCTCACGCCTCCGTCTGTCTGCCTCCCTGTTCAGTGCAGCTGTCCCCGCCCTCAGGCCCGTCCTGTCTCTGTCCCACACCCGCTCCCGTGGCCCCTCCCGACGGCTCACCCCCAAGGGCACGGCAGTCTCTCGATGCCACGGTCACGTCCCGCTGCCGTCCGGTCTTGTTGCTCCCTTCGTCACTCCGTCTCAGGACAGTGCCCTCTGTGGGGTCAGCGTGCCCCTGGGTCTCCCAACCAGGCCTCTGGAAACTCCCCCGCAAGAGCATCGGTCTCCCTGCCATTACACTGCCTGGAAGACTTTCGGTTCTATTTTACCGAATCCTTCAGCAAAGTGAGAACATTGATCACTCGCTGGTTTGTTAAACCTCTTCTCCAGGCTCCTGATAGCCGACGCCCTGGTTTGCGCCTGGCGGGTGGGTTGGTCTGCTTGGCTGCCCTAACAAGTCCCAGGGACTCACGGTGACAATGGGGACCGTGGGGCCGAGGCTGGGAGGCCCAGACCAGGCGCCCGCAGGGTGGCGTCTCCAAGGCCTCTCTCCTCGCTTGCGACCGGCCGTCTTCTGGCTGCCTGCGCACTCTGGCCTCTTCTGTCTGTCCGTCCAGACTGCCTCTTCCGCTCGGACACCAGTCCAGGGATCAGAGCCCCGAATGGCCTCATCCAACGTCATCTCTAAACGCAGCCACACACTGGGGTTGGGGCCTCAGTGCATGGGTTTCCCTTTGCATTGGACGTCTTGGGGTGACTGGTTCACAAAATTATACGGGTTTCAGGTGCACAGTTCCACACACATCTGTGCACTGCACACCCCAAGTCAAGTCTCCTTCCACCACCATGTACCCCCCACACCCTCCTCCACCTCCCCCAAGTCCCCTCCCCCGCGATCACCGCACTGTTGTCCACGTCCACGAGTTTTTCTCTTTTTTTTCTCAACCCCCCCCAGCTCCCCACCCTGACCCCCACCAATAGCTGTCAGCCTGCCCTCTGCCTGTGAGTCTGTCCCTGTTTCGCTTGTTGGTTGGTTTTGCTCATTAGGTTCCACGTGTGAGTGAGACCACGTGGTACTTGTCTTCTCTGGCTGGCTCATCTCAGTGAGTATCACGCTCTCCAGGACCCTCCTGTGGTCACACATGGAGAGTTCCTCCTTTTCTACGGCTGAGTGGTGCCCCTTTCAACATCTATGTCTGATGAACATAACTCAGCCCTAACATTCAGCCTCCTTCATGAGCCTGTGCCCCTGCGGCTGGTCTGCCGGCTCTTGTCCTGGACTCTGGCTCTGGCGTCTGTCCCCGCCCACGACCCTTGTCACCCGATGTTCAAGCACATGCTGGACGCAGCTCCTGATGTCAGGCGGTGACTCACACTGTCAGCACTAAAGTGAACATCTGTCCCCTAGACTTCACCCTGTTCTTCCCGTGACGTCACAGGGGACTCACGCGTGTTAATCCACCACCCACCTGTCCATCCACGCGTGTGTGCTGAGCACTGTGTCCAAGCTACTCACACTCAGAGCGGAACGAGAATCCAGAATGTCATTGGCCAACGCCACGGACCAGTGGAAAATTACATCTACAAGAAGCACAAGTGGGGAGAGAGGTGCAGGCGTCGGGGGGCGGCCAGGGACCTCTGGCCAGCTCACAGCGGAGGGAAGCTTTGAGGGTTAGTTTGGTACATCACTTTAACACCATTTTTATTATCCAGTATTAACTTGAGGAAGAAGAGGCGGAGTTAAACACGCACAGAGGGATGAGCCAGGTTTCACGTGGATCAGAGCGTTGAGAGCCGGCTGGGTGCTTGAGGGGGGCAGGGCTGCCCAAGCAGGCGGAGGTCCGGCCGCCCGAGCCGTGATGGACGCAGGGACGGTCGCTCTGTTCTTGTGAAGGAATGGAATCCACTGAAGGGCTTTAAGTAGTGAGTGGCAATAAGAAATCTACACTTGCCTGGCCGGCATGGCTCAGTGGTTGTGTGTTGACCCTGCAGAAAAGGTCGCCGGTTTGATTCCCGGTCAGGGCACATGCCCAGGTTGTGGGCCCGATCCCCAGTGGGGGGCGTGCAGGTGGCGGCCCATCGATGTTCTCTCGCATCAATGTTTCTGTCTCTGTCTCCCTCTCCCTTCCTCTCTCTAAAATCAATAAAGAAAAAATGTAAAATAGAAATTCGAGCACACGGCACCAGGGCCGAATGGAAGAGAAGCAGCCGAACCACCGCATCATCGCCACGGGCCCCGTGCGAGCGGCGGCCTCACCCAGGAGCCCGGCAAGCTGCAGAGGTGTGTGTGTGTTGGTGACGGGCTGACTCTGGCAAGGGGACAGAGGCAGGTGGCCTGTGGTTCTCAGGTTTCTGGTGTTGCAGCTGGAGGGATCCCTGCAGTGAGCCGCGGACTCAGCAAGGGGCTGTGTGGGCACTTGGGACACCAGGCCGCCAGGCTGAGGCCCAGGCTGAGCACCAGGTCGCCATGGAGACCTAAGCAGCGAGGAAATTCTGGCAGGGAGTATTTCCAGCAGTGGGTGAGGACATGGTCTGGCAGAGACCACAGAGCCCAGCAAGGTGAGGTGCGACGGGAGCCCCAGAAATGCCATGCTCAAGGGCTCCACAGAGGAGGCTGGGCACCCGAGGGGACCAGGAAGGCCTGGGTCACGGGGTGAAGCGGAGTCTGTGCCTGGGACACGAGAGAGCATGGTCAGTCTCGTCTGCTGCGGGAAGCACTGTACTCAGCAACCAGGAGGTCGTTGTTTACAGTGGCCACAGGGGTCACTGAGCCGTGATGGGCAGAGGCCACAGGGAACACAGGGAGGACGAAGTGGCCACAGCACGCACGGTGACCTCTTTCAAGAAACACGGCATCGAAGGAACACAGAGGGATAGAATGAAGGCTGGAGCTGGGTGTGGGATTGAGGGAGAAGGGTTCCCGCCATTGTATTTACCTGCTGTTAAGCAGGATGATGCTCTCTTACCAGCGGCGCGAGCCATGGGCACCTCTCAGGAGAGCTGGCACAAGTGCCCCAGACCGGGGGCAAGAGCAGCCCTACCTCCCTCGACTAGGTTCTTGTTCCAATGGGCCACGTCGTGGGTTGATGTCCGGTCAGGGCGTGCACAAGAATCAACCACTAAGCACAGGGACAGGTGGGACAGCAAATCGATGTTTCTCTTTCTCCTCCTCCTCCCCCTCCTTCTTCTTCTTTTTCTTCTTTCTCTTTCTCTCAAATCAATACATAACATTTTTCTAAAGATTGATGATATCAGATGGAGGAGAGGTGAGACCCACCGGTTCTCTCCAACCCCTTGAAGAGCTCGGTACCCATCGCCCCTCTTGCCGGAAGTGCTGGCAGCGATGGTTCTCACCGGATCCACCTCCAGCCTCAGCCCTCGCTGAGAAGAGCTGCTTGTCCAACCTCACCCCTTCTACATCCTCACCAACACGTGGTCATCGCAGGGCTGTGAGGCCCAGTGCCCTCACCCGTGAGGATGCTCCGAGGGGCCACCTCGGCTCGAGCTCCCGGGGTGGCTGGTGGGTGCTGTTGCTGCGTGGGAGTCAGCCTCTCCCACCTCAACGTCTTCCCAGGACACCCAGGCTGTGAACCTCACTGAGCCACGGATCCCTGGGTCCTCTGTTTCCTCCAGGTCCCAGCACAGCAGTCACCCCTCGAGGAGGCTGACACAGACGAGGACTGAAGGCTCTGCCTTTTCAACGAGCCCCCCAACTCTGGTGTGCCCCTGCCCCGGTGCTCACCCCTCATCAGATGCACAGAGCCTCATTGATGACCACCGTGCAGCGCCACCTCGTTAAACCACAGCCGGCGGCTGCCGAGCGCGCTGGTCAGCCCACGCACACCTCCCCTCCACTCCCGGCGTGGCCACAGAGGAGCGTCCCCCGGCCATGCCGCGCCCCGTCCCCGACAGTGCTCTGTGTCAGGGCAGGCAGCTCGGACTCGTGATGGCTGAGAAAAGAGTTGTGCAAATGATATTTTGAACATGCCAACATGAAATAAAAAATTATAACCTGCATGATGAAATTCAAGCTTTACAGCATGAGCTGCCTTTAAGTCAATGATCTGAGAGTGAATGATGGAGCGATAAGAAAGCAATTAGGAATCGGTAAAATTGCCTTAATAACAGGAAGAGCATTACGAGCATCTCTCAGCCTGGAGTATTGACCAACAATTACATAAATTAATGGCAGCTGAATGAAGCTATGGACTCAGAAATGTATATATTATCGGAAACTGGAAGGAAAAAAAAGTTATTGCCAGAGTTAGGGTAGATTATTGGGACTACTATTTCCACGGAAGTTACTTTCTCACTAAGCAAAGCCTATATGTGTTATTGTTTTCCGACATTATCTGTCTATTCAATGAAAAAGTGAACGTTGGAAGGCCAAGGTCATTTCTACCTTGTGCATATTGTTTCTCTCAGTCCCTCATATGTAACTTGGCGTATGGAGGTTCTCTATAAACACGGTGTGGGTGGGTGAGTGGGTGAGTGGATGTTGGGTAGATAATGGATGGATGAGGGAATGGACGAATGGATGAAAGATGGACCGGTGGTTTGTTTGTTGGATGGGTGGATGGGTGGATGGGTGGATGGATGGATGGATGGATGGATGGATGGGTGGATGGACAGGTGGATGGGTGGGTGGGTGGATGGGTGGATGGATGGACGGGTGGATGGATGGACGGGTGGATGGATGGGTGGACGGATGGATGGATGGACGGGTGGATGGATGGATGGATGGATGGATGGATGGATGGATGGATGGACGGACGGGTGGATGGATGGGTGGATGGATGGATGGATCAGTGGATGGATGGATGGGTGGGTGGATGGATGGATGGATAGATGGGTGGATGGGTGGATGGGTGGATGGATGGACGGGTGGATGGGTGGATGGGTGGATGGATAGATTGGTGGGTGGGTGGATGGGTGGATGGATAGATGGTTGGATGGATGGATGGGTGGATAGATGAATAAAATTGTGGATGCATGGGTGCCCCTTAAAGTTTGAAGAGTGCTTAGTGAGATGAGTTGTCAATACCCAGCACACAAACGAAGGTGAAGAACGGGGTACAGAAGAGTTGAACACGGTTTTCAGTTGTCCCAGAATTCACCAGCCTAACAAACCTTGTCTCTCAGCCACGCCCGTCTCCGCAGCACCTGGCCTGGCCCCTCTGCAGCTGCTCCGCCCTCTGCCCCAGCCCACGCTGGCTCTGCAGGAGCTGGAGCCCAGACCCCTCAGGCAACTTTCTCCTAGGCCTTCTCCAATCTAGGCCTCCCCAAATTGGGTCAAAGTCCACCACCAGCCTCTGTCCTTAGCGCTGAGAGGTAAGGACATGCAATTAGGAGCTGCCCTAGCCCTGCGGGCCTGATTCCCTTGTCCCCTCCTCCCACGCCGCCTCTTCCTTCACCACAATCAAAATAGGTCAGGTCTGCTCCGGTCCACCCTCTTTCCTGAAGCATGTCTCTGCCGCCTCGAGATACCGTCTTCCTTGCTCCTCTGCTGCCCAGCAGCCCTTGCGTGGTCCTTGAAAATTAACATCATCCCGACACGTTAACGCATCACATTCAAAATAACTCTCACCTGGGCCCAGTGGGGACACAAACAAAATCCACACAACTGGGGGTGATTCTTCATCAGCCCCTGCCTTCCGGGAGGTGGAGAAGGATGTGGTTTTGTAGCAGGAAAAGGGGAAACTTCACCCTGGCTCCCGACCACTCCCCTGCTCTTCCCACGTCTACTTGAAAGCAGTCTCTCTCTCCATGCACAACCCTTTCTGGTCCACGGTCACTCTATCTTCCCCAGACTTTTGACCTGAATATGGTGCCTACAGCCATTTGTTTGTTTAAAAATAGTCATTGCTGTTAACGAGAGGATCGGTTCTGTGCAAAGACAGACTGCCCAGGAGGTGCCAGGAAGGCAGCCTGCGCGGTGAGGGCGCTGTCACCGGCACGGCGTGGAGAGCTGCGGGGGGGGGGGGGGGACACAGAGCAGGACCCAGGGCCACTCTGAGCCGTGGCCCTGGACCGGTCCCTTCTGCCTCTCGTCCCCGTTTTCTCACCTGTAAAAGGACGGTGGTGGCTGAATTCTTTCCCGTGACCCTTCCCTGGGACACGGCAGGCCGGCTGTCCGCCTCCTCCGGAGTCAGCCCCCCTCAGAGCGCACGAGCTGGGCAGTCCCCCGACACCGCGGGATTCGGTCCTGATTACGTTTCGAATCCGCCTGCAGGAATCTGAAGAACCCACACCCACCCCAGATCGCACCGCACGCTGCCGCGGAGTCATGCACCGAGTTGTGACCCTCACTCCTGTCCTGTTCGATCCAAATAATTACGTAACGTAGCGAAAGACAGTGCCACCTGTTCTGTGGATAGGAAAACCGAGGCACAGAGCAACGGAGTGATGTTTTTTCTCATCCAAGTTTATTTGTCACAGGAGCACACTGTCAAATCTTTTAGCTTTTTTTTTTTAAATCCTCACCTGAGGATATTTTTCTGTTTATCTTCAGATACAGTGGGAGGGAGGGAGGGAGAGAGACATCAGCGTGAGAGAGACACATCCACTGGCTGCCTCCCGCATGACCCCAACTGGGGCTGGGGACGAACTGCCCCCGAGGTCTGTGCCCTTGACCGGAATTGAATCCACAACTCTTTTGTCCGCGGGCCGTCGCTCTATCCACTGAGCCAAACCAGCGGGGCTAGTGACTTTCCCAAGGTCTCTGTGTGGAGCCAGGCTCCAACCCAGGCCCGCTGGCCGCAGCTCACTCCCAGTCATTTCTACCAGGACGTGTGCGTTAGCCAGGGTCCCCTCTCCCTGAGCCTGCGCAGTCAGGGGTCTGGTGGGATGGAAAGTGCGGAGTGAGGCGCAGGCCCAGAGGGAGGAAGTGGGTCAGGCCAGGACTCAGAAAAAGGGGGTGAGCCAGCCAGGAGGGTCAGTGGGTCACGAGGGCCGGGGCCTGAGGGCACCGCCATGCCTTCCCTGGTCACCTGCACTCTCCCCACAATCTGCAGCCTTGAGCCCCAGGGGGGATGGGGGGCACCTGCTTGTCTCTAATTGTGCTGCGACTTTAATTAAAACACATTCGCTCCACCTGGCTCGTTGCTGGGATGACAGCTACTTCGCCAGACGTCCAAGGGCCGCGTGTCCCTTGATGGGCGCTGTGCGAGGGCAGAGAGAGGCCCATCCTGCCGCCCTGCGGGCGGCTCAGCTGTGACCTGCAGGCAGGACCAAGAGCAGGGGCGCTGGCCTCACGCCCGCCTCAGCAGCGACAGGCACGCTGCTTGGCCGGGGACCGCGGTCCTGAGCCCACTTCTGGGCCGCACAGGTTACACAGGTGAGTGCTGGGTCGGACAGGTTCACCTGCTCACGGGGAAGACGTGGCCGCTGAGGCTGAAAGGTGTGCAAACCTCTTCTTCGCCTATGTAAGTGTTTGTGTGTTTATTTTTGTATTATGAGGAGTTCACGGTGGCTGCTCAAGGCATTAGGGTCAACGCCCTGAGATGAGCCCTTGCCCTTCCTCTGTGGTGCCGAGGTGGCCCTTGGGGTCTGGCCACTGTGCCCACGTTCCCACAGCAAGAAGGGGGAAGGCAGGGCGTGGGAGAGAGAAGGCTGGCCTGGACCACAACCAGCGACTCCTCCCGCGTGCGTCTCGTTTCAGTCTGTCTGGGAGAGAGACCGGCATATCTGTGTGCACCGTGTGTAGGTGTTACCCCGAATACCGTGGGGTTTCGCTACCGGAGGGGGACTCCTGTGGGCAGCAGACACACTGCACCTCTCATGAGGACGCACGGGTGTCCCTGCCTGGTTGTGTGACTCTAGCAGACGAACCACGTGCTAATCACTTATTCACTGTGTGCCTTCATTTCCACAAGGAAAAGGACACTAGAACCTCTCTCCAGTCTGTGCAGACACAGCGAGACCACGGAGAGAGTAACTTTCCCAGACTCATGCTGCACGGGAAGCTTTGGGCGAGCTGGTGGCCACTCGCCGGGAGCCGGCTTCTGAGCTGAGCCAATGCCACCAGGGCGGTGGGCACTTGTTGAAAGCCCGGGCTGCAGGTTGGACAGGTGGGCTCCCTGAAGAAGGCCCTTCGGAGCCCAGGACTCGGCTCGAACTTGGCTTTGCTTCTGCAGCCTCCTGGGTGGCCCCACCCACAGCGGGATGCTTGGAGAACCTGGCCCCGGGAGGGCACCCTGCGGTGATGTGGCCGACCCTGCCCTCGAAGGGTGATTTGCACATTGAATGAGCACTTGGATCAGGGGATGTTTCAACCATAAGGATAAACTCATGGGTGCTTTTCACTGCCAAGAGGTGCTGTCCTTCCAGGGTGCCCCTCCAGAGCAGCCCACCATTTGAACTCGAGACCCCTGAAATCAATATTGCCTTCGTTCCTGGGTAGCCGAGAGCTTCCTGGTTGGTTTGAGGCTGTGGGAACCTTATGAGGGTATAAGAGTCACAACGAACAATGCACACGAGGGTGTCCTGTAGGGCCCCAAGGGGGTTGGGTATGTCCTGTCCGGAGAGGGAATGTAAGTCAAGCAGAGCAGCGTCAAGTCCCAGCTCAGCCGCTGCCCAGCATGGGCTGCTGGGAAGGCCGTCGAAGCCGTCCAGCCCCTAGAGCTCACCTGCATAACGGAGGTATAGCTCATCTCTTGCTGCAGAGCTGCGTGCAGGTTAAGACGAAGATGCCTGAACCGCCCTGGGCAAGTACAGAGGCCTCAGGCCTGCATCACGAGCTGGCCTCCGACCACCCACCTCGTTCCAGGTGACACGGCTCCCTCCTGGGCACCGTCCGCGGCGGGCTGTGCCTGGGCCAGCCGGGCTCCAGCTGAGGACAGCACTCAGGTCGGAAGACGCCGGGCTCCAATCCCATGTTTCAGAAACGTGGCATTTGGCTGGGAACTTGTGTCTTTCCTCCGCCTTCTGTCAGCATCCAGAGCACAACTGTCTCGGACAGGAAGTGGCTGCGGCACACCCGCCCTCGTGACGGGACCTGTGCCTGTGGGACTTTCTGGGGCAGCACCGTCACTCATGGTGACGCCTGGGTTAGAGTCTCCCTGAAAATCACTTGGAAAATAAGTGCAAATCTTGTGTGCAGGTCAGAAGACACGGCCAGCAGTGTCCCTGTGCCTTTCAGGTCACAGTCCTGCCTCCCAGGTCTCTGCCGGGCACCACCCAAGGGCCCTCATTAGGCTAGTTCTGGATGGTTCGCTTGGGAAGCGAGCTGTGTCTGAGGACCTGCCTTCTCCGGAGGTCACGGTCCCTCTGGCGGCCCCCTCTGTTCTCGTGCACAGGGAGGGGCTGTGCTCAGCAGTCAGGACAATAGAAGCCTTTCCCGGAGTCCTGGGGCCCCGCGTGACTCAGGCTCCGCATGGGAGAACGTCTCTCCTGGAAGAAATGGCTGAGCCCAGCCTGCCCATGACCAGCGCCCAGATGGCGGCTGCCAGGACAGTGACTCCAGGTCGCTGCTGCTCTCCTTGACCTCGGTGCTGTCCGCACCAGATGCCGGAGCTGCGGGGGGCCGTGCAGAGACAAGTGGCCGGAGAGAAGGTGACCTCCCTGTCGCCTGGCACGGGAAAGCTTGTCAGGAAGGCAGCGTCTGGGCCCCATCAGAACCAGCACCTGAGCAGCGGCTTTGGTGCCAGGTCTCAGACCACATTGAAGATGGGAGGACACGCCGCTCCCTCTGCCGAGCCCTGGGTGGGGTGGAGGGCTGGTTCGCCCTTGGGTTCCTTCAGCTCTCTGCCAGGTCTTTAAACACATTAGTGACATTTTCCTGTTTTAAGCCAATGTCACCTTGATGGAAATTTCGCCCTGCACTGGCCTGGATGCTGAGGGCATGAGGAGGAGGCGATTAAGGCGACTGTGTTCTCCTCCACTCTGGCATCCCCAGTGCGTGGGGGGCTGAGACATGGGGAACACCCTGTGCAAACACAGGCCCTGAGCTGCAGCCCCTGGGGCTGGGCTGGCATTTTAATTCAGTGGGCGCTTGGCCAGGGAGCCCAGGACGCTCCCGGACGGGGGTGGGGGGGTGGGGGGCAGCTGCTCCTTGTCCTCGGGAGGGGTCAGGGCGACTGGCCTGTCAGGGACAAGGATAGGGAATCCAGGGTCCAAAAACAGCAGCCTGGGCCTGTGCAGGGGAAAGACTGTGCCCAGGAAGAAGGTCTGCAGACCATTACCTAGGCAACGCCAGAGGCCTCCCGCCTCCCTGCCCCCGGCACAGGCACATGCGTCATCTCAAAGCTGTGACTCTAAAGTCAGCCCTGCCTCCCAGTGCCACCTGCCCTCTCCACCTCCCCCTGTGGCTTGGCTGCTGGTGCCTGCCTGCCCGGGCAGTGCCCTTGACAGACGCAGGGTCACCCGGGACACTCACTGTCCTGGGCATGGATCCCAGCTCAGCAACATGTCCGCTGTGTGCACATAATGTCCACCCTCTCTGAGCTATTGTCTTGCCTCTGCTATTTAATTTTTAAGAATGAACTGTGGCCCGCAGGTGTGGCTCAGTGGACTGAGTGTCATTCCGTGGACTGAGGGGTCCCAGTTCTATTCCTGGTTGGAACACATGCCCCGGTTTCAGGCTTGATCCCCAGTAGAGGGGTATTCAGGAGGCAGCTGACTGATGTATCTTTCTCACATTGATGGTTCTATCTCTCTCCCCCTTCCTCTCTCTCTCTCTCAAAAATCAATGAAAACGTATATTTTTTTTTTAAAAAAAAGAACTGTGAGCTGTCACCTGTCAGGTAGCAGGGAGCATCACAATGACATACCGTGTGTGCATCTGACAGTGTGTGGTCACCACCTTCCCTCCCGTTTCCGCTCTGGCGTGGAGGTGAGCTCAGGCTCCGTGGCAAATACCACAAACTGTGAACTCAAACAGCAGCGTTTATGGTCTCAGTGCTGTAGGCTGGACGTGACATCACGGTGTCAGCAGGCTGGTTTCTCCTGAGGCTGCTCTCCTTGGTGTGCGGACAGCCATCTTCTCCGCGTCCTCACATGGCCGTCCCTCTGTGTGCACATCCCTGGGTCTCTCTGTGTCCACTGTCTTTTCTTTTTTTTTTTATCCTCACCCGAGGACATTTTTCCATTTTTTGTTCAGATAGAGTGGGAGGGAAAGAGAGAGAGAAACATCGATGTGAAAGGGACACATCGAGTGGCTGCCACCCGCACGACCAACCAGGGCCGGGGACAAACTGCAACCGAGATACGTGCCCTTAGTGGGAACCGAACCCGGGTCTCTCTGTACCGCAGGCTGATGCTCTAACCACTGAACCAAACCGGCCAGGGCCACTGTCTTTTCTTATAAGAGCACGAGTTATGCTGGACCATGTCCCACCCTCACAGTAGCTCAGTCACTTAGTCAAAGGCCACATGTCCAAATACAGCCACATTTAAGGTATTGCAGTTAGGACTTTGACATGAATTTTGGGGACACGGTTCAGCCTGTAACATCAACTGCCCATGCTCCTCCTGGCTCTGGTCCCTTTTAAATTTCTGCTTTTCTGCAAATAACTCTTTGGACCTCACATTACCCTTCCCTACAAAGAATTACCTATAAATCTTGTCTGGATTTCCTCCTTGGAAGCCTTTTGCCAAATCGCAGCCTAGAATAACGTCTTCCATAATACATCAAAGTCGAAGCGCCACGCGCCCATCCGCCCATCAGTTCATTTGCTCCCTGGCAGTCACGTCCTGAGAACCACCAAGAACCCACCCTGTGCAGCCATCAGGAAGAACTCAGAGCTGAACAGGACAAACCGTGCAGTCTCTTTGACATGTCGCCTCCTCACATGGGAAAAGGAAAGCTTTGAGTGGTGATCTCCGACACCCCTCCCAGTCTGGAAGCCCTAGAGCTTCTCATCGTCCCCATCAAAAAGCATCACAAAATTCTCATCAAAAGACCTGTAACACGGGGTGCTGTGCTCTGCCCAGCAGAGAGCTCTCCGTGCCTCCTTTTGGCCTGCAGGGAGCTTACAATTGGAGACAATGGTTACCCCACAGGCAGACACAGGTGAGAAAGCACATTAACGAAACAATTGTGGGGCATCACACAGGGGTCCCAAGGACACTCTAACGGCATGGACAGAGACCTGGTCGTGAGGTTCTCCTATGACTTGTCACCTCTAGCATCTCACTTCAGCCTCACAACAACCCCACCAGTAAAGTACTTTTATAATCCACTATTTAAGACGAGGAAACTGAGAAATATACCAAACAGCTTGCCTGAATGTACTCAGCCCGCAGTGGTGGCTGTGGTTCAGCACCAGGCTCTGGACAGCGACCTCGCTTGCCTGGAGCTGTCCCTGGTCCTGACTGCACCTTGCAGGAGCCCAGCCTGGGGATGGAATCACTTCCGCTCAGTGAGAGAGTCTAAGTGCAATAAACCAGCCAGAGAAGGACCAATACCCTGTGATCTCACCTAGATGTGGGATCTAACAAATAAAATAAACCAACGAACAAAACCGAACCAGAGGCACTGATACGTGGAACAGACTGACAGCTGTCAGAGGGAGGGGGTGGGGGGCACTGGGTGAAAGAAGGGGAAGAGATTAGCCAAAGAACATACATACATGATGCATAGACACAGATGGCAGTGCAGTGCTGGCCGGGGACGGGGCTGGGTGGATGTGGGAATAGGGAGGAGACACAGGGGACATCTGTAATAATGTCAACAATAAAAATAAAGTAAAAAAAAGAAAAAAAGCAAGTCTAACTCAGGGGGTGCATGAAAGATTAGCCATGGGGACGTCTCCTTGGAGGCAGAACACTTTATTTTCTTGAATTAATTATGATGAAGGTAACACTCTAACCCTTGTCCCACTGAGAATTTGAAAACGAAAATGCCTTTCTTTTATTAATTTACTTGAATCTCCAGTGAATGAAGGGACGGACTTAATAAGCATTCGTGGGAACAATGGTGAGGCACAAGGAGATGACTGTCCCTGTGAAACCCAAGCCCTGTGAGCCTACAGACGTGTCCAGTCTTCATGCCTGCCCCCTCCTCACACAATCTCCCTTTCTCCCATATTTTTTTTTTTAATCCCCATTCAAGGATATGGAGGGAGGGAGGGAGAGAGAGAGAAACATCAATGTGAGAGAGACACATTAACTGGTTGCCTCCCACACGACCATACCAGGGCTGGGGACTGAACCGCCAAAGAGTTACACACCTTGAACAGAAACCGAACCTGTGACTCTCTGGTCCATGGACTGATGCTCTAACCGCTGGGCCGAACCAGCCAGGGCATCTCCCATACTTCTTTAATTTAAACTTTCGATTCTGTTATTCTATCCAAACACTGTTATATTCACTTCCTGCCCTAACCCTACTCCCAGCTCCTCCCTCACCTCATTAGGTCAAGAACACCTTGAGCACCAAGCTTACAAACCCAGTACTGTTTCCTAGGACTACCCCCGCCACACACAGCAACTAACATACAGACTAATGCATAACAGGTGTTTAATGCATGTTTGTGGAATGGAAGATAGATTTCTACCCCTAAAGAAGCAAGTTGTCACCTGAAAAATTATTTATAGCAGTGGTTGCAGAGAAGGGAGCCTGCTGAATATGATCCATGAGCTAAAAGAGTGTGAGAGGCAACAGGGAGATGGGGAAGAGGGAGCGATACAGGGAGAGAGATTCAATAGAGGTTGCAGACATGAAGAAAAAACACCCCGTGGAAGCTTGATTTATAGCAAAACGCAATTTTAAAAGATAAATGCACAGGCTGGAATTGGGAAGTAGAGCTGCCACTTCAGGTTACATAAGAGAGAAATAAACACTTTCATTCCCCATCAGATCAGAAAGTGCCTACCTCACTTTCCCTCCCCAGCCCTCCTAGAGTCTCTCTCTCTCTCCTTTCCTGTGCTGTTCCCTCCCTCCCTCCTTTCTCTCTCTAATTTTCTCTGTTTCTCTCAAACACCCACAGAGGAGTGTGCACACACACACGCACACACACACACACGCACGTGTACACACACACACACACACACGCACACACAGGCCTGCTCTCCCCACCCCCACCCGGCACCTCAGCCCTCTGCTGCAGGAACCCCTCCTGGCCCTGTCTCTGCAGCAGCAGGAATGAGATTTATGGTGACTGTGTTCTGCTCCCACCTCCCAGACACAGGCTCATCCCACACTAAGCTTCTTTATGTGGGGTTGTTAGCTCTGCTCCGCTGACTTGGGAGGCTACATATTTTTAATCTTTATTATTTTTAATGCTATACTTTATCCCTGGGCTTCTGGCTCCAACCACATTCTGACCTCAGAATACCAACATCAGTAAAGCCACTGCCATTTGTCACCCCCACGCTGATCGCCCGGGGTTCTTAAATTAAAAAGCGTGGGAGGGAACAGATCCTGGAGCTCTTGTCTCAGCCCAGAACAGTCTGTAAAGGCAGGGACGCCAGCACTCTGGCCTCTGACCGCGCTCTGCACGGCCACCGAGTTCCTGGTTTTGACAAAGGGGAGGGGCTGCACCTGTGCGGGATGGGCAAGGTGGGAATGTGCTTAAAAGTGCTTCTCTCCTAGAAGGGGGGCCACATAAATGGGGGGAAGTGGCCAGGACAGAGCAGGGAAAATCGCCAGCAACCCTGGAGCCCAGGGCCCTTCTGAACTGTACACCACGTGCTGTGCAGGCCCCAGACCGTGTGACGGCAGCCAGAGAAGGCCTCCCAGGGTGACCTGCCTCGGCTTCCTGCTGAGCCCCATGTCCCCTCTGGCTGGAAGGGTGAAGAGGCAAGACAAATGGTGTTCAGAAAGCTCTACGCTTTGGGGGGATGGTGCTCCTCAGTGGGGAGTGACATTAACACGGCTGTGCCCTTGACGATGCTCCGTGCACTCCATGGATGTTCCCTCACGCCGGCCCCTGCGCGCCTCTCCCCACTCTGCCCGACAGACTTCCAAAGACACCTTTGCCTGATTTGACAGGCTGGAAAAGGACCTGGGGAAGGGCACTGGTTTGCCCATCACCACACAGGACATGCGAGCGGCAGCTGGGAGGTGTCCCGAGCTCAGGGATTCCAGCCTCAGCCCCAGCGTGTACCGCGGGGTGCAGCTTCTATTCTTCAACAGCATAAACATGAAGGGATATTCAGTGTCACACTCTGATGCAAATGACAGTCTGACTGTGTGTCCACCCCAGATTCTCCAGTCTTTGTAACAGACGTGACACCCACTGCTGATCTGGGTTCAGAGGGGGCAGAGTCTTGATCTCGGGGCAGCAGGAGGCTGTCCATTTGGACCGATTTTGCAAATCCAGGCAGGACTTCGTTCTTCCCCACCAGCTCCCCTCCTTGAAACCGTTCTTCATTCGTCCATTAGAATTAAGGTCTCAAAGCAGGTTTTCCTCAGCCAGGGAAAGGGCCTCTGCAAGGCCTCAGGGACACAGGGCGATCCTCACTGCCCCTGATCATAATGAGGGGCAAAGCGGTTTCTCGTACCATCACCCAAAGTGGCGCGTGGACCCCTAAGTACCGTCTGGACTCTGTGCTTTCACTTCCGTTGATAACTAACTGGATTTTCTATTTAGCGACAGTGCGGGCCAACCTTCCTGTTCCTCCATGACAGCACCTATTAAATGTCTCCCGATATTTTCAGATGGCAATGTGTAACCTCATCACGGGGCTGTGTCTACCGAGTGCTCACTAAACCCCGTCTGATACAAAACACTGCAGGTGAATCGTGACCACTGTGTTCTAAACCATTGCAAGAGCCTTTCGGACAGCTTCACTGAGAATTCTACCAAACACTTAAAAAAGAATGAACACCCATCCTTCTCAGAAGACTGAGAGCTCCCAAACTCGTTTTATGGGGCCAGCATTACCCTGCCATCAAACCAGACAAGGACTCTACAAAAAGAAAATTACAGGCCAGTGTCCCTGGTGAACATAGACGCAAAAATCCCCAACAAAATACTGGCAAGCCAAATTCAACATTACATGAAAAGAATCATTCACCACCACCAAGTGGGATTTAGTCCAGGGAGGCAAGGATGGTTCAATATCTGCAAAACAATCAACATGACACACCACATAAACAAATGAGGGATGAATAACAGATTGCATGAAATCTTCAAGCACCTGAAAAATCTGACGTATGGTTTTATGTTCTAAATGTCCTTATGACAGCATCTTAGCACTCCTTCTTGCTAAGGCCAACAATACAAACAGGTGAAAAAGAACAGAGACGATTTTTTAAGTGTGTCAATCTCCTAATATTTAATCAATAGATGAACCTTCTGTGAGTGTGTCTTACAGGGGCAGCAGGGGCACAGGAAATCCCGTGTCTCACAATGTGCTCTCTCCTACCGCTCCCGGGGCTACACCATGGTTACCCTCTGGAAGGTCACCAATGACTTCTTGTTGCTAAATCGAAATGTCTTTGGGGCCTCACTCCCCTTGATGTTGCTTCTGCACCTCATTTACCATGTCCCTTCTGGAAGAACACTCTTCGAGGGGATCATACCACCTCAATTTTCCTCTGATGTGTCAGTAATTGATTGGTTTTTCCAATGGCAGGACTTCCTATCTACTGTTTGCTAAGAATGGGTGATGGCTGGGGGGCGGGCTTTGGGCCCTATGTGCTCTGCCCCATGTAACAGTCCCCTCAGTTGCTCCTTTCTTTTCATGAGAGGAGGCGGGACCTGCCACTGTGAATGACCCTCATCGGACCTCACGCCTCCTCTGTAGCATCTCCTCCCTGTCCCCTTCCTGCCCCGACATAGAGCATGTCCCAGGCTCAAACAGTCCCCTCCACCCTGAGTCCTCCTCCTCGACTTTCCTATCCCTCAGCCTGTGTATGTGCTGGACACAGGTAATTAAAAAATAGGTCATCATCGTATTTCATTATATCCACATTGGTTCCACCAAAGTGCCATTTACAGTGCACAAGATGTTTGCATATGTATGTCCTTACTTGGTGTTTATGAAAACACTTTGAGAAGCAGGTATGTCTCTGTTCTACAGATGAGAACATCAGTGCCCAGAGAAGGTGACAATTTGACCACGGACACTGATTTAATCAGTGATGGGCTTGGATGAGCCTTTTCCGGTGCTCTCTACGGTCTCATAGACGAGTTCCATCACAAATTCCCTCTGGCCAAATACGCCTCCTCCCCAGCTCGGAGTCTAGCCCAGGGGTGTTTGAGATTTCTAACGATCGGAGGGGACGGATTGTGTCGCTCAGCCCGCTGCTTCCCTAGTGAGCGAAAGACGGTTTCCTGCCCCGTCCACTGGAACACTCCCGGCCCAGCTAGGGGTCTCCAGGTCAGCGCCCACGCTTTGCAGAATCACGTGTCTTTACTGCTTGGTTGGGTCATTGTCTTCTTATCGCTTTTACAGAAATAGAAACCCCTCCTAATCTGAGCCCCTGGCCCCCACAGCATCGCTCTCTGTTCACCGATGTTCACAGCCTCTGTGGACGTGTCTCCAAAGAGTGACCGAGACTCCCACCCACGCGATTCTGGCCTGAATTTCACGCCCACCAGCCCCGCGTCATCATTCTCAGCCCTTCAGGCTACTTCCTCTTTCCTTTCCCTCGTGTTGACAGGGAGTCGGGTGATGAACAGGGAGCCTGTGGAGCGGCTGGGGGTCTGGGGTCTGCACCCTGCCTGGCCAGGGTCAGAGGTAGACGGAGGCAGATGAGGCCACACGGCCAGGACTTCGTGAAGCTGACTCAGCTCCTTTGAACAAGTGTCTCTGTTGCATGTGATGCTGGCCCACACTGTGGCGGGTGGAGGCCCTTTGTGAAATAACAACAATCAGACGTGGTAATATTTTTAAACCTGTCAACTCAATGGCAGCCTTCCGCATGGTACTTTCACGAAATGTTATTTCACTTAATGCGAAGGTTTAAGAACGGGCTGGGGACACAACCAGTGGTGGGGAGGCTGGACCTGACTGGGTGCCTGGCCCACGGGCAGCGCAGATAAGGGAGAGGGTCCCTTCGGGGAGGACATGCGGGTGAGGGGGACGCAGGAGGGGAGAGCCCCCTGGTGGGCAGTTTGGTTGGGACGCGTCCGGCGGGTGCACGCTTCCTGGCCAGGGGCCCGCGGCACGAGTGTGGTGGCTGTCGGGGCTCCTCCATTTGCCACTGAGCACGTTGACAAGTACCGGCCCCACCTGCTGCCACTGAAGACGCTCTGGGGGCAACAGGCGTGTGCACCAGGCTCTGCCCCAGGTGCTAATGGCACCAGCTGAGGGGTGTCTTCAAACCTTCACCTGAAGAAGTCAGGCTCCCCCATCGTGTGGCTGCTTTCGGACGGGCCGTGCTGCCTCCTGTCCCAGCCCCCGGGCCAGGAGATGAAGGACTCGGCCAACACGACCAAGAGGCCCGGTCTTCACCCAGAACCTCCAGGGAGAAGTGACCAACAAGCCGCTCAGTCTCTGCTGCAGGAAAACACCCGACTCCACGGACACCTGGTGTCGGTCCCCTGTGTCCGGGCGCCTGCTCACTGGGGCCCGGTGAGCCCAAAAGTGCAACATGGGCTTGCATGAACGTGTGAATGCGTGTGTGTCTGCACGTGTGTGTGCACACTCGGGCTGTGGAGACGAAGCCTGCAGTGGAAGGGGAGGCCAAGGTCGCTCTGCAGGGATGTGTCCTTCGAGTCACATTTAGCCGGGGCCTGTTTCTCAGCCTCCGCCAGCCTGGCAGGGACACACAGAGCCACATGGCGGCCACAGCTGCCGGAGGACGGAGCTGCCGGCCTGCTGGTGGGAGCTGGCTGCCGCTCCTGACTCAGGGAGGCTTGGCCGTCTCCGCCTGTTGATCCAGCCAGGGAGGGACCCGACGATCTGAGGACCTGACGAACACCTGGCTCACTCTGCTCTCTCTGGCTGGCACAACCACCAGCTCGTCCCAGGTGTGACCTGGTTACAGCGCAGGTCGGAAACCCCAAGGTCACACACACATAGCGGTTTTTGTTGCTCGGACTAATTTGACGATCTACTAGGTTTCAAAGGCAGTTAATTATGTGGAAATCTGTGTGCACTGGCTTCAGCATCACTGGTAGCTAGATGTTCAGAGCCACTCTTTGTCTTTTCTCTTTAATTCAGTCCGTCATCTAATAGCGTAGACACCTGGGCCCTGGCCAGTTTGGCTCAACAATTTGGAGCATCGACCCACAGAAGAGTTACAGGTTTGATTCCCTGTCAAGAGCACCTACTTTAGTTGCAAGTTCGATCCCTGGCCCAGTCAGAGTCATGAGGGAGGCAACCAATCGATGAGTCTCTCTCACATCGATGTTTCTTTCTCTCCCTCCCTCTTTCCCACTTTATCTAAAAATAAGTGGAAAAATATCCTCAGGTGAGGGTTTAAATAATAATAATAATGCAGACACTTGGTGAAGTTAAATAACTGACTCAATGACACTCAGAAAACGTTAACTTTTCTTGTGCTTGGTTATTTTTTAATTAAGGGATAAGAAACGCCCTGGCCGGTTTGGCTCAGCAATTAGAGCGTCGGCCTGCGGTCCGGAGAGACCCGGGTTCGGTTCCCGCTAAGGAACACGTACTTCGGTTGCAGTTTGTCCCCGGCCCTGGTTGAGTCGTGCGGGTGGCAGCCAGTCGATGTGTCCCTTTCACGTTGATGTTTCTCTCTCTCTCTCTCTCTCTCTTCCTCTCTCTCCCTCCCACTCTATCTGTACAAAAAATGGAAAAATGTCCTTGGGTGAGGATTAAAAAAAAAATAAATAAATAAACAAGGAGCTGATTTACTCCAAGTTACTTTATCAATAAGAAAACAGCATGAGCCCTGGCCGGTTTGGCTCAGCGGTTAGAGCGTCGGCCTGCGGTCCGGAGAGACCCGGGTTCGGTTCCCGCTAAGGAACACGTACTTCGGTTGCAGTTTGTCCCCGGCCCTGGTTGGTCGTGCGGGTGGCAGCCACTCGATGTGTCCCTTCACGTTGATGTTTCTCTCTCTCTCTCCCTTCCTCTCTCTCCCTCCCACTCTATCTGTACAAAAAATGGAAAAATATCCTCGGGTGAGGATAAAAAATAAAAATAAAAATAAAAATAAATGAATAAAAAAAAGAAAACAGCATGAGCTTTTAAAAAGTGATAAGAGGACCTTTGCTATCAGGTCGTGGATAGACTCCCTGGCTCAAGCAGAAAGAATTACGACGGCTTACATAACAGGGCAGACAGCAAGCCTGCTGCAGGCATGGCTGGTTCAAGGTTCTAATGGCTTCTCTCCACGCTCAAGTCCCTGACAGTCTTTGCGGTTCGGACTTTTTCTCTGCTGCAGCCGTGGCCAATGAATACAGCAGAAAACACAATTAATCAGAGGCCAAATTTCCTACGACTCATGATCGCAAAGTAAGAGAGAGCTACCCCTCACCCTGCAGGTTGGAAAGAACTGAGGATGTCTGGCCCGTGGGGGCCACGGGACTCTGGGCCCTCAGGGTGAGGGCAGCCGGAATCGTACACAGACTCCTCGGCTGAGAGGAAACCACAGCTTCCCAGGATGGCCGGTGTCGTGGGAAAGCCACCCAGCAAAGAAGCCCGGGCCCGGCGTTGCAGGTGCTACGGTGGTCTGGGGCTTGCGTGATCACTGAACTGGAACAGAGGCAACTCTACACCAGTGACAGACACTCTGCTGCCGTCAGAGCAGAGGCCGCAGTGGACGGTGCAGGTGGAAAGACAGGTGCTGGGTAGGTGTGCACAGGAGCAGCGTCCGGAGCCCAGGTACCTGTCAGTTCTTCGAACGGGTCCGAACTGGAACTCAGCAATCCGCTCAGGCCGCCCCTCCCCCCGGGTCCAGCCCACAGGTGGACACATTCCCACGGGTGTGAACGAACACATGCGCTTGGATGTTTATGTTTTATCGGGAATTTTCCATGACGTGTAGTCCCTGCCTTCAGTGATCACAGGAAGAAGGATTCTTCTCGTACCTGTGTGGAGACACTCACAGCATACCTTATAGCAGTCGGCAAGAAATAATCCAGTTGTGCATTTTTCTTTTCAAAAGTCTGTGTGTGTGGCGGGCGGGGCAGAGGATCAGAGGCAGACAGACAGAGGGAGCCACAGGGAAGGAGGGTGCTGAGACGCCCTGGTGGACAGACGGCCAGACGCCATCATGCATCTGACCCCTGAGTGCTGCGCTTGGGTGGATTTCTCGCCCTCACCATTGTGAACAACCACGTGGGTGTTTGTGGAAATGAACACGTGTGCACGCGGCCGGCTCCGGAGGGTGCAGCCCAGCAGGTGTTCGGCTGCTCTGAAGCCGGGACCCTTTCCAGGCGTGGGGTGCACGTTGTCAAGTTGACCGGAGCAGGCAGGCTGTTCAACACGCCCACGAGTGCCCGTCCCTCCTCGAAATGCTGACTGTGACCCACGAAGGCAAAGGCCTTCCACCCAGGACACCGCCCCGCAAACGGACAGAGCCACACGTAGCACTGCTGGTGGTCAGCAGGAGTCCCCTTTTCAGAGTGATGTCAACGGCCTTATTCAGCAATATCTGATGGGGAATGAGCCACATTCGTAACATGCACCATCCGATCCATTTTGACTCAGGGAGCCACTACCACAGTCAGGACAGTGAGCCTGTCCATTGTCCCAAAGCCCCTCCCTCTCCTGGGGTTCCTCTTCCTGCCTCTCCGGTCCCCATCACCCTCTTCTGCTCACGCGGGTGGACTTGCACCCAGTAAGTGCTGCCCACATGGCTTCTCCTGCTCTGCAGAGAGATGCAGAGATGTAACCACGCCGTGTCAGTGGCACAGTGCGTGGCCCTCTGCTCTCAGCCACTGGTTGGGGCTGTGGGTCTCCAGGTGTGGGCTCGTACAGGTAAGCTGCTATGAACATGCAGACCAGTCTCGGCTGACGTTCTGTTTCCTTGTCTCTTGAGAAAACACCTAGGAATACAATATCATCTGTGTGCTAGGTGTGTGCCTGACACTTGAAGGAAATGACACACTGCTTCCCCGAGCGGTTGCCCCGCCCCCCACCAGCAGTGTCTGGGGGTCCCAGGCCCCTCAGCTTGCTGACCCAGGCCATGCTCCGCTGTCCTGAGGTTACCCTCCTGGTAAGTCTGCAGTGGTGTCTCCCCATGGTCTCTGTCACAGGAAGTCCAGTGTTAGTTGGCCTTCCTGTTCAGCGAATGTGGGTTATTTGAGAAAACAGTCTGCAAACACTTCAGTAGAGCCACCCAGGAGTCTACCACACCCCGCTTCATCTCGGAATGTGGGGGCCTGTGGGAAGACCTGTCTGCAGTCGGCAGGCATGCGTTTCTTTGCTCATTGTGTCTAGATAACTTCCTGTCTCCCATGTTCCAGGGGCAGACTTCGGTTTCAGTAGAATGGATACAAACATAATATTGCAACAGTTATAGTTAAACTTCCCTCAAATGAGAAGCATCTGTACTTAAACCTCATTAAAGCGGAAGGTGTTGCTTGTGGACGACGGTGCCCTGCACACTGGCTTCCTTACTTCAGGGGTGCCGGGGACTGTCTGCAGAGGGCACCCCACAGCCCAGAGGGGGGCTCCTGGACACCCAAACGTACCCCTGTTCCTAGACACATGCCGACTCACACACTCCCACGTGCACACCCATGCAGGCACGCACGCACACACATGCACAGCCACTAGAGTGCGGGCGCCCTCAGCTGAGGGGGGCTGGCCCCAGACCTTCCTCTTTCTCTGCACCCTGCTGTGGGTTGTCAGAAACATCTGGGACCCCAAAAACCTGGCACTCCCAGCATCTCCTCGGCGCTGACCACGCCCAGGAGCTACCTGGTCCGTGTGTCCTCCACTCGTGTCTGAAGGACACGGAGCAGAGCGCCCAGCCCGGCCGGCCGGAGAGACCCAGGAACAGCCCGTGTCCTGGGTGTGCTGAGCGGCACACACTCGGGACTGGGACGGCAGCACTCTGTGTCAGTGCTTGACAGCTGATGGCCCTTCTGTAGCCAGAACTGCCTTTGAAATGTCACCGTCCAGGTGTCAGGCAGCATCCAGAGCGTCACGGGCCCTGGGCTGAGACGTGTGCTGGGACCGGGACAGGAGAGCCCACGCTTCACCGGGTTCCCCCGAGTGCTCGCCTGGATGTGGGAATCAAGACAGTTGTGCTGATATTTTAGAGGGTTTTACTGATTTTTGAACCAGATCTTCATGTTTGAACACCTACCCTTGACTTTGGTTGCTGTTCTGCCCCCAGAGCCCCTCCCGATGGACCCATGTTCTCCCATGTAACCATCCTCACGTGTTTGTAAAGCAATTTTGCCTGGCACTTGTGGCTCAGTTGGTTGAGGTTGCCGGTCGCTGGTCATTGGTTCTATTCTGTCAGGGCACATGCCCAGGCTGTGAGTTCAGTCCCCATTCGGTGTGCGGGATGCCTACGGGGGGCAACTGATTCATGTTTCTCTCTCACATAAATGTTTCTTTCTCCGTCTCCCTTCCTCTCTCTCTAAAACTAAGTTGGGGGGAGGGGACATTTTAAAAAGCAATGTGTTTACCTCCCACCAACTCCCCCAAAAGCCTTTTCTCAGGTCCCCCAGTTGCCCACACTCAGTGAGCTGTGGAGGCCGTCCTGAGCCGGGACCCGCCCCTGGGACACGCCCCTGGGACCCGCCCCTGGGACCCGCCCCTGGGCGCAGCCTGAGTCCTTCCCCGGAGCTGCTGTGCTCACTGACCAGGGGGAGAACCACCCAGCAACCAGAAGCCCTCTTCCTTGGATGATTTTTCAGAAGCCCAATGGAAGGTTGTAGATTTAGCTCCAACTGCAGACAGAAAATGTGGTCAGGCAAATGCGTTCAGGTGCCAGGAACGCCACCCCGATGCTCCTCGCCCCTCGCCAGCCCCCCGCCTGACATCCTGGTGCTACTGATGAAGGCCTCTGCGTGGAGGGATCATCTGCGGCAAAGAGCCTTCGTCTCTCGCTGCCACAAACACGACCAATTCGGCCAGAGGTGTTCTGAGCGCTCGTCCAAGAGAACCGCGTGCTGAGGTGCAACGTATAACCGTGTGGATATGGGAAGAGCCATGCATGGTTGGGGAGCAGACTGACGCCACCCTGAGGGAGGGATAAAGGGAGACGATGATAGAGGTGGAGACCAGGGAGAGGCTGGAAGAAATGCTCAGAAAAGTGTTATCTTTACATCACTTAACAGTTGTCAAGTCCAGAGAGAAGGTGAAGGAGGCAGGCAGCTGAGAACAATTAGCAACCCTTCAAACGGCCACCACACCACCAGCTCTCTGGAGCGTTCGGGAGGAGGTTTGCTTGGGGTAGGAGTGGGGAATTAGGTGACCTCTGAGTCCCTCCACTTCTGGGGTCTGCTCATGATGCAGGGTCCAGGGAGCGCATCTCTATCACTCACCCGAGACACCATCCTTCATTCCACCCGTCACCGGGGTGCGGTGACTGTCAGCTGTGTCTGATAGAGAAGTCAGCGTTCTCATGGCGAAACAGAGCATGAGCTTCTCTCCCGACGGAGCCCAGGAGCAGGGACACAGCCCTGCCAGCGCACGGCTCTGCCGCGGAACACGCCGCAGTGCCCGATGGCGGCCTGGACTCCACCATCGCCCACTCCATTCGCATTCCAGAGGGCAGAAGGGAGGAGACTACGGTGTCCCTGCCTCTGAGGACGTTCTCAGGGGCCAGGCACAGTCTTCTGCTTACATCCCGTCTGCACAGACCTAGTCCCCTGCACGTGGCTCGCAGCACAGACGTTGAGGAAGGAGGTCTTGTAGCCGACGGGCAGTGTATTAGCAGAGATGGTGGGGTTATTTTTACTAAGGAAAAGTGATACATTGCTACAGAGAAATAACTGACATTCCTGCTGCAAACACAAAGGACCAGCAAACAGGACATCCATCCATCCATCCATCCATCCATCCATCCTCTATCTATCCATCTATTCATCTATCCATTCATTTATCCATCCACCCACCCATAATCCATCCATTATCCATCCATCTATCTATCTTCTATCTGTCATCATCCATCTACCCATCCCTCTGAACACAAAAGCCATCCTCCACCTATTACCCATCCATCCATCCATCATCCATCCATCCTATGGTAGTTCTCCTTGTAGCTGCAGGTTAACATTAGCCCATTGTTTGTTTTCTGTCCTTTTCCTTGACTCCATAATTTCCCCTTACAGAGGACAACCTCATAGGCCTGTGAGCAGGTAACTGCCCTTCCAGTCCATCTGCTTGCCTGGATGCTTCATCCGGGGTCCTTGCCCTGAAACCCTGTCCTCACCACTCACCATTCTGTGAGGCCCCAATGAGTGCAGGAAGCGTCTGCTTCAGCCAGGTGCACACGCTGCCCCTAGCCCTAGACGTGCCCACCTCCGTCACCCTGCCCAACCACATCCCCTTCCCCACGCTCGCCTCCTTCCACAGGCTCGGGGGCCATGCAGCCTGAAGGGACCGCCTCCTCCTCGTCCTCACAGCTCTGGGCACATGCCCAGGTGACCCCTCCACTGGACCTTCAACTCTCTGGGCCAGAGACAGGCCAGGCCGTGTGTGTGTGTGTGTGTGTGTGTGTGTGTGTTTTCCTCAAACTTAAATTCCGGGGCACCTGCTTGCGACTCAGCTTATAACTGAACGTCTGATAAGCATCTTCATTGATCGCCGAGGGCCACTGATGAACAGGAAGCTGCACTGTGACTTTGTGAGTGTATTTCAATGTCAGTTCCTCTCATCACCCTGACTTCGCTCCTCCCCCAGACGCAGACTGAAAACTCATGGAGTTCTCCCAGCGCATCATGCTTCCCCCTGGCAGGGTCTGCCCCTCCTCCCAGCCCGTGGGTCTCAGGGCCACAGCTGTTCAGGGAGGAGAGCCCTTGTGGGGGCTGGTGGGACCATTTCCCACCCGTGGAGACACTGCCACAGGCACCAGGACTTCTGAGAGCTGAGCTGTGCATGTCTGTCACCAGCATGGGGCCTGGCCAGTGGGGAAGGCCGGGGTCCTCCACTGGACGGCTCAGCCAGCCCTCCCTGAAGCGCCCGTCTCAGAGGGTGGCAGCTCAGTCCCCACCGGTCAAGGTGGTCGAGGAGCCACACCACCACTCCTCCTGGAGCACCCAGAGGACCTGGGGCTTTGGAGAATGGAGGTGTCCCAGGGGTGCTGGGCAGTACCTCCAATGAGGGCTCAAGTCCGGGAGGCCACCCCTCTGTCAGGGTCAGTCCCTCAAACACTGTCCACTGTGACCTCCTGTCCAGCTGTGGTCAGAGGTCTGCCCCGCCCTCCGCCCTCCGCCCTCCGTCAGCTGCCCGGCAGCTCCTGGCTGTGGACAACCTTGGAGGCTGGAGGGGGGGGGGGCTGGCTGTGCGCCGACTTGGGACAGGGGTGTGGGCGCATCCTCCCCGAGTCCTCGTCCCTCAAGCCCTCCTGTGACGCTTGGACACGGGAGCACGCCCCCCTCTGGCTGGCAGCTGCAACACCCCGAGGCCCAGGCTGGCTGTGCAGCTCTTGTGTCTGGGTCTAGGGTGCCTGGAAACCGCTGCCTCTCAGTCTGAACAGAGAAGCTGCTGACACTTCGGCTCAAGGGAGAGATTTCTGTCTCCAGGCAACTCGGCCCTTTCCTGCAGGGAGGACCCCTCCGCAGGGAGCCTCCGGGCCTTTCCGCTGTTTCGGAGGGAGCCGGCCTCGGCATCGCAGGCCGCCAGGAGCGGGTCAGGTGGAAGGACACAGGCCAGGCCCTGAGGCCCGGCCGCGGCAGACTCTGCTGCAGCTGTTGTCTAGAGTGTTAAGTCCAAGTCCGGTGGACTGAGGTGGACCGGGGTGGGAGGGATGGGGCCGCACTCGGGGGTTCAGTGTGTATTTCCTGCTCTGCCACCTTGGGGCCTCTGTGACCCCCCCCCACGCTCCCAGCCCCGCGTGGACATCCGCGTGCTGGTGTGAAGGAGAGCGTCCGGGTGAAATGAGTGGACGCGGCGCCCATGCGGAGGGGCTGCTGTCTCCGTGGGGTGGGGGAGCAGCACAGAGGCCACCTCGGCCCAGGGTGGGAGCAAAGAGGCTGGGGCCCGGCAGGGGCTGGGGCCAGGCAGGGGCTGGGCGCAGATCCAGGCGACCCCCGCGCTGTGCCGGGGGCAGGCGGAGCTGCAGAGGAAGGAGTAACCCCAGGCTTGTCGAATATCCCTCCCTGGGCCTCTCCCGCAGGCTCCCAGTCTGCTCCCGCCCCAGAAGCCCGGCCCAGGGGCACCCTGCTGCGCCAGGCACCCAGGCTCCTGGGCGGGGCGGCCTGTCACCTCCCTCCTGCAGCAGGGAGACGGCGCCCCCGCGGCCCTGCCTCCCTCCCTCCCGGGTGCCAGGGCGGCTGTTTCCTCTGCAGGAAAGAACACGGCGTCGCCCACGGCGAGTCACACCGAAGTGTGAAGCTGTCCGGTCGGCCGAGCACAGCGGCACCGGCCCTCCCGGGCTGTCCGCACGCAGACCCTCGGCTGCTACGAGCCCCGTGACCTGCTCCCCGAGGATGAGACCGGGGCCCAGGGTCTGCGTTTGTTCAGGGTGCGGACTGCGGACTGCGGGGGGCGGGGTGGAACCTCCGACCCAGTAACTGTGACGGATGTGGGTCGCTGGCCTCTCCGGCCGACGCTGGTCGGACCAGTGCCCGGACCGAGGGTGCGGTCAGAGCAGGGGCCGCCTCAGCGCCACCAGGCGAGGCCTGCGATCCGGCACCCACCCCCCCTGGACCCGGGACCACACACATCCAGGCCTCAGCCCCCGAGCCCACCGCGGGCCGAGGGCAGCGTCCTGTCCATCTAGGGAAGAGCCAGGACGAGTGTGCGCAGGGCCCCAGAGCCTGCAGTGCCCCCTCCTGGGCCCCCACGGACGCGTCCTGGCCCTGGCGCGGGTGCCCGGTTCCCCACCGCAGACCCACTCTCAGGGCCGGCGCGGGGTCACCCCAGGCTTCCCTCTCCTGCGCTCCGCAGCCCGAGGAAGCTCCGTCCTGGGAGAAGGGTGAGCAGCGTCGGGAGACTGAGGGCACCCGGCCCTGTGCCCGGGCTGCTCCGGCCTCGGACGCTCACAACATGCACCTGCCAGTGTGCAGTTCGCGTGCACGTCCCTGTCTCCTTCGGTCCGGGGCCAGAAATCCGGCCGCGCCACGTAGCCAGAGCCCAAGGGACTCAGAGGACAGGACGCAGTTTGGGAATCTGTGGGACCACGGGTGGGACTGTGCCCCGTGGCGGGGTCCCGCCCTCGGAATGCAGGGAGCAGGTGGCCGAGCTGCACCCCTGTACTTCCCGGTCTGGCCCCGGCCCGAGACCCCGAGACCCTCCCTGACTGCCCAGCTGGCGGCGGGGAGACACTGAGGCAGGACAAGCTGGGACAGTCAACAGGACCCCTCGGGATCAGAGGAAAGTGGTCCCTCCGGACCTGTCACTACGGCTTCAGACTGCTCCCCTCTGAGCCCGAAGTCCCAGCGGGAGGCGGAGGCGGGGCCTCAGAGTGGGTGTAGGCGGGGCCAGCGGGGCGGAGGCGGGGCCTCAGAGCTGGCGTAGGCGGGGCCAGCAGGGGCGGAGGTGGGGCCATCTGGGCCGGAAGTCCCAGCGGGAGGCGGAGGCTGGGCCTCAGAGCGGGCGGAGGCGGGGCCAGCGGGGGCGGAAGTCCCAGCGGGGCGGAGGCGGGGCCTCAGAGCCGGCGGAGGCGGGGCCAGCGGGGTGGAGGCGGGGCCATCTGGGCCGGAAGTCCCAGCGGGGCGGAGGCGGGGCCTCAGAGCCGGCAGAGGAGAGCATCCTGAGCAGCGGGCTGGAGCTGGGTGTGTGGACGCAGTTGCGGGCTGGTGCTGGGCCCCAGACCGGAGGCCGTGACCACAAAGAGGACTTGAGCTGCGGTCACAATGTCACCGCCACACAGTGTCTGCCAGGGACCAGGCAGCCGGGCAGCGGTGGCACAGCAGGACTTCTACAGGAACCGGCGCCGGACTCGGACGGGCTGAACCCAGGGCCGCTGCTGGCACATGCGCGGTGACTCCGACCTCGCAGCACAGGGCAGCAAGGACTCGCCTGTCCGGTGTGGGGACGCCCCGAGGCCTGGCCGAGCCACAGCCTGACGGTGCTCAGGGCCGCAAACGTCTCAGTCTCGCAGGACCCAGATCCACCCCAGGTGACAGGGAGGGAGTCTGGATAGGGGAGCACCCACCCCACCTGGGGTGCTGGTGCGAAGGTTCATGTTGGAGTTAGAAGAAAAGGAGGAAACCGAAAAGGAAGAGCGGGGCTTGGAACAGGGATGTGGACAGACGGCCTCAGGGAGCTGGAGACGAGCAGGTGTGACTAAGCCCTGAGACAGAAGTACCCCTGGCGTGTCCACGGCCTCTCCATACGGGGCACGGGGCAGGGAGTCCGCATGCATGGACAGCAAATCAGATGAACACAGGCGAGCATGTGGTTTGCCTTTGACCTGCCCGTCCTCCTTCCGAAAGATGGACAGGCCGGCGATGGCTTCACAGACAGCTAAGTGGTGCATTTTTAAGAGACGGAAATGAAAGTCAGTCTGAAAGTGCTTCTGAGTAATCTCATTGCCAGGCTTTTCCCTGAATGAAGAACACACACACACACACACACACACACGCCTGACTTGATTCATTAATCCCACGGTTAATGCAAACAGCTACCTCTCACAGAGACACTCAGATGCTCTCCCAGCCCAAGAGAAAGAAAACCATCAACAAATTCCCCGAAATAGATGCCCGAGACACCAGCAGCTGTGCCCACAGAGTCCCAAGCCAGCACCCACCGAAGACAAAAATGATGGGGTTAGAACTGGCCACCTTTTCCTTTAAGATGTACCGGGAAGAGGGTGGGTGGGGACACATGGGACAGTAGGACCCACCTGCTTTGCAGCCCATCCGCCTTTCCTGCAGCTGGAAAGACAGGAGGGTAGCGTGGGAAGCACCCTCATGCTTGGGCCAGACGCATCCAGAGAAGGGGTGTGAAGCTGCCTGGCCTGAATCCCGAGTGTCACTAACACAGACGTAAGCTCGGAAGAAGAGGTGTCTCACAGAAGGTACCGTGATGCTGTGAGCGTAGGCCGCTGTGCCGCTGGTCCAAGTGCTGTCTCGTGCATCACTGAGTTCCAGGGCCGGGTGTCAGCTTTGCAGGAAGGTCACCCACGGCGCGGGGTCCACACCCCAGGCTTCGGTTCAGTGTCAGCCCCGGCGGACAGCTGGAACCAGGTCCAGGTGTGCACTTGAGTCAGGTTGACCCTGCACTTCTCACAGCTGTGGTTCCTCTTCCACAGAACGAGCGGGTCCACGGCGGGTTCTGGGTGTGTCACTGAGACACGAGAAAGCTGCTGCCTGTTCTCCACACAGCATTTCATGCCTAAGTCCTCAGCTCCACGGGCACTATTTTCAGTGCCCCAGACAAGACGTCAGGGGCACCGCTGCACGTCCTCGCGGTCACACCGAGTGTGGCTGCATGAGATGGCATCACAGCGTCTCCCTCGTGAACTGGCAGCTAACCTGACCTAACAATAACTAGGAAAGAACCACATTTACTACTTTGTTTATTTTGGTTCATTCTCAGCTGAGGACATTTTTCCATTGATTTTTTTTTTTTCTTTAAATAGAGCAGAAGGGAGGGAGGGAGAGAGAAACATTGATGTGAGAGAGGCACATCGATTGGTTGCCTTCTGCATGACCCTGACTTTGGGGGGGATCAAACCTGCAACCCAAGTACTTTCCCTTGAGACAGAATCGAACCCACGACCCTTCAGTCTGAGGGCTGAGGCTGTAACTGCTGAGCCACATTGGCCAGAGTGGAAAGAACTGTATTATAAACCATAGGTCCGTAAATTGTGGTGTGTACATGTATACATATTAGTCGATAATTTATCTTTTAAACAAACTTATAGTTCAAGTTAAATTTTCTTCCAAAAACTAAAATATTTCCCTTTAAGGTTGAAGAAAATCTCAGGTGTTGAGGGGTTTTCCACTTCATCATAAACATGTGAACAAAATGCACGTGTACATGCATGCACACGCAAACACATGCCACTCTGACCTGGGTCCGCCCCATGCCAGGCATCCTGTGTCTCCAGCGCCCCCTGGGTGACCGCAGCCCACAACTGGGTCTCGCCCGTCACAGCTTCTGTGCCCTCAGCTGCTGCGCTCTCAGCCATCCCACAAGCCCGCGGGGTCATCCTGAAATTAAAGTCTGCACCATGAACAGCTGAAAATGCACCATGAACCTGAATATGACACTATACAACTTTTACAGGAAAACAGGAGAAAAATCTTTGTGGCCAAGGACGAGGCCTGGACGTCACATGCGGAGCATGAGCCACGGGGGGAAATTACACGAAAATTTAACATGAACATTCAAAATATTTTCCCTGCAAAAGACCCTGCTCAGCAGGTAAGAAGACAAGCTACAGACTTGAATCAAATATTAGCAATCCGCAAATCCCACCCAGAGTAGACAAAGAACTCTGGAAACTGAGCAGAGAGAAACGCTCCAATCAGACAAATAATTAAAAACAACTCAATGGGTAGACGACCTGAACACACACTCTCCAGAGAGAAGCAGTGTGAAAAGCAGCTCAGCACCCTCAGCTATCAGAGAAATGCACATTAAAACCACAATGAGCGTGTCACGCACACCTGTCAGCACTGAGCAGGGCTGGCGAGGCTGTGGGTTCCTTGGGCATTGCCGGCGGGAATGCAGTGACGCGGCTGCGGTAAGAAGCAGCTGGCGGTTCCTCTAACATTAAATACACACTTACTGTGTGATCCAGAAAGCCCACTCCTGAGTATACAGCCTCGAGAAGTGGAAACCAAATGTCAGTACAGAGATCTGCGCGTAGGAGCTGTGGTCAGCACTGTAAACCTGGGGCTGTCCTTCAGCGGTGAGTGATGTCCGCTGGGGAAGGAAGGAGCCCTAGAGGCCCGGACAGCTCAAGTGTGTCTGAAGGGTGTTCTGCCGGGTGGAAGAGCCAGCCTCTCAGCATCACATCCTGCATGGTTTCATCTGTCTCATGTTCTGTGCCATCAGGGGTGCGTGTGCACATCCTGTATGGTTTCATCTGTCTCATGTTCTGTGCCATCAGGGGTGCGTGTGGTGACGCTGTGAGGACAAGGGTGTGTGTGTTACAAGGACGTGCACCCTAAGAGGTGCCCAGAGAAGCTGGTGATGTCCGAACCATCTCATCTGCTGGTCAGAGGCCTGTACCCAAGTCGTGTCCTGGGTTTGACCACCGTCCTCCACAGCTGCGAGGTGGCCCCTGGCGGGAGCTCAGGGAGAAGCAAACAGGGGCTCTGACAACTTCGAATGATCCTGACGGTATTTAAATTAAAATGTGTTATTAATTCTTGTTAGATCACCACTTATTAAAATGCTTAACAGCATCATGTCATCTCCATCTAAAGACCAAGGCCCCAGGTGCCTGGGGACCCGGAGGACCTGCCAGCTGGCTCACCACAGGGCCCAGCCCTCAGGCCTCCACAGCATCACTCCTTACCTTGCTGGCTCCCATAGACCTTTTCAGACTCTTGTCTGAAGACTGCTGACCACCCCACTCCAGCCAAACCAGGCACCCTTTCTCTGCACTTCCATGGCCCCAGGCCCATGCACATTAGATGCTGTTGGACACCGGCCATATGGTGCGACAGGCCAATGTGTCCTCTGAACCCTGGCCCATCTGTGCAACCCAGAGCGCTGCCCAAGCCTCTCATATCTGCCTTTGCCTGCAGAGAGGGGTTCTTCATGACGGTGTGTGCAAATACAGTATGGATGCGTGTTGGGTGAACCCATGAGCAATGAAAACTCCATGAAACAGTCACATCAGCAAGGAAGCCACCAGAAGGAAGTGATCCCTCTGCAGGGACAGGTGTGGGGAGGCACATCCAACCAAGGACACCAGCGGAGCCTGTATTCCTTCTCTCTTCTTTCCCCAGCCTTTCTGAAAAGACATGCTTGCAGTGTCTGCTCTGCCACGCCCCTCACAGCTCTGGATCACGGACGCAAGCTGGCCACCAACTCTGTTGGAGAGCCACACTGTCCGGTAAACAGATGTTTAAAGAGACGATTGCGAAGATTCCAAAATAGCAGCGGAGTGAATGGAAGCTACACAGAACATCTCCCAGGACCAAACTGGAATTACAACAAAAAAAAAAGACAAATAGACAAGAAAAAGCAACAGAAAAGCAGCTTACGAGGATCATATAACCACGGACACGGAATCGGTCCTGGTAGGATTGCGGAGGCACAAGAGGGGGGCTGGGAGCCCACAGACTGCAGAGGCCTTAGCTATGAGCAGCGCCCTCAGATTAAACTTCCAAGCAGCTCCACAGTGCAGAACCGGGACAGACGCTGAAATAGACACAGCCACTCACCTTGGGCTCCAGCAGAGGGACGGCGGACCAGTCTGGAACTGTGTGGGGACACTCGGGACTTGGAGGGGACTCAGAGCTTTTGCTGAATTGCAGCCACGCAGGATGGTGGTCATCTTGCTCCTTCCCTGGGTCCTGGGGAGAGTCAGTTGCCCCTCCCTCAGAGATTCAACCACACCCAGGTGGGCCATTGAAATGCAAATTGTGGCTCACTAACAACCAGCATCTGCCCCACCCTCAGGAAATCCACTTACACTGAGCACCTGAGGGAGTTTTTAATACAACTGACAACCCCAAACTCTCCAAGTAACCATTACTGATAGCCTCAAGGCAAAAAGCTAGAGGATAACTGTACCATTCCTGGGCTAGCAACTCTAACCAGGAAAGTAAGACTTGATAGTGGTGTTTAACATGGGTCCTCCCTCATTTATCAAAACCCAGGAGAGGGAGCCACAAAGAGAAGAACACCAACATCCACAGGGAAAATTTGGCAGGCTCCAAAGCCCACTGTGTTAGCCAAAATGGTTAAACAAAGAAACAAAAGTCAAGTGAAAGAACAAGAGAACTCTACTGAAGATGAAATAAATGTGGAACAGTTAAGCAAGTTAACAGAGCTAGAATTCAGAGGTCTAAACAGCAGTGTAGAGGAAGCTGAGGACCGGATCAGTGAATTAGAAGACAGGGTAGAAAAAATCAACCAATCAGAAAACCAAAAGGAAAAAACTGTTAAAAAAACAGGAAGACAGCTTAAGAGAACTGTGGGACAACTGGAAATGTAATAATATTTACATCATAGGGGAAGAACGGATTCAAGTTCAAGAAGCACAGAGAGCCCCAAGTAAGAAGCCCCAAGACACATAGTAATTAAAATGCCAAAAATTAAAGTCAAAGAGAGAATCCTAAAAGCAGCAAGAGAGAAGCAACAGGTTACCTACAAAGGAAACCCCATAAGACTCTCAGCTGACTTCTCAACAGAAACAGTACAGGCCAGAAAGGAATGACATGATGTAAGGTAATGAAAAACAAGGATCTGAATGCAAGACTGCTCTATCCAGCAAGGCTGTCATTCAAAATAGAAGGTCAAATAAAGAGCTTCCCAGACAAGAAAAAAAAAAGGCTAAGGGAATACATTAGCGCCAAACCAGCACTTCAAGAAATGTTAAAAGGACTGCTGTAATTAGGAGAAGAAATAGGATGAAAAATATAACCAAACTAAACAAAAATGACAATAAATAAGTACATATCAATAATCACCTTAAATGGAAATGGACTGAATACTCCAATAAAAAGACACAGAGTAGCTGATTGGATAAGAAAGCATGACTCATCTATAAATAGGTTTCAAAATGAAGGCCATAACTAGAGACAAAGAAGGCCACTACATAATATTGAAAGGATCCTTCTAACAGATATAACCTTGATAAACATATGTGCACCCAATATAGGAGCACCAACTTATATTAAAAATCTTCTAGAGGACATCAAAGGAGAAATCATAGCAATACAATCATAGCAGGGGATTTCAACACCCTGCTGACACCACTGGATAGATCCTCTAGACAAAAAATTAGCAAGGAAACAGAGACTCTAAATGAACCACTAGACCAAATGGATTTAATAGATATCTACAGAGAATTACACACCAAAACTACAAAATTCACTCTTCTCAAGTGCACATGGGACATTCTCAAAGATAGATCACATGATAGGACATAAACTGAATCTCTACAAGTTCAAGAAGATTGAAATGATATCAAGCATCTTCTCAGATCACAATGGCATGAAACTAGAAATCAATTGCAACAAGAACATGCAAAGACATTTCACCACATGGAGGCTAAATAGCATGTTATTAATCAATGAATGGATCACCAAGGAGATCAAAAAAGAAATCAAAAACTTCCTGGAAACCAATGAAAATGAACACACAACAACACAAAATCTATGGGATGCAGTGAAAGCAGTTCCAAGAATGAAGTTCCTAGCACTACAGTCCTACCTCAAGAAACAAGAAAAATTGCTAATTGACTGTCTAACCTCACAACTTAAAGAATTAGAAAGCAAACAAAAAGAAAACCCCAGAGCAAAGTAGAAGGAAGGAAATAGTAAAGTTCAGAGCAGAAATAAATGACATGGAGACAAAAACAAACAAACAAAAAAACAACAACAATTCAAAGGATCAATGAAACTATCAAAGAGCTGATTTTTCTAAAAGATAAACAAGATAGATGGACCCTTAACTAGACTCACCAAGAAACAAAGAGAGAGTACCCAAATACACAAAATCAGGAATGCAAGAGATAAGTAACAACTGACACCACAGAAATACAAAAGATCATTAACAGCTACTATGAACAACTATATGGCAACAAATTCGACTAAGTGAAATGGACACATTTCTAGAAACACAGTCTCCCAAAACTGGACCGGGAAGAGATAGAAAACTTGAACAGACCAATAACAACTAAGGAGATTGAATAGGGAATGATGACTCTCCCAGTAAACAAAAACCCAGGCCCGGATGGCTTCACGGGGGAGTTTTACCAAACATTCAAAAAAGAACTAACCCCCATTCTCCTCAAATTATTTCAAAAAATTCAAGAAGGAAGACTTCCAAACTCATTTAATGAGGCCAGCATAATTCTAATTCCAAAACCAGAAAAAGACACTATAAAGAAAGAAAACTACAGGCCAATATCTCTGATGAACATAGACGCCAAAATCCTGAACAAAATACTAGCAAATCGGATCCAGCAATACATCAAAAATATTATTCACTATGACCAAGTGGGATTTATTCCAGGGATGCAAGGCTGGTACAATATTCACAAATCAATAAATATGACACACCACATAAACAAAATGAAGAATAAAAACCACGTGATCATATAAATAGATGTGGAAAAAGCCTTCAACAAAATCCAGCATCCATTTCTGATAAAAACGCTCAGCAATGTGGGAATAGAGGGATCATATTTTGACAAAATAAAGGCCATATATGAAAGACCTACAGCCAACATCATACTAAATGGGCAGAAACTAAAAGCATTTCCCTTAAGAACAGGAACTAGAAAGGGATGCCCACTTTCACCACTCTTATTTAACATAGTATTGGAAGTCTTAGCCACAGCAATCAAACAGGAAGAAAAAATAAAAGGGATCCAAATTGGAAAGGAAGAAGTGAAACTGTCATTATTTGCAGATGACATATTATATATAGAAAACCCTAAAGACTCCATCAAAAATCTACTAGACTTAATAAATGAATATGGCAAAGTAGCAGGATACAAAATTAACGTCAAGAAATCGATGGCATTTTTATACACCAATGATGAACTCACAGAAAGAGAATCTGAAAAAACAATCCCATTTACCATTGTGGCCAAAAAATTACGATACCTAGGAATTAACTTAACCAAAGAAGTAAAGGACCTGTCTACACAAAACCACAGGACATTGAAAAAAGAAATAGAAGAAGATATAAAAAAGTGGAATCACATACCTTGTTCATGGATTGGAAGAATTAACATCATTAAAATGTCCATATTACCCAAAGCAATCTATAGATTCAATGCAATCCCCATCAAAATACCAATGACATATTCGACAGAACTAGAACGAATACTTCAAAAGTTCATATGGAACCAAAAAGACCCCGAATAGCCACAGCAATCTTGAAAAAGAAGGACAACGTAGGTGGGATCACAATACCAGATATCAGGTTATACTACAAAGTGACTGTCATCTAAACATCCTGGTACTGGCACAAGAACAGGCATATAGACCAGTGGAACAGAATAGAGAACCCAGAAATGGACCCAAGACAATATGCTCAATTAATATTTGACAGAGGTGGCAAGAGCATACAGTGGAGTAAAGACAGCCTCTTTAATAAATGTTGTTGGGAAAATTGGACAGCTACATGCAAAAAAATGAAACTAGACCATCAACTTACACCCTACACAAGAATAAACTCAAAATGGATAAAAGAGTTAAATGTGACCTGTGAATCTATAAAAATCCTAGAAGAAAATGTAGGCAACAAAATTTCACATATCATACGCAGCAGAATTTTCACTGATACATCACCTAAGGTAACAGAAAGAAAAGAAAAAATGAACACATGGGACTACATCAAACTAAAAAGCTTCTGCAAAGCAAAAGAAACCACCATCAAAATGAAAAGGCAACTCACTCTATGGGATAACATCATTGCCAATAATACATCAGATAAGGGGTTAATTTCCAAAATATATAGAGTGCTCATACAACTCAACAAAAGGAAAACAAAGAACCCAATTAAAAAATGGGAAGAGGAGCTGAATAGACACCTCTCCAAAAAGGACATACAAATGGCCAAGAGACATATAAAGAAATGCTCAACATCACTAATCATCAGAGAGATACAAATTAAAACAACAATGAGGTAGCACCTCACACCTGTCAGAATGACCACCATCAACAAATCATCAAACAACAAGTGTTGGCGAGGGTGTGGAGAAAAGGGGACACTAGTACACTGCTGGTGGGAATGCAGACTGGTGCAGTCACTATGGAAAACACTATGGTGTTACCTCAATAAATTAAAGATTGAACTTCCATTTGACCCAGTGATCCCACTTCTAGGAATATATCCTAAGAAGCCTGAAACACCAATCAGAAAGAATATATGTTCCTTCATGTTCATAGCTGCACTATTTACAATAGCTAAGATCTGGAAACAGCCCAGTGTCCATCAGTAGACGAATGGATAAAAAAGCAGTGGTACATATACCCAATGGAGTACTATGCAGCTGTAAGAAAGAGGGGTCTCTTATCCTTTGAGATGACATGGAGGGACCTAGAAAGTATTATCTTAAGCAAAACAAACCAAGCAAAAAAAAAGGCAAATACCACATGATCTCATTTATTTGTGGAATATAATAAACATAACAGTCTGAGGAATAGGGTAGACCCAGAAACATGGAAGTAGGGTACAGACTGACAACCCTCAGAAGAGGGCCTGGTGGGGGTAGGGAAGAGATAAACCACAGAACTTATATGCATGTACGCATGAACAATGGACATGTACAACAAACCAGGGTGGGGAGGATGGGGAGGAAGTTGTCAATGGGGTAAAAAGGAGAAACATCTGTAACAAAAATAAAATTAAAAATAATAAATAAATAAATAAATAAATAAATAAATAAATAAATAAATAAATGATTGCCACATAGAATTATAAATGCTTATCTGTGACAAGCAAGCATCTTCGCTGTATAGGACTCCAGGGCGTGGGCGTCAGCTGAATGGGACATTTTTCTAAAGTTCTAGACGCTGGCGTTTGCTGGATGAGACACACTCAGAAAGACCCCCACTGTACTGCACACACTGAACATGTGGGGATACGCGTGGCTGAGGCTTGGAAGCGGCCACCCTGGTCTGCGCCTGCAGTGACTATACTGGCGACACTTCTGACGGTTGTGTTAGCGGTGCCACGGGTGAGCTCATCATCAGCCTCTGCAGAAGGACCCTCGTAGTCACTTGGAGTCTGTATTTTATGCTACAGTTTTAATGGAATTAAATCAGGGACTTGAGCATCGGGTGTAAGTCAACATCTGGGATGACTTGGTCTCCACGCATGCGTATGATACATGTATTCACGTATTCACGTATGTGACTGTAACTGGAATTGCACATGGGATTGACCTCCTGTCAACTTGGCACGTGGAAACGTCCTGGCGGCCAGCGAGCGCGCTCAGGGTCTCCTCCAAGTGTGCGTCCGTAGGCCCGTGATCGGGCTTCCTCTTCTGCTTACAGAGTCGGTGTTTGTTTAATCGCCGCAGATGAATAACCACAGTCCAGGTTTACCCTGCTCCCACCAATCAGACGTTCACTCGTCGGCAATCTGCCCCTCTCGGGTCTCGTGGTCTGGAAGCGTGTTCCCACCTGCAAAGCTCTGCTTTCCAGGTGGAGAGGACGCTCGGAACAGGTGTCCTGCTGGAAGTCGAGGGGAGCACCTGTGCTGGGTGTCTGACCGGCAGGTTCCACTGCACGGGGACAGGATGTGTGATGCTGTCCCGTCCCTTTTTCACACCCGACCCTCAGCAGCCAAGCTTGTGAGCAGAGCACCACAGAGCAAAGCTATCCACGTTCTTCCCGTCATGCAGGTCTCATCTTCTGTCTGCTTTTTCTGTAGGGAAGACCATGTGTTGGGTGAAGCATTCCAGCCTAGGCTGCACTCTTCTCTCTTCGTATCCCCTAGGTCATTGCAACCTTGGTCACCGATGCTGAGCTTTGAATAGCTTCGTCTCGCTATTGGTCTGCAGAGCCCAGTCCATCCATGCGCTAGGCAGCCCCTGCACCACAGTGGTCCTGAGGGGCACCAAAGAACGTTCGCACATGTCTCTCTTCTGCTAGGAACCGGGGAACTAACGCCCACCTGGCATGCATCTGAGGAAGCGGAGTGATGTGTAGCCCAGGCTGTGCACCCTGGACCCCCGATGTTTTCAGTGATCATGGTTTTCCTGCACTGACGCCTCAGCTCTGAGAGCAGGTGCTGGCTTCTTAGCCATAATTACCTGCCTCTGTGTGGTGTCTTTGCAGAAGATGAGAAGAGAAATTTAGAATGCAGTCTCTCAGTTCAGTCCTTTTCTCTGAGCTCAAAGCTGCTCAAGAAATCCCTGCCTGATCTTCGGATCATGGATGACGGAGGCTTAAAGGGAGCTGATCGTAATCCAACAAGGGGTGACAGGAGGGCATGGCTGATAAAGAGCAATACTGTGGCCAGTATGACAGAGAAAAAGACCGCCATGTGTGCACGTGTGCACACTTGTGTGCATGTATGTGTGTGCATGTGTGTGCACATGCTTTGTGTGTGCATCTGTCACATGCATGTGCATGCATGCATTTGTGTGTGCCTGTGTGCACACACGTGCATGTGTGTGCGCTCGTGTGCATGCATGTGTGTATGTGTGTGCATGTGTGTGAATGCATTCACACAAAAATGCATGAGCTTTAGTTTCATAGAGCTGGAATGACCCCTTACAGCTCTGTGAAATGGAGCGAGCAGCTCACTGCTCCAGTTGTTGGCAGATGCGCTAAGCTAATGAGCAGACAGCACTTCACAGGTAATGCCCACATAAGGTCAACACATTTTATTTTTCTATATCCTTCTTCATTTAAAAAAGCCAGCCCACAAAGGACACCTTCATAGCTGGATATCGTCTTTGTGCTACAAATCTAATTTTCAGACACTAAGAAGAGGTTTTATGCCAAAGCACCAGGGGATGCTGCTGTGGGGGTCCACTGTCACCCCCCCCCATTGAGACAGGGGCACTCTTGGCCACAGCTCCTGAAGGTCCTGCCCCACCCCCCCAGCTGGGTGCAGGACAGGAAGAAGCTACTGGGACACAGGATCCGCCCTGTGGAGTCCTCTAGAGACCGGAGGCCTCCAGGCTCCACCGCCGTCCCTGGAAGGATGCCGGACCCCCTCCTGGAACTATTGTTCCCCAGCTCCCCGTGGACGAGGCCTGGCAGCCCGTCAGCCACTGCCAAGTCCCGGGAGGAATCACCTCCTGGGTAACGCAGATCTCCACCTGGATAAGGCTCTGACCAGCTGTGTGATCTCACACCCCCAAGAGCTGAGCAAAGCCCCGTGCTCACCAACAGTCCCAGGAGTCCGTGTGGACTGGCCAGGTGAGGGACGCATCCAAGGCCATCTGGAATGTGCGCGGTCATATGGAGGATAAGACACAGGTGGGTCACAAAGTCACACTGCGCCCTGCCTGTTCCGTCTGTGTCTTCGGCTCACGAGGAGCAGGAGCGAGCAGCCCCCGAGGCCCTTCAGCGGCCGTGAAGCCCACACCCTCAGGTGCTCGTCTTGTTCCCTCTTTCGGCAGCAGTGAGAACGGGCCAAGGGAAATTTGCCTCGGCAGGTTCAGTTTTGACTTCCTGACTTCTCCACAAGTAAATTCTCATCCCTAATAGAGATGCGTACGTTTTGTGGCTTTAACAATTCAGCCCGCGCTGATTGGTGGCTTGCGTGTCAATCATGAATGTGCCCATCGCCATTCTATGGTCACTTGGATGGGCCGGCAGAGAAGGAGCCCATTCATCACTTGTGCTCTGTCCTGCGTGTTTGCGAAACAGAGACCGAGTCCCAAGCAGCCAGGATAACGCAACCACTTCTCAAAGTCTCTGGTTTCCTCAGAGGCACACTGTCCAGCTTCCTCCTCCCTGGGAGGTGGCTCTCGGTTCTGGGGGACTGCTCCGGGCTCCCCCCAGAGTCCCGAGGAAGCTGGGGGCCGCCTGCAGCTTCTTGGTGCTGGGGTCCCTCTGCTCCAGACAGACCTGGAGACACCCTTGGACACCCCCACTCGCTCTTGTTGCCCCGACACTGTGCTCAACTCGACTCTGACTGCGAGGAACTAAGCCAATCTCAACACAGCTGCAGAAGGCTGCGGGGGTCTGCAAGCCTGAGTCAGGCACCACAGGATCCGGGGTCCCCGCAGGGCACGCAAGCCCCTCCCCCCGGGACGGAAGTCACCCTCCAGCGCTGCACACCTGTGCCTCTTCCCAGCCCAGCAATTTCACCTTCGGAGTCGGGAGAGGGAGCTCGCGAGTGGAGGACTGTTTATAGCGATCTCTGCTGTGTCGCCCTCGCCCTGGGGTCAGGTAGCTGTGTGTGGACGCAAGGAGGGAGACTGCCATTTTAACGCCCAACTTCAGATAAGGCACGAACTCCCACGAAATGTAGTTAACCTCCGTACAATGTATGCAGTAGCTTAAATGGCCCCCATTCACACACAGAGCCTGAGACTGGAGAAGTGGGTTTTCTCCAGTTCCACAGGGAGCAAGGGCGGAGCTGAGCCGCGGTCCTGAGAATCCCTGACGCCACAGCTCTCTTGGGCCCCAGCGTGGCGGTCACCTGAGTGGCCCGTGAAATGCAGGTGGCCGGCCCTGCGTGTCATCGGCAGGTGGGGGTTGAGAGGCTGATGGCTAACAAGTTTGCAGGTGTGAGAACCACCGCCTCGCGCTGACCTGCATTCCCTGGATGATGCTCTTCCTCCCTCCCACCGGGGCTGGGCTCTCCCATCCCGAAGACCAGAGCTGCCAAGAGATCGCTGTGGGTCCCAGGTGCTCCTGGGGGCTTAGCTGACTGAAGGCGGCTAATTGCTCTGGGTGATGATGAGAAACTCGTTAAGGTTTTCTCGAGAGGGGAGCGGAGCTGCAACCTGTTTTAAAAGGCCGTGGTGGAAATAGGAGACCTATTCATCCAAACAAGGGCTTAGCTGCTGAAGACACACCCAGGGCCAAAGTCCCAGGTGTGCAAGTGGTGACACTGCCACACAATTTCATCAATACAACATTCCACGTTAACAGACCTTAGCCACACATGCACACCACACACTCGTGTTTTCTGCATTCGCCCAGTGCGTGGAATATTTAAAGGTCATATAAATGGGTTGGAGAAGAAAAATTAAATAAACGAAAAAGCAAGGTAATTAACATTAAAAACTGTGAGTGTTCATTTGGAATAAACTGATTTATAAAGTGACTCGAAGTTCAAGGCACTTGCTTTTATTACTGTTTTTCGACACACCCGTCAGCCCATGACACGCCAATCATTCAGAAGAAGGATCATCTTTATTTCTTTCTAAGTATATAAACCTTCTGAAGATCTATTTTAATGTCTGATTGACAGCTCGTCTGCTTTTATATCCACCCTATTTCCTGAGTTTTCCCCGAACGTGGGGTTAAGCGCCCTGATACAGACATACCTGAATCCCACTTGGGATTGAAACACCCGGCACTGCTTCCAGTAACGCCCCAGGTTTTAGGTCTTCACACTCAGTAGCGTCCCCACATCTTCAGATATTGGAGCCGAGCGATGTGCTCCGTCCTTGGAAGCACATAGTATGGTCGAAGGTCTGATCAATGCCCAGACCGACTGGCCGTGTGCCTCCTGCCCGGGCACTGGTGTCCAGGCGGGTCCAGGCCACACCGTGCCCCAGAGAGTTTCCGTGTCCGTTCACGTCGACGCTGCCTGAGCTCATTCAGAAGTGAGTTTTCAGTTGCACTGAATGTTCGTGATGTTTCTGCTCTGCTCTCGGATCCGTCTGAGGTCCTGTTCAGAGACGGCCACTGGGAGCATCGTGCAGGCACCGTGAGCAATGTTCCTGGTGCCCGCTTACCTGGGCATGTTTCTAACCACCTCTGCATCTGCCGACGTGCTGCTTCAGTTTCCAGAGACTCCTCCGTGGTGGGAGCTACCGTCTCCGAGAGCCCCTGGCCGCTGGAGCCCCGAGGGGAGGGCTGGGCAGCTCTTTGGGGACTTCAGGCGAGCAGGCACACAGAGGGCTGGGTCCATCGCGGAGAAGGGGGTGTCCCGCTGAGGACCGACCTGCAGGCACCCCCAGCCACACCTTGGCCTTTCCAGTGCTCTCCCATCCTCAGCCGTACTGGGCTCTGCCCCAACTCAACGGGTGACTGCCATCGATCCATCGAACCCCTGTGGCCTCTCTTTCCTCCTCGCTAAATTGGGGGGGGGGAACCTATCATAAGCAAGTATTAAAAGTAATAAAAATTATGGATAGTGGGGGCATCCATCAATAACAGCGATGATTTATTCATTATCAACTCAGTTCCTCTCGTCCAACCTTGCCGCCGCCTGAAACAAGCCCTTCCTGTTCCTGGTCAGCAGTCCGCCCTCCTGTCTCCCTCCACGCTGCCCGCCTCGTTTCCGTGAGGAACCGGTCGTGAACGGGTGCCCCTCCAGGGCTGCTGCCTCGAACCGTGGTCTCCTGGAGCCCGGGCCTTGTGAACAGAGAGAGTCCTCCCCGGGGGGTGGTCATGGCGGTCAGCCGGCCGAAGACGTAGTCTGAAGAACTCCAAACCCTGGCGAGTGGTCTAGTTTGATAGCCAAACACAGTGTACCAAAAAAATAAAATAAAATAACTAAAAGCACCAGAATCACCTAAGACACTAAATATTACAGAACAGAGCAGGTCAGTGGCCTTGTCCTGCAGGTCACAGGGCCCCCGCTGAGGAGAAGGCCCACGCGGCCGGCGGTAGGCAGGGATGCCTGCCAGGCGCTACTGACCCAGGGGAGAGATGGGGTTCACACTGGTGACCCACCTGCCACCACCGTGGAGGGTCATCGCACCTGTTCACAGGTAAGAACGACATCAGGGTGAGCAACTCTGCGGCCGCTTCCAGGAGGGGGCGTTGGTGTGTGGACCACATCGGGGCGCTGGAGTCAGACACTGCTCATCGGATGGACAGGCTGTGGGTGAAAACGGAGACGCGTGGGAGGCCAGCTGGAGGGAACCCCGGCTGGAGGGAACCCCGAGGTGAACCGGGGTGGGGGGAGTAGACACTCCGTTTGGGGGCAGTGAGGAGGGTCCTCCAACGGGGGGAGCTTGTGCCGGGGGAGCAGCCAGGCGCACAGGACAGCAGACACTTTGCATGAACTGAATTCCGTCCGGTGGGACGGGGCACCGTGGACTTGCTCCAGAGGTATCTGGGTCTTGCCTGTGAACAGCCATCGCATGACCACAGCATCTCGAGAACGACTGAGGTCTGAAAAGGCAGGGACCCCACCGACCCGAACTCATCCCTGAGGCGGGGCCTCTGCTCAGGAGGAGGCGGCCAGGAGCACGCTGGCTGCCAGGGCAACAGGATCCAGGTCCCCTCCTTGGAGCCCCGGCGGGGGCGTCGCAAGACAGCGACAGGAAGGAGTTCCTGGGAGCAGGACATCGGACATGGGACATCACGGCATCAGGAGAGCCCTGCGCTCCCCTGGGGGGGAAGGCGTGGCCTGGGAGCGAGGTGGGCGCTGCAGGTTCAGGGTCCCTGCTCCACGCCAGCACCCGCGGCCTCGGGACCGTCCTGCCTGACAGGCTGCAGCACAGCTCAGCAGCCCTGAGCCTCGTCCCAGCGTCTCTCCTCTCCAGGCCGACTTCTGTGCCGTGAGCCTGGTGCATGTGTCCACTTTCTATTCAGGGATTTGCCTCTTCCTGACCCTGGTCCTTGCCTCTGCTGTCTGCCTGGCGAGGCCTCCACTCCGCAGCCCACCCCCCCCCCGGCCACGGCTCCCCTCAGGGCTCTCAGACACCCCAGAAGACGCTCCCTCCCACGCCGTCCAGGCGACATCCAACCGCTCGGTACCACTTCGGTTGTGGTTTGACGCTGCTGTGCCCTCTCCCTGAGCTCTCCAGACATCGCCTCCGGCAAGATGACACCTCTGCTCCTGCACTCGGATGAGCCCAAGGTGACGCGTGCCCTCAGAGCAGGCGGGGGCGCTGGGTGGAGCGCGTTCATCTTCTGTCTGCTCCTCGGAGGCTAGGTCAAGGAGCCGCCTCTGTACCTGAGACCTGAACGTGCTCCTCGGGCCAGAGGGCAACCGCGGCCGTTCCCACAGGACGTGACGGGAAACGCTATCAGCAGCCTCTGTGGCTTCAAAATGACGCGTGGCCAGAGGCTGTTTCCATGGAAACGGAGTCTGAGCACTTCTGTTTCCTGGAGGAGAATGTTCTGCTCTGTGGTCACCAGCAGACCAGCTCAGGCCCCTCATCCCCACGGATGCGCCCGTGGCTCAGGTCCCACCCTGTGGCAGACACCCTCTGGGCCTTTGCACACGTGGCTGGAACCCTCAGGGTCACGGCCCAGGCAGGCTCACGGATTAGCTCCCTCGATGCAGGGAGGTGGTTTAGACCCTGGTGCTCACCTCCACCCTCCCAGTGAGCACAGGTGCAGACTCAGCCACAGAGCCGGCTCCTCCGCGGCCTCCCATGTTCCTGCTGCAGGGGTCCCACGTCAGGGTCAGTGAGGGTCTCTAGAGTAGGAATGGATGCTACACAGACCCCGGGGTCCTGAGACCACTGGACCGAGTGGCTTCTGGGTGGGCACTCGGACGACACCGCACACCAGCTGCTTCGGGCCGGGCCTCCGGGCCTCTCCTGCAGGCTCTGTTGTCAAGATGCCTTGAGGACAGAGACCTGCGCTCCCTGGGCACCCTTCACAGACCTGGAGTACTTCCGGATCTGTGAGCAGCCGCCCCCTCCAGGAAGCCTTCCCAGATGCCACTTCCTTCCCAGACACACAGCACCCATCGCACCCGCACTCCGGGGTCTCGGCTCCACAGGTGAGGCTACTTCTATGGAGTCAGATACCAGAAGGAAGTGGGGACCAGGGCCGACTCGACAGGACTCCATGCAGATGCCGACAAGGACGTACAGCCAGCAGAGGAGGGGCCCGGGCCTCCTGACCCAGGGGACGCAGGAAGGGTAGGAAGCCAATATCAGGCACTTCTCCACTTGTAAAGGTCATTCCTTTATTTTGATAAGAAATACACACCTTATAAGGGGTTTAAAATTCAGAAACATACAAGTGTATTATTCACAATCTTATAGCAAAGAGAGAATTAATTTACTATTTTGGCACACTCTTTCTCCTCCAGGAAATTTCCAAGGACTGACACAATTTCTTTTTTAAATCCTCACCCAAGGATCTATTTCCACTTATCTTCAGATGGATGGGAGGGTGAGAGAGAGAGAAACATTGATATGAGGGGGACACAGCGACCGGTGGCCTCCCGCACAACCCGACCAGGGCCGAGGACTGAACCACAACCGAGGTGCCTGCCCTTGACTGGCAGAACCCGAGACTCTTTGGTCCATGGGCCGACACTCTCACTGCTGAGCCAAACCAGCCAGGGTGCAAGTATTGATCCATACTTCCAACGATGCCTGGCTGGAACCCTGAAACTGGTGGAAATCCTACTTCCGAGAGAGGTTTTCCCAGAGGATTTCGTGCCCACGGAAAGGAATGTGTCCTCCACGTCCTGTGGAATGATGTCCTCCTTCCTCCTCCTCACCACGTTCAGTGTGAATTTTATTCTGCGGGTCCATGTTCGGTCCAGCCGGCACGTCCAGGCTCAGCAGCTCTGTCCTCGTCCTGGTGTGTTCACTTCACCGTTGCCTGCGGTGGAGCATGTGGGCCGAGGATCCAAACTCACACCTGTCGTAGCCCCAAGCCTCTCTGTCCTTCACCTTCGCCCTCCCCGCCGGGAAGTAACAGCACCTGTCTCACAGGCGTGTGACTGTCCCGAGCCAGTGCGTGTCCAGTCCTGGGAGACCACCTGCCGCAGAAGCACACAGCAGGCGCTGGGTGTTCCCATGAAGAGGATCTGAAGGGGGTCCCGCTCTGGCTCCCCGAGGGAGCCTTTCTGAGGGGCAGGAGAGGTTCCCCACTGCCTGCGCTCCGGCTCCAGGAGTCAGACCTCCGCGCCCGCTGTGCCCACCTCCAGCCCTTCGGTGACCAGCGCCGTCTTATTAGGCCCATTGGCCCCGGTTCCTCTTTCCCTTCGGTTTATCGCTTGTTAACGTCAGAAACAGTCAAACCTGTGGAGAATTCTTGTGAGCTTTTTCGAGCCAAAATGTCGGCAATTGGCAAGAAACGAACTCAAGGGGTTGAGTTAATGGCAGTTTTGCCCCTTATTTTATACATCACAATCGAAAGAGGAGACGTAAGTGGGTTACCCAAAACCCCTGGCGGAGAGATGGGGAGGCAGGAACGCAAAGCGGGGAACCTCTGGGTGAAAAGTAAAACCATAGACGTGCTTCTGTTACACAGGTGGGTTCGGACAGTTCACAGTCAACAAGGACCCCGAGAACAACAACATGAGGGCATTTGTGGTTTCGCCCTGGTGCACAGGCTGTGCCCTGGGGGGGGCTGGGAAAGGGGACAGTCCAAGGTCTGTTATCACAGATGCACGAAGACCACGGGCTCCATGAGGCGAAAGGGGACTTTGTCAGGGAGATGCCGCCAGGACCTGACTGCCTGCCACAAGCTGCTTTTAGCTAAAAGTTTCCATTTCAGGCCTCCCTTGTGGTTACTTCAGGCCTCTGAGTTTGCAAGGCCGCCAGGCAGGCCTCCCTGAGCTGTCAGGTGAGCCTGTGGCCCCTTTTCGTCCATCCTCGCACTTTGGCTCACTGGTCCCGTGGAGAACCCAGCTGTCCAGGCTGGGTGCACAGCTGTGTGGGTGAACCTGGCTCCAGCCTGCACATCGAGTCACCCCCAGGTCTCAGCAGAGCAGGGTTGGCGTCGGCAGCCAGCCCACATCCCTGGGCTCAGGGAAGGATGGTGTCCATGAAAACTACAGTCCCCAGCATGCACTGCTCCAGGGCCTCCACTGCTCACTAGGAGGGCCCAGAACTACACTTCCCAGCATGCAGCGGGCCACCTGCCTCCCTTGCCTGGGTTTCCAGGATGTGCTCTGTGCAGGGGCAGGGGGCCTGATGGTGCGGTGGGGCCCTGGGGGGACGATGCACTGGCCTCCCACGAACCTCGGGGCTGCCACCCAGAGGCCCCTGGCTCCCCTGTTCCGAAGCTGGAAGCAGGTGGGGCTGCAGGAACAAGGCCTCTGACCATTTTCAAGACCAAAACACACCTGGTAAAATATGGCTCTATCAGCCCACCAGCAAGGAGTTCCCAAATAACCTGGCCCTGTGCGTGGCCGGCAGTTCCTGTGTTTGCTTTGCTCCCGGGACAGCCCGGTAACCCTGTGCGTCTAAATGCGGGGTGCGGGGCCAGGGCTCGGGGTACCCGCAGAGAACGCCTCGGGCGGCTGCCGACAGCTTTTACAGGAGCATATTCCTGGGCTCTGGGCCGCAGAGGCTGTGACTGCTTCTCCCCCAGGCCGGACTGTCAGATTGACGGGCCACCGAGCTGCAGGCCCTGCCTGCTGACTCCCTCCCCCACGACCGCCGCGGGGCTGAGCTCGGCCTAGTGCCTGGGCTGACAGGTCCTCCCAGAGCAGCAGAGACCCTGAAGGCCACGAGCACGTGGACCTGTCCTGCTCAGGACGGCGTGTGCCTTCAGGGACCCTCTGCAGCCCAGATGGTGACAGCCTTCAGCAGTGCCCAGGCCCCAGAGCGTGCTCAGCTGGGCCTTCCCCGAGGCGCTGGGCCCCGCAGGTGGTGCGGCCTGCGCACAAGGTCAGCCCTTCCTCCGCTGCGGGCTGGCTCTGTGGGGCGCGTGCTGTGCTTACTAAGCCTGCCCCCTGGGCTCTTCCCTCAGGAGCATGTCCTCGTCCTTGACTGTGCAAGGACAGAAGACCGAGAACAGAAAACTAAAGAAAGTGGTGCATAAGCTCCTTACTCAAGGCTCAGGGAGCAAACAATCAAATTCGCCTCACTGACGGCGGTCCTGGTCCACGGTGGTCAGAACCAGGCGTGGCCAGTGCTGGACACTGGGCCGGCGGCATGGCCATGTGGCCGGGTAGTCACCCCGGCCCCCACTCGGGGGACCTCATGTTTGGCCTTCTGCTCTGCTCTCACTGTCTTGAAATTTTTAATAACTTTTGAACAAGGACCTGTGCATTTTTTTATTAATTTATTTTAAATAAAGAGAGAGATCGATTTGTTGTTCCACTTATTTATGCATTCATTGGTTGATTTTTGTATGTGCCCTGACCAGGGATCGAACCTGCAACCCTGACGTATCAGGACAATGCTCTGACCCACTGAACTACCTGTCCAGGCACATTTTTCAGCGGTCGGCACAGACTGTCACCAGTCCTGCGAGACACTCGCGTCTGTGAGCCTGTTTCTCCTCTGCAAGCTCAGGTGTCCACACAGACACCACACACTGGCGACCTAAACAGCAGACATTCGTCTGCTCAGAGTTCTGGGGGCTGGGAGTCCGGGATCGGGGTGCCGGCGGGGCTGTGTGGTGCTTCCTTCCTGGTGTGCGGGCGGAGGCCAGCACTGAGCCCTCGCCGGGCAGAGGGGTGAGGGAGCTCTCTGGAGCCTTGCACAAGAGCACACTCCCAGTCACGGGGGCTCCCCTCTCAGGACTGACCAGCCCACGCCCGCAGCTCCTAGTGCGGTCGCAGGCAGCTAGGCAGGCGCGAGCCGAGCAAGGACCACAGGCTACTAACCCTGGGTGCCGAGTGGGCAGCTGCAGGGGAGCCTCACCTTGGGCGACCTCTCCTCCCCTCGCATCACGCTGGCCATGCGTTCAGACCCTCCCTGACCTCTCCTCCCTTGGCATGTCTCTAGTCGTGTGGTAGACCCCTTGGAGGGACAAGCGGACCGAGAACAATCTCATAGACTCCCGTACAGGCCCTTGCACAACCCCTCCCTTAAGCATTAAGCCCTCAGGACAGTGAGGTTCTGACAGGAATAAAATACTCTCGGGAGCAAGCCTCAGGTCTCTACACAGAGACAGAGTTTCGGTCAAACTAGAGATGACATTTAAACCTTGGCTGTGTTTCAGCTCCAAGCCCCGTAAAACAGCAAAACCAGATAAAGTGAGGCCCTGGCTGACCTCAGGACCAGCTACAAGGACCAGCGACCCCCCTGCACTGGCACTGACCAATCGTCAGACACCAGCCCTGTAAGAGCACACCTGGAAAGCTGGTGGATATTCTACTGAGGTCCTCCCCTAAAATCCAAGAAAAGCCCTTAAAAGCCCTTAGGACAGAGGACCCAGTGTGGCTCGCTCTCTCTCTCTCTCTCTCTCTCTCTCCCCAGGCCTCTCCCCCTCCCCTTCCCTCCAGGCATGGATATCCTTGCTTTCTTCCTCCTCGGCTCCAAGGGCCCTCTTTTGCCTCTGTAATGTGTTTCCTGAGCCCACGCAGCCCAGGAGGCTCACTTTTTCCACAGCTCACTTGCTCTACCTTGAAGACTTTCTAAAACACCTTTGCGTACACTTGAGTCTTGGCTCTGAATTCTTTCTTAGCCAGAACTCAAGTGCCAAGGCTGTTGAACTGAGGTCCAGTCACCTGGAACGTTCTGGTGCTGTTTTGCTGCTGACAGCACCATCACATTGGGTTAGCATGTTAACCTATGAATTTGGGGGACACAAACATTCAGACCACAGCAAACACCAGAAACCACAGCAAACGCCAAAAACCAAATTTCGCCAAAATTCCTCCAGTTGGGCGAAATTTGACCTAAAGTAAAGACGACTCAATAGGCCTCATGATCAAACCTCCGAACCAGCCTCGAGAGGGTCAACCTGACCTACAGGGAAGCTGAGCCTGACTCCAACGTCCTTTACAGGAGAAACAAAGCCCAGCTCAAGCCGGGCTGACCCGGCTCTGTCGGCCGGTCGGACGTTACCAGGCAGGTAGAGCTGAGCACGTCGTCATGAAGATCCAGGAAAACAAGCCAGTAAAAACAGATCGAGAAATAACAGAGCTGATGAAACTAGCAGACACAGGCATTAAACCAGCGATTATAAACATTATAAATATGCTCTAGTATTTAAATGAAAACATGAACATAATGAGGAAAGAAATATAAGCTGTAAAACATAACCATGGTGCATCAGAACACACTGTCAACAGAGCGAAAGTCGGCCCACGGGATGGGCGATGTTTGCAGCTCACCTGTCCGGCACGGGGTTCGTGTGGAGGACACGAGTGAAGAACGGGCAAAGGTTAGAGCGTCAGCCGCCGACCAGAGAGGTCCGGGTCTGGTTCCTGCCAAGGGCACGCACCTCGGTTGTGGTGTGCCCCTGGCCCCGGTTGGGGTCATGTGGGTGGCAACCAGTTGATGTGTCTCTCTCACATCGATGTTTCTCACTCTCTCTCTTCCTCCCTCTCTCCCTCCCGCTCTATCTGAAGATAAATGCAAAAATGTCCTCGGGTGAGGGTAAAAAGAAAAAATGGGCAAAGGACCTGAATAGATACAGGTGTCTCCAAAGATACACTGTAACCCCCTCTTATCAGCAGCGGGTATGTTCCACGACCCCCAGTGGGTGTCTGAGACCAAGGATATTACCCACTCACGTCCGCAACTCTGCAAAAACGGGGCAGCAGACACGGTCTGCCCTGTGGCGTCTGTGTCTCTCAGGGCAGGCCTGTCCCGAGCCTGAGGGGCCACCCCCCTGCAGCGAGTGGCCTGTGTCCCTCCTCCTGGGGTCCCGGCTGAGGTCTTCGTCTGGGCTCGGGGCTTCCTGGTGAGACACGTTGTCGTCAATCCGAGCACATTTTCTGTTCTGTCTCCCACCCCCAATTCTAACCCCTTTCCCGCCTTAACTGAGCCCTCAGCACACACGGCGGCAGAAACTAGCAGGAACTCCTTTCTCCTCCTTCACAATTTCACAGATAGAGGGTTTGTTCTCACCACAGACCTCAGCATCCTCAGCTCACGATTTCTTCCTTATTAAGTTGGGAACCTTCACTTTTCACTGAAAGGAAGCTCGTTCCGGCTTCTCTTGGGCACAAGGGAAATGCCAGCCTCACCACCCTGTGCTTTGGCACAGTTATGAAGTAAAATAAGGGGGACTTGAAGACAAGCACTCCACGTGGTGACATTGATTGATGACCCAGACGGCTGGCTACCAGGTGACTAGCAGGCAGGGAGCACCTGCAGTGTGGAGACGCTGGACAGAGGCGGGACAGAGAGACTCAGCAAGATTTCGTCATGGGGACCCCGGCCTCAGCCAGGTCCTGGCATCCGGGAACCACCGGACTCCCTGGACCACAGGCTCCTGCAGAAGGGTCTGTGCTGGCCGTTGGCCTGTTTCAACCCAGTGGTTGTCGGGTTTCGAGGTTCCTTACACATTCCCCCGAGGAGTCCCGCACCAGGTACGTGAGCGGCAAACACGTCTCCCATTCCGTGGGCTGCAATTTCACTCTGCGGTAGTGTGTTTTGATGCACAATGGTCACTTTTTATGGCTTGTATTGCTTTCCTCATTACGGTCCACCCACACACGCGGCACCACGGTCCCTGGTCTGCAGCAGCCACAGTTCGCTTATGGTTCAAGTGTTGAAACACGGACAGAAGTGTTTGGGGAACATCCGTTTTCCTATGCACACTCGTAATAGAGCACGAGGTGTTCGTTATCATCCATAGCTGCTGAGTAGCACACCCCTGACACCACCATCATTTCAGTACCCCGAGTGTGTGCACACACACATGGTTTGGAGGAGAGCGGTTGTTCAGTAGTCCCCGCACACCCCCATGACCGCGGTGCCCATGGTGGGAGCAGCAGGTCCTTGGGGACCTGCTGGGGACCAGACCCGGAGGTCATGACAAAACCCACAGGACAGGCGTTGCCCTCACAGGGACGCTGAGGCCAGTGGACATCCTCACAACCCAAGGGGGTGCCCTGGATCACCCTGTGAGCCTTGCTCTTGCTGATCCAGTTGTTGGGGGGCAAAGCTGTGACACAGGTCACCACTGTCTGCCCCCAGAAGGGAGGGGCAGACACACAGTGAACTCGGCTGTCTCGTGCCGACGTGTCTGAGCTCCCGCCTTGCTCGCGGCCTGAACGCCCTTTCCCCTGTCCTTCCGCAGACGTGCCGTCCTCCGGCTCGGGAAGTCCTGACTGATGACCCTCCTCCGCTCCTGCCTCTCCCAGCGCCTCATTGTGACACTTATCATGCTGCGTTTGTCTGTCGGCCCTAAAATTGACTATAACATCCTCAGGGACGGGGAGGGGGGTTACTCACTCTGTTAGCAGTTAACAATTTCTCATCGAATTGAATAATGGCGACAAGCAAACGGGGAGCTCAAGGAGACGCCTGCTCTGTGGTCCTGGCTGGGGTCACATCGCACAGTCTGGAGGCCTCACTGCTCAGGTGGGAACTTGGGGGTCACGTCCAAGTCGGGGTTCTTGTTGTCAGGTTGTGTGTGGGATTGAGCTGCTGTTTGTCCATGGGCTATAGAGTCAAAAATCAAGATTTATCTGAAAGTCAGTGTTCAGATGTTTTAAGAATTGAGCCCCCAAATAAATATCCCCCCCCAAAATCATCCAGGCTTGAAGTTTAAAAGGAAGTCCAGCCTGGCCAGTGCGGCTCAGCGCCGTCCCGTGGACTGGGAGGTCCCAGTTTGATTCCCAGTCAGGGCACATGCCTGGGTTGCAGGCTTCATCCCACGTAGACGGTGTCAGGAGGCAGCCGATGGATGTTTCTCTCTCATATCGATGTTTCTACATCTCTTCCTTCCTCTCTCTCTAAAAAATCAATAAAAACATATTAAGTGAATAAATAATAAAATGAAGTTTAGTACGGAGGAACACCCACACGGAGCACATAGAAACGAGGGCTGTCTGCAGAAATTCCTGGGGGCTGTGCCTTTTATGTGGGAGCCGAGTCCAGTGGTCAGGCCCCTGAGGCGCACAGTGAGGGCCAGGGACCCACTGTTGTTCTCCGTGACTGTTTACTGCAGGACAGCGCAGGCAAGAACGTACACAGATGGACAAGATGCAGCGGGGTGAGTGCGTGCCAGGAGACACCGCGTGCACCCACCACCCAGTGCAAGACACAGAAAGACTGTCCACCCAGAAGCCTCCAAATGAGCCCAAGTCCACACGCCGTCCGGACACCACACCGTCCAAGCATTTGCTTTCTGTTCCTCTGTGTCTGCTTCCTCACACACCCTGGGTCTGGGACACTCGCGGGAGTCGGAGTGTGGAGAGACAACTCGTTAGCGTCCCGTCACGTAAATATACCCCGACTTTGTCCCTCCTGCTCTGATGGCTTATTTCCTACTTGGGTGAAGAGGCAGTGAACGGGACCACAGACGTCCCTCGGTGCACTCCAGCACCTTCCTTTGCGTACAGACTCAGGATTGGGGTCACTGGGTCAAAGGTAATATTCCTGTTCCCTACTTTATCTTCTTTATATTTAACCAATATATTTTTTAATCTTTTACTTGAATCATCTTATTAATTTCATAAGCTTCCCTTCTTGAAGGACTAAGATTACGATCGAACTTTATACTATGTATCCTTGGTTAGTAACAGTCGAATGTCAAGTCCTACCATCACTGCTCCTTGGCATCAAGATCACAACCATCACTGCTCCTTGGCATCGAGATCACAGTGAGCCGCCCACGTGGCCACGTCTCTCCGGCCGCTTCTGCAGGGTCTTCCCTGGTCCGCGAGGCCAAGAATCTCACCCTCTTCCACGTTTGAAACTCAACTATTAACTGAATCTTAGTTTCGAGTATGAAAATTTTACTGCTAAAATTATTAGTTGACTCTTATGAATTTGGATTCTGATCAAATCTTCATCTTTGCTCCAGCTTACTAATCAGCTCTACTTTGAAATCCATGCATATGATGCCCATAAATGGGCTCTATCCTCGTGTCCTTTCCCTAACTTCCCAGTCCTGGCACAGCCTGGTGAAGGAGCTCTGGTCTTCGTTTTCTCAGTGGGACACTGGTCAGCGGCCAGCCTCCCCGCCTCGGCTGCAGACGGAGGTCCTCAGCGTGGTTTTGTGACGGTGCAGCCGAAGGAACGCCCCTGGGAAGTCTGACGCCTGCTCTGGGTCCCATCAGGGTGGCAGCCACGCGGCTCGTCCCAGCAGCCCTCACGCGCGACCCGGGGCCGCGTTCCCGACTGACCACCGCTCCAGTCCGGCATCCACGGTGGAGGGTCGGGACCTTTCTGGAGGCTCAGCCTCGAGTCTTCATATGAACTTAGACCCATGTGCCCAGCCACCTGTGGATGGGCGGAGGGTACAAGTCCCTGGGGTCAAACACCTGCCAATTTCAGCCGAAAGTGGGCACAGCATTCAGCTGACGGAGCTTAACAGACTGTCATGAATCCACGGTTTTCCTGGCTCAACCCAGCCTGACTCTGTGCCTGGAACACTGTCTCCTCCCGGCCCCTGGGATGGGAAAGAATGACTCCCGTGCCTGGAGAGGGGTCGGGAGACTACGCAAGTATCTAGAAGCAGCGGTCGTGTGAACAGTGGAAAGAAAAGTACAATATAAATGATTATTTCGTAAAGCACCATATGTGGGAAATGCAATCCAGCTTTTTTAAAGACGTGTTTTGACGTTTCCTCCCAATGTACTGATGAATGGTAACTAATGAAATGTTTGTCTGGGATTCTGGGAGGCGACTCAGTGGGCTGTACGCAGAGAGACAACGTCAGTGGCTTCGGTCTTGCAGACCAAAGCATCTTACATAAATAAATTATACCAGGTCTCAAAATCCTCTGAGCGATGTTGCCTGCAACGCCACTTGCCTGTCCTGTGACGGAAATAACAGTCTGCAAAGGCTGAGACATCCCAACTCTTATCTTTCAAAATGGCTGTTCTTGTCCCTCATCTAAACAGGCAAACAGACCCCCTCTCTTAATTCTTTGACGAGGACCCTGAAGCGAAGTTTGCGAAGTTTCGACAAACCATCCTGAGAATCCTAGCCAACGAACAAAACTGCACAAGGAACACACCCACCCCGGGGGCGCGGGCCACCCTCTGTTCAGAGGGGCCCGAGCTTAACACCGTGAGAGACGCTCAGAAAAAGCGAAGAAATCCTAACGAAAGCCCTGGCGACCTGTGTGAAGTACCAGCTCACAGAAGAAATGGCCCTGCCTGTCCTCAGCGCGGCAGCCCCCTGAGGTGGTGGAAAGGCTGCTGAAGGGAGCTCCGGGCAAGGTTACCTTGGATTCTCTGCGACCTTCCCTGTGCGCGCCAGTCCTGACTTGGCCGCTGATCCTCCGCACGACCTTGGGGAAGACCCGCCTGGCTGTCAGCGCCTTTCTCTGTGAAATGACGGATGGCGTGTGATCTCAGAATCGCCCCAGGCTTCTTACGCCCACAGGGTCTGAGTGTTCGCTCGGGAGGCTCCTCGGGGAATGGCTGGTGCCTCCGCGTGTCGATCCTGGCTTTCCAAAAAAGTTGTGGGGTTTCATTTTTTAATCTACTCACCAGAAAGCCCCCCAGTTTTGCTTTTAGAGAAGGCTTTGCTCTTCCAAAAAAAGGTAAAAAATAGGAATTTCCATAAGAATTAATATTCAAAACCTCAAAGAGATGGTCAGATCCACCAGTCTCTCCAACTAGAGACTCAAATCTCCGCTAAGACTTAAAGAGAAGTCCTTATACTAGACGAGTGAACCCAGGGTGTGGTCTTGGATGAGGGGGCTTGGGTTTGTGGTCTTTGGCCCCCTTTTTTGTGTTTATCTTCAGATAGAGCAGGAGAGAGAGAGGGGGGAAGAGAGAGAGAGAAACATCGAGTGGCTCCCATCCACACAAACCCAACCTGAACCAGGGACAAATTGCAACGGAGGTACGTGCCCTTAGCGGGAACCAAACCCGGGTCTCTCTGGACCGCAGACCGACGCTCTAACCACTGAGCCAAACGGGCCAGGGCTTTGGCCCATTTTTAAAGATGAAGCTAGCCCTGGCTGGTTTGGCTCAGCGGTTAGAGCGTTGGCCTACGGTCCCGAGAGACCCGGGTTCGGTTCCCGCTAAGGGCACGTACCTTGGTTGCAGTTTGTCCCCAGCTCTGCTTGGGTGGTGCGGGTGGCAGCCACTTGATGTGTCCCTTTCACATCGATGTTTCTCTCTCTCTCCCTCCCACTCTATCTGAATAAAAAATGGAAAAATGTCCTCGTGATGAGGATTAAAAAAATAAATAAATAAATAAATAAATAAAGATGAAGCTAAAAAACGCTGATGCTGGTGTATTTCTAATGATATTTCCCCATGAAATTCGAAGAGGTCATGGGGAGTTGTTTACCCTGGTTGTCAGGACAACGAATAATGAATGTCACAAAGCAAACACTTGCTCTAAAGCAGTGTGCTGGCCCTGGCCGGTCTGGCTCAGCGGTGAGAGCACCGGCTGGAGGACCAAGGAGGCTCGGGTTCGATTCCGGTCAAGGGCACAGGCCTTGGTTTTGGTTTGTCTCCGGCCCAGGTTGGGGTCGTGCGGGTGGCAACCGATTGGTGTGTCTCTCTCACATCAATGTTTCTCTCTCCCTCTCTCCCTCCCACTCTATCTGGAGATAAGATAAAAATATCCTCGGGGAGGGTAAATAAATAAGTAAGTAAATAAATACATAAAACAGTGTGCTGGTCATCATTTTCTGGGGAGGGGTACAGCGTAGGTGGCACAGAAATGAAAACCAGGCACCCAGCAGGGTGCAGAGGGCGAGGCCGCACAGGGCTCTTCCCACAATCACCGCAAAAATAAAATGGGACACGGGCCCTGGGCTGACCTCTACGTCCTGAGTCCTCTCCTGACGGTTCCAGCATCTGAAGTGGGCGTCGGCTCCTTTGCCTGCTCCAGCTCCGCCCCTGGGCACCAGCGGAGTCCCTCCGGGCCGGGGGGAGGGGGGGGTGGGGTGGGGTGGGGACCCGGCTCTCCGGGCAAGCCTGTGCCTCTGGGTTTGCTCCATTCTCTGCAGACATCAAAGCCATGCCTCTTTCAAACGAGCGCTGTGCGGATGGGAATAAATGCATATATAAAACGTGTTCTTGGCTGAATTCCTGAAACATGAAAGACAGTCACCTGTAACCTTATTGAGGTGCTTGGGGGTGGGGTGTCACTCGCTCTGTGTCCTGCAAGAAGCAGGGGTTGAAATCCAGGGAGCTGAGCCTGTGACCATGCCTAGAGCACCGAGGGTCACCCCGCAGGGGCTGGACCTGCAGCCCAGAGGGCCTCTGGGGATCCTTCACCCTGGACGACCCGCCCCCCCCCCCCGGCCCCCTGCTCTGCTCGTCTGCCGCATTCTCCCACATGACCTCTAGCTGCAGCAGGGGAAGGTCATTTCCCCAGGAGCTCCGGGATGGTGGTTTATGGTTGCTGCAGAGAGCGCTCGGAGAGACTAAATCACCTCGCTCTCTGAAACACGCGTGCATGAATAATAGATCGCAGATGCAGAGCCCGCGTGCAGTTCCTCCAGGCGCCTCGAGAGCCTTTCAGGAGTGTTTGCCGAGGTCACAGGCTGCTCCAGCTGTTCCGGGCGGCGGGGAGCAGACTCTGGGGGGGCAGGAAATACTTGCGAGGAAACAGGAGTCTGCACCGGCACCAGCCTCCCTCCCGCAGGAGCTGGCTGAGAGGCCCCAAGGTGGGCGGAACACTCTGCATGAGTGCCCCTTTAATCCCCCAATTCAGCACCCCGCTTTGCAGGGTGGGCATGGGTCGGAAACCAAGACAGTCCCACGAGGCCTGGACCCCCTTATTCTCTCTGTTATCACAAGGCTTAGCGGGGAAGGAAAAATTAAGAACTCGAGAAGGCTCTGGCCGGTGTGGCTCAGTGGGTGGAGCGTCATCCCATGCACCAGGAGGTCACGGGTTCGATTCCCCATCAGGGCACATGCCCAGGTTGTGGGCTCCACCCTCAGTCAATCAATGGTTCTCTCTGATGTTTCTTCCTCCCCCTTCCTCCCCGTCTCTAAAAAGCAATAAAAACATATTTAAAAAAATAAAAATCCAAGAAAAGCGAGACCTTCGTGCCGACTGCCTTCCCGGGGGCTGGGACCTTCCTGCTGGTCTCACATGCGCCTCGGTGACCTTGAGCACATCACTGACGTTCCCGGAACACAGAGACCTCATAGTGCTGTGTGGTCACGGACCAGATGCCAACAGCTCTCACGATGTCTGTCTGAGCCAGAAACCGCACCGTAAGTGGGACACGGGCTCAGGCGGGCACGGCTCCAGCTCCCAGCGGGCACAGGAGGTCCTTCCCGCTCTCGGGCGCTGCAGGACAGGCGGCAGGCTGTGTGGGCGCCGGGCCTGCTCGGGTCTCTGCCGGAAGTGCTTGTTTGGGGGGCGGGGGTCCCGGCAGCAGCAGGCACTGGGTCCAGTGTGTACACTCAGGGGTCAGTGAGAGGTCACCTGTGTCCAGCCCGGGGACCTGTGCTCAGGTGACCATGTGTGCAAGGGGACTTGGCAGAGGTGATGAAGTCGAGGGTCTTATTAAGATGGGGCCCTTACAGGCAGGAGGCAGGGGGTGGGGTCAGAGGGTGTGGAGTGCCAGGGTGCGGGGGATGGAGGGATGTGGAGCCCCAAACCAAGGGCAGTGGGGGCCACCGGAAGCTGGCTTTACATGACCAGGCCCCTGCTCTCAGGAGCGACCCCTCACCATGTACCCATGCAGTTCCCCAAGCACCCCGTTCCACAGGTGAGTTCCCTGCTAATGCCAGCTCTCTGCATGGACAGCCCGTCCCCCCAGTCCTGGCGGCAGTGGCTTCTCCCTGGCGGACCCTCCCCTGCGGCCCTGCAGAGCTGAGCTCTCCACTGGGTCCCTGCCAAGAGGCCCTGACTCCGTTGGCTGTGGTCTCCACGCTGCCCGAGGGCGCACACTCCCAGGACGCCCCCTGCTGCAGGTGGGACAGGAGAGAGCCACTGGTGCCCTGAAGACCTGCCTGAGATGGAAGGTCTCGGGGTTATGTTCTGGCCGCGTTCCTGGGGATCACCAGGGACCCACATCCCTCAGCAGGCCACTGCACGAGGTCGCCACGCCCTTGGCTCTTCCGGACCCAGTAGAAGGCTGTCCCCAGTCACTGCAACTCCCAAAGGTGCTCCTGCACCTCCACCTCCCCAGTCAGACCACCGGATGAACCTCCAGGACAGACAATGGGGTCGCCAGCTGATTGTGTTGGGGACGTGCTCACCTTGGGACGGGGTCATCCAGGATGGAGCGGGGGTAAGGGACGCGGCTGTGAGGGTCACTCTGGGGGGAATGAGGGGCTTGTTTAGAAAGCGGGGCGATTCGCTGTTCTGGAATTTTAATGAGCCTGAGCCGGGGGCGGGAGGGGGGAGCTTCATCTTCAGCACAAACTGCATGCGCCCCGGTTCCCCTCAGACACGCGTCTCGGGATTAAACAACCGGATCCAAAGAGCGGCCACAGCCCAGACCTGCAGACAGACATGCCCAGAAAGGCTGGTGTGTTGGAAAACCTACTTCAGTGAGAAAGAGAGAGGAGACACCCCAGTGTATTAATTTCCGATGGAATGCCTTCAAAGCAAGGCGTAACTGAGGGAGGTTCTGAACTGAAATAGTCCTGTGCGGCTCCGGGGCTCCAGCTCACGTCTGGGCGTGTCAGTTCAGCCCCGTTTCAGCGATCGGATTTGCACGCCGTTTGCGCCCCGCCAGCAAGAGCAGCCAGGAGAAGGTTACCTCTTCAGACACCTTAAATGCAGACGGTCTCAGAGGAGCCCAGGAATCAGAAATCTCTGTAACAATGTTTCTTTCGCTCAAACCTGCAACACATATTAGGAAGCGTACAGAGCATGATGCTCGCTTTTAGAAAACCGTGAAATAGAAGTGACAGCATCTCCATGGACTCACCACCCTCACCATTATTTGGCCCCAACTGATGCCCACTGTCCCTCAATTTGTGCCCAGTTCACCTGGCACAGGGCTGAAGTAGACCTCCTGGTGCTGCGGTGCCCACGACCACAGGCCTGTGCTGGGTGTTGTGCAGGTGGACACCTGGGTGCCCATCACCCCAAATGGCCACCCTGGGGGCTCCAGGAAAGTTGAACCAGTCGCTGCATGGCCGGCAGCTCAGGACTTGGTGCTGCCCACCTCTGCACCCACCACCTCCACAGACCTCGTCAACCCCCACCCGCATGTGCCCCTGAGCCCTGCTGCCCGGGCAGGGACAGCCCTCGGCACAGCATCCGCGACTGCCCACCTGCAGGATCTGGCTTCTGAACTTGGAGCCAAGGGCCGAGAGCTCCTTCCAGATGGACACTGGACACTGGAGCACCTCCCTTGTGACATCCTTTCTGCCCTGCACGCTGTCGGCTGCCGGCGCTCTGAGGGCCCCTGGAGCGAGAGGGTCCTGGACCCCGACTGCGCAGCGCAGCTGCCGACCCACCTGTGGTGTGAGGAGTGGGGCTGGCGCAGCTGGGACCCACCGGACCAGCAGGAGCCCCTGGGGACATGCGCCACAGGCCTGCTTGACCAGCCACCCCGCTGGCTTCAGGCCTGTCCTGAGACATAAGCTTTGAAGATGCCAAGCCCGAAACGGGGGGATTTGGTACAGCAGTCGCTCTGTCCTCACACAAGAAATTGGGTATTTTCATGACTCATGGGAACGGCACTGAAGCTCCGGCTGGAGCAGAGCGGGGTGGGGAGCGACTGGAGCCACCCGCATGTCGCACCGTCGCGGCAGGTACCCCGGGAGCTGGGCGAACGTGATTTCTGTCCGTGTGGTCCACTCAACTGAACTTGAAGCTGCGAGTCCGGAGGAGGCCGGCCCGCGTCTGCCGCCTCTCCCGAGCTGCTCCGGCCACCGGGCTACCTGCCGGCTGCACGTGGTTTCCTGCTGCCCTCGGCCCTCTGACCACCGCTCCCGCCGCAGTCTTGGCCGGCGCTCCAAGCTGTCGCCCGGCTGGTTCGCACACTGCCTGTCAGAGCCCACCTGATGCCCAGTGTCGTCCGACACGCACCAGTGACGGTGAGGTGAGGCTCCGTGCCCGGCCGTGCTCACTGCAGGTCACCCCGCAGCTCGGCACCTCGACCTCGCCGCGAACGCGGTCGGAGGAAGCTAGATGGAGCGCGAAAATTCAATGACACCTCCTGCAGAAGTTGAGATTGAGGGAGTGAATTGGGTGGTCTGTTCCCTGGGTATCCTTCTCTCCTGACCGTTCTGGCTCCGTCCACCCCGTGACACAGAACTCGGTCCATGGACCAGGTCTGCAGCAGAGCAGAAGGGCACCGGCCTGAGGACACACTCCAGGTAGCCGACCTCACACTGCCACTCTGGCCGCCGCTTGAGGGCCGTGTGGTTTCACCGAGAGACCTGAACACCAGCGGGGGCACTGGTGAAACCCTGAGGGCTGGATGAAGGGTGAGTGCCGCGGGGGGCCCACCTGCCTCTCCCCCCTCTGCCAAACGCACTGTCACCGGGCCCTGCCGATGTCCGCACGCAGCTTCCCGGCGTGGTTCGTGGGAGCTAAGCGGCGCCTTGCTCCAGGCCTGGATGGAACCTCGGCTCCAACAGCAAGTCCCCGTGACCACCCAGAGCCCCTGCCTTCATGCCCCGTGTGTTCCCTCCAATCACCCCATTTACTGCGGCGCCAAACTGTAGGTTCAGGTTTTGAAAATCCCCGAGTCCTGACACTTGCCTGAGACATAAAGGTGATGAGGACACGCTGCCCCGGGACCTCTCGTTATTCACACGAGTAAAACACGGAGGCTTTTGTGGCTCCAATTCCCTTGAAAAGTAATAAGTCTGAGGTCACTCCCGCAGCGGGGTCACGGGGACAGCAGAGCACGCTGTGTAGACCAGGAGGGGAAGGGCAGCCGGGCGCCGTGGTGAGGGCCAAGGCCCGGGCCGGAACTGCTGCCCACGGACGGCGATGAGCACACGGGACAAAGGAGGAGACGGGCACAGGGAGCAAACGCTAACTCAGGCCCCGACTCTTCCCGGGAAGGCACGGCGCCAGGTGGCCGAGGTCAGGAATTAGGATGGAGACACATGTTAAGAGGACGGGTGTGCAGGACTGAGAGGTCTGTCCTGACTCTGGAACACTCCCTCCTTAACACTCCCGCGCGGCTGGGACCCGGGCTCGCCCCTCCAGGCCCTTCCGTTCCGCCCTCACAAAGTGCCCCCGGCTCGTCCCCGCCACGGGGCCGAACTTCCATCCACTCTGAGCCAGATGGGTGACTTCTTCCCTCTTCTCAGCAGGGAGGGAGGCCCGGGGCCCCGAATTCATAGAGGAGCTCCCCATTTGGAGAGGGCCCTTCCAGCAGAGCTGGGCTGTTGTCCGAATCAAACCCGGAGTCTGTAGAATATGCCAGAAGTCCGACAGGTGGAGAGTCTGACCCGTAAGTACAATGACGCCCTGCACCAAAAACCCACCGAAGAAACATTGTTACAGACAACAAAACTATTTGCTACATGTAACAGATCCATGCCTTCAAAATATAAAGAAATCTGACAAAGAAACAAGAAAATAGAACCTTGACAAAGAAAATGAGCAGGCAGTTGAAGATATAAATGGTCTATAAATATGTGAAAGGGTGTCATTCACTACAAATATTCAAATTAAGGTAAAAGTTAAAGACTAGTTGTATCTATCACATTCATAGACATGAAAAGAAATGCAAATTGGTATTTGGGGAGAAGTGAAAAAATACAGTCATCTCACACCTCGGTGGTAAGAAGAGAAGTCGGTGCAGCTTTTCTGGCGGTGATTTGGCAATTGATTGGGAGAACCATAGAAATATCTGTGCTTCTTGTTTTACCTGGAGACGCTGCATAGAAGAATGTGCCCCAAACTAGCAGCGAATGCTGTGGGGTGCTGACTGTGTGCTCCGGGGGTACAGCAGGGGATGCCTGTCCCGCGGGAGCTCCTGGTGTAGCTAGGGACGCAGACAAGAGCCAGCGGAAGGTCGCCAAGTGCGGGCGGCGGGCGGCCGGGAAGGACAACGCAGAAAGGAAAGACATGGAGAGTGAGAGAAGCTCCCAGCAGAAGTGCTGAAAAGCCCTGAAACGGGGTCAGAGAGGATATTTAATGATGACAAGCAAAACAGCCTGGGGTATTTTACAATATGAAAGGACATTCTAAAGCAACCAATGCAATAGGGTTTCCTGAAGACACAGAAGCCAACTCTGTGCAGGGGAAGAGGCAGGCTTGCGGTCAGCTCTGGCTGGAGGAGCCGGGGAAGTTGTCTTCCGGCTGCTTCTTGTATTTCCCAGCATTTCCACCTGACCGTTGTGCTTGTTAATCCTCACCCGAGGACAGCTGTCCATTGATTTTTAGAGAGTGGAAGGACCAGAGGAAGGTGAGGGGAGAGAGAGAGAGAGAGATCGATGTGAGAGAGACATATTGATTGATTGCCTCCTGCAGGACCTGGCTGGGGTCAGGAACGTGCCCTTGACCAGGAATCAAACCTGCGACCCCCGGTCCTCGGGCTGGTGCTCTAACCGCTGGGCCGCACGGCAGGGCCTGGCTGCACTTGCACAATGAGATGTGCTGCTTCTGTGATAGAAACATCCTGGACAACCTGGACACAAACGCAGCCACTCAGGGTCACCACCAGGGCGGTGTGGAGCCCAGCACAGGGGGTCATCACTGCGCACTGCAGGGGGGATGGCGAGCAGCCACACCTACAGCGTGGTGGGGCCCACAGGACGCGCCTGCTCCAGATGTGGGGGCTCCCTCCAGACCCGCTGTCCTCCGCACCCTGCAGCTGCACGGGCTAACCACTCTGGTTCACGTGACCCGACCTGTGCCCTCCCCACCCCATGCCCTACGCACACCTGCGCGCCCAAACCACTGCTCACCAGACTTCGCTGCCCCAGGGAAGCCGTGGTCTGGACCACGACCCTCCCTCCAGGCCCCAGCGTCACACCAGTTATAGGACAGGAGTAACTGCTAATGGGACAAGTCCCCTGTGAGTTAAATGAGCGGCGTCAGCGCTGGTGAGATCTGCTTTCTGCCCTGAAGGTGCTGGCAGCCTGCCCCCCACAGCAAATTCCCTGCAGAACAGCACCCTTTCCCTCTGTCCTGGGACCTGAGCTGTCCCTGACCACAGGGGGCCTGTCTCCCTCCCCACCCTACAGCATCCATGTGAGCCTCTCCCTGGACTGCAGACGCTTGGTCGTGGGTCCCAGTGAGGGGAGGTGACAGGGAGCGAGTGAACGGCCGCATGTGATGGGCAGTGTCATTCCTGCTCCGAGGGGGTGTTCAGAGCCCCCACCCACGGGGACTGCTCCACAAAACCCTTCAGAGCTGGGGAGTCACCTGCCGGCGTCAGACTGTCCCCGTGCGGGGGCTCCCCAAACTGGACCTGGCACTGGGGGGTGGACAGTAAACATTGTCTCCATTTGAAACATGGTCTTTCTCCTTTTTCAATAGCCATTAAGACACTGCCTCCTCCTCATGGGCCAGTAACAGGCACATAACTCGAATCGGTGCCCGTGGTGTTTTCTAAGGACACGTTCTTCTCGGGGAAATGCACCGTACAAGTCGCTGGCATGTCCACCAGACACCCTGGGTTTGGAAGAGGAGGAGGTGAGAAGGTCCGACTCCATCCTCCACAGGCCCCTCCCCCTAGGCCTGGACGCACAGGGACCCCTCACGCCTGACTGGGGGACACGGGGCTCGCTCAGGCTGCCAGGCCTGCTCTCTGCTGTCTCTTGCCACCTGCATGAGTTTTGTGGAGCCCCAGGGATGCTCCGCTGGTGATAAAATGCAGGAGCGTTCAGTCAGCAGCTGTGCAGGCAGAGGACACGGGGACACGCGGTCACACACACAGTCACACACTCATGCACACACACAATCACACACTCGGTCATACACATGGTCACACACTTGTGTACACACACAGTCATACACTCGTGCACATACATGGTCACACATTTGGTCACATACACTCACACACTCATGTACACATAGTCACACACTTGGTCATACACACTCACATACACACACAGCCACACACACTGTTACAGACACAGTCACACACACTTGTGTACACACACAGTCAGACTCTTGGTCACACACACTGTGTACACAGTCACACACTCCATCACACGCTTCATCACACACGGTCACACACACTTGTGTACACACAGCCACACACACAGCCACACACTCAGTCACACACAATCATGCACACAGTCACACACACTCAGTCACACACGCTCTCACACGCCCTCCTGACGACCAGCCTGGTGAACCACGAACACGGGTGCTTCAGAGGCATGCCGTCACCCCATTTTCCATCCTCGCCAACAGCTGGGACTGCAGAAACCGGGGCCCAGGAAACACCCCCCCTGGAGGCTGCCTCTGCTGGTCTGCGGGGCAGGGCCCAGGCCTGCTGCTCAGACCGCACAGGGCTGTGTGGGTTCTGTTCTCAGGGATGGGGGTTCTTGGCCCCCAGCTCAGCACATCCAAACCCCGCCCTTCCTTCAGGCCCCAAAGCATGAGGCCTCCTCCTAGAAGCCCTCCTGGATTCACAGCAGGAAGGTGCTGGCTCCCTTGCCATTCTCTTCGCCGTGCACGGCCGGCCTGGGTGGTGGCCATCTTGTCTGCGCGCGTGGCCTTGGTCCTCCCCGACGTTTCTCCTCTCACCACACCTTCCCACTCGCGTCTGTCGCCGGGGCTTGTCGGGAATGTCTCTCTCCTCGTCCCCTCGAGAGCTGGTGTGTTTGCTGCCCCTGGGCTTCCCACGGAGCCTCACACCGAAGGCCCCCCCAGAGTGGCTGAACCCACTGCTCAAACTGTTCCCTGCACGGGGGGCCGGAGGCAGAGCGCGGCCCCACGCCGCCGAGCACACTGGCAGGGTGGCACACCCTCGAGCGCACGAGTCCACGCGGCAGGGCCTAGGGACACTCCCCAGCACTCGCTTCCCTGATCTGCCGCCTCCTTCCCCTCCGACTGACTTATCTCCGGTGGCAGAAGGACAGCGGCACGTTCCAGACAGCGCGGAGCTGCAGACAGGTGCCTGTCACTCACTCCCCTCGAAGGTAGAAGCTCACGTTCTCCCGCAGCCAGACGTGGGGTCTATTTATAGCACAACCTGAGCTGTCTGGGTTTGAAATGAAAGCACGGGACCCTCCCCTCACACAGGCGGCCTCCTGAGGGCGGGAGCCTGCCCCACCCAGAGTCCAGCCCACGCCGACCTCCAGGCCACGCTGCCCTCCGACCTTGGACCTTTGCAATGGCTGTTCAGAGTCTAAGTGACATCCACCTGCTGCCGGGCAGTGTGCAGAATAAACTGGACCCAGTGACGAGCTGGAGGCAAGGTGTGCAGTGTGTCCGAGGTGTCCTGACCCCTGAACACAGGGAGGCGTGTTTTCGCCTTGAACCCCATGCCCCTCGGCCTGGGTGGGTCTTTCTGAGACTCACACCGTCAGACCAGCCTTCCATCGGACCCTCTCAGACAGGACGGGGCTCACACCTGCACCCTTCAGGCTCCTGAGTTCTGGGCGGACTGCAAGGTCCTGGACCCGGCAGACCACAGCGAGGGGAGGGCTGGACTCCAGGCAGAAATGGAGGTGTGTTGTGGAACTTGAGAGATACACCACACAAATGCCCGGGCCCAGCAGCTGGTCGGTGAACATCAGCCCCTTTGTCTGTCGCTGGGGCCAGTATTTGGAAAGACAGTGCTGGACAGTGGGAAGCAGCAGCTTTGGGGTTGAAAGGACACTGTGGGTTTGAAATCTCCCCCCTGCTAGAGCTCCGGGTCTCTGCAGCCAGAGCCCCGCATCTCTGACCCAAGAGCCCTGTGTCTCTGCAGCCAGAGCCCCACGTCTCGGACCCGAGAGCCTTGTGTCTCTGAATCTAGAGCCCCTTATCTCTGGACCCAGAGCTCCGCGTCTCTGGACCCAGAGCTCCGCGTCTCTGGACCCAGAGCTCCGCGTCTCTGGACCCAGAGCTCCGTGTCTCTGGACCTAGAGCTCCGCGTCTCTGGACCTAGAGCTCCACCCAGAGCTCCGCGTCTCTGGACCCAGAGCTCCGCGTCTCTGGACCCAGAGCTCCGCGTCTCTGGACCCAGAGCTCCGCGTCTCTGGACCCAGAGCTCCGCGTCTGGACCCAGAGCTCCGCGTCTCTGGACCCAGAGCTCCGCGTCTCTGGACCCAGAGCTCCGCGTCTCTGGACCTAGAGCTCCGCGTCTCTGGACCTAGAGCTCCGTGTCTCTGGACCTAGAGCTCCGCGTCTGGACCTAGAGCTCCGCGTCTCTGGACCCAGAGCTCCGCGTCTCTGGACCCAGAGCTCCGCGTCTCTGGACCCAGAGCTCCGCGTCTGGACCTAGAGCTCCGCGTCTCTGGACCCAGAGCTCCGCGTCTCTGGACCCAGAGCTCCGCGTCTCTGGACCCAGAGCTCCGCGTCTCTGGACCTAGAGCTCCGCGTCTGGACCTAGAGCTCCGTGTCTCTGGACCTAGAGCTCCGCGTCTGGACCTAGAGCTCCGCGTCTCTGGACCTAGAGCTCCGTGTCTCTGGACCTAGAGCTCCGCGTCTGGACCTAGAGCTCCGTGTCTCTGGACCTAGAGCTCCGCGTCTGGACCTAGAGCTCCGCGTCTCTGGACCTAGAGCTCCGCGTCTCTGGACCCAGAGCTCCGCGTCTCTGGACCCAGAGCTCCGTGTCTCTGGACCTAGAGCTCCGCGTCTGGACCTAGAGCTCCGTGTCTCTGGACCTAGAGCTCCGCGTCTCTGGACCTAGAGCTCCGCGTCTCTGGACCTAGAGCTCCGCGTCTCTGGACCTAGAGCTCCGTGTCTCTGGACCTAGAGCTCCGTGTCTCTGGACCTAGAGCTCCGCGTCTGGACCTAGAGCTCCGCGTCTCTGGACCTAGAGCTCCGCGTCTGGACCTAGAGCTCCGTGTCTCTGGACCTAGAGCTCCGCGTCTGGACCTAGAGCTCCGCGTCTCTGGACCTAGAGCTCCGCGTCTCTGGACCTAGAGCTCCGCGTCTCTGGACCCAGAGCTCCGTGTCTCTGGACCTAGAGCTCCGCGTCTCTGGACCCAGAGCTCCGTGTCTCTGGACCCAGAGCTCCGTGTCTCTGGACCCAGAGCTCCGTGTCTCTGGACCCAGAGCTCCGCGTCTCTGGACCTAGAGCTCCGCGTCTCTGGACCTAGAGCTCCGTGTCTCTGGACCTAGAGCTCCGCGTCTGGACCTAGAGCTCCGCGTCTCTGGACCTAGAGCTCCGTGTCTCTGGACCTAGAGCTCCGCGTCTGGACCTAGAGCTCCGTGTCTCTGGACCTAGAGCTCCGCGTCTGGACCTAGAGCTCCGCGTCTGGACCTAGAGCTCCGTGTCTCTGGACCTAGAGCTCCGCGTCTGGACCCAGAGCTCCGCGTCTGGACCCAGAGCTCCGCGTCTCTGGACCCAGAGCTCCGCGTCTCTGGACCCAGAGCTCCGCGTCTCTGGACCCAGAGCTCCGCGTCTCTGAGGCTCAGCTGTCTTCTCCTTGTAGAGATGAACCGAGAGGCCAGTTTGCCGCACTGCAGAGGCTCCGTAACACAACGCCCACCAGCCTGGCCATGCTGGCTCAGCAGAACTTCTGTCCGACACCACAGGCCGTTGCCGTGTGGTAAAGGAGAGGCTGGACAGCCAGTGAACTGAGTGAGCGTGTGGATCTAGGTCAGCCTGGCGCACGCTCAGCCCGACCTCAAGGGTGATGGAAACAAGCCCTTCAAGGAACAAGGTTCGGGTGACACGGGAGCAGCTTCCGGTCCCTGCAGCTTGGACGCAGACACGCATTCCGTCTCCAGGAGAGGGTGGGCAGCGTGAGGGCTGCTCTGTGCCGGGAATGGAAGTGGAGGGCATGCTTAGCTTCTCTCAGTGCCTCGGACGTTCGGACAAGTCCCCAAGTTCCAGGTCACCATCATCATGTGACTCTAACACCCTCTGAGTGATTTCTGAATTAAAGTGTCACCTGGAGAGAGGCCACACCAATGTGGAGGCCAAGAAAGCACTAAGGGGCTGCCTGAGGTTGTCCACGCTGAGGTTGTCCACGCTGAGGTTGTCCACACTGAGGTTGTCCACTCAGAGGTTCACACTGAGGTTGTCCACGCTGAGGTTGTCCACACTGAGGTTGTCCACTCAGAGGTTCACACTGAGGTTGTCCACGCTGAGGTCCTTGCAAGAACAGTTCTCAGTGAGGAAGCCAGCCCTCCAGATTGCTGGCTGCAGATTTGCTCACAGAAATCTTGATCAAAAAAATGTAACTCTTGCCCTGGCCAGTTTGGCTCAGCGGTTAGAGCGTCGGCCTGCAGTCCGGAGAGACCCGGGTTCGGTTCCCGCTAAGGGCATGTACCTCGGTTGCAGTTTGTCCCCGGCCCTGGTTGGTCGTGCGGGTGGCAGCCACTCGATGTGTCCCTTCACGTCGATGTTTCTCTCTCTCTCTCCCTTCCTCTCTCTCCCTCCCGCTCTATCTGAACAAAAAATGGAAAAATATCCTCGGGTGAGGATAAAAAAATAAAAAAAATGTCACTCTTGCCAGTGTGATGACATAAAATGTTTCTTAGAACAATGCTCCATGATCCTGAAGGGTCTAGAAGGAAATTGCTCAGTCTCCGGAGCCCCTGAGGCCCAGGAACTGAGGTCCCAGACTGCCCAGCTCGCAGGGTGGCTCTGCCTGTGGGTGTCAGTGCTGCCCATGCCCTGCACATGCCGCCCACCCTGCCATGGCCGGGAGCTCGCTGTCACGGGGAGCATGGACCTTACGTCACAGCTCCCAGGCCCCTGGCCCCCGGCTTTGCAGAGCGGGCTCCGGTCCCAGCCCTGGACGCCACGTTCGGGTCTGTGTCCTTCCATCAGCTCCGTGCGGCTCTGAGCTGCTTCCAGTCGCTTCCTAACCAGTTTTCTCGGGGTGATGTGAGCAGCTGACCTCCTCTCAAGCCTGTGATGTAACAACTATTATATGTTATCCCCTTGTACACATTAAAAAGTCAAAACACAGAGCTTGAGGCAGAGAGAACAGGCAGTTTGCAGGAGACAACGGAGGCCCAGCAGCTGCCTGGGAAGTAGGGAGGGAGGCCCCGTGCCCACTGGGCAGAACCGACGGAGCCACTGAGCGCAGTTGGCACCTCAACCCTCGTGAGTGCCTCCTGCACTGACCTCACCCCGCGGCAGCCCTGCCAGGGGTCAGCCCCTGAGCACAGACCTCAGAGCCTCCGCCATTGACATTCCAGCTCTGCCTCCGTGTCACTGCCACCCCCTGGTCCGCTCCCGCCTGCACCCCTGGTCCGCTCGCGCCTGCACCCCCTGGTCCACTCCTGTCTGCTCCCCCTGGTCCGCTCCCGTCTGCACCCCCTGGTCCGCTCCCGTCTGCACCCCCTGGTCCGCTCCCACCTGCACCCCCCGGTCCGCTCCCGTCTGCACCCCCCGGTCCGCTCCCGCCTGTACCCCCCGGTCCGCTCCCGCCTGCATCCCCCGGTCCGCTCCCGCCTGCACCCCCTGGTCCGCTCCCGCCTGCACCCCCTGGTCCGCTCCCCTCTGTACCCCCTGGTCCGCTCCCGCCTGCACCCCCTGGTCCGCTCCCGCCTGCACCCCCTGGTCCGCTCCCCTCTGTACCCCCTGGTCCGCTCCCGCCTGCACCCCCTGGTCCGCTCCCGCCTGCACCCCCTGGTCCGCTCCCCTCTGTACCCCCTGGTCCGCTCCCGCCTGCACCCCCTGGTCCGCTCCCGCCTGCACCCCCTGGTCCACTCCCATCTGCACCCCCGGTCCTCTCCCGTCTGCACCCCGTCCCTTTGTCGTTGCAGCCAGGGCAACCCTCCCCACTCACCGTCCTCCGGGCCCCGCGTGTTCAGAATCAGCCTCAGGATCACCTCCATGCCCCTAGTGGGGTCACTCTCTCATCGTCACCCCAATGCCTTCCCCATCCACCCGAGAGCCAAGTGAGGTGTCATTGCCCAGAACGCGTCAGTGAGCACCCCCCCATGGGGTTCACGACGTCCTCGGGGAGGCACACAGGGCAGTCACCGCATGCATGAGAGAAGCATAGCATTTTTAAACGGCGACCCCTGCTATGGAAACGAAGACGAGGCGGAGGAGGGGACACAGGGGTGCAGGTGTGGGGGGCAGTCAGAGGAGCTCGCGCCGAGAAGGCAACACCCGAGTGGACGCGTGGGGGTGAGGGGCGAGCCATGGACAGGTCTGGGGGCAGGGACTCTGGGCAGACAGCAGCGGGGCAGCCCCTGAGGTGGGCACACACGTGCTCTGTAGCGAGACACAGGGGACGGTTGTCCGGGCCGGGAACAAGCATAGATAAGGGACAGCGGGGCCATTACAAGCGTTTGGCTGCTGTTCAGGGCGGAACCAGGCCACCTGAGGGTTTTGAGCGGAGGACCGGAATGACCCGCTGGCCTCCAGAAAGACTGCTGTGCTGCAGACAGTGTGGTGCACCAGGGGCCAGGCCCAGCCAGCAGAGGTGGGACGCGGGCCAGGCCTGGCCCTGTGGGAAGAAGTGACCGGAGTGAGGACAGGCCGGCAGGATCCTCCCAGGTGCTGGGCACCGCGTGCAGGAGGAGCGAGGAGGCGACTCTGGGCTGAGCCCAGGAGGACGGGTGAGCTGAGCGCTGGGCCGGGAAGGCTGAGGACCTGCCGGGCGGGGCAGAGCGCGGGAGCTCGGTCCTGGGCACCTGGAGACCTGGCTGGCACAGGTGGCGTCCAGGCTCAGTCTGAGCTGAAGCTCTCTCAGGTAGGCATCACGTAAAACTCGGGGCGACGGCGAGAGGCCCCATGACAGCCCTGGTCACTCCAAAGTCTCAAAGATGAGGAGGGACCCTCAGAGGAGGCAGAAAACCAAGGGGGCCGATGTCCAGTGAGCTGTGACCAGTGTGCCCGGGACACGCGGATGGGCACCCTGGGGGAGCAGCACCGAGGTCACGGTCACATGGCTGCGGGCAAGCGCCCAACTGGTCTGCCCAGAACTGGGCCTCCGTCCGTGCCCAGCAGCGCTGACCCCTGTGGAGGATACGTCATAGGAAGCTCCTCCGTGTAAGAGCCCGGCTCCGACCAGCCCACCCCCCTCCCTCCGACAGGGGAGGGGACAGAGTCACAGAGGAGCTGAGGGGCTGGGCTGAGCTCAGGACCTGGCCTCTGACCCCAGGTGCGCGAACAGACCCCTGAAAGATGTGGGTTTGAACTCTGACTCCCATTCATCTGTCAGCTGCTTCGAGGAGACATGTCACCCTGCCGGAGGCCACAGGGCCTGGGTGCCACGCTGGCCCAAGGCTCTGGGTCCCTCTGCATCGCCCCGCACTCTCGTCTGTCTACTTCTCTGCCACACGGGACCTGGTTACTCTGCAGCCCTGGCCGGGATGTGCAGAGACGCAGGCCACCCCTGTGACACGGTGAGAGGCAGGGCCGCCTTGACCTGTCGTCCACCCTGCACCTGCCGTCCCTGTGCTCACTCCACGTTCTCCCCACAGCAGCTGCCTTCTTTCCACCTTCACCTCCAAGCAGCCCCCCACCCCCCAACGTTGCTTCTGTGCACACGATCATCTTCGGAACAATCGATGTTTGGCGACAACCCAGGGACGCAGCGGCTGGGTCTAAGAACCATTTCTCCACGAGAGCCCAGGACATGACCTCAAATGAATGTGCAGATTTAGAAAAGGACAAATATCAAGTAAATCTCGTCTGCACGGCCATCAGACAGCGCGGTGGAGATTGGCTGCTGGGACCCCCGCGTCTCAGGACACATAAATAAGCTTCCTCCGACAGGCAGCCCATATACATTTTGTTTAAGAGCCAAGTGTCAGAAGATTGATCTCTGGAGAGGCACCGGGGGCGGCAACGCGCTCGCCGCTCGCTACCTGTGTGATGGCTTTGGGACGCGAGAGGCAGACGCCTCTGAATCTCACACCCTCAGCGGAGCGCCCAGGGGGTCCCCACCTGGACCTGGCGCCACAGCCTCTTCGGGAGCAACCCCATCCTCACACCCCCACGTCTGCCCTCCTAGAGCCAGGCTGTGGAACGGGAGGAGGGTGTGCAAGGGGACAAGGCCCGACTCCCATGGGCGGACACCCGGGGGCGATGGCGGTGAGGTGACGTGGTACTGATGTGGGTGGCAGTGCCGATGGGCATACTGACCGGTGCCCACGGGGAGAAGCAGTTGAGTCCTGCAAATGTTTTTATTTTGTTTTTTTTTAATCCTCACCCGAGGACATTTTTACATTTATCTTCACACAGAGTGGGAGGGAGAGAGAGAGAGAGAAACATCAACGTGAGAGAGACACATCGACTGGCTGCCACCCACACCACCCCAACCAAGGCCGGGGTTGAACCACAACCGAGGTGCGTGCCCTTCACTGGCATGGAACTCGCGACTCCCTGGTCCGCGGGCCGACGCGCTACCCGCTGAGCCCCACCGGGCAGGCGGCAGGTTTTTCAATCAGCCACACGACCACTGCACAGAGCTGACCGTTCCAAGCAAACGCGCCGTGTGAGTCATGCCGTCCAGCTGCATTTGCATTTGCAAGTCCAGACTTGAACCTAAGTCCACAGGAGTTAAAGTGACTCTCCATCGAAAATGTTGGGTTATTTCTCATCCTGGTTTTAAGGCTCTGAAATCTCTCACGCCTGCCCCCAAAGCTTTGGCTCCCCCCTGTCCTCAGGGGTAAGGATGATGGAGGGGTCTGCAGGAAGGAGCGAGGGCTCCCTCCTGGGCTGACACAAGCCCTCCCACTTGTCACACACAGGCATTCGGCTACTCTTTGGATGTTCTTTACTTACTTTTTTTTAATGTTAAGGAATTTGTTTATATACATTTACCCATGACCTATCCAATTACGAATTTCACATGTCTCCTAGCTAACAGGTGCTCTGGGGGCCGACTTGCCAGCTTGACCCAGTGTGAGGAAGAGCTGAGGATGACCTCTAGGAGCTGAGGATGACCTCCAGGAGCCGAGGATGACCTCCGGGAGCCGAGGATGACCTTCGGGAGCCAAGGATGACCTTCAGGAGCCAACGATGACCTCCAGGAACTGCAGTGACCTCTAGGAGCTGAGGTGACTTCCAGGAGCTGCAGTGACCTCTAGGAGCTGAGGTGACTTCCAGAAGCTGCAGTGACCTCCAGGAGCCGAGATGACCTCCGGGAGCCAAGGATGACCTCCAGGAGCCGAGGATGACCTCCAGGAGCTGTGGTGACCTCCAGGAGCCTAGGATGACCTCCGGGAGCTGTGGTAACCTCTGGGAGCTGCGGTGACCTCCGGGAGCCGAGGATGACCTCCGGGAGCTGCAGGGACCTGTGGAAGCTACGCGTGGCCTCCAGCTGACAGCCAGCAAGAAGCTGGGCGACTGGTCCTACGACGACAAGGAAGGGGTTTCTATCAATGCCCTGAGTGAGCTGAGGCGGACTGTCCACGGCTGAACATCAGATGGACGTGCAGCCGGCCGCTCCGGGAGACCCGAGCAGGAGGCCCAGCGGGCCTCACCAGACGCTCACGGAGACGCTCGGCTCGCTGCTGGAAGCGTGGGCTCTGCGGGCTCTGACGCAGCTGCAGAGCAACAGGACCGAGAGGAGAGGTCTAGAGAGAGAAGCAGACTTATCCTGAGGCCTTGGCTCGGGTGGTGAGGAGGCTGAGGAGCCCAGACCTGCCCCCTGCGAGCTGGGCCCAGGGGCGCGGTGCTGTGGTTTCGATCCAAGTCCACAGAAGGCCGGAGAAGACCAGTCCCCCCCCCCCAAGACACGGGGCAGAGAAGCATTCTCATTCACTCTCAGACCTGTGTGTCTGCTCCGTGCCGTCTGTCAACGGATTGCATGAGACCCACCCACGCTGCGGGGGAGCTGGAGAGCCAGCAGGGCCCTGCCGGGGGGCAGAGAGGGCCGAGGCCAGGGCACAAGACACCAGAAGGACCTGCTGCCGTGGCACCTGGGCACCTGGACAAGCAGCACCGAGGCCGGGAGGCCCAGCAGCACCCAGATGACCTCTGTGACCTCGAGCAGGGCGCTGTCACTCTGGGCCCCGCCCTGTGCGAGGAGGGGACTGGACACTCTCTGCAACTGTGCTCCACAGACACCTGGACTTCCGGCGGCTGCCTGGGGCTCGGGGAGGACCGCATGGGCCTGCGGGCAGGGCTCCGGGCCCCCTGCTGTCTACACCTCTGTATGTAGGACCCCACCTTCCCCACAGCCTGAGCACATTGGAGCAGGTCTGTTCTGAGGGTCAATCCGTCCGCTCATTCTCTCCTGCCGCAGATCACTGCAGTTGGCCCGGTCTTGTTCCCGTGACCACGTCCCGCTCGCGCTTCCCGACGGCTCAGCGCCCGCCCGTGGGAGGGTCCTGGCAGGCGGGCGGCCTGTCTCTCTGGGCCCCTCCCTCGGGGTCCACGCGGGCACAGACGTCCTGCTGCCGCGCGGCCTCCGTGTCTGCCATGGAGCAGGTGTTCCGTACCTGCTTGTGGGATGCGTTGTCATGGCAACAGCGGAGCCCTATGCCTGCCGATCTCGGCGTCCCTCTCGGTCTCTGACCTCAGGCAGGAGGAGGGGCAGTGCCAGGGGCCCCACTGGGCAGGCCTTCCACCGCGTCCTTTCTCATTGTCCGCCTGAGCGGGGTCTCCCTGACAGCAGGAGGGACAGGCCAGCCGTCGGGACTTGACCCAGTTCCCTTGCTCGGTGCACAGACGTGGGGAGCAGAGACCCCGGCGGGGCCGCACCACCCCGTGACCCGTCGCTGCAGCTCCGAGCCCCTGCTGCCCTGAACGTGGCTGAAGCTCGGACTGGGCTGACTGGTCACTCGAGCTCCGGGTCCGAAACGGCCGCTCTCTCCTCCCTGCCCCGCTGCCCTCCTCACACGGGGCAGCGACCTCCGTGTGCCAGGCTGTGACCGGGGAGCCACGTGGGCCTGGTTTCTCTGCGTCCCTGGGCCCTGGGCCACGGCTGCTGGGACGAGATGGGCTGAGGACACGCCCGTCTGCCCTGGGCACCCAGGGGAGGCCCCTGTCCAGACTGTCCTCTGGTCCGATGAGCAGTCACTGCGCTGAGCACAGGACAGGGCCCCAGAGAACCTGGTGTCCTCGAGGCCTCCTGGCTGCGCCCTCCCCGTTCTGAAGCAGGCTCCCCCGGCCTCCCAGGCTGCCCAGAGGGGAGATGGTGTCAGAGAAGCAGGGAAGGAGGGCGGAGCAGGAGGAGCCGAAGTGTGAGGGAGGCGTCCCGGCAAATTCCAGCTGAAACCCCTCAGGTGCCGATGGCGTGAGGATGCGGGGTTGTCCACTCAATGTGGGACCTGGCGAGAGCCACGCCAGCTGCCCCCTCTGCTGACCGAGTCTGGGGAGCATCCATCCGAGCGGTGGCCATCGGAGCACCCGGGCCAGAAGCCAGAGGAGGTGGGGACGGAGAGCGATGGGCACAGGTCGGTGTCACTGGGGGGGACTGGCCCTGGGGGCCCAGGGACCAGGTCAGAGGTGAGTGGTCAGACCTGAGGTCAGGGGTCGAATCTCAGAGGGCGGACAGGCAATGTGATCAGTCCCGTGTGGGTCCCGTGTGGGCAGGGAGGGGTTGTGGGCGGCTGCGGGGCAGGGACCCCTGAACCGCCACAGTCGTGGTCCCAGCTGCTCACAGGCTGGGACCTGCACGGCGCCGCGGGGTGGCAGGGGGCACCTGCCTGAGCCTCTGAGCAGAGCACACGAGACCATGGAGGACCCACAGGCCTGGAGGGCTGCGCGGGGACACGCTCCCCTCCGGGCAGAGGGGCGAGAACAGTCCCAGCACCGTGGAGGCTGCACCTCAGGGTCCCCTGTGGTTCCCAAGGACAAGCGTCCAGGCTCCTGGCAAGTACTGTCCACCTCACAAGTGGGGAGTCTCACAGAGGCGGCCCCGCCCCTGGTCTCCGGGATGTTCCCTGGCTTTAAAAATACGTCCTTGCGCCCTGGACGGTCTTGCTCAGCGGTTAGCGCACCAGCCCGCGGATCGAAGAGCTGCGGGTTTGTTTCCGGTCAAGGGCACGTACCTCCGTGTGGTCCATCCCCGGCCCTGGTCAGGGTCGTGTGGGAGGCAGTCCACGTGTCCCTCTCACTTTGATGTTTCTCTCTCTCTCCCTCTCTACCACTCTATCTGAAGATAAATGGAAAAATATCCTCAGGTGAGGATAAAAACAGAAAATAGGTCCATGAGTCTGCCCTGAACAAAGGGCCTCGTGGGAGGGGCTCCCGGGGGACAGTTCTGCCCCAGGACACTGACCTTCAACCCGGGGCCTCTCCACCAATCCCCTGAGGATCGATCTCCGAGCCCCCGGCCTCAGCCTGTGCCTCCTGGTTCTGGCCCGATGTCGGCTCAGGGCCTCCGTCACTTGGGCCCCTGGTGACGGGACATGGGAGCCGAGCCCCCTGGGCCTGCGGTCCCAGCCCAAGCGCACACAGTCCTTAGCGACATGCAGATGACGGTCGTCACGACAGGGTCCACGCCCCTGCAGCTCAGAGCTCAAGCCCTCCGGGTCCGAGCCTCCCGGCGCCGAGGGGGCTCCGTGGGGCCGACACCCCTGGCGCTGTTTCCCTCGGGCCAGGAGCCCATGGCCCCCTCACCACTTCCATCCTCGTGCCGCCTCCACCGGGCAGAGAGGCGAAGGCTCCCGTGTCACCGCCCCAGACGCCAGCAGCTCCGCTCCACCTGCTGCCGTCCAGCCGCCTGACCGCTGGTGCGGAGGAGGCCCCGGGCTCGCACTGGTCGCCCTGAAGCTGAGCGGCTCAGTCAGCAGGCGCGAACCTGGAGGCTCAGCGGGGCCAAGAGGAGGCGGCAGGCAGGACCACGTGGCCAAGGGGGAGCGAGGGCCATGACGAAGCCACAGGCGACCGGACGCTGTCCCGAGAGGGCGGTGGAGGCCAGGCTCCCAGGGACCGGCTCACCCGGAGGGGGCGCCACCTGCAGGGCCAGGAGGGGGGGGCACAGCTCAGCGGGGAGACCAGAGCTGCCCCGGCTGGAGCTGCACCTCGGAGGTCGGGCCTGGAGCAGCCCCACTGGCTGCTGGACTCGGACCCCAAAGCCGTCCCTCCCGGAACAGACGGCCCCTGAGGACCAAGCACAGACGCCTCCTGGGACCAGGAACCCCCCAGGGCACAAGCAGCGGTAACGGGGTACAGGGGAGACTTGTATTTACTTGCCATCAGATTAAGAAGAAATCACACGCGGTGTTACTAATGAGACTGTAATGATGAAGACATTCTCCTACGTGACTGGTGGGAATAAAACTTTAAACCTAAGCCGGCCAGTGCGGCTCAGCGGACGGAGCGCCGTCCCAGGGGCTCAGAGGTCCCAGCTCGATTCCCAGTCAGGCCACAGGCCGGGGTTTCAAGGTCGATCCTCAGTGCGGGGTGTGCAGGAGGCAGCCGACCCACGTGTCTCTCTCACGTTGATGATTTTATCTCTCTCTCTCCCTCTAAAAAATCAATTTAAAAAATTAAATGATATTTCTGGAACACGATAGGCGTCAGGAAACTCAGCGTTCCGACCACCCATCTGCTTCTGGCCACTTTTTCTCAGCCATCTACCGCGGGAAGGCACGTGCTCACCAGGACACTTGTCACCGGGCCGTTCACAGCATTAAAAACAGGAACACGTGTCCAACGTTGGGAAAACGGTCAATTACATGACGATACACCAAGACCGGGAGGACGGGTGTGTCTCCACCTCGCCATCGGCCTGTTCCCGCGGCCCGTGTGGGCCGGGAGGGCGCCGGCGTCTGTGGCCTCGCTGTCCGCAGCGGGTTGTCGGCTCAGCGTCCGCAGCTCAGACGGGCACAGACACAAGGAGGGGACCTCAGTGCAGCGACGCCTACTGCTCCACTGAGCCAATCGGGCTGCGTCCACTCACCGCACACGGATCTGCAGGCCTACTGTGTGCGGGCCCCTGGACGGAGGTCTCCTCCCTGCAGGGGCACACGGGCCTGCGGCCGCCTCTCCCGGGGTCTCAGGAGGCTGACGTCGGCCTCCGAGGGCCCCAGGCCCTGCTTCCTCCATGGGAGGGAGTCGGCTGAGGGGGGAGACCCAGACCCAGACCAGTTTGCTCAACAAAATCACATGCAAGCAGGGCCCCCGGAGCACAGAGCCTCCCCTGAACCCGGCACAGGCAATGCCGCGGGGCTGTCACTGCGCGGGGATCACAGGATACCGCCAGCCAGCTCTGCCCGGGGGCTCAGGCAGCTCTGCGGATGCAACTCCAGCAGGCCCCCAGAGATGAGCAGGACACCCAGGGTGGGGACCCCCAAGCAGACATGGAGCCTGGGCCTGGCACGTCTGGGAGACGGGGGCGGTTGGGCACAGAGGGCGCTTGTCCTCACCCTGGGGACAGTCTAGGGTCCTGAGGGAGCAGAGGGCGCTTGTCCACACCCTGGGGACAGTCTAGGGTACTGAGGGAGCAGAGGGAGCTTGTCCACACCCTGGGGACAGTCTAGGGTCCTGGGGGAGCAGAGGGGCTTGTCCACACCCTGGGGACAGTCTAGGGTCCTGAGGGAGCAGAGGGGGCTTGTCCACACCCTGGGGACAGTCTAGGGTACTGAGGGAGCAGAGGGAGCTTGTCCACACCCTGGGGACAGTCTAGGGTCCTGGGGGAGCAGAGGGGCTTGTCCACACCCTGGGGACAGTCTAGGGTCCTGAGGGAGCAGAGGGGGCTTGTCCACATCCTGGGGACAGTCTAGGGTCCTGAGGGAGCAGAGGGCTCTTGTCCTCACCCTGGGGACAGTCTAGGGTCCTGAGGGAGCAGAGGGCTCTTGTCCACACCCTGGGGACAGTCTAGGGTCCTGAGGGAGCAGAGGGCTCTTGTCCTCACCCTGGGGACAGTCTAGGGTCCTGAGGGAGCAGAGGGGCTTGTCCACGCCCTGGGGACAGTCTAGGGTCCTGAGCGAGCAGAGGGCTCTTGTCCTCACCCTGGGGACAGTCTAGGGTCCTGAGGGAGCAGAGGGGCTTGTCCACGCCCTGGGGACAGTCTAGGGTCCTGAGGGAGCAGAGGGCTCTTGTCCTCACCCTGGGGACAGTCTAGGGTCCTGAGGGAGCAGAGGGCGCTTGTCCACACCCTGGGGACAGTCTAGGGTCCTGAGGGAGCAGAGGGCTCTTGTCCTCACCCTGGGGACAGTCTAGGGTCCTGAGGGAGCAGAGGGGCTTGTCCACGCCCTGGGGACAGTCTAGGGTCCTGTGGGAGCAGAGGGCTCTTGTCCTCACCCTGGGGACAGTCTAGGGTCCTGAGGGAGCAGAGGGGCTTGTCCACGCCCTGGGGACAGTCTAGGGTCCTGAGGGAGCAGAGGGCTCTTGTCCTCACCCTGGGGACAGTCTAGGGTCCTGAGGGAGCAGAGGGGCTTGTCCACACCCTGGGGACAGTCTAGGGTCCTGAGGGAGCAGAGGAGGCTTGTCCACACCCTGGGGACAGTCTAGGGTCCTGAGCGAGCAGAGGGCTGGCCCAGGCTCTGCACGGCTGGTGTTTGTGGTGTGGACTGTGGGGCGTCTCGGGTGACGTTTCGGTGCTTCTGCCCCGTAGGGCTCCTGTGTGCTCAAGGAGTGGACACTCTCTCCCCAAGTGCCATCACCACAATCTCCTTGAGGACAAGGACCCAGACTTCTGTGGCTTTTCTAGGGAAACAGAGCAAAGCTGTTTCGAGCAAAGCTGGGCCCTCCAGGGCTGTGGCCGTTGACAGGACCTGGGGTGCCGTGTCCACAGCCCCACTCGGGAATGGGGCCAGGGTCTCGGGACCCGCAGGCAGGACCCCAACATGCCCCGTTCCTCGCGGACTCACCCGTCACGGCGTCTGGAAAGGACGGAGGGCCCTGTCCAAGCACCACTCTCCTGTGGCCCCTGGCCTGTGTCCGGTGCGCGTGAGGCCAGGCCAGGGGGCCGACGCACAAAGGGGAGACTCGGGAGAGCGCCCCACGGGCTGGGCCCTGCCGTGAGCCTCGCTCCCAGAGGAGACTAATGACACGTGTGAGGACGCCGAAGCCTGTGTTGCAAAGGACAGAATCGATCCTCGTGCAGCGGGAGAAAACCTTGTTCATTTTTCCTTTATTATCATGTTTCCATTCTCTCCCCCAAGGCCTGAGTGAGACGGCAGGGGCTGCGCCTCGGCAGGCAGGACGCTGGTTCTCAGCAAGGAAAGGCCCCCGCGGCCACCACGGCCCTGAGTCCGGCCCTGGCGAGCTCGGGGCGCTGGGCGCTCAGCGTGCACGTCCTCTCGGAAAGGACAGTGGGCGCCGCACCCCATCAGCGGGCAGAGTGCCCCCAGGCGGCTGGGGACGTGGCTGGGCCTGCACCCACGTGGGCTGAGTTTCACCTTCTGGAGTGAGCGGCGGGCGGGCCTCAGACACAAAGGAGCCCCGTTCAGGAAACGGGGACCTGCCCTGCCGTGGCGCCCGGCGCCCGTGGAGACCTTGCTCCCATGCGCACTGTGCACAGATGTGTTTGCAGGGTAGCGGTCTGCACCCCCAGCCCCGCCAGGACAGACCAGACCGAGCGAGCTCCCCCAGGGAGCCCCAGGACGGCTTCCTCTGTGGACGCCTCCCTCCCCTCATCTCCGCCTGCCCTCAGAAATGCAAAGAGGGTGATTAATAATTAATAGGGTGAGAGCCTCCGCCTGCATTATTCAGTGCCCGAGTGCTGGGTCAGACCCGCTCCGAGCTGCACCGGCAGAAGCTGCAGCTGCCCTCCAGGCTCTGGCCTCTCTGCGCTTCCTTCCCTGGGAGCATGAACCCCGCTGTGACTCTCCCGGGACAGCCGGGGCCCCCCTCCTGAGCCCACCATCGCTGGCCTGGCCCCCTTGCAGAGTGAGCTTGGAGGGTCACGGACACCCGGCCCTCACCCTGGGTGCACCACCAGCTCGGGGCACACAGCACACAGGGCATCGGTCCCCTCCCCACCCCATGGCACGGCCTGACCCCAGCAGCGCGGGCTTTGCCTAACGGGGGACTGTTTCTCTCCCCGAAAGCACACCGCTCGCTGACGAGGCACCTCCGCAGGCCCGAGCGCACATGGTGTCCGCCCAGGGTGCCATCTTTTCAGAAGAGCATAAGATAAGCCCCTTGGGGTCCACGGAATTAACCAGAAGCCACTCCAGGCCCTTCCACGTCCTGCTGTGGGGCCACAGTTGTCAGGAAATTGAGGAAACAAAGAAATGGGCCTAGTAGGCTCTGTTCCCCGTCCCTGGGCCCGGGTCCCCTCGGGGCCACAGCGCTCTCCGGGCGGGCGGCCCGTGATCCCTGGAGCGGCCAGGACAGGCTGGACCCTGAGTCACTCACCTGCTGTGTGACTGAGGGGCTGTCCGCTGCAATGGGGTGACAATAGCCCCTCCCCTGGGCAGGGGCGGAGCTGCAGGCCCCTCTCGTCCTGGGCCCCCACAGGTGTTGCTGTTGCTGGGTGGGCTTAGGGGCTGGAGCCCCCTGAAGGCAGGGGCTGGTCTCATCCGTCCCCAGTCCCTGGCCGAGCCTGGGATGCTACCAGCACATCTTGTCCTACAAGCAGGAGAAGAAACCCTCAAGTACAGGTTCCCCCCTCACAGTGACAGAGTCCTGACCCCGTGACTCTCAGGCTGACATTAGCCTTCGGAACACAAGCCACGTGCAGGACCCACAGCTGCCCTGCGACGTGCTCTCTGCCCTGCGGCGTGGTCTCTGCCCTGCGGCGTGGTCTCTGCCCTGCAGCGTGGTCTCTGCCCTGCAGCGTGGTCTCTGCCCTGCGGCGTGGTCTCTGCCCTGCGGCGTGGTCTCTGCCCTGCAGCGTGGTCTCTGCCCTGCGGCGTGGTCTCTGCCCTGCGGCGTGGTCTCTGCCCTGCAGGGGACCCCGCCACGCTGCAGGGGACCCCGCCACGCTGCAGGTGCAGCCCTGCCTCAACCCTCAGGTGCCAGGCAGCAGGGCCTTGGGAGGAAATGACAAGTCGTGCCTGAGATCAGTAAGAACGGCCCGTTTTCTGGGAGGGGCCCCCCAAGGCCAGAGTAAGCCACAGGGGCTGGCCGCCAGGTCCTCGGCCAGAGGGAGAGAGACGGAGGGTCTCTGGGGATTGCACTCGGATTCGGTCCTCATCCTTGCCCCCATCTCCAAGTGAAACCCATCAAGGGCGCTGATCTCGGTGCACAGGAGGCCTCGCCCCGGAGCCTACTGCGTGGACGTTGTCAGGGAAACGGCAGGCAGGGGACCCGGCTCCCACCCAGCTGGGCCCTGACGCAGGGCTCACAGCCGCACTCCCTCCGGTGGATAGGGGTGCTGCACCCCTGGTGGGCCGCTGTGCACATGGGATGAGGGGCAGGGAGGAGATTCCGGCCCAGTGTCTCACCGTTTGTGGGGGCTCGGGGCTCTGGAGAAGGCAGGCGTGCCACGGGACAGGCTGGCGACGCCCCAGCCGGCCTCTGCCCAAACACCAGGCTCCATCCGTTCCAGCAGCCAGTGGCTCTGTCCGGCTCCTTTCAAGGGTTCTCAGACGGAGCCCATGGGGCCGAGACACAGGGACATGGGGGGCAGGAACACACAGCAGCTGCCCAGAGATAATTAGGAGAAAAGGAATCCCCAAATCCACTGCTCTCCGAAACCCCAACCGTGCCCCTGCCCTCCTCCCGCCCCTCCCATCCCGTGTCTCTCTCTCTCTCTCTCTCATACACACACACACACACACAGAACCGGCTCAGACAATGCGTTAAGAATCCAGTTGTCCCTGGGCGCTGGCTGTCTCTGCGGTTGGGGGGGGGGGGTCTATGCTCAGTGTGTGTCTTGGTGACATCTTGACCTCGCCGATGGCCATGTATGGGGTCCCCATCCTTCTTCCCTGCCTGGGGGCTCACTGTAACCCCACCCCAAGAACAAAAATGAACGACCGGTGGAAGTAAAATAATGCATATGTTTGATCACGCATCAGGCGCTGCTCTGAGCTGCTCCGTGCGAGAGCCAGAGGGTCGTTTGGATCCGCTTCGCTGGCGAGGAGCCTGTGGGTGGAGGCCAGAGGGGCGGTGAGACCTTCCTGTGAGGACCAGGCCCCAGGGCTGCAGACGAGCCTGTGATACCTGTGAGGGGCTGGGCTCTTAGGGTGAAGGGAGGAGAACACCACCCCTGCTCTTGGCTGTGACCCCTCCCTGGGCTGCCCGCAGGTGGACCGGCTCAGAGGCCTGAGGGCAGGGACTCAGGTGCAGAGGAGGGAAGACAGAGGAGGGTGGGGCAGGGCAGGGGCAGGCTGCAGTACCACAAGAGAAGGAGAACACACATGGAGGTGGGGCGGATCCTCTGCAGTCTGAGTCTGGGCCCCGGAGAGTGCAGCTGGGATGGGGCACTGAGCTCCCCCACGCTCAGCAGCGAGCCAGCGGCGTTGTCCCCGTGCGGGGACCTGATGCTCCCCTCCGGGCTGTGCAGAGACCCAGCAGCCCAGCGTGACCGCCTCTGCTCCCCAGGTCCCGCCACCAGCCCTTCTCACTGCGGGAACAGTAGGGAGCAGGCCTTCCTGCGCTTCCCACAATAGCTGGATGTCTAGGGCAGTTCCAGGAATCGACACTGTTTCTCGCAAAGCCATTAGCTATTAGATTTGAGAGCCGAGGATGGGCAGAGGCCTGTCTGCAGGCGGGCAAAGGCAACCACACAGTCTGCACCCCAAGGCAAGGACGACAGTACCCAGGACAGGCACCTCAGCGGCCCCTGGACCCCAAGAGGTGTGACTACCAGCACTGCAGGCGGAGTGCCCAGGGGGGCAGGAGGGACGAAGGCTCTTTCCAGCCGTAGTTTCCATGGGAACAGAAGACCTGCACCCTAAGTTATCTCTGCCTGTGATGTGGCCCTTGGCCCTCCTCTGAGTATCTCTCAACACATTGTGCTGAGCACACCTTTCCCACAAGAGAAGAGAGACCCACAGCGGGAGGAGATGGGGCTTCTTGAGTCTGTGGAGCTAGAAAGACAGGTAGAATTAAATGGCCAATCACACACCCGCAGGCCAATGCACACACAGCATACACACACGCAGGCCCATGCACACACAGCACACACACACGCAGGCCCATGCACACACACAGCACACACACACGCAGGCCCATGCACACACACAGCACACACACACGCAGGCCCATGCACACACACACGCAGGCCCACGCACACACAGCACACACACATACACAGGCCCACGCACACACACAGCACACACACACGCAGGCCCATGCACACACACAGCACACACACGCAGGCCCATGCACACACAGCACACACACATACACAGGCCCACGCACACACACAGCACACACACACGCAGGCCCATGCACACACACACGCAGGCCCACGCACACACACAGCACACACACACGAGGCCCATGCACACACACACATGCAGGCCCATGCACACACACAGCACACACACGCAGGCCCATGCACACACACACACACACGCAGGCCCACGCACACACACAGCACACACACATGCAGGCCCATGCACACACACAGCACACACACACGCAGGCCCATGCGTACATAGCACACACACACATGCAGGCCCATGCATACACATAGCACACACACACGCAGGCCCATGCACACACACACACGCAGGCCCATGCATACACATAGCACACACACACATGCAGGCCCATGCACACACACAGCACACACACACATGCAGGCCCATGCACACACACAGCACACACACACGCAGGCCCATGCATACACATAGCACACACACATGCAGGCCCATGCACACACACACACAGGCCCATGCGCACACACACAGCACGCACACACCCACAGGCCTGCGCACACACACAGGCACGTACACACACAGCAAACACCCTTGACTGTGTGTCTTCTCCACCCTGCCAGCCTCCTCCCGCCCTTTCTGCTGTAGGCGTCCCTATCAATTACTTATGCTCACAGATGTGATCTCAGTAAACTCACCCTCTATTTGTCATGCAGAGAAAATGGCTAAGTGACCCCAGGCAGCTTGGCAGGACAGTGGGAGATGCTTCAGAACAAGCTCATTTGCATCGAGCAGAGCGGGTCCCTGTGTCACTGCAGAAAATAAACGCTGGCCTCTCTCCTCATGCTCTCCATTCAGACTTCTGACCAGGCACCCACTCTGATGAAGAAGGAAAACAATGCAGCTGCAAACCCCCTCTCTGTGTGTGTCTCTCTCTCTCTCTCTGCCTCTCTCTCTCTCTGTGTCTCTCTCTCTCTCTGTGTCTCTCTCTCTCTAAGACTCTGACTGCATAATTGAAACTGAGTGAACGGAAATGCACAGAAGCAAACGGCACAGATGTTTCATTGCAGGTACCTCAAATAGCTCCAAAGGGCCCTCACCGAGTGGCGCTGTGAATATATTTCATGCCTGGCTCGCTGAGAATTAGCGTTGGAAGTCATCCTGTGAACGCGGGGAGCTGGATGAATTTCAATCCAGCACGGAAACCAGCACTTCTGTCCCTGGCTGTCAGCCGCAGGCACATCAAGGCAGACGCCTTCTGCAAGGCCAGCGGAAGCCGGCATGTCATTCTTGACACAGCTTCTTGTCCCTTCTCACTGCTCAGCTGACAGCAGTCCCAGAGCCTGCCTGGCGCCGTGTGGAGCAGACCCGGTGCCCAGGCTCCGGGCTCGGGGGCTCCTCCGGGGGACGTCAGCCAGCTCCACGTCTGGGACATCTGATGGGCCCGCCAGCCGCACCGGGCGTCCAGGCGGGAGTGCTGGGCGCTTCCACGGACAGCCTGGGAAGGAAGCGGGTCACGCGGGGGGCTTGGCCTTGCCCACACGGGGGCTGTGTTTTGTGGGATGCGTCTTCTCCCTCCTTGTCCCCGAAACGCCGGTGCCAAGGCTGTTAGCTCCTGGTCTTCACCCTCACTGCATATTTTCAGGGGCTAATTCATTTACTAGGTTTAACCTCATGGAGAAAACATCAGCGTGGAGAGAGGGGAAACCCTCACAAACAGCGCCTCATGGTCTCTCCTCTTCCTGTAAGTCTCCGACCTCAGAGGAAACTTCCCTCGTCGCCCTGCAGGGGACACTAGACAAAGTCCTGAGCCAACACAGGGATCCAGCACCACTGTGCACTCGAGACGTAGAAGGCAACTCACAAAGACAGCCTACCAGGGGTCGCTCTTCATACAGGGAGACTGAGGACACAGGTGTATGCATGAGGGCTCTTCGCACATGGAGCACATGCATGACACATGTAAACACACACAAAACATGCACATGACACACACAGCACACACAAACACATGCATGGCACACAAACACATGCATGGCATGCAAACATGCACAACACAGAGACGTGTGCATGACACAAACACACATGGCACAAGGACCTTGGTGTGACACACACATGTGTGGTATGCACAAGCACATAGCTAGCACAAAGGCACATGCATGGCACACAGAGATACATGCATGCTGTGGGCAAACACATAGGTGGCACATACACAAGCACAAACATAGCAGAGACATATGCGTGACACAAACATACACACGGCAGAGAGACACATGCATAACACACAGAGACATATGCATGATGCACACAAACATGTGTGTAGCACACACAAGCACACACATAGCAGAGATGCCTGTATGATGCAGGCAAACACGTGTGTGGCACATGCAAGCACATGTATGACATCAAGATACATGTGACACCTGTCTGGAGTTCACAGTCAGATCAGGACTGAGCCCACGTTGACAAGCTGAGCCTTAGCATCTTTCTGAGCCTTAGCATCTTTGCTCACAGTAAGACAGCACCCTCCCCTGCCTGGCCCACAGCACAGACTGGGAACCCCCAAGAGTGAGGGACCTGCATTTTAGAAGCAGGATATGTGCCCCCTTTCCTTTGCTTCCAACCCCCACTCCCAGGAGGTCCATCCTGATGCTATTCGAGCAGGTCCAGCCGAGGGCAGGTGAGGCACAGGGGCCTCGGTGCAGCTCTGCGTGCAGGGTGGGTGCCGGGCACCAGGCCCTGTGCGCAGCTCTGTCCCAGTCACCCTCACCTGTGCCCTTGGACGAGCAGCATCTAACCCGTGGCAGGCTCGGCGTGGGGAGCCCGGGGAAAGGTGACTTGTGCAGACCCATGTGGTGAGGGTGAGAGCCATGTTCGCCCAGCTTGTGGGTGGCGGAGTGGGCGCGGCGTGGTCTGAGCGGGGTGGTCCCTGCACATCTGCTCTGCCGTGAGTTGCCTGCATGGACCAAGGGATGGGCCCCTTGCTCTCCGTTTCCTACTGTGGGCCCTGGAAGGAGATCTGGGGAGGACATGGGGGAGAGGGTGCCTCTGGTTCTGATAACCTCTCCTCTGTGTGGTCAAAGCGGTGGCAGCTGTCCGCCTGGACGAGCCCTGTGGTTAGTGACAGTCGCCTTCTCAGTGGACCCTTGTCATGTTTGCCGTGCGCCCTGATGGACACAGGGAGTGAGCTGCACACCCGGCGGCCAGGGAACACTCGGTGGACAGCGAGTCTTAGGTAAGTCCCGACCCTCCGAGAACCCCCAGGCCACCAGGAGGGCCATGGCGGACGACCAGAGGTCAGAGGAGAAACAGAGCCCACACCTGGGCACACCTCACACGGACTCAGAGGGCCTGCTTCTCCACTCAGCCTCACCCGCAGAAGCACCCCTGTCTCCGTCCACCTGTCCAGTGCCCCCCAGGCCCGTCCGCACGCTTGGGCTTGCTAAGCCAGGCCAGGCCCTTCAGCCCAGGGCTCCATTCCCACCCTGCTCCCCCTGCTTGAGCTGAATGATGGCTCCACCCCGGCTCCCCGGGCACAGCTCCCTCCCCCCGTCACTATGCTCATTTCAAGGTGTCTGGGCAGCTCCTCTCCTGGTGACAGACCCCTCCCGGCTCCCTGGGCGGGAGGACAGCCTTGCATGAGGGAGGGCTCTGGCACCCAGCACGCGCCGGGACGCCCTGGGCAACGCGCCTCCACGGGGACCGTTTGAAAGTGTGCAGGCGTTTCCAATCGGGCGCGAGGCGTGGAGAAACAAGATTTGCTGTGGATTTCCTCTCTTGGCTGGAAGCGGCTGTGTTTCCCAAGAGCCGTCTTGAGATGTTTAAATAGAATTCGGGAGCAAGAAGAGGGGTGCTGCTGACAGATCATTCCTGTGCTGTCATTCTGGTTAATAAATAGCATCTGACGGGTTGGCGAGGGGACGCACTGAGAAGGTGTACCCCCTTGGGGTGAGCGCCCAGGTCCCCCCACAGCCCCGCACAGGGCCCAGCAGAGTGGCTCTCTGCACGCAGCCTCCTCTGGCAGGAGGGAAGAAGAGAGTCTCAGCGAGTAGGGACCCAGGGCCTCACTGCCTGGTGGAACCCCTGAGGGACACCGATCATGCTGCGAAGGGGTGTTCCCCCGTGATGGGCCCCGAGCTCTTCCCTGGATCCGGCTGTCTCCACAGCTCGGTGACCTTTGCAATCTTCCGTGGGACAGAAAAGATATGTTTCCGCCTAAAGCAGCCTCGCGGAGTAAGGGAGTCACTGCGAGCTCGTCACGGGCATCCCAGACAGGGGCACATGCCTCTCCACAGAGGACAGCAGCTGGGGCCGAACCCCTCTCTGCTCGAGTCCAGCTCCTGAACCCTGACTCCGTCCAAATGCTGAGCAGCCACCTCCAGCCCCCAATCACAAATCCCCTCGAACCCGGAGCTTCCCGAGACCTGGGGACTGCTGGTTCTTGCCTTGGTCTCAGCAGCCTGTGGCCCCACGGCCCTGTGCCCAACGGGACGAAACGAACCAACAGTCTGCGGCTGCCCCTTCCCCGGCATTCCCTGTTCAAATCGCAGTTAGGGTCCGGCTCAAATTGTCCCACGACCAGGCCTCTCCCGGTCCCGCCACCTGGGCCACCGGTCCCCATGGCCTGGCCCTCCTCTGCGTCCCCAGACCCATCTTCCTTCCCTCCCCAGCTCAGGTTTCACTTGGGAAGGCCAGGTTGCTGGGAGTCCCAGTTCCGTTCTGCTGGGCCCAACAGGCATCCTTCACCATTTTCTCTTCCTCCAGAGCTCGATTCTGGGCCCCTCCCCAGGACAAGCCCCATTCTTCTCTGGGGCGTCATCCACGCAGCGCCTCCTCCAGGAGGCCTTCCCAGAACACCAGACTGGCCCCTGCTCTCTGCTTGCAGAACGCCCCCCTGTGGCAGCTCTTCCCAGGTACTTACAGACCCGCTGCTCTGGTCACCAGCCCACGCCTCTGGCGGGTCCGTCCCGCCTCCGCAGACCGGCCCCTCCTCCTGTGGTCCGGGATGACGTCACCTGCACCTCTATTAGCACCTGACTTCATTTAAAATAAATATTTCCCATGAAACAAATGTGCATCAACTTTATGTTTCTATTCAAAATTTATAAACATCGAACGAATAAATCACCCATGAGACTACCACACAGCAGCCAGCAACCGTCATGAGAGGAGAGAAGCAATGAGGGGCTTGGCGTAGGGAGGCAGCCCCCTGGCTGCTGGGGGGTGTCATCGTCACAGGACGAAGGAGCATGATATTCGCGACTCCGCTCGTGAGCGGTCAGGTCGTGTTTCTCGTGTTCTGTGTTCGAGGAGGTGCGTGATCTGCTTTAGACGTGTTTCCGTTCGAAGTTCAAAACGGTGTGTGTGTGTTTACACGTGGCTGCTCAAGGTGGTAAACGCGAGTTCTTTGCAGAATTCATTCGGCACCGCGTCTGGTCACCCCCTGCTGCTGGACAGCGAAGCATCCCCAAACGACAGTGAGCGATGGGCTGGATGGCAACGCATGGACCCCTCAGACGCTGATGAAGTCCGTCAGGCATCTGACCTTTCAGGGCCCACAAGCTGGCGACAAGTGTGTGAACAGCTACCAAGGATCACTGGGGCTGGCGCTGGCCGCGGTGCTGAAAGGGAGGCCGGGCCTCGGCACCGATGTCAGCCTGCTAAGTGACAAATGCCTCGGCGGCCCACCAGGCCGGAGTTACCTCCTTGTTCAGCTTTGGCAGGAAGAACAAAGATGCACTTAATGTTGAGCGCAGATTTCAAGACCGTCCCGGACACCAGAGTTTCAAGCGGGGAAGGTGCACGTTTGCGGAGGTTCTCATGCTCCGCCGTGAGCTCCCCTCCTCTTCGTACCTTATTCTGGTGAAAGAAGAAGCAGGTGCCGCTGTTCGTGGAGGTTCCCAGGCAGAGATGGGGAGGCCTGCTTGGGGCCAGCGACGCAGCCGGGACGCGGTCTCGGACTCTGAGCTGGGGGCTTGGTCCTCTCCACGGAGACAGGACGCAGAGGTGGCAGGACAGGCTGACTGCAGTGGGGAATGAGGAGGGAACGAGCCCTTGGCGAACCGTCACCAGGCGACAGCTGACTGACCTGGGCCCAAACTGCGTCACAAATGTAATTTACTTTGAATCACACTGCAGCGCTCTGAGACGGGCATTGCTCTCCTGTCTTCAAGAGGTGGGAAGAAGCGGTTAGGGAAGAAGGTCCAAGGACAAGGGTCGGAGTCCTGGTTCGGCCCGACGATACCTTCATGGCTGCGGGCAAGAGGTGATCTTTCTGAGCGTCGGTTTTCTCGGGTGTGAGAGAAACAGGCAGTGTTCCCTGGTCTGCTCATTTCCAAGTTCACCGGCGAACCGAGTGAGGTACGCCCCATGGATACATTCTGCGTGGTGTAAGTGGCTCTGCAAAGGTGAAGGGTTTTTGTAACTGTGCAAATAAATGCAACCAGCTCATCCACAGGCGGCAGGTGACAAGTGTGGGACCGTGAGCGCCAGGTGGTGGGGACGAGCTGACTCCGCAGCCTCCCCGCCCACCGGCCCACACCCCATGCCATGATTCCATTAAAGGCACGCATAATTAACCTGGGATTGCACCCGCCAATCCCTCCGTGAAACACGGGCACTGCCACGACGCGCTGAGAGAGGCTGAGGGGACACAGTATGCAATTAGCTGATGTCACCGAGAGTCAGGCAGCCTTCCGTACAGTGAGCAAGGAGACACGGAAATGGCAAAAGGAAAACAAAACCCCCCGTTCCCTCATCACAGTGACAATAGAAAGCTAAGAGCAAAATTCTGTTCAGTTCAGATGATTTGGCAAATCAATGTGTATACAATAAAACCAAGTAGGAGAGTTGGAGGTGTCCGCACAGGCCACCCTTAGCCCAGGATTCTGCATGAGGCACAGCCGAGACCAGAGGGGCCGAGTCACCTTCGTCAGGAGCGAGGCCACAGAGTGGCGCGTGGCTCCCACACTCCCACCCTGTCTGTGGGAGACCTCGGAGCGCGTGGTTGTGAAACAGGTGTATAGGAATCGAGTCATTGGTCCAAGGCCACACAACCACGTGGTGGCCAAGCTGGGACAAGACCCCCGGGACCCAGCTCAGCGCCTTTGTAGAAGTACATGCACAACAAAGACTGAGCTGTGGGTGGCGTCTTCCTCGCGCCGTCTCCTCTCTAGTGACACTCGCCTCAGTCACTGTCCCGTGTCCCTCCCCAGGCTTGGTCAACTGTGCGCTGTAGAAGCCCCTCCCCTCCCCAGGAACAACTCCGGGCCACATGAACCCAGGACACCCCGTCCCAGGAATGTGCCTCAACAGGTACGCACCAGCTGACAGCGCAGCTGTGCCCACCTCCCCGTCCCTCCACCCTCCCCGAGAGCACTGGGGTCTCTGGGCACAGACGCCCTCCGGGCCTTTGACATACACCCAGCAGAGTCGTTGTTCAAAGCGGCCTGCGACCCCCACAGTGAAGAAGAAAGCCCTGGTCTCTGAAAGGCTGCGCCCCAGGCCCAGGTGAGCGTACGTCGCAAACCCCGCAGTCCCTTCCAGAAGCAAGCAGGTGGACAGTCGGCACTGTGGGGTCGTGGCCCCAGCTGCCGGTGAGTTTTTAAGGTTTGCAGCTGATCTGCTCTCTCTGTCCCACCACACAGCTTGTGGGAAAGCACCGAGGTGGCCGGCCCGTGTCCCCTGCGGGTCTGCTCCCGTATCGGCCCTGCTCCGGCCAGGGTGAGCTGGCCTGGGCACACACACCGGGGGAAGGCCCGTCAGCATGCCTGCTGTCTAACAAAATCAATCCGTCAACGTAACAAGGGCGAGGATGTAGAGAGATGGCTCCCGGTGGGCACCGGGACAGTCTCGTCATCCATCAAAACTGTGAAACCGGAGTGACCCTCGATCAGATGTGTCCCTTCTGGGTGGGCAGCCCCAAAATGAGGCCTAGCAGGGTCCCTCGCACGACCACGGCCACGTAGCCTGACAGCGGCCGAGATGCGGGGGCGACCACGTGCACACGGCAGAGGGCTGACAAGCAAAATGCGGTCCATCCAACCACGGACTAGGGCTCAGCCGTCCATGGAGAACATTCGGACACAGGCCACGACGTGGGCTAGCTGGGGGACACTATGCAAAGTGGAACGGGAGCCGCAGAGACAACAGCTGTGCGGTTCCTTCGTGTGAGGGTCCAGAGTTGTCAGAGTCATGGAGACGGAAAGTAGGGGTGAGGTCAGGCCGGGGGGGCAGGGCGGTCGCTGCCCTGGGGTGGTTCTCGCCTTTGCAGGTGGGAGTTCTGGAGTTCATCATGCACCTGAGGGCGTCACGTGACACGGCCGAGCTGCAGGTCCAGCGGTGCCTGGGACGGTCAGTTCTCCTCCGTGCACGTAACTGCGATTCGAGGAAAAGAGACCCTCGTAGGCAAGGCTGGGAAAACAGCTCCCGGCTCCGCCATCGCTGGGGAAACGCCTCGGACAGAGCAGGGGCTCAGCAACCACGGCCTTCGTCATCTGTGACATTCGGACGGAGTCTGCTGGGCCCGCCGAGGGCCTGGGGGACAGTCGGAACAAAGTGGCAAATGCCGTCAGGAGGTGGGTCCCAGGGACACCCCTGGCTGGAGAGATGAAGGCACAGCCAACATCGGGGCTATCTGAACACTTCCCATCCCTGGGCGTAATTTTCTTTTCGTACCCAGGGTCAGAACGGAAGAGAGTAGGGACCGTACGCAGAGAAATCTGCGCTGTGGGTGCCCCGCAAACAGTGGGACATGAAGGGCAGGGACAGAGAAGCTGAGGGAGACCGAGGCCAGTGGGAGGACACCCCCGTGAGGTCCTCCACGTCCCATGGCCCCAAAGCCAAGTAGGACCACCAGACATCACGTATCACCCATTTTTAGAAATAAAGTAGCGAAGTCTCATACCCTGAGTTAACAGACATCAAGTCGGGGCAGAATGTTGCCACAGTGGACACGTAGCACAGAGAACAATTTCTGGGGCCGCCACCCATAATCCCGCAAAGCGGGTTCCAGCCCTGAAAGCTGCCAAGTCAGAGTCGGCGCAGACCGCGTGCCGCTCTCCGCCTGGCTGTGGACACGGCGACGCCCTCGTGGGCATCAGCCACGGGAGCACCTGCAGGTCTCCGGCTGACTTCCCGGGACAGAGTGTCACCTGCGTGGCCCTGGGGCGCTCGGCGGGGCACAGTCGTGAGGCCACAGACAAGACCAGAGCGCGGACACGTTTCAGGGGCTGGGCCCGATCCAGGTGGCCACTGCCTAGAGCCATCCCTACCGTGGAGAACACGTTTCGAGTCCACGAGCACGTAGTCTACGGCGTCTGGGCGCTTTCCCCAGCCCAGGTGCTGGGTGACGTGATCTCTTCCCTGCACCTTCGACCCCCGTTTCTCGTGCAGACCCAGGTTTGGTCTGCGACACGCCGTCTGCCCACGATTACAGAGACGACAGAGAGACGTGGATGATGAAGGTGGCAAAGCCTTGGTCACGGCGTGTTTGCAGCCTGCGGTCCATCAGAGCAGCGTCCAGTCCCGGGGCCCTCGGCACCTCTGAGGGAAGCCGAGGACCATGAGGACCAGGACAGACACTCTGGCAAAGGGCAGAGAGACAAATCGTGGACAATTGTCAATAGCAGCTAATGGCGATTGGCTCCACTTTCCCCCAGTGATAGTCTGAAGTGCACTGCTAACTCCAGCATGAATATTTAACCAGGAAAGATGTCATTAGAACAAGCCCCCACAGCTATCGGATTAATATTAATGGACAGAATCGCCTTCTCTTGAACCTGGCGGAGACCGTGAGGCCGCGAGGGCTGAAGGGCTCTGTGCTCTCAGGACTGACTGGGCCGGGGGCCAGCAGTGACCACTCCAGTGTGGTTCCCCCTCTGGCCCGGATGTGGGGCCCAGGAGCTCCCCACACCTTGCTTTTAAGGCCAATGTGCCTAGAGGCTGACGGGGCGGGATGAGGGGCCTGGAGGAGCCTTGGAAGAGAGCAGGGAGCCTAGAGGTCCGCGGGTGACCACATGAGGAACAGACAGAGCCAAGGTCCACTCTGCACCCTCCTTCTGCAGGGTGGGTGGGTGGGTGGACAAACGGGTGGGTGGGTGAATGAGTAGCTGGGTGGTGGATGTTGGATGGATTAATGAATACTAATTCACTTTGGTGAGCTCTAGGACCATTTAACCTCTGTCTGATCCAGGGACCCTAACAGCTCAAGGCTCTAAGACTGAGAGAGGCTGATAAAATTGGGCTAAGGAACAGCTAGCAGCCGACAGAGGCCAAGGGGCCGGGCACTGCTCCCTGGGACACCCAGTGAGGTCATCAGAGACAAGGGCCCCTGAGAAGCTGCTGCTCAGGAAACTTCCGAAATGGCCCAGAGTGCAACCACGCACCCCTGCACGTGGCGCCCCACGGCTGCCCGGTGCAACCACGCACCCCTGCACGTGGTGCCCCACGGCTGCCCGGGCAACCACGCACCCCTGCACGTGGCGCCCCATGGCTGCCCGGTGCAACCACGCACCCCTGCACGTGGTGCCCCACGGCTGCCCGGGCAACCACGCACCCCTGCACGTGGCACCCCACGGCTGCGGGTGCAACCACGCACCCCTGCACGTGGCGCCCCACGGCTGCGGGTGCAACCACGCACCCCTGCACGTGCCGCCCCACGGCTGCCCGGTGCCCTCAGGACAGAGCAGTTCCATGACGAGGATGCTCCCCACCCAGCTTCCTCCCACATGGACCAGTGGGCGGGGCCACCTGGCAGGCCACTCCCAAGGGCAGCAGTTTGCAGTAACAGCTATGCCCTGTTCTTTGCTGTGTCTGTGCGTCAGCTGGGCAGTTCCCGTGGGGCCTGAGGTCAGCGGCTGGGCCAGCTGGGGCCACTGCCCGAAGGCGGCTTTGGCCTGTCCTGGACCTGAGCCTGGGCTTATTCCCGGGCTGCGGTGGGACTAGGGAGACACAGAGACAGAGACGAGCTCTGGGAGGGGCCTTTGGGACACTGGCTCAGAGGAGCCCATGCACTGACCCCGCATTCTAAGGTCAAACAAGGTCAGTCCAGATTCAGAGGGTGGGCATGGGGTCAAGGGGCACAGACTCCCACTCCAGACGGGGGAGCGGCAAAGTCAACGTGAGGAGGCTGTGCACACAGGGACGAGTCTGTGTGCCCCCAGCCTAGCACAGCCCCTCACATGGCCCCGCCCCCTCACGGCAGCTCCCACCTTCTTCCTGTCTCCCCTTCCCACCTCACTGCTGCGGGTGTCTGCGAGCCTTCTCCCTGCACCTGGCAGAACACTCGTCCCTTCTCACAGGGTCCCAGCCCGCAGGAGGACTACCCCTTCCTCCAGACGCGCCCTGGCCGCCCAGGACCCAGCGAGTCCCACCGTCTTCCTTCGACGGCACGACGGACGTTTCCCTCCCGGGCCCGCCTAGCGCCCTCCCAGCCGTGCGAGGTGTGAGCTCTGGTCAGTCTCCCCGCGAGGACGCAGCTGGGCGCGGAAGAGCCACGCTGGCCTGTCTCAGCTCCCAGAGGGCGCTCAGCACAGGGCAGGAGCTGGTGAGGTCTCCCCGCAGTCATGTGGATGGATAAACACAGGCTGCCTCTCGGCACGGCGAGCGGTCTGTCTGTCTGTCTCTTCTCTTCTGGGAGACCGTGAAGCATTTCGGCACAACCTCTTCAAAGGGTTCATGCGAACGGACTGTGCTGGCCGGTGCGTGGCCCCGTGCACCCGCCGCATTGAACCGCGGATGGAGGCGTTGGCGACGTGGGCCGGGCACTGGGCCCTGGGCTCAGAGCACGGTGGCCACCTGCTAACCCTGGGGGACTGGGGTGGACTGACCTCACGGACCCTCGTCCCCTCCAGAGGAACAGAAATGGCTGCGTCTGAGGTTTGCCAGGAGGTACGGTGTTCTCACGGGGCACCCGCCTCAGCGACCGGCCCTGCCTTCCCTGGACGACAGCGCGGAGCCATTTCAGCGAGAACCTCCGTGTGAGGCAACAGCCCAATTAGCGGCCGTACACCTGTCAGGCCGCTTTGCTGCAGGCAGGGCTGCTCCGCTGGTCTTTCCCCTTCGGGTGAATCATGCGAGGACAGCAGTGTCCCCGAATTAACCAACCCTGTCTCCCCTGCACACGTCCAGGGGCTGCCCAGAGACACCTGGCACCGTGGGCTCGGCTGGGCCAAGGCCGGGCTGGGCACATGAGGAAACGTGACTCGGGGCCCCTCCTGCCGTGGCCAGCAGTGGGGTCCAAGCCAGCTGTCAGAACTGGGGACCCAGGAAGCGGGGTGCACGTTAATGGGAATGGCCTCAGCCCTCAGCTTCGGCCTCAGCTCTGGCTGGCCGTGTCCCTCTGGAAGGTGTGACAGTATGTCCAGTCCTAGCATGGCTGTGAACGTCCTGTGGGGGGATTCCCGGCTGTGCAATGGGGACCACGTCACCCTCAGAGGGCAAACTCCCCTCACAGCCCTCATGCTTCCTGCACTGGGCGCCCACAGCAGAGGCTCTGGCCAGGGTGTGCCCACAGGCAACAAGACCTCTGGGGCAGGGTCTGGCCACACTGACCATCGGCTGTGTGACCCCAACTATCCCAGCTCATGGCTGTCACAAGGCATTGGGGGCAGGGGGACCAGGGTTCCGACCCAGCCCTGACCAGCCAGTCAGGGCGCCCAGGGTCCCAGGGCCTCCAGTCCGCTCAGCCCTGGGAATGTCCGGCCCTCGGCCTCAGTCGGCACGATGGGACATCAGCCAGGACAAGTAGGCAGGGTCCTTTCTGCCCAGCAGTCTAGGAGCCTCTCGGGCCCTGGTTCTGAGCCCGGCTTTGCAAATTCTGCCTCCAGGAACCGTGATCATATGACTTTGAGGGTCTTTACCAGGGAGTGTGATTGTGTGTGTGTATGTGCATGTGCTTGTGTACGTGTGTAAGGTGTGTGTATGTGCATGTGCTTGTGTATGTGTGTGAGGTGTGTGTGTATGTGCATGTGCTTATGTACATGTGTGAGATGTGTGTGAGGTGTGTATATGTGCATGTGCTTGTGTATGTGGGTTCTGTGTGTTTGTGTGTGTGTATGAGATGTATGTATATGTGTATGTGTTTGTGTATGTGTGTGAGGTGTGTATGTGTGTGTGGTTTGTGTGTATGTGTCTGTGTATTCTGTGTGTTCTGTGTGTGTGTGCGCTCGGCAGAGTGTCCAGGGTGGACACGGGACATTCAGCCGTGCAGTGCGTATTCTAACTGAGTCACCCAGGCTGAACCGAGACCCCTTTGCTGGGTGAAGTCGGCCTCGTCTGGTGAGAGGAGAGGAGAGGGGACCAGGCTCGTGTGCAGCCCACACCGAGCACGTCGGACACGGCCTGTCACACGCTGCGGGAGCCTGAGAGACACCTCGTGCTGCTACTCGAAGTCCCTGACAAGGGACAGGCTCCGGGTGCCCAGCCCCAGCCTGGCGGGTCCCCGTGTGCCTGCAGGTGCCGTGGGCTCAGCCTCCGGAGGCAGATCCGCTCGGCGACACCGCCTCAGACGCAAGCGCGAGGACGCGCCCAGGAAAGGGGCGCAGAGAAGGCGAGATTATCTGAGAGGAGCATCGCGGATCCCTCCTTCTCACCAAGACCACGTTACCATGGAAACAGGAAGTCGGCTGGTTTTCTGACATGCAATACACAGAGCCGCGTCCCCTCAGGGTCCCCTTGATATCTCGAGGTCAGGGCTGCAGGGAGTGGGCTCGGGATGGGCAGGTGGCTGCCTGGGTGGGAGACCAGTGCGGGTGAGGAGGTGGGGGCGGGGGGACCCCTCTCCTGCGAGTCCCCGCGGAATGGGGCTGGTGCAGAGCCGCTACACGCAGGCACCCGGGCGGCTGGCCTGTGGGACGAGGGCGTGATGAGATGCTGATGAAACCGCAGAGCAAGGAAAGACACGGAGGAGGCTCTGGCGCACGTGAGCGAGCAGGAGAAGCCCGTCCGAGAGAGCCCACAGTGTGCGACTCCACCGGGGGACGCCCTGGGAAAGACAAAGCTGGGGAGACAGTGGGGATCAGGGTTGCTGGGGCTGGAGGGTGAACAGGGGGGCACAGACGCTGAGGGCAGGGAGGCCACTCTGAACGGTGCAGTGACGGGGGCACCTGACATCACCCCTTTGTCCAAACCCAGGTCTGAACACAGAGTGAGCACCATGGAAACCACAGACTGCACTGATGACCTGTCCGCACAGGCTCACCGCGTGTGACAGGCGTACCAGCTGACGCAGGGGCACTGCCGTGGGCGTGGGCATGGGCATTCACTGCACTTTGGACTCAGAAACTTAGAACTGACCTAAAAATAGTCTATTAATTTAAAAACACATAGTGCAGAATTCAATTCTGCTCATAACTGAAAAGGCTCCCCTGTGACCTGTACCAGCACCTGGGCCGGGAAGTGCTCTCCCCAAGGAGGGTGCCCGCTCGGTGCCCACGCAGTGCCCGCTCAGTGCCCACGCGGTGCCCAGCCCTGCCAAGGCAGCTTTTGTTCGGAGCGACCTCCTTCCGCATGGCCCCTGCAGAGCAGAAGCAAAGGCGAGTTCGCCCAGGTGCCCCCGCTCAGAGCCCAGGCTTCTCCCGTGGACGCGTCCCAAGGCCGCCAGGCCAGGGCGCCCTGGGGCCTGGTATTTTCACTGTCCGGGCGTCCTGCGTGTCTGCCATTGTCGTCACCTGTTTCCGGCCCCTGCCCGGCCCTCCGAGGTCTGTGGGCTCAGCGGACACGGGATGCTGACGCCTCCCGCACACAGGACAAGCCGCCCTTCCAGCCGGGCGGTTTGGGTTCATCACTCTGCTCGCGACGTCCTGGCCACGGTCCCCGGTACCTGCGGCGGGAGAAGCGCCAGGGCCAGGTGCCGTGAGTGACAGAGATGAAGGAGATTGCTCCGCTCCCAGCAGCGGCGGCCTTGGCAGACACGCAGGACAGCCGGCGGCAGGTGACCGGGGGGCCCTCGCCACTCGCCTGCCAAGACGCCCTCCCCGAGGAGGCAGCTCTGCCAGAGGGAGCAGGGCCAGCAGTGGGCGGAGCTGTCGGTCATTCCGGCCCCCTATCGCTGTGTAACGAAGTGCCCCCGAGTCGGTGACTCAGAACATCCTTTCACTGCAGCTCGAGATTGTGTAGGTCGGACATCTGGGCAGGCCCGGGCGGGGCCCTCTGGTCCACGGGGCGCCAACGTCCTCACAGGGGCCGTGAGTGTCCCGTCGAGAGGGCCGGGCCGCTCCCCGACCGAGGAAGGCTGGTCCTGGGCCCTTGCCCTCTCTGGGTGGCCCCTGTGGGTCGTAGGTGTCCTGGGGTGGCCAGGCAATGGGGTGGAGAAGGGATTCGAGTCCCCTGTGAACTAGCTTCAGAGGCACCGCTACCTCCTACGGGTGAAACACACTGGGAAGGCCCGTCTAGGGTCAGAAAGGGGAGGCTGAGACCCCTCTGGAAGGAAGGGGAGCGAGAACGGTGAGCGCGAAGAGCCTGGTGGCTGCTTCCAAGGGCCACGTGCTGTGACCTCCTCATCCATCTGTCACCTGGCCCGGGCTCCCGGCCCCTCCCCCACAGCGCCTCTGGCTCATCCCACAGGACGCTGACCCCAGTGGAAAACAGAACTTTCCCTGTTGGTCTACGTCCATCAACCCACAGAAGACTTCTGAGGAGCCCTGTCACGTCAGACGTCCACCTCGGGCGCCTGTGTCGCCGAGGAGATTGGTGGACACGCATGACCCCCAACCCCTGCCAACACAGGTCTGCCCCACATGGGACAGGAATAGGAGGAGAGGCCTCGGGCCGTAGCGTCTGAGGGCAGAGGGTAGGTGTCTCCCGGTGCCCATCCTGTCTCTGGTGGCCTGTCCCAGATCGCAAGGCCCCGCTGAAGGGCGCCCCCAGGCACAGCGCCTACACGCAGAGGTGCCCGTCACTGCAGCTCAGACAGAGCGAGGCCACGGGGCCACGGGACCACGTGGGTCTGTGCAGATGGTGGGATCCGCATGTGACATTTCTAATGACATCCTGGACCCAGCAGCGCATCTCTGAAGCCGGGGGAAGTCTTCTGCGTGTTAACTGTTCTTTCCCCAAACCAGACAGAGATGGACACAAAGACTCTGCTCTGAGACAGTCCGGTGGGCAACGTGGGTCCCACCCGCGGGACTGCTGGCTCCTCAGCCGACCGGACAGAAGCTCATCGCACGCGTCGGTTTGTCCCATGTCTGCGGAAACCGGCCACGGCTCCGATGGACTCCGGCCGAGGTGGCGGCCGCACGGGGCTCGTCTGTGACTCACCACACGCATCACACCTGCACGCGACACGCTCAGTCCCTCAGCCCGTACCGCCTCCAGCACGCGGCTCACAGCTGCGCGAAGTGTCCACGGGCTCGATGGTACCAGACAAAGGATCACATCTCATCGAGCAGAGAGCGTAGATGTCTGATTATGAGAGTGGGAGGAGATGTAGGGGACTTTGTTTTCCTTAACCCAACACACGCCTACACGGATGCCCGGGGCCTCACGTGCTGCCCCCTGGGGAGCCCATGGCATCAGCACCCCGTGGGCCACCGTCCTGTGGGGAGGGGCCTTCCCGGAAGGGCAGCATTGGGCACTGACAGGGCTGCGGCTTCTCCTAACGATCGGAGCCGGGAGGCCCCTCGGAGAGGCTCCTCCGCCTTCCTCCGCCTTCCTCCGCGCTACGAGGATGCCAATAGCCGGCGCGATGATACATTAACCTATTTCTGGCCGAGGCGCGGGTCATTCATCAGCCCCGGTCCCCTGCCGACAGGGCGGCCGCGCGCGAGGGGAGCCCCGGGCTGCGGGCGGCCGTGTTCCGGGCCAGTCCCCTGGTCCCCTCTGAGCCTCAGGCCTTGACATGCAAAGGGGGGGTGGACCCCAAGAGCTGCCAGCCCCGTGCCGCTCAGGAAGTCTGTAATTTGGGGAACGGCTCCCAGGCATGTCCCTGTCCCGAGACGAATCCGGCAGGGATTTTGTGTTTTATGCAGAACAGTTGCAGCCTGGCGGGAGGCAGGCCACCCTGCGGGCATTTCCACAGCAGGTTGTGGTCAGCCGCCCAGTCCTTCCTGGGATCAGAGCGTCCACCTGGAGAAAATCAGATTAGCCGCGGCTGATGGTGCCCGGGCAGTCCAGGGGGTGCCTGCCTTCCCGTCGGGACTCCTGACAGTGTCGTGTCGGGTCGGAGAGGTGACCACCCAAAGGGTCGGGGGGAGGTGGCAGAACGGAGGGACCTTGGCGACGCCCTCTGTCCTCAGGGCTGGGACTCCCCTGGCCAAGGTCCGGGCCAGGCTGCCGGCCCTGTGGGACTGAGGGTGACCAGAGGGGGCGCCAGTGCTCACAGCCACTGGCTCTCTGTGGGGCCCCCCTGCCCTCCGGCCCCCAGCAGGGCCGGCGGTGACCTGGACGTGCCGCCCACTGCGGTCAGGTCCCTGAGAAGGTTCCAGAACTGCTCTCGGGAACATCCGCCCACAGACCAGGTCAAGAGCTCCCCCTCAGCAGCGACCTGACCCGCCTGCAGGCCGGACCACGGACACCTGGACAGCCTGCCGCCCAGGGCCAGCCTTGCTCTCAGGCCTACAGAACCCGAGAAGCCGGACCCCTTTTCCTGACGAAGTCACACTCCACTTCCAGGGGTTCGGACCTGATCTCGGGGCCCCTATTCAACCTACTTGAGGAGAAAAACGCAGCCCAGAGCTAGGGGAAGGAACAGAAACTGCTCCCTCCCCAGGACACACATCAGGTCAGGACAGGTGACCCGCGGCAGCTGGGAGAGGACCCGCCAGCGTCAGGCCAAGGCGGCCTCACGTCAGGATGCGTGATGTTTGGGAGAGCGGAGCCCACCCCGCTGCAGGGAATTTCCAAAGGCGCGTTCGGGACGTGGGAGGCGGGCAGGAGGAACGCTGGTCTGTGTGGCCGGGCCCCTCCCAGCGCCCTCCCCGTCTCCTGACCACGTGCCTGAGCTGCCAGCCCAGGGGAGCTGCGGGCGGGGGACAGGCTGGGCCTCCCTGAAGGGCAGCAGGGCCCACGGGAGCCTCTCCTGTCTGCTCCTCTCTCCTTCCCTCCGGGATCCGGACAGTGGGGGTGATGGCCGATGAGACACCCAGCTGAGCCCAGGGCTGCGGGCCCCTCGGGCCGTCACCCCGGTTCCCAAATGTGCCGGCTTCCCCTGTGGGGAGGGGAAGTGGGCAGCAGCTTTGGTTGCTCGGGCCTTGACGGGCTGGTTGGTCCACAGAACAGAGGCCGCTGTTCCCCGAGCCTGGATATCACCCCACGCGCCCTGCCCTTCCAAGCCCGGTGTCTGAGGGCACAGACGGACAGTCTGGGGGTGAGCATGTGGGAACTGATGTCTGCAGATGGTGACAGCACTTGGTAGAGGGCTTAGCCTCAGAGCGGGTGAGTGGGTTAAGCTCCGTCCCGATTAGCTTCTCCATCCATCCAGGCCAGGCCAGCCACGGGGTGAAGCGAAACCCCCTCCACGGAGCATCTCTGACTCTCGCCGCCAGCCGGCCCTCCGGCAGCGCCTCCGCCCAGGTTCGTCCATCCTCAGCGCGCCCCCTCACCTGTGCACACGGACGGGGCTCACACAGGGGACGAGCCTGGCGACCCCACGGGAGGGTCCTTCCACGGGCCAGACCCACAGGCAGCACCACTCGCCCCCCTCACCGGACCGCCGCCCGGCCACTCCGCCCTGCGCAGGGCAGCCTAGAGGTGCAGCCTGGCTGGTGCCCAGAACGGGTCTGGTCAGAACCGGGCAGACCACAGGCACCCTGAACATACACTGCACGCAGACACCACCCCAAGTGCCGAGGGTCTCCTCCAGGACGCGCAGGGTCCCGTCCACTGAGGGCTGGATTGGGATGGCCGATGTGGGGACACAGTGTTCTGGGGGACACAGCTGGCGGTGTTCCGGGTGCTCTGCTCTGATGACCGCCGCGTGGGCAGAGGGCGGAGCCGCGAGTCTGGGGCCTAGTGGAATCGCTGTGCCGAGTGACGGATGGACGGACCCAGCTGGGGGCTTTGCGGGGGAGAGAGAAAGAAGGGGTTCTCTGACAGCGTGTCGGGGGGGGGGGCTTGGAAGAAAAAGAACGAGGCAGGAATTCCAGCCCTTTCTGTGGTGTCTGCAGAGACTGTGCCTCCCGGGGCCTCCGGATTCTCCCGCAAACCCTGCACAGCTGGGCACAGGCTCTGCGAGGAAGGAAACCGGAGGGAGGAAGGTGGAACCAGTGTCCACGCAGCGCTGCCACATCCGAGGTGGACGAGTCTCTGGGGACTGGGGTGTCGCCCCCCTGGGACTGGGCTGTAGCAGAGACAGGCCCCAACCAGCCCGTCAGGGAGCCCGGCGGTTCACAGCCCATGGCCTCGGCTGACGGGCAGGTGGCTCACGGGCCCCAGGCCGTGCTGCGTGGCGCTCGGGGCTCCAGGGTCATCCGCGATAAAGCTCCCTCCCCGGCGGAAGCAGCCCTGCCGGCGTCGATAAGAAGCAACCGTTATTGTCTGAAAGTCTGGAAGTGGCTTAAGCTACTTATCACAGCTCCTGGTGTGGTCACCACTGAGCCCCCACGGGTGACAGGTGCTTCTGAGCCCCGCCGGACCTCTGCTGAGGGGCTCCAGCCACACCCGCGCCCCTGGGGAGGAAAGGGGGTGAGGAGGCGCACGGCCCCCGGACGCTCCCTCCCAACGGCAGCTGGCCGAGCCGCACGGTCCTCCAAGGCCGTCACACGGCTCTGCCATGATGCTGTGGACACAGGTCTTGGACACCTGCAGGGATGGGCTCCCGCTGAAGAGGCTGGAGCTGTGCAGGTGGGGACAGGGTGGGTGAGCTGTGGGAACCGGGGTGAGAGGAGGGAGTCAGACGATCACAGTGAACCCCCCACCTGGGCCAGCTCTGCCCACAGCGTTTGCATTGAGATTTTTTCTCCACGCCTCGACTTTCAGAATAATCATCCTGATGTTGGGGGAGGGGCACGCAGACCCAGTTGCCAGGCCCACACGCGAGGAGACAGCCTGAGGTGTCCCCGCAGACTCCCTGGCCCCGAACCCCGAGTCCCAAGACCGCCCTGCGCGGTCTGACCGGTTGGCTTTCACCGTCACTGGGTGCTGTCCCCAGCACGGGCAGCTTCAGGGCCCTTTGCTGCCCCTGAGCTCCCACAGCCCCAGCCCTGGTCTCCCCCCCGCCCTCCCCAACTCGTCAGGGACACGGAACCCCACAGCCGCACGCCACGCCCAGCGGCAGCCGGGGAGCTCAGAGTTACCTCATCTCCCTGCTATGCACCCCCGCTGAAGCCAGGCTGCCCTGAGGATGCTCCCAGGCCCCAGATCCTGCCAGGACTCCTGCGCCCCGACATCCCGGTGCCTGGCCGAACCTCTCTCAGGCCCTCTGCTCTGGGAACCAAAACGTGGCCTGTTTCCTGCACGGCCGGGCCTCTCCTGGGCCCTCTCCTAACCCTAACCCGCCCAAGGCCCGGCCCTGCCCCCCGGGGAGGGGAGACAGCCCAAGGTCAAAGGTCTGGATGTGGGTGTTTCTCTCTGCTGGTGTCTGGGTGATTCTCCTTGGACCCTCAGGTGGACGGCTGTCTCTTGACTTGTGGCTGAGATAGGCCATTGGTTCTTCTGAGCCTCAGTTTCCCCACCTGGGAAAACGCTGCTATGAGAATCGTGCGATGACCAAATGGCCCATGAGAGCACACGGCACCACCCCGGACCCCGCCGCCAGCCGGCCTCCTGGGTGAGCTGCAGGCACCCAGACCCAGCACAGCTCGGGTGCTGGGAGGCACGGGCCACGCCGCCAGGCCACTACGCCGCCACGCAGTCTGGAGGGAGACGTGCTCTGCACACATAGCTCAGCCTGGCTCCAGCCTCCCCCCCCCCCCCCCATCCACGCCACGCCCCTCCGCCAGCCCATCCCAGGCCCCTGCGCACCCTCCCTGTGCGTCCGGCCTGGCGCCTGCAGGCGGGCTTCTCTCGGGCTCCACATGCGGCCGGAGCAGGAGCAGAAGCCCTCTCCCAGGTCCCCCACACCCCTCCCCAAGCATCCCGCCCCCCACAGCCCAGCTCCACAGGCCCCCCTCTGCTGAGCTCACAGGCTGTGCCCTGGCCCCTCCCCTCCCCTGCTGGGCACTCGCCTGGGTTGCTCACCCCTCTCACAGCCCCATGGCCACAGATGACTGTGGGCACGGAGGGAGGGGGAGGGGTGGGGGAGGGGGAGGAAGAAGAAAGTTATGCTGGTAGAAATTTTCAGGAAGGATGAGAGGGTGATATTTTAATCCCCTTAAAATGTCAGCAAACAGGTGACCTGTGGGGGGATTTGTCCCTGGGCCTCCCTCTTTTTCATCCACATGTCCAAGGACAGATACAGACCATTGTCTCTGGCTGTGGTCCTCAGCTTTGGTTTTGCTTTGTAATCACTGCGCAGGTGCTGGGCTCCCACCCAGGGGCCCTGATCCTCCTGGCCCTGGTGCAGCCTGGAGGGGACTGGGGAGCTCTCTGATGGTCTAACAATCAGCCAAGGCTGAGACCCCCCTGAGGCGACCGTGCCGGAGGCCCACGCATGCGGGCGCACATGTCGTCAGGGGCTATGAGCCATCCCTGCGTCCTCCCTGCTGCCCCCCTTCCTCACGCCCTGTCTGTGTGCTGAGAAGCCCGGTGTGCTCGTCACCATGGGGAGGAAGGGAGGTGGGGGGAGGTGACCAGGGCAAAGCAGGTGCCCACGTGGCTGGTGGTGGGAAGGGGCAGGTGATGGCAGACGGCACCCTCCCGAGAGGCCCCGGCCCCCCCGGCGGAGCAGCCCAGGTTCTCCCTCACTGCTGATGCGATTCTGTCTTCCAAGCTTGGCTTCCAGCCACATCCAGACGCCAGAAATACCGCGCTCTAATTAGTGGCTCTCATTAATCAGGGCTCCAACTGGGCAGAACTGGAGATGGGGGACCAAGTGGGAGAGGTGACCGCCCACCGCCTGAGCCCACCACGAGCACAGCGCCGGGCCCTGGGCAGGTCCGAGGCTGGAGACGTGGTCAGGAGAGACGGGGACACAGACTCCGACCTCAAGAGAAACCACGGAAGCATCACTGTAGGAGGCTGGCAGGCCTCAGAGCATAATTATGTTCTGTCTGCTCCGCTGCCCAGAACCTCTCAGCGGCTCCCGCAGCCAGCAGAATAAACCCGAGCTCGCAGCTTGATATGGATGCCCCGCGATCCACCCTCGGTGACCCAGTTTCTCTCCGCTCTGCCTACTCCCCCGACAAGCAAAAATAAGCCCTCCCCAGCTCGGCGCAGATGGCCACAGCCCTCCCTCATCTGCCCGTGGGGTGGGCTCCAGAGTCTCGGCTGTGACTCAGAATCTCCCGTCACACGCACAGACACACACGGATACAGACACACACACAGACACACACGGATACAGACACACACACACACATACACACAGACACACACGCACAGACACACACACAGACACACACGGATACAGACACACAGACACACAGACACACAGACACACACGCACAGACACACACACAGACACAGACACAGACGGATACAGACACACACGGATACAGACACACACACACACACATACACACAGACACACACGCACAGACACACACACAGACACACACGGATACAGACACACACGGATACAGACACACACAGACACACACAGACACAGACACACACACAGACACACACGGATACAGACACACACACACACATACACACATACACACACAGACACACACGGATACAGACACACACACACACATACACACACGCACAGACACACACACAGACACACACGGATACAGACACACATACACACATACACACAGACACACACGCACAGACACACACGGATACAGACACACACGGATACAGACACACACACACAGACACACACACACAGACACACACACACACAGACACACACAGATACAGACACATACACACACAGACACACACAGATACAGACACACACACACACGCACAGACACACACAGACACACACAGATACAAACACATACACTTACAGACACACATGGATACAGACACACACACACAGACACACAAACACACACACAGACACACACGATACAGACGGATACAGACACACAAACACACACAGACACACAAACACAGACACACACACAGACACACACAAATAACAGACACAGACATAAACACACACACATGCACCCACACAGACACACACACAAATGTACAGACACACAGGCAGATACATACAAACAACAGACACAGACACATACATGTGGTTGTGGACACACGGACACATACCTACACGGACACACACACACGCCTGCACTGTGGGCCTCTGTGCTGCTCCTCCTCACCCAGAAACACCTTTGCCCCACAGCGGAACACGGGCCCAGGAGCCCGCGAGGCTCTGCCGACCACCCCGAGCCCCTCCCGCCGCCTGTGCCCTCCCTGGGACCCGCCACAGCACCACCCACGTGTCCTCGCGGCCCTGCGACCTCTGCTCTCCAGGGCTCAACTACCCTGAAGCAGGGCCGCGTCCGGCTGCTCCGTCCCCTGCCGTGTCGGACAGGCCGCTCTCACAGGAGCCACAGGCCTGCACGCAGCCTTCGCCCTGGTCCCCTGGGACACGCCCCACATCGCAGCCAGAGTTCTAAGCCATCGTGACTGTGGCCCCGAACCCGGAGCGTCTCCCGTGGGGCCCGGCCCTTCCTGAGCACCCGGCTCCCGTGGGGTGAGAGTGCTCCCCACCCCAGGCTGTCACATGCTGTCTCCTCTCCTGCGAGCAGAGGGCACACGGTGGGTGGTGGGCTGCTCACTGTCCCCCGAGGGTGGCGCGCCCCCTGCCGGGGCTGCTGCGGTCTGTCCCACCCCATCAGCCGGAGGCCCTTCACTGTGTCAACTGCCGCACGCCAGGCCGTTTGTGGGAAGACGGCAAGTGAGGAAAAACGGGGTCTGGAGCCAAGTACGGCTGGGTCCTGGCTCCGCCGTGCTGTTGGCGGCAGCTCAGAGACACGGGGCTCCTGGGTCTCACTCTGTGAGGTGAGGCTGGACGCCCATCCACGTGTTTCCTGCCTGCTCCACAGCAGGCCCCGTGAGGGGGCCACATGAGGGAGCCACGTGGGGGGCCCCGTGGGGGGCCACGTGAGGGGGCCACGTGGGGCCACGTGAGGGAGGCCACACGGGGGGCGACGTGAGGGGGCCGGCAGTGCACCTGCTGTGGGGCAGGAAGAAGCCCTCGAACGACAAGACTGTGTGGCTGGGGAGCCGCTCACACGTGCAGGCCGTCCGCCGTGGGCCCTGCCACAGGCCGTCCTGGGTGGGCACGTGCAGGGGCAGAGGTCCCCTCTCGGAGGTGGTGACGAGTGGGCCCTGAGGAGGGGCGGCCGAGACCTGAGCCCCAGGCGGCGTGGGGGCGAGGAAGGGCTGGGGGCGTGCAGTCAGACAGGCACACGCCAGGACAGACGTCCAACCTGGTTCTGGGCCACGGAGGGTCCGCCTGCGTGAGTGACAGAGAAGCTGTGATCTGGGTCCGGCTGACTCGGCAGCTCTGAGTTACGCCCGTGAGGAGGGCCGTTGGTTGGGGAGGCCGTGAGGAAGTAGCAGCGGTCATTTCTGTGGTCACTCTCATGGGGTTTATGTCCGCACACGAGCGAAGCCATCCACTGTGGACCAGGGTCCATCATGGCCTGGCCCCACCTGTGTCCTCGGATCCACGGTCCTGGGCCTAGGCCCTCGACCCTCGACCCCTATACGCTCTAGTCCCGTCATCCTGACGCTTGGGGCCCTGTGGAGACAGCGTGCCCCCTACCTTCTGCCCTGTACTGAGGGGGTTCCCTCCCAGGGGGTCCCTCCCTCAGGAGTTTCCTCTCCTCCTGCTTCTGCCTCTAATCCGGTTCATTTTCAAGATTAAGCTAAAACTTCAGTCTTTCCCTAAATCCCGCGGACCCAGCCCCTCGGGCCCTCTGTCCCACAGGGCTCCCTGCCTGCTGCCCGGCTCTGAGGTCCCTGAGCCCAGCACACGGACCTCACGTGTCTCTGCCTATGTCCGGAGCCCCATCCATCTCAGGACAGACCCACAAGTGGGGGGACAAACAGACCAGGCACCTTCTTCCCAGACGCGAGCCCCTCGGCCGCTGTGCTGAGGGTCACAGCTTTTTGCAAAATCCTCTCATTTTCCGTGCGGATCAGCATTGTCTTGCCCCAAAAAACACTCAATCCTTCAGAGACGAGGCCGGCCTGCTGTCTGAGGCTGGCCGGGGCTCCAAGTGACTGTTCTGTGGTGGCAGCAAGTTCTGGAGGTGGAGGCGACCGGGCTGAACCGTCGAGCATGCCCGTGTCCAGGTGCCCAGGTCAGTTCCTGGAACTGTCGCAGGAAAAAACATGCACCGGGCAGACGGGGGATGGGCAGGCCTCGGGACTGGAGAGCAAGGACCAGAGACAGTGCCGGCTCTCTGAGGGAGGCGCAGACACAGGCGCTGAGGGTGTGTGTGCTTGTGACCACGGAGACAGAAAACCAACAAGGAGGGGGACGCGTCCTCAAGACCCGCACCCACACCGGTCGGACGGGACATCCAGGGACCGAACTCCAGGTCCGAGGACCCTCTCAGCCACGTCCCGAGGGTCCTCACTCCCGAGACTCCGCTCCATGGGTTTCGTGGCACAGCCTCTCCCTCCCGGACCGCGTCCCCGTGTCCTGGGACCTGCATCCGCACCCAAGGAAAGCTGCAACCCGGGCCCCGCCGGTCTGGGAGCAGTGTCGTCACTGCCCACTGGACAGGGCAGCTGGATTCCCGCAGGCCTTGACGTGCTCTTCGAACACCAAGCTCACCGTCTCCCAGATAAGTCACCCACACCAGGGACACAGTCCACCCGAACCCCACCAGCCCTCTCTCCCCACACACCCTACTTGTCTCTGTCAGCTGATCCCACTTCCCCAGCACACCTAATGTCCTCTTGGCCTTTGGGGCGTGCCCACAGGCCCTGCCCAGAGCGCATCCTTCTTCCTCAGACCCAAGGGGTCCAGCCCGCCCCTCACCCTACTCTCAACACCGCAGCCAGGTGTCCACCTGCCAGATGGCCTCTCCATACAAACCACAGCGGCCCTCACTGCCCACGGGGTACCATGCACACACCCCTTGGGGCCCACAAGCCCACGAGCCTGCTGTGAGCGCCCTCTCCTGGCGCATCCTCACGTCCCCCTCCTCCGCCAGCACCTGCATCTGTGAGGGGACCCTCCCTCCTCCCTCCTCCCTCCAACCCGCCTCTGACGGTCCCCTGTCCCTAGACCTCACCCCTGCCTGGAGGCGGCTTTCCCTGACTCCCCCGGCAACAGCAGCCGGGGCTCCCCTGAGCGCTCCCTCAGCCTACGTCTCAGCTCACCTAGAACCTGCCGAGCTCACCTTTTATTAAGAAGCTGTGACTCTCCTCTGGGGACACACGGTCCTCGAGGACAGCGCCCTTCACTGGAGACGAAACGCTGAGCATCTGACGGAGGTTCGCTGTGTCAGCCACGAGCGGACCCCGCCGAGGGGAGGGCAAGGACCAGAGTTGGGGCCGAGTCCTGATTACTGCCGCCGCCCCAGAGGGCCCGGCCCACACCCCCCACGTCCTCCCAGAAGGACGCCAGGTCCCGGAGCTGAGAGCAGAGACCTCTCCGGGCGGGAAGCTGCCTCCCTCACTCTGCCCCTTCCGCACAGGGGCTTGGCCTGGGCACAGCTCACACGCACACGGAGCTGCTGGGTCGGTCACAGTGGGGGTGCCCTTCCCCTTCGCGGGCCCCTCACCCGGGGCGGGACAGGGAGCTGGCCTCGTCCATCAGCAGGATCCCGACCGCCCACCTTCACCCTCCTGTCTCTGCCCCAACCCGCAGGTGGCTGGGCACAGACCTCTGCAGTGACATCCTGTGGCCACGGGGACCCGGTGGCTCTGCACCGCGGGGCACCCGTGATTGCGTAATTAATGTCCTAACCCAGCGCACCCCCCGGACAGGCGGCCGCTCCAGCCCCGGACGCTGCCACTCGAACTCAGTCCTTGCAGGACTCATTGGGTTCACTTGTTCATGGAACCAACTTAATTTCCAGTTACGCCCTGTCTTGTTGAAAAAAATTATAATCTGTAACAATTACACAGTTCACTTGTTTAATGGAAAGTAGATTTGTCATAATTCTCTTCCTAAAGGTGGCTTCACTTCCCGAGAGGGTGTTCTGAGCGTCCTCACCGTGGCCCTCGGCGGGCTCGCGGGTCCCCCCACCGCCCTGCAGTCTGTCCGCCTCCTGCACCAGGACAGCCTGTCTCCAGATCAGCTTTCTGGGGCGTTTCTAGGGAAAGTCACTCAGGACGAATACTAATCGGTGTAAAGAGAAGGAGGTTCCGCGCCAAGTGTGTTTCAGGGGGGACTTAAAATTCAGCACACGTGTTCAGTGCATGGTCCTGTCGGGGTGCTGCTCTCAGCCTCTCGGTCTGGACCGTCGGATCTCTGGAACGCACCCCGCGTAGGGCAGGGTCATGGGGTCCAGAAGGAGGGAGAGGGGGGAACAAGAGGCTCTGTACTCGTCGGGAAGGGAGTTTTCATTGCGGTTCTAAGGAAATGCTTCCTCGCGGCCCGGACGCAGGCGAGCTGTCCGAGACCAGGGAGGCTCAGGTCCCACGGGACCGTGTTCTGAAGGTCTTGAGCCATCAGAAGACCAGACCCACACACTGAGACCGGGGGCCAGACATCACTGGGACGCCAGGACGAACTCATTCCGCCCTGTTGGCGTTTCCCGGACACCTGCGGGGCCTGCCAGGAGACGTCGGGGGTGGGAGGCCTCTAAATCCACACGGGCGTTTGGGTTTTACGGGCACAGGTGTCCCGGCTCTGTTCCCGGCAGGACAGGCACCAAGGTCCATTCCCGCCCAGGAGAGCACTTCTCAGAAGAAGCTTGGGTGTGGGGGGGGGGGCTCCAGCCACAGGCGAAACCCTGGGAAGCCCCCGGGCCTTCAGGAGCTGGTGGGGCTCCCGTCACCCCGATGCCCTGAGCAGGCCCAACCACTGACCTGAGGCCTGAGTGCCCAGGAGTCGGGGAAACACGAGCAAATGCAAACAAGCAACGGAGACGAAAACAGGCGTGTCCTGGGCTCCCCGGGCAGCCCGGACCTCGGGGTGTCCCCCGGGACGTGGAACTCAAGGCCCCGCACAGGCAGGTCAGAGCCGGAGCCCAGCGTCCCCCTGATGTCCGTCGCAGCGGGAATGACGGCGAAGGTCCTGTGAGGGGAGAGGAGACGTGACCACGACAGCAAGGCCGTCAGCGCCAGTGCCCGGTGCCGCGTGGCTCTGGAGACCAGGATGGGCGAAGCTCCGGAGGGCGGCAGGAGGGTGGGGTTCCAGGGTCAGAACAGCCGGTTCCGCCCCAGGACCCATGACGTGCGGCATCAAGCGGCCATCGAGTTCTTACAGATGAAGAGAAGGAATACTGGCCACGTGGCTCAGCCGGCGGGGTGGGGGTGGGGGGTCCGGCCGGGCCGAGGAAGGCTCGGAGGTCAGTCCCAGCCAGCACCCCACCCTCAGCAAAGGGGCCTGCCCGACACAGCACGCTGCTTCCAAGTCGACAATTCGTACGGCACACGGATGATGCCACAAATATCCAAATGGTCCTTGGCAGAAAAAGTTCCCCACCTCTGGCTCAGAGCATCGGCCCGAGCACCAGAGGGGTCTGGGTTTGAGTCCCGGTCAAGGGCATGTGCCTGGGTTGCAGGTTCGATCCCCAGCCCTGGTCGGGCCCATGCAGGAGGCAACCAGTCGATATTTCTCTCTCACGTCGTGGTTTCTCTCTCCCTCCCTTCCTTCCACGCTCTCTAAAAATCGGTGGAAAAAAGTATCTTCAGGTGAGGATTTAATAATAAAGAAATTTAAAAAAATTAAAAATAATAGAAAGCGGAGCACAGCGGCATGAAGACTAAAGAAAACACTGTGTGCAAAGCGCTCAGCACAGCGTGTGGCTGCCGTGGGATGAGCACCCCCCCCCCCGTGAGCTATGTTCACCCCCGTGACGCTCGTGTCACAAAGACTACCAGCCGCAGTGAGAGATGCTCACCCTGGTTTCCCCAGACGACCCTCAGACCCAGCACCTCCCTCCCAGGTGCCGGCTGTGTCACAGTCCGCAGAGTGCCCACTGCCTGCCCCCCTGGACCCACTGTGGGACCACCACGTCCAGAGGAGCCTCGGTGAAGGGGGCCCTGAGGAGGCTGCTTTGCGGGGGGGAGAACCACGGGGTCACGAGCTCTGTGTCCAGCCCCAGCGCCAGCGTGAACACAGAGGTCGTCCTCGGGCACGTCTTGGCCAGAGGAAGAGGAGGAACAGACCGGGATTAAGGACCTGTGGCCAGCCCCGCGCTCTGTGATTTACAGACCAAATGCTGCGACATCTCCATGGCAACTCAGCCAGGAAGACACTGTGACCTCCACCCGACAGACGAGGAAGCGATGACAAAGCTGGGTACCGGCGGACTCAGCCCGTGCAGAGCCGAGACTGGACAGCTCCGGGCTCACACAGTGAAGGCTCGCTGGCCCGGGAGCTCTGGCCAAGCGCACAGCAGGGGCGGTGACTGCGCAGACCCCAGGAGCCGGGGAGACGGCAGCAGCTGTTACAGCTTGGGGGGGGGGGGGAGGGAAGACGCCCTTTGAAGACTTAAAAAACACAAAAAGCTAAATGTCCTTTTAAAAAATGGTGTAGCACACGCAACAGGACCTTGAAAACCAACGCTGTCCCCATGCGAGGTGGCGTAGTTTCCCCAGAGTCACCGCCGGACGCCTGTGAGCTTGGGGAACGCAACTGGCCCCCAAACCCTTGCTTTCTGCAGAGCATGAGGATGCTGGGTGAGGTGGCCCCAGCACCTCCGCCTGGGTTCTAGGACAAACTCGAAAGTGAAGCAAGTCAAACGCCCACCCCGGTAAAGGTGAGGTCTCCACCCTCACCCGTGCTCCTCACGGCCCAGCCGTCGGGGCTGAATGTCCGTAGGCACAGCCACACCCCACGGTCGGTGCTGTCAGGCAGGTGGGCTCCCACTTTTCCGCTGTGGGGAGAGACACGCCCCTCGCCTGTGCCCGCAGTGAGGGGCGACTCTAAGACCAGCGTCTAAGCGACCCAGGGCGGGGAGGTGACCTTTGACAAAGTTCAAGTGCCCGTGCAGGGGGCAGGCCCGGGAGGTGGTCTCTCCTGCACCCCGGCAATGACTGGCCATGAGCTGTTTTCCAAATTCCATTTTCGGGCGTTCCAGTGAGCAGTTCTGCTGCCCACGGGGGCCACTTATCAGCCCCCACTCCCGATCGCCCACAGCGTCTGAGCTGGTCTCCGCCTGCCCCTCGACCGCCAGCATAATCCGCCCAACGGGGCGACCTGATTAGGGGATAGAACCTCGGAGCTCAAGGAGCTGCGGGGTGGCTCTGAGCAGGACAGATAACATGCTTCTCTCGGCCGCACCCGCCCAGCTCCCGCGTCTGTGTTCTCAGATCTAAAGTCAAGGGAAGTGGAGGGGGTGGTCCTCCGCTGAGCACTGTGGGCGCTGCTCCGTGGACGGCAGCAGGCTCCCGGGCCCCAGGCCGACGCAGAGGGCCTGGCCCCGGTCCTTCCGTCTCGGTCAGCAGGAAAAGACTCGAACCCGTGGCACAACCATCAGGACCAGGGCGATGTGCACGCAGGGCGAGGAGGCAGGGGCAGTGCTGAGCTCGAAGGAGGGGGAGCCCCGCGTGGCCAGAGCCAGCGGCCCGCAGCGGCCCCGGGACTGTGTGACCGGCGTACGGATCGGATCAACTCCGCTGAATTTCCCTGTGTTCATTGTCCTTCCAGAAGAGAACGCCCGTCCAGTGCCAGTTCCTAAGAAACAGACCCTGGTGCCTGCAGACGTCGTGAAAGAGGCCAGAGCCCCGACCTGGTGAGCACCTCGTGGCTCCCCACAGGCGGTTCTTCCAGGAGCAACCGCCTCTTGTCATCATTCCAGTCCCTTCTTTGGGGTGTCACCGAGTTGCCAACACTGTGGCCGACACGCCCCTGGAAACAGTGACGAGAAAGTGACGCTGTCGGCACGTCATTGACCCAAACTCCCCTCATGAGTGAAAGTGCCCCAAATCCCCGCTGGTGCTCATGGTGGAGCCCGGGGGCGCCCGGGCCGACGGCTCTGCCTGGCATGCCTGAGGGAGCCCACCGGAGGATGCGCAGACGTAGGGCGAACGGGTGGGGGGAAGGGCCGCTCACCCCGAGCGTCCAGCGCAGAGAGACGCCCGCGTGTGCTCCGTGAGTCGCGGAGGTCCCCACAGGAGCCTGGCTGGCAGCAGCCCACCCTGCGTACAGCTCCTCACCGCCAGTGCCCTTGCCCATGACGCCCATTCAGCACGGAGACTGTGCTCAGACAGCCCTCGTGTCCACCCCCGGGGCGTTCAGCCTGCTGCACCTGAGGGCGCACCATCCTCGGGGCCCCCGGGAGGACGTGTCCCCACCCTTGGCTCTCTCCTCTCACGTGATCACACGTCACACACCTGTCCACGTGGAACCACACACCCTCCCAAAGGGTCTGCTGCCCAAGCAGCCCTGGGCGGGTCCTCGACCCTGAACTCAGGGGACTCGGCCCGGGCCCCTGGGGTTGCATCTGTCTGTCCGGGGACCACCTGCTGACCCCAGATGGGTTTGGAGGGCGGAGATGCCCTCAGCAGCACCTCACAGGGCCAGACTGAAGGGGTTCTCCACTTCCTAAGCTGTGCACTGGGAATCCCAGCCGGTGTGTGCACCCCAGTTCACTACTAAGCCTGGGGGTCAGCCGCAGAACAGGACGTCGGACAGGGAGCCACCTGACCATGGCGGGCTGCACTGGGCCACAGCTTGTCAGCGCCCTCAGGACTGCGTCCCAGGCCTGCCTCTGGCCTGAGGCTCCTGCGGCCTCCCAGCCAGGCGGGAGGCGCCGGATCCCAGCGGAGCAGGGTCCTTGCCCCTCGGCGCTCCTGCCGTCCGCCCCGTCGCCTCTGCAAACTCTCTCCAGTCTTCTAGGGCAGCCCGAACACCGCCTCCAATGAGACCCGACCCCAGCAGGCAGGGCAGCTCCCCTGCAGCCCCAGAGCCCTTCACGTGTGGCCTTTCACCCCGTGTACCCCGGCATGGTGGGACATGCCTCTGACCCCTCGCCCTTTCCTTCACTCCCTGCCCCGTAGGCTGGCAGGCGCCCCGCACAGCAGATGCTCCGTAAACACTAAGGAATCCGCGTGGCTGCGGAGAGCGTGGCGAGTGGCCAGGATGCTGGGATCTGCGACCTCAGAGCGCGGCTGGGCCGGGCGTGAGGAGAACAGCCTCCGGCGTCCTGGGCTCAGTGTCTGGGGCAGAGTCGGGGGGAGGGCACCCCGCAGGGCTCCGGAGAGGCCCTGGACTACGGCTGATCACACGCGGGGACTTGGAGCCCAGCACAGGGCACGGTGGTCGGAGAAGCGGGAGGCACCCCGCCGGCCTGCAGTCATGTCTCACTGGGCCCCAGGGTGGGTGCCCCACACTGCCACCAGCGTCAGAGTGGGCCAAGTGCTCGCCCCTGAGCCCGTGGACAGGGCGGGGGGCTCATGCCCGTGGGCTGTGAGCTGAGACTCTGAGCTCCCGCGGAGGACCAGCCGGGGCTCCCTCCCCGTGAACAGGGCTCGGTGCGGGCGTGAGGTTTCGGCACCGTTTCCGCAGGCACGGGGCTGCCTTCACCTCCGAACCCCTCATGTCTTCACAGGCTCCCCGAATGAGACAGCAGTTAAACCGTCCAGCAAGCGTCATCGAAGGTGGTCGGGCTTCATAAAGGTGGGGACTCGGCTCCATTTCCTGTGTGAGAGGCAAAGCCAGGCCCCCGGCGGTGTAACAGGCCATGCTTGACCTCGGGCACTCACCCCTACACACCCCTTCCTTCTCTGGACCTCACGGGACCCTCAGTTTGTAGACAGGAGATTGGAGCCTGAGCCAGATCCTGTGATTTCCTCAAGGTCATGCGGCCGGCAGAAGGGCAAGCAGACCCCACTGGAATCCCTCTCGACGGTCTCCCAGTCCAATTCTAGTGCAGCTCTCGCGGGTCCGGTTCGGGTCACTGCAGCCCACTCCCAAGTCAGCCTGTGTCCTTCCACAGGTGGTGATTCTCCGCCGATCCCCGCGCCCTGTGCAGCCGGCCTGCGCAGACACCGCGCATCAGCGTGGAAATGGCATCCCCACGGGCACCGAGCGCATGGCGGAGGCTGAGGGGTCTGTGCAGACACGAGGGCCCTGGGGAGCTGCGGGGGACGGGCCCTTTCCACCAGGAGCCCTCAGAGGACGGAGAGGAAAGGGGGACCATGGGAGTCACAGGTTGTCGGGACAGCATCTTCCACGCTGCCCTTGTCGCCTGGTGGAATTCTCACTGAAAATGGGAGCGTGGTGCTGGGGTTGTGGTTGTTGAGGTCACCTTCTCAGCCCGGTGAGCGATCGTTACAAAGCCTAAATCGCACGGGGCTCGGCTGCTTTGCCATCAACTGCCACCCTCTTTCACAGTGGACGGAAGCCTGGCAGTGAGGCCGGCGCGGCGTGGTTCTCGTGGTGGTGTGGCTCTCGTGGCAGCGCGGTTCTCGTGGCGGAGTGGTTCTTGTGGCGGCGTGGTTCTCGTGGTGGCGTGGTTCTCGTGGTGGCTTGGCTCTCGTGGCAGTGTGGCTCTCGTGGCAGTGTGGTTCTTGTGGCGGTGTGGTTCTCGTGGTGGTGTGGCTCTCATGGTGGCGTGGTTCTCGTGGCGGCGTGGTTCTCATGTGGCATGCGAGAGCCAGGCACTCCCAGGCCCCACCTGATGCTCTTTATGAACCAAGAGGGACTCGGAGAACATGAACTGGCACAGGAAAGGCCGGGGCATCACCTGTTCATTTCTTATCTGCGCCCCCATCCAGGAAAAATCTGGCATTTCTTGCACCCAGATGAGAACAACTTGGAAGCACACAGTTTGCTGGAGTCCTGGCCCCAGAAAGCGTGTCTGTCTTCGGCCATGTGTATATTCTGTGCATCAGAGACACTTACTCCCCGAGTGGCCACGGGCACCGAGTGAGGTCTGACGTCGCCCACCTGAAACCCAGAGCCGGGAAGCGGCTCCACCATGGTTCTCCTCCCCTCCCCTCCCCCAGCACAGCACACATGGGGGTGAGAGTGAACCTTTTCATCTGGATGAGCGTGAACTTACTTTAAGGCTTATTTAGAAAATATCTCACTAGCGGATCGCGCTCCTGTAGACTGGTGCTCGAGGCCAGGACTAGCTTTCAAAAATCCGCTTAAGGAAGATGTGAGGTGAGCGGTAGACCTGATAGGCCTGGTGGTGCGTGGATGCGGTGCCCGGTGTCTGCGTAGCTGTGGCCCCAGGGTAAAGGGGCACTGGGAGGCAGACTCTGGGGAGCCGTGGTTGGAGGTTCCAGAGCCCTGAGCAGGGAGGACCATGGACCCCGGCCCTGCCCTCGCTCATGCTGCCCCCGACACTCCTCCAGTGTCCCTCCTCTCTGGTCTTTTGGGGAGACCACTTCTTGTTCAGATCCCAAAACAGCCTTTGCTTGGATCTCCTGGCTCCTGTGTCCCCTGTTCTAATCCACCTGTGTAACCGCCACACACCTAACACGCAGAGCCAATCACCGCTCACTCTCGCAACTCTCCGGGGACTTTCCCCCTCAGTGGTGACAAGGCCCCCCCACAGAGGGGGCTCACCAGCCACCCAGCCCGGCCACCCCCAGGTCCCCAGTCTGCATCGTCATCCTCACGGATGCCCCTCCCCACCCGCCAGGGGATCCCAGGGCACACCTCGGCGGGCGTCCAGCCTCACTGTGCACACATGTGACCTAGCAAGTCCTCTGCCCCGTCCTGCACACGTGTGCGTTTCCTGTTGGTGGTTTCATGGTTGACGTGGCCCCGCGTGTCCCGGAGAAGGGAGCCTCGCACCTCCCTGAGCGAGGCGGTTCGAGGTGCCCATGAGAAGGTGTCCCCGCGAGCTCCAGCCAGGCCTGGCCACGGCCCGAGGGGTCACAGAGACCCCGTCACCGCTCTCAGGACCTGCTGGCTGAGGGCGGCTGGAGGAGACAGGTGCCCAGCCGGTGCATCTGGAAGGACGGGCCCCACGGGCGGGGCTCCTGGACGGCGGGAGGGGCCCTGGCGCCCCATGTGACCTAGGTACGAAGGACACCAGGCCCTCCCCGTCCCACCGCCTTCTCTGTCACTCTCTGGAACCAGAACTTAACATGTGAGCCTCAAACTCTCTTAATCCGTTGGCTTCAGGATCACATCAACACCACATTTTTACGAAAAGATTTTCGTGTTTATTACCTTCTATGCTGTTGTTCCAATTAACTGTGTGAGAAAACGCAGACCCAGCTTCAGAGCGTGAGGTGCTCCTGCTTGAGGTTCCGTGTTGCTTGGCCGCGGGTCCCCTCGGGCGTCTGCCTCTGGGAGCGGGTGGGATACCGCGTGTCGTGCATGTAAATGAGGCGTCACACGCCGCATCACCTGACTTGCAGCGGACATCTCGAAATACCCATTTCACAGATTGCTGCATTTCTGTTCATTCGCTGGCCTCCGGGCACGATTTGTTGTCATTTCTCCTTAACAGAAATCCTAAGACCCAGGTGTCCCTGGGAAGTTCACGTCCCACCACGTAACAGCTCGGAGGGCCCACCGGTCAGGGGCTCACCCTTCAGGATCTCGTCATCTCCAACAGGTGGCCCCAAGGTCGCCGGGGACACGAGCGGGGTGTGGCGCTCCTCTGGGCCAGACCCGGCATGACCCACAGCGGCTGTGCTCACACCACTAATATTGCGTCACATGGTCTCACCTCCCTGCAGGAGAGGCTGGGCAACGCGGCCGGTGAGGGCCAGGGAGAACGCACGGACCTGGGTGAACGGCTGGACATCTCTGCCAGAGCTGCCCCGCCAGACCGGGGACACTCTTCCTGTAGTCTGATCGCCAGCGGATGGACATTTTCATGACGCAGAGAACAGCTTAATGACTATGCCAGCGGCCTTCTGAGACGGCAAACCAGGGTTAGGGTCTCGCTGGCGGTAAAGGAGACTCGGAGTCAATGACCGCAGGCACCTCGAGGGGCTCCGAGGTGTCCCTGCCGAGACACCGCGGCTGACGGTCCCGGACAAATCCATCACGTGCTCTGTGCTCAGCACTGTTCTGCGTGGTCAGCTCCTCTGGGGCCAAAGGGACGACAGCCGACAGGCCGACAGCCAGCATCCTCATTAACACCGGGACATGCCGGGGTGCTGGTAAGGACCCCCCGAGCTCAGAGGGAGGAGCCGGTTGGTGAGTTTAAGAGACAGAACTGACAGGCGTGGAGAGAGGAAGAGGAACACATTTGGGGTCAAAGGACGGGCTTGGAACCCCAGTTCTGCCGTGACGTTTCTTCTGACATTCATTCATTCAACAAGCATTTATCGTCAGCCACACTCCAGGATTCTTCCAAAAATAAAATCGAGACCCCGGTTCTGCTGAGTGGATGTTCTTGTGGGGAGCTAGTCGGTGATAAAGGAGGTGATGCGCCACAGGAATGAAGGGCAGACCCAGCCTCCAGGCCGGCCCCTCACCCTGTCCTTCAGAGATTCAGGGTGGGCCTGCACTAGCACCGACCAATCAGCACTCAGCGTCACTGCGCCCAGAGGCGTGGCTCCAGGAGAGCCCAGGGGACTCTTCCCAGACGTGTCCCTGCGACTCCGGGAAAAGAGTGGCTTTCTCAGCCGCAGTGACCAGAGCGATGACCTCGCTGGGCCTGGGCCCCGAGCACCCCCCCCACCTGTGACGGAGGCAGCCAGGCCCGCGAGGGGGACTGGCGAGGGGGGCCGGGAGCGTGCAAGGTGTCCGTCCCCCAGTTCACGGGGCAGTGAGTCCCCATCTCCCTTAAGCACCTTGGACTGTGGGTTTGTAATTTGCCAGCAAGAGCCCCCCCGGCAGCCGGGCGTGCAGGAGGCCTCCAGGGAGAGAATGACCAGGCGGGAGCCCGGGGGGGTCAGCGCCTGGGCGGCGGGGGCAGCTGGAGGAACGTCCCAGGCACAGCAGAGGGGACCGTGGGAGCTGGAGATGACCTGGGTGTTTGGGAGGCCGGCGATGGGGTCACCAGCTCTCTCGGCCGAGGGGAGCAGCGACCTCATTTCTGTTGTTCAAGGGTCACTCTGAGGAGCAGAAACAGAAAAACTGCCCTAAAGCTGAGCCAGCAGCTGAGCCAGGTGGGCGGAGGCAGGCAGGGGAGAGGCCGGTCCAGGTGTCCCTGCGAGGAACAGGCAAGGGGACCTGCTGTGGCCTTGATGAGAGGTGAGGGGGGGGGGGCTCCAGGGTGCGGGCTACTGGTGCCCCTTCCTGGGAGGGGGTGCTGGGGACAGCGGGCTTGGGGGCTGCTGACCGAGACCCTGGTTCTCCACCGTGTTGCCCATCTGCAAACCGGTCACTTACCGATCATCTCAGTTCCCCAGCGACAAAAACACAAGCTCTACCCTGAGGATCAGGTTCTGCGCAAATCCAAGTGCAGAGACCTCGCCGGGCCTGCGGCCGGTGCCCAGCACACATGGGGCGGTCACCCCAGGCCACGCTTCCCCAGCTGCCCTGTGCCTCTCGGGGTCCCCTCCCAGCCGGCCCAGCGGAGCCGCAGGGGGCGGGCGCCTGATGACTCTGCTTTTGCAACAGCCGTTCTCACAGAGGCAGCGCGTTTGGGAGACAGAGAAAAGCATGAAGAAGAAAACAGGAACTGCCCCAACCCGGAACCACAAACGGGTGACGCTGTGCTGCTGAAGGAGAGTGAACGGGCCACATTCAAAGGTGCAGCCCGCCTCCCCCGGCTGGGGCCCAGCTCACCCCACGGCCCCTTTCACGAGCCCTTCTGGCCACAGAGGCGAGCCCAGGTCACACCTCCCTGCCCTGGCCTGCAGGCTGGACGGGAGGGCGCCTGGGTCAGCGGGCCAGAGTCTCTTCCTGAGCCCTTTGGGGCCTACAGAGCGTCAGAGAAGAAAATCCGGGGGACAGACGGACATGGACACAGAAGCCAGAGGTAAGAGACGGCACAGCTAGGAGACCATCCGTCTGGCCCTTCCTGTAGCTGCTCCGGACCCCGTCTGTGCTCAAGTTGGCTCGAGACGGCCTCCGCTGAGCTTCCCGCAGCCAGGACAGCGTCCGTGACGCACTGGGGACACACTTAGGGTGGACATGAGGCCGACCACAGAGGCCTCCCTGTGCACACACTCACCTGGGCCTGCGGGCTCTCCACCTCCCCGCAGACCCGGGATCTGCATCCAAGGTCCCAAGGCCCAGCACCATGGTCTGCGTCCTGTGCAGGTGGCCCATCTGGAGCCTGTACTCGAGCAGTACATCCAGGGGGACAGAGTCGGGTCTGGGACAGCTCCTTCCTTCTACAGGTGACATGGGTCACCGATACCTGCCCATCAGCAGCCCCAGCGAACCCAGCGAACCCAGCGGACCCAGCAGACCCAGCGAACCCAGCGGACCCAAAGGACCCAGTGAACCCAGAGAACCCAGCGGACCCAGTGGACCCAGAGGACCCAGAGAACCCAGCGGACCCAGCGGACCCAGCGGACCCAGCAGACCCAGAGGACCCAGCAGACCCAGAGAACCCAGCGGACCAAGCGGACCCAGAGAACCCAGCGGACCCAGAGGACCCAGCAGACCCAGAGAACCCAGCGGACCAGGCGGACCCAGCGGACCCAGCAGACCCAGAGGACCCAGAGGACCCAGCAGACCCAGAGAACCCAGCGGACCAGGCGGACCCAGAGGACCCAGAAGACCCAGAGAACCCAGCGGACCCAGCGGACCCAGAGAACCCAGCGGACCCAGTGGACCCAGCGGACCCAGAGAACCCAGAGGACCCAGTGGACCCAGCAGACCCAGAGAACCCAGCGGACCCAGAGAACCCAGCGGACCCAGCGGACCCAGCGGACCCAGAGAACCCAGCGGACCCAGAGGACCCAGCGGACCCAGAGAACCCAGCGGACCCAGAGAACCCAGCGGACCCAGCAGACCCAGAAAACCCAGCAGACCCAGAGGACCCAGCGGACCCAGCGGACCCAGCAGACCCAGAGGACCCAACGGACCCAGAGAACCCAGCAGACCCAGAGAACCCAGCGGACCCAGCGAACCCAGCGGACCCAGCGGACCCAGCAGACCCAGCAGACCCAGAGAACCCAGCGGACCCAGTGAACCCAGCGGACCCAGAGAACCCAGCGGACCCAGCGGACCCAGTGAACCCAGCGGACCCAGCGGACCCAGCAGACCCAGAGAACCCAGCGGACCCAGCGGACCCAGCGGACCCAGAGAACCCAGCGGACCCAGCGGACCCAGAGAACCCAGCGGACCCAGCGGACCCAGCGGACCCAGCGAACCCAGCGGACCCAGCGGACCCAGAGAACCCAGCGGACCCAGAGGACCCAGCGGACCCAGAGGACCCAGCAGACCCAGCGGACCCAGCGAACCCAGCGGACCCAGCGGACCCAGAGGACCCAGCGGACCCAGCGGACCCAGAGAACCCAGCGGACCCAGCGGACCCAGCGGACCCAGAGAACCCAGCGGACCCAGCGGACCCAGCGGACCCAGAGAACCCAGCGGACCCAGAGAACCCAGCAGACCCAGAGGACCCAGCAGACCCAGAGAACCCAGCGGACCCAGCGGACCCAGAGAACCCAGCGGACCCAGCGGACCCAGCGGACCCAGCGGACCCAGAGGACCCAGCGGACCCAGCGAACCCAGCGGACCCAGAGAACCCAGCGGACCCAGAGAACCCAGCGGACCCAGAGGACCCAGCGGACCCAGAGAACCCAGCGGACCCAGAGGACCCAGCAGACCCAGCGGACCCAGAGAACCCAGCGGACCCAGAGAACCCAGCGGACCCAGCGGACCCAGCGAACCCAGTGGACCCAGCGGACCCAATAAACCCAGCGAACCCAGCGGACCCAGCGAACCCAGCGAACCCAGCGAACCCAGCGGACCCAGTGGACCCAGCGGACCCAGCAGACCCATGAATTTGGACCAGTCACACATGGTGCAAGGCCCATCCATCCTGTACCCCGGAAGCCAAAGGGGAGGCACTGCCCAGGCCCTGGAGAAGGGTTCGGGGAGTGAGGGCGACCATGAGCACCCACCCTGGAGGGAGGGAGATGGGGCTCAGGCCAGGTGGCTCCCACACAGCTGAGCCCTGGATACCCCACTCCAGGAACCCCCTGAGGGTCTCTTCCCAAGCTGGGCAGGGGAAGGGCACCCCCTAAGGCCCGACATGTCCCTGGGGGAATTCCCCCCAAGTCTGTGCGTGGAGGTCTCATAGTGCAGCCTCCTCGCCCTGACCCAGCACGGAGCTGCCGCCACCCTCGCCTGTCAGCCCGGCACAGTGTCCAGCGGGGACCCTCCTGTTCCCGCGGTGACACCAGGACGCGAGGGGCAATTGGCCCAGCAGGGCTCTCGCTGCAGCGCTGTTTTCAGTAAACAGGCCTTCAGCTCGAGTGCTCTCGGGAGCGTGATTAACGTCATTTCTCGAAATGCACGTTCTCCCAAGTCGATGTCTCAGGGCTGTTCGGCCGAGCGCGCTGCCGCCGACGGACCCGGGGCTGAGACGTGGCCCTGTGGACGTCACCTTTACACGTCCTCCGGCCTGACTCTCGCCATCGCTCTCGCCGAGAAACGCGATGTCCCCAGAGGGAAGGGGCCCGTCCGCTCTGGCTGCCACCAGCTTGGTCGCAGTGTCCTCTGTCCCGGTGGGGAGGGTTTTCGCTCTGCGGACCCCGGTTCTTGTCTCGCCCCCTCCAGGAGGCCTCCCTTGCTTTCTCCCTCCTTTGTGCACAGAGCTGAATCCTTCTTTCCCTGGGCTACCATTATACCCTTTAAAATATTTGTGCCATTATTTTATACTGTACCAAAACAGACCTGTTCGCATATCTGCTTCTTTATTAAATCAGTGTCCTGAGGCTAGGGACCGAACCGCATTCTGTCACCCCCTGCGGGAAGGGTGCCTGGGCCTGGCGGGTGTCTGAGGTTGGCAGTCCCCTGACGGGGGCCAACTCCCCCCGGTGCCCACGGCCCTCGTGACCCCTTCGCCCCGCCTGTGGGTGGGAGAGGACCCCTGTCCTGGGTGGACAGAGCAGAGGATGACTGGACGCCACCTGTGAGGTCTGGTCCTCTGCCGGCTCACTGTGGCCCTCGGAGCCCCGGCCTGGGACACCGCTGCTGTCTGCGAGCGGCTGTGGAGGGGCTCACAAGCAGGGACCCGGGACCCCAGAAGAGGGTCACCCTCAGCCCACCCAACACGCCTGCAGCCAGGCTCCTGACTGTGACCCGCAGGGACTGGGAATTGCCGAGAGCTTTCCTGCCAGTAGGTTCTGGGCTCGTCTGCGGCACAGCAGTAGTGACTGGCCGACGGATGCAATGGCCGGTCGCGGACTCAGATGGAGTTAGAGGGAACGGGCTCCTCATCGGGTGACAAAATGAGCGACGGGAACGGCTCTGAGGATGCTTTCTTTGACCGATCACCAGGAGCAGAGGGAACGCACCCAGAGAGAGGGGCTGGGAGACACGCAGTCTGTCTGCCCGCCGGCCTGCGGCGGCTCCGAGTTCGCTGGTGAGATCCCCTGCAGGGGTCCTCACAGTGATTTCTGGGTGAGAAAACAAGAGGTCAGACGATGTACGTGTGATGCTGCTTTCAAAAAGAAATCGCAGACCTGTGTTCTACATGCGAAGACAAACCCGGGTATTTAATGGCTCATGGTCGGAGGCAGGTCTGTCCTGTGATGGACGGAGAGTCGGAAGTTAGAATTTACAGCGAACAAACCAAGCAACAGAGACAAAGCATATTTAAAGAGATAAAAGTACACATCAAGAAAAACAAGCAGCCCGGCCAGTGTGTTCAGTGGTTGAACATCAACCCTGCACCAAGACACTGCCGGTTCAATTCCCAGTCAGGGTGCATGCTCAGGTTGTGGGCCCATCCCCAGTGGGGGGCGTGCAGGAGGCAGCCAGTCGATGTTCTCTCTCATCGATGTTTCCATCTCTCTCTCCCTCTCCCTTCCTCTCTCTCTAAAATCAATAAAGGAAAAAAATTAATAAAAAAACAAGCAAATGAAACTGATATGATAAAAAGACGGGGAGGGAGGGAAAACGTCTGAAATATATTGTAATTACTTCATTGATACAGTAGGACGGAATAGATCCCACCAGAGATACAGATACGGAGTTTCTATTGTTACAGTAAAGAGTAGTTACCAGAATAAAAACATTCACCTTAAAACTATCAGAATGTCATTGAACAATAAAATGACTGAGAACCCCAATTACAAGTGGACAAAGGATTTGAATAGACAATTTTCCTGAAAAGACACCGTCATTAGGAGCACATCGAACCACAGCGGGATGCCCCCGGAGAGCCGGGGACACCCCACCTGGGCGGCTGTGGGGATCGGCACCCTCACGCGGGCTGAGCGTGGAACACGGCGCCGCTGTGCAAGGCTGGCTGCTCCCGCACAACTGAGCACAGAGGGGGCGTGTGACCCGGTGGTTCCACACCCAGGTGTCCGCCCGAGAGAAATCGTCTGTCCGCCTAGAAATCAGAAGTCGGCTGAGCTGCAGGGAGACGCCTCTTGTCATTCTCCCAACTAACTGTGACGCTGGACAAAGGGTCAGAGCCTCCGGGAGCCCAGCCCAGGCTCTGGGCCTCGGGTCCCTGTGCACTGAGGTGCATCTATTGCATGAGGCAGAGACAGTCCAGGCATGTAAACGAATGGAAGTCTGTAAGCTAAGACGGCACAGGGCGCCGCATGGCCTGGCACCGTGGGCACTCGGTGCACGCACTTCCCTGCCCCCCACCGGCTGCACCTAGATGTGTGGAGCCCCGGGCCCACAGAAGAAACATTCTTTCCCGGGGGGCACGGCGGGGGCCCAGGGCTGCCCTGGTACTGCCCCACCAGGGACGGCTCACGCTGGCGAGAACATTCACCTGCCAACGAGACAGAACTTTCCAGACCTAAAGACGTCCCCCAGGAAGATGCCGCTCACCACAGACCTGCTCCGTCCCGATGACAAAGCCCAGGGGAGGACTGTCAGGCCCTCGGCGTCCTGTGCTCACCGGGACCTCCCTCCGCACCTCCAGACCGCCCGTCTCTCCTGGTGACAGAACACCTCCCGTCCGGGCTCCCCTGACCCTCAGAAAGCTTCCTTCTCACCCCTGGAGGCCACAGCCTGCCTGCGGGGCACTGGCCCGACCTCCAGTGACAATTTCTGGGTGTGGACGGAGCCTGAGGGATGAGCAGGACCCAGAAAGCACTGAGACCCTGGGGACGGTCCCCTCCTCTGATGCGCTCACGCGGGAGGCTCCCAGCGAGGACCCGCGGCGTCACCGCTGACTTCCTGGGAGAGCGCCCCGTTCTTCCGAGGAGCCGTGTGAGGCCGTGGGGTCTCCGTGGAAGGGCAGGGAGCTGACTTGGGAGACAAGGAAGAGGCGTCTGCTGGTGCGGCTGCTCGGTCACGTGGCCCCGAGGGGGGCTGGGCTCCCACGGGCCACCAGTCAGGAGGGGCCAGCCCAGGGCTGACGGGACCTGCCACCAGGGAGGCTCTGTGAGCTCGGGTTTCCGCGTTCTCGCCTCCCTGTCCAGCCCTCTGACCAGCAATGATTTGCCACTAGTGCCTGGGACAGACCCTGGAGCACTTTCCTGTCAAGACGTACAGGGTGGCGGTGTCCTTGGAACACCAGGGTCCCTTACAATTGCATGGGGCCCGCTCTGCTTTTCCAGGGTCAGACCGCGGCCCCTCGTGGCGGCGACTGGAACACAAAGCAGGTTGGAGCAGCCCGGGACCCCCGAGGGCCACGCACCCACTGGCCAGAAGCCCCTTTCAGCCCCAAATCTATTCACTAGCAGGTGCCTGTGGGGGGCCCCTCTGGCTTCTCCTCGGTTCCTCTCCGCCAGCGGGGCACACGGCGCTACCCGCCCCCGGGGACCAGCACACCAAGCCTCCCCCGACACCGTGATGGGCAGCGTAAGCCTGGGCTGACATCGGGGCGCCGCTCTGGGGTTCTTCCTGCCACAGTGGCGCCCACGCTCCCCGCAGGGACTGCACGTCCTGGCCTCTCTCCCCGGTTGCCATGGAAGATGGGCACAGACAGCCAGGCTCAGCGCTCCCTCCCCGGGGCTCGCCCGCGGGCTCCAGGCAGCCACGGCGAGCGTGCGGGAGGCAGCTGGCCACCCTCCCACAGCATCCCAGCACACCCCACCCCCACCTCAGCCCCCCGGAGCGGAGTCCTGGTGCAGAGCCGCAGTCACCTCAGATGACTTGCTGTCCGGAGCCTCCCACGGATCGGCGTGGGGCAGACCCCAGCCGAGGCTGAGAGCATCTGGAAGCAGCCGGACAAGCCTGGCCATCCAGGGAGAGCCAGGGCGGGCCAGGCGCGGGCCTGTCCGGGGGGTGTGTGCCCGGCGGTTCACCCAGCCCTCACATGCCACGAGCCCCGACCACGAGGGAACGGGGGTGGCGTCATTCCACTTCACGGACGCGTAAACTGAGGCTTTGATGACCCAGCAGCAGGACTGTGGCTGGCGGCTGCGGTCCTGGTACAGTCCCTGACGCACCCGCACCCAGGCCGAAGCTCTGTGTTTGCGGGTGCTGTCCCCGGGGCTCCGTGTGCAGACGGGCTGAGGCCAGCTCCCAAAGAGCAGGTCCTCACCCCGGGACCTGCGTGTGTGACCCGGTGAGCAGAGGGGTCTCTGCAGGTGAGAGCCAGGATTCTGACCTGAGACATCATCCCGACAACCAGGGGTCATGAACCCCATTGCGGGTGTCCTCGGAGCACGAACCTCAGGGGGTTCTGCACGCAGGCGGTGGCGTGATGAGGAGCTGTGGACTCGGGCTGCTTGCCAGGCCCACCGCCCAGCCCCCTCCGCCGCTGTCTGCCCTCACCCCACTTCTGAAGCCTTCACTGAACACACGGCCCGTCAGTCAGCCGTGTACCTGGGAACAACCTGAGCCCGTGTGCGCTGATTTTTTAAAAACACGCGTCTCCGTCATCCTAAAATGCAGGCTCCCTCCTACAGACACAGCAGCCGTCTCATCTCCAGACCTGTGAGCAGACTCACACCGGCATCTGAGCACAGAGCTCCGGGCGGCGTGCAGGCCAGACGGGGGCAGGTGTGTGCCCTGCCCAGCCGGGGCCTGTCCGCCTGTCCCTGAGCTCAGATGCAGATTCCAGTCTGGGGCAGGGCCGCTCACCGGACACTCCACCCCACGTCCTGTCCTGTGTCCGTTCAGGCCTGCGCACTCCCCGCCCAGCTCCCAGCTCCTCGGTGCTATTTCACCCTGGGTGGCCCAAATCCAACGTGTTCCTTAAGATCACCGTTGTGTGGTGGGAGCCGTCACCGCTCACCAGAACTGCAAAGGTCATTCTCACAGCGTTAGCTTGAAGCTCTAAAATTACCCGCTAAATTTAGACGGTTCTGATGGCACCTGGTTTCTCCGGCACCCAGCGCCCATCTGCAGCGGGACGCCCATCAGCGTAACTCCCCCAGTGTAGCCTCAGATCTGTCACCTGGCAACAGTGTTTCAGACGTATTGGAACAAGACTGGATGGTCCCGCTTGACTGAGTACAGGAAACGTTCCCTGGCTTTGGGGGAGCAGGGGTTCTTCGGCAGTAATGCCGCCCACAAGTGGGCACAAGGCCCCCAGGGGTCACGGCAGCCAAGAGGAGCCCGGCCCCTGTGGGCTGGTCGTGGGGTACCTGGGAGTCCTGAGCAGGGAGTCCTGGATCTCTGCAGAAAGTCAGGGGTGGGCACAGGTGCGGGGTCTTCGCGTGGGTGTGCCCGCAGCCAGGGGCAAAGCCCAGACGCCTAGGACTGTGCCCAGGGTGTGAAGAGGCCAAGCCTGAAACTCAGGGGCAGAGAGAGCAAGTTTGGGGGGGAGGGTGAACTGGATGACAACGATGAGTAGGACCCGAGGGAACAGATTTCCACACAAGCAGAGTGGACAGAAGGCCACTTAAATAAGGTGTCCGATGTCTGGGACCCCTGCCCACCTGCTCCCTTCACCCTCTTTTTACCAGCATCGCCTGTTTTTCATTTCCCCGGCATCCTCCACAGTCCAGCTATGAACACACAGGGCATCGTGCCCAGAGGACCCCTACTGAATGAATGAGCCTATGCCTGCACCCTGCCCATGGAGGGCTGGTAGCAGGGTGCCCCCAGACCAGCATGGCAGGCCCTCCAGCTGCAGCTGTGCACAGACTCAGAGGTGACAGGGAGTCCGGGCCAGGGGCACAGCTCCCCTGGGGGCACGGCCATGGAGGTGCCCAGGGCAGACTGAGGCAGGGACGGGCACCACACATGCCTGCAAGGACTCTGTGCCCCTTCCCTGCCACACCAGGAATGTGCGTACACATGTGAGGACATGTGTGCACTGTGAGTGTGCGTACATGATCCGGCATGTGGGCACACATAAACATGTGTGCCTGCACACGTATGCTTGCGTGAACATGCATGCGGCACACCATGGCTCTGGGTCGCCAGGGACAGGGCCGCGCCCGCTGCAGGTCCTCAGCAGCGCGGCACAGCTCTGGCCGCCCCGCGGCCCTGCTCCGGGAGCCCTCGCACAGACGGGCAGCCCTCTCCTGGCTCCGCACTGCTCTCCTGTCATCTGGGCAAGAAGCTGACGGGCGTGGGCAGGGCGCCAGCTTGGCCCGGGCTCCACTTGGAAGCTGGACTGGCAGATAGCACGGTCCTGGGGGGCACCCAGACTGGCAGATGCACGGTCCTGGGGCACCCAGAGGAGGTCCACACGCGTTTTCCTCTCAGCTGAGCTGCGGCTCTCCAGGCTCACAGCTGCAGCGGGAGGGGCAGAGGGCGCGGCAGGGGCCCCACCAGAGCTGCACAGAGAAAGGGCCCGAGGAGCGGGGGCCTGAATCGGGGGCCTGGAGCGGGGGGCTGGAGCGGGGGCCTGGAGCGGGGTCTGCCCGGGAGCCGCTGTGGAGACACCGCTTAACCACTCCTTGAGAGCTGGAGTCAGATCCCGCCTGAGCGGCACTGACCTGCAGGCCTCACTGCTGCTTCCCGGAGTGTGGGTCCCCAGCGGGCTCCCCGACCTCCGGCCCTGGGCGGACAAGTGGCTGGTACCGGCAGGCGTGGAGGAGGAGCCTGGACAACAGAGCACAGGCCTTCACAACCGTCCTTTCTGCCTCGTGCGCGTGTGTGTGTGCGTGTGCGCGTGTGTGTGTGTGTGTGTGCTCCCAGGAGCCTGCTGAGAGGCTGTCCCAGGTCCTCCCGGTCCCAGGACCTGGGCTTCGTGAGAGAGGTCAACGGTGGCTCCTCCCACCCCCAGATGCCGGCAGTGATGAGCACACAGCCCTCGTCCCACCAGGTGGATTCGGTCGCTCCCTGTCCGTCTGGGGCCACTGCGCTCAGTGCCGGAAGGACACGCAGCCTTGCAGGAACTGCGCACCCAGCACCCACCGTGGGGTGTGCGGTGCCGATGGCAGCCTGGCGCGTGGGCACAGTGAACAAACCCGGCCCGTTCGCCGCAGTGTCGCCTGGGGCGTGCGTTTCTCCCTGAGGCTGTGGCTCTGCAGGCCCCGGGAGCCCACGCCTGTGCCACCTGCTCCGCTGAGGTCCTCCCAAAGGCTCCTGGGCCCCTGTCCACCCGAGCCCCAGCTCCCTTGTGGATGCTGGCCACTGGAGGCCTCTTCAAGGGACACCTGGCCTGGGACCAGGACACCATCCAAGTTGGCAGCTTCACCGCAAAGCTGCTGGGACAGGCGGCAGTGGCCCAGACAGGCCTGCTGAACCCAGATAACACAGCGGGGGCCCTGTCCTGCCAGAGGGGAGGTTTGTATTCCCACAGGCGACCAACCAACAGGGCAGGGACAGCAGCAGGCCAAAGAGGGTGACAGGGTCCTGAAATACCTGGCCAGGAAGTGCCCACAGTAGTGTTAGGCTTGAGTATGTTTGGTCCCGGTGGTGTGTGAGTGTGTTCCCAGTTGACAGATGACAGGTCTGAGCCACAGGAAAGTCACTCAGTACCATGACTGGTCCCAACACAGAGAGGACGCACATGCACACATTTGCACACACACACAAATGCACACACTTGCACGTGCATACATACACTTGTGTGTGCATACAGATGCATACACATACTCACGTACATACACTCATGCACGCAATGCACACATGTATGCACATGCACACATGCATGTGCTTACACCCATGCATGTGCACACACACACTTGCACACACACATGCTTGCACACACACATGCATCCACAGCATTGAGCAGTGTGCAGGGTGGGCGCGTGGCTCCCTCCATGAGCCGGGCCCTAACATCATGCTGAAGACCCAGCCCTCCTGACTCCCCTCCACTCCTCACCCCATCCCGACCCACAAGCCACTGGCACGGGCGCTGTCTCCAGCTACAGAAAAGCAAGCTGGCTGACTTGCTGCAACAAGGCACTTGGCCGGGGCAGGCAACAGGTCACAGGCTCCATGAGTGAAGACACTGTCACTACGGCCCTGCTGACCACTCTATGTCACAGCCCTGGAGGATGGTGATGCGGTGACGTGTGAATGGCTGCTTCCGCAGGTCAAGTCCCTAGTGCTCACATCAGGGGTGTGTTTTTCTGGAAGGCCCTCATAAGCCCTGTGTGGGAAAGAAGGGTCTATGCAGGTCACGTCACCAGGGCCAACCTTGCTCGGTGCTTAACACATGCAGGTGCTTGGCACTCAGCCCTCTCAGCCCACTCAGCCCTCTCACCCCTCTGAGCACACTCAGCCCACTCAGGCCTCTCAGCCCACTCAGCCCTCCCAGCCCACTCAGCCCACTCAACCCACTAAGCCCTCTCAACACACTCAGCCCACTCAGCCCTCTCAGCCCTCTCAGCCCACTCAGCCCTCTCAGCCCTCTCAGCCCACTCAGCCCTCTCAGCACACTCAGCACACTCAGCCCTCTCAGCCCACTCAGCCCTCTCAGCCCACTCAGCACACTCAGCCCTCTCAGCCCACTCAGCCCTCTCAGCCCTCTCAGCCCACTCAGCCCCCACAGCCCTCTCAGCCCTCTCACCACACTCAGCACACTCAGCCCTCTCAGCCCACTCAGCCCTCTCAGCCCACTCAGCACACTCAGCCCTCTCAGCCCACTCAGCCCTCTCAGCCCTCTCAACCCTCTCAGCCCACTCAGCCCTCTCAGCCCACTCAGCCCTCTCAGCCCTCTCAGCACACTCAGCCCTCTCAGCCCACTCAGCACACTCAGCCCTCTCAGCCCTCTCAGCCCACTCAGCCCCCACAGCCCTCTCAGCCTTCTCAGCCCACTCAGCCCACGCAGCACACTCAGCCCTCTGAGCCCACTCAGCCCTCTCAGCCCATTTAGCCCTCTCAACACACTCAGCCTTCTCAGCCCTCTCAGCCCTCTCAGCCCTCTCAGCCCACTCAGCCCTCTCAGCCCACTCAGCCCCCACAGCCCTCTCAGCCTTCTCAGCCCACTCAGCCCATTTAGCCCTCTCAACACACTCAGCCTTCTCAGCCTTCTCAGCCCTCTCAGCCCACTCAGCCCTCTCAGCCCACTCAACCCACTCAGCACACTCAGCACACTCAGCCCACTCAGGCCTCTCAACACACAGCCTTCTCAGCCCTCTCAGTCCACTCAGCCCTCTAAACACACTCAGCCTTCTCAGCCTTCTCAGCCTCCTCAGCCCACTCAGCCCACTCAGCCCATTCAGCCCTCTCAGCCCTCTCAGCCTTCTCTGCCCTCTCAGCCCGCTCAGCACACTCAGCCATCTCAACACACTCAGCACACTCAGCACACTCAGCCCTCTCAGCCCACTCAGCACACTCAGCCCTCTCAACACACTCAGCCTTCTCAGCCTTCTCAGCCCTCTCGTTCTACTAGCCCTCTCAGCCCTCTCAGCCCACTCAGCCCTCTCAGCACACTTAGCCCACTCAGCCCTCTCAGCCCACTCCGCCCACTCAGCCCTCTAAGCCCACTCAGCCCTCTCAGGCCTCTCAACACACTCAGCCCACTCAGCCCTCTCAGCCCACGCAGCCCTCTCAGCCCTCTCAGCCCACTCAGCCCTCTCAACACACTCAGCCTTCTCAGCCTCCTCAGCCCTCTCAGCCCACTCAGCCCTCTCAGCCCTCTCAGCCCACTCAGCCCACTCAGCACACTCAGCCCTCTCAGCCCACGCAGCCCTCTCAGCCCTCTCAGCCCACTCAGCCCTCTCAACACACTCAGCCTTCTCAGCCCTCACAGCCCACTCAGCCCACTCAGCACACTCAGCCCACTCAGCCCTCTCAGCCCACTCAGCCCTCTCAGCCCACTCAGCCCACTCAGCCCTCTCAGCCCACTCAGCCCTCTCAACACACTCAGCCCACTCAGCCCTCTCAACACACTCAGCCTTCTCAGCCTTCTCAGCCCTCTCATTCCACTCAGCCCTCTCAGCCCACTCAGCCCACTCAGCAGACTCAGCCCTCTCAGCCCACTCAGCCCACTCAGCCCACTCAGCCCTCTCAACACACTCAGCCTTCTCAGCCTTCTCAGCTTTCTCAGCCCTCTCAGCACACTCAGCCCTCTCAGCCCTCCTAGCCCACTCAGCCCACTCAGCCCACTCAGCCCTCTCAGCACACTCAGCCCACTCAGCCCACTCAGCCCTCTCAGCACACTCAGCCCTCTCAGCCTTCTCAGCCCTCTCAGCCGCACTCAGCCCTCTCAGACACACTCAGCCCTCTCAGCCCTCTCAGCACACTCAGCCCACTCAGCCCTCTCAGCCCACTCAGCCCTCTCAGCACACTCAGACCACTCAGCCCTCTCAGCCCACTCAGCCCTCTCAGCCCTCTCAGCCCACTCAGTCCACTCAGTCTACTCAGCCCTCTCAGCCCTCCCAGCACACTCAGCCCACTCAGCCCTCTCAGACCACTCAGCCCTCTCAGCCCTCTCAGCCCACTCAGTCCACTCAGTCTACTCAGCCCTCTCAGCCCACTCAGCCCTCTCAGCCCTCTCAGCCCACTTAGCCCACTCAGCCCTCTCAACAAACTCAGCCCTCTCAGCCTTCTCAGCCTTCTCAGCCCTCTCAGCACACTCAGCCCTCTCAGCCCTCTCAGCCCACTCAGCACACTCAGCCCACTCAGCCCTCCCAGCCCACTCAGCCCACTCAGCCCTCTCAGCCCACTCAGCCCTCTCAGCCCTCTCAGCACACTCAGACCACTCAGCCCTCTCAGCCCTCTCAGCCCATTCAGCCCACTCAGCCCACTCAGCCCACTCAGCACACCAGGAGGCCAACCAGGTCAGCCCATCTCACAGGACTCCGAAGTCAAGTCACTCGGTCCACATGTCCCCTGGATGCCAGGCTCTGTTCTCCTGATATCACTGGCATTCCAGTGTGGGCTTCTCCAGGGGCACTGTTTCGTGGTGGACGCTTCCTCCATGGCCCTACAGCACAGCCCCTGCACAGAAGGGCAGACGATGGGCGCATGTCCCCATCAATGATTCACCCAACGCAAACACCAGCCCAGAGCAGAACACAAACCGCAGACGTCAGAACAGAGGACAAGCTGGGAGCCTCCACTGTACCCTCCCCACTTGGGGGCTTTCAGCATTGCCCACAATGGGGTCTGAGGGCTGGTTTGGGGGGACATAGTAAGGACAAGGGCGCTGTAAACCTCAACCACCCCGTGATGCTGCGCCCTGGGTCGCCACCCCTGTTGGAAATCCTGTTTGTCGCTGACAATTTACAGCCTGAGAGAAAGTGGACTGCAAGACGGTGAGACAGCCTTCTGGTGAGCACCCACCTCTAGTGGCTCCGCCCTGACTCCCATTTCGGAGAGAAAGCCCCCCGGAAGCATCTGGCATGTCTTTGTCTGACACGGCAGGCACTCGGGCTCCTCCTCAGGATGAGCTCAGCATCCCCTCCCTCCAGGCTACCTTCAGAGACCAGGAGGGACCCAGGCCCCCCACCTCTCTGCTGCTGCTGCCTCTGGGTTGTGGGTGGTGACAGAACCTGTGTGTCTTGTAGGAAGGTGAGCTGATCAGGTGGCTCAGGGACACCTCTACTCTCTGCTACCAGCCCAGCCAGCCAGGAGCCTGCTGTGTAGACAGGCCTCCCAGCACACCACAACTCTCCACATCAGGGGCACACAAGCACACATGAGCATACCCGAACACCTGAGAACACACGTGCATACTCAAGCACATGTGCACACACATGAGCACATGTGCACACATGAGCATACACATGCACACAGTGTATGCATGAGCACACACTAGCACGTGTGCACACATAAGCACACCGTGTACACACAAGCACACATGTGCACATGAGCACGCATGAGCACAGTGCACACACAAGCACGTAGGTGCACCAAGTACACACATGTACACATGAGCGCGCGCACACGTGTGAGCACACATGCACATGGGTGCGCACATGAGCATGCACACATGCGCAGATGCACACATGAGCACACAGATGCACACATGAGCACGCATGAGCACACAGGTGCATGCTCACTCCCCCCACAACAGGCACTTGGCTCAGAGGAGGCTGAGCTCACGCTTTCTGTTTCCTCTTCTGAAGCATCCACAGCTCTCCTGTCCTCGTCCCCACCCCCTGCCAGCAGCTGCCCGTCTCATCCCACTTCCTCCCCCTGCCATCCAGGGCTCAGAGCTGGCAGGCAACCCGGGAGGTAGAAACAGCAGCAGGAAGATAGATAAAAGGCTCAGTTAGCTGAGACAGAAGCTGGTCACATGTGGAGACAGATCACTAGGCTCTGACTCTGAGCTGGGGCTCAGCCAGGGCCTGGGGGAGGTGGGGAAGGAGGGGAGGAGAACTGGGAGGAGGGACCAACCAGGGGTGGGGGCGGGGAGTACCAGGGCTGCCTGGAGGGTGAGGGAGCCAGGAGGAGGGCTGTGCCTGAGCACAGCTTAGGGCCGGGCCCCCTGCCTCCTCCCGCTGCAGGGTTGTGAGCACCAGCCCTTCCCCTCTGCAGACTTTGCTCCTGCCCCAGAAAAGCATCCTGAAGGTTTCCTGATGCCCGAGGGCCCACCCCTTCCCCGTCAGTTCTGTTCACACACATACACACACACCCCACCCCCAGCACAGGCCCGCCTCCTCGCCCCAGAATGCCATGACGACACAGGGGCCCTGGCTGCCCAGGCTGCACCTGCAGGGCTCTGCACCCCTCATCTGCCTGCGCTCCCCCATCCCTCCTGCCCCCCTCAGCCCGGCCGCGCCTGGCCCTGCTCCCTGGCTCGTTATTTCAAGGTCTCGCAGCACAGCCAGCCAGATGTCACGCTGCTGTTTGAGGGAGTCTGGAGGGGCCCTGGGCACAGAATCAGGAAGTCTGTAGGTGTGGATGACGGGACCTCGCCCCTCCCCCGCTCCCCCCAGGCTGCCTGTCAGGCTGCAGCCAAATGACTGCTAAGGGCTACAGCTGACACCCGCAGGGGACTGCGTCCTACAGAGCTGCCTCGACTGGTAATAAGACCTTCCGTCTGTGAGGGCCGATGGCCATCATTACAGGGGGTGACGGAAGGCTTTATGGGGCAGCCGTCCCCTGAAGTCACACCCAATTCCAAGCCCCTGTTCCACTCAGGAGTGACGTTAACCCGCCGTGAAGCATGGGGCCCCTTTCTCAATGGCTTTTCTTCACTTTAAACCTATCAGGACCCTACACGGTCCTGCTACGTGCCTTCGACCCCAGACTCAGGACTGCACCGTGGGTGCTGAAGGGGCCCCTCTCCCTTTGGGGGCGCTCCAGGGTCCCGCCATTTCACTCATCAACAGGGGACAGCCTCCTGATGAGCACTGTCACCTTAACGGCCAAGGGGATAATTTTTTTAAATCCTCTCCCAAGGATATTTTTCTACTTATCTTCAGATAGAGTGGGAGGAAGAGAAAGAAAGAGAGAGAGAGAGAAACATCAATATGAGAGGGACACATCGATTGGTTGCCTCCTGCACAACCCCGACCAGGGCCTGGAACCGAACCACAACCAAGGTACCTCTGCACAACCCCGACCAGGGCCTGGAACCGAACCACAACCAAGGTACGTGCCCTTGGCCGGAATCAAACCCGCAACTCTTTGGTCTGCAGGCCAAGGCTCTAACCGCTGAGCCAGACCGGCCAGGGCCCAAGGGCATAATTGTTAAACACAGACCCACGTGTCACTGCTTCAACAAGCCCCACAGCGGGCAGAAACAGGCACTCATGCCCAAAGCCTGGCTTCATGGTCCGGCCTCGCCCCCCGTCCCCCCTCTCCCCTGACAGACACACCCTTGCCCAGCAAAGGGCAGTCCTGGGGGGCGCCCCTGGGAAGCAAGGAGGATCCAGATGGGTGAGCAGGAAGCATCGCCCTGGGGTCTGGGCGAAGGCGAAGCGGGGGTGGGGTGTGCACGAGGAGCTGGATGGCGGGCGGCCCTCGTCCTGGGTCCTGAAAGGCCTGGACCTCGAGTCCAGTCTCAGCAGAGGCCCGTCCTGGCAGGCTCTCCTGTCCACCCTCGGAGGGGCCTGGAGAAACGAGGCCACATGAGGCCTCAAGGAAGAATCGAGAACAGGCAGGTCCCCAGTCGGGAACCACACTGAGCGAGACAGACAGGAAGCCTGCGGAGGGTCGGACCACAGCAGTGACGGTGACCGGGGCCATGGGCCAGGCAGTCGGTAGGGCTTCAGCGAGGGAACAAACAAGACAGATTTTCCGAGGGCAGGAGGAGGCCGGACAAGAGACCCAGTGGCGGGGGCATGGAAGACTCTGAGGCTTGGCATGGACAGGACGAGGGGCAGCCTGACAGGGTGCCCCGCCCCCGGGAACCTGTGTGTTGCTGCTCCGGGCACAGAATTCTGCAGAGGGGGCTGCCCATCTGGACGGCTGCTCACGCCCGGCTTGCCGGCCACTGGCTTCAGCTACAGCTCTGCTCAGAGCACCCCACCCTCTCGGAACCAGGGGCCTGGCTGTTGTGGGTGAACTGTGTCCCCAGGATACACCGAAGTCCCCCCATCTGTGTGACTGTGACCCTATAGGGAAACAGGGTCTTTGCAGATGGCCAAGCATGACGAGGTCCCCGGGGTGGGTCCTGGTCCACTGGACCAGTGCCCTTATGGAAGGGACAGGCAGGACGAGAGGTCCACGTAGAGAAGACATGGGGGGAGCAGCGAGGAGTGACAGCGTCACCAGCCAAGGAGCCCTGGGCCCCAGAAACTGGACGAAGCTACAGGGACCTTTCCTGGGAAGGAGGAGCGAGCCCGGAACGCCCCTCGGCCTTGAGCTTCTGGTGTCCAGGATGGTGAGAAGCAGCTTTCTGTTGAGCTGAGCCCCCCAGTTACGGGCACTTTGTTCCAGAAATGCGTCTCAGAACCCGAACCCCATTGCTCCCCCTCCCGCACCATGACCACAGTGAAGGGTGGGAGACGTCTGCTCAGGGGTCAGTGTAGGTGAGGACGGGGTAAACTTGGGCCCAACCACTTACTCAACTGTGGCTCGGTGGCTCCTTGGGGCCTGCTGCTTGGCTTACGTCAGAGGCTGTGTCTCCTACTTCTCTGTGTACAAACACATGTGCAGACTCGCACATGTAGCCAGTCATACATGCACACTTACACATGCAGCAATCACACATGCACTCACACACGTAGCCAGTCGCACATGCACACTCACACATACAGTCATGCATGTACAACCGTGCACACATGCACACATGTGCACGTATGCTCCAGTTACACAGAGAAGAGAAGGCTGCATCAGCCGCATGGATTCCGGACTCCTGCCCCCTTGATACACAGGATGACCCTGAGCTTCCACAGCATCCACTCACCTTGCCCCCCCCCCCCCCCCAACCCCTGGCATCATTAACCCTCCTACTGCGAGTCTCCAGTGTGTAATTATAAGCTTTTTGTTTCCTTGTAAACTCTGCTGTGAGACGTGGGTCTTCCTGCCACAAAACGACCCCAAGACCATGGCGGGGCTTCTTCTGTGCTCCCAGCCTCACACGTGAAAGGGCCCAGACATTGTCAAGCAGATGCTGAGTACACGAAGCGAAGAACAAATAGGGATGAGTGAGTGAGTTCAGTGGTCACTGAGACCACATCACAGACCAAGGCTGAAGGACCCTTTGGGGGTGAGGGATTTGGGAAGGTAAACAAACCCAGGAACAGGTCTTTGGAAAGGGGGGAGTTCTGCACAAAGAGAAGGAGAGGGGGTGCTGTGAGGAAGCCGGGTGGGCCGACCTGGCGCAGACCAGACATCAGTGAGAGGCTGCGAAGCTGCCGTAGGCCAGGAGGCAGCAGGAGCCCAGCTCGGGGCTAACACCTGCTTGAGCCTCGGCTGCGCACCTGTGCAGACTCCCCTTCGCCCCGCCCAGGCCCAGGTGACTGCCTACAGCGCAGGTGCGAACACCCTCTGCCGAGTTATAAAACAAAATGTGTTGTAACTGCACACCGTTATATATGTGTTATACATGTGTTATACATGAGGTATAGCTGCAGCACGGAGGCCCTGCTGTCCCGGAGCAGATGCTCAGGAAAGGTGAGCTTCCTCCCAGCGCACCCGCTGGTGTCTTCCCCTGATCTCAGGGGAGGGACCCAGCAGCACATTGTGTCTTGAGTGCCCCGCTCGGTGGAAGGATCGAGGGTGAGACCTTCTGTTTCCCTTGACGGCTGCAGCCCCAGAAATGGGTGTTGGGCTGGATGACTCTCGGGCTGACTTTCTGATACCCTTTGAAGTGTACACGTTCATGACTCCATCCGACACTCCAGCCACAGGGCAGATCTGATATTATCTTGCCAGACATTCCGAAGAGGTTGACAAGAATTTCAACTACATAGCAACTGTGATTTCAGATGGGCAGAGAGGGCGGAGACTGGCAATGAGGGCCAGCAGGTGTGGACTCCGAGACTCTCAGACCGTCTGCGACCTCCAGCTAGACTTCAAACGTGCGTCTCCTGGACCACGGCGACGGCCATGGCTTCGGGGACCGTGAGCCCCAGAAACACATGAAAGGCCCGGCCTCCGACTATTTTCAACTCACAGTTCATGCTGCTGCTAATAGTGCTGCAGTTATCTACCGGCATGTCCAGTGTCCACCACGTGAACAGCAGTGACGCTTTGGATGCCTTGGCCCTTAATAAGGGGGGTCCCATGTCGTTGCCACTATTTTGTGAAGCGATGTGCAAAGCTTCTGGGAGGGTAACAACCTGACCCTGTTTAGATTTTACCTATGGACAGGCGGCTCCGACGTGGGTCAGGAGACAGGAAGGAAGGAGGAGGCAGGGGGCTGGGTTCCAGCCCTGCTTTGGCATTTACTGGCTGTTGGACCTGAAACCCCCTGGGCTCTGTCTCCTCACCTACAGGATGGGCGAGACCCTCATGGCTGGATGGTGGGCAGAGTGTGTGGCTATAGGAAGGCACAGGCAATTGCTGTGACATACCAGTGAATACCATCACCTCCTGGTATGTTCTGTCCCTAAGTGAGCGGCATCATTTACCATCCCTGCCTCCCCACATGCTGAGTTCTGCCCCGGGCTGTCTGACTCAGTGGACACAACCCATCTAGGTTTCAGCATCCACCGCTGCCATCTCTCTTGGCCTGCCAGGGGTCGGCACAGTGCAATGAACTACCAGCACACTCCGGTAGGCGTGAGGGGGAGCATCGCAAGGGAGCAATGCTCTAGATCTCTTGATGCAGTCCAATGTATTTGCAAAGTGGTTCCCCAGGTTACATGTTGATTTAGGTATTTATCCAACAGATGGCATCTCTGAAGACCATACAGCCAAGCCCCATCTCTCACATGTTATGGCAAAGAGACATCAAAGATAAAAAATAACAAATTCATCCGGGGTGGTCTTCCAATCCATTGACATGCAAACCTTATCTATTCATACGCAAAGAAAACATTCAGTTCCAAACAGTGTGGTCTTCCTGCCCTCCAGGCAAACCTGTCTGTCCGCACACACTTTGATCCTAAGCTGGCCAGGTTGCGAGAATGCACATCACAAGGTTACGTTTTATTCATCCACCAACCCCCTTCCCTACACATTGTGGAGTTTCCTGACCTCTGCTGCATCCTTAAGCAATTAACGTTTGAGTGTCTACTAAGAAGACAGCCCTGCGTGGGGTTCTGAGAGGGGCCGTCCCTCCACTGCCCGCACTGCCCGCTCAGTAGGTGCCTGACATGGGTTTGCTGGAAGAGATCAGAGTCCAGCCCCAGAGAAGTGAGGCCTGTGGTCCCCTCGGGGCTGTGGCTGGCCCGCTGGAGACCACACTGTGGAGAAGCAATGGCAGGAAAGGAAGGCCGGTCCTGGGAGCACGGAGTGCTAGGCGCCTGTGTGAAGGTAACTGCGGGCCTCATTGTGCACCCCATTGTGCCCAGCATGTAGAATATGAATAGTAAGAAATGATCAAGCCCTGGCTGGTGGAAGGTTAAATTTCCAGTCAAAGGCATGTAAATGGATTGCAGGTTTGATCCAGGGCCCCAGTCGGGGTCATGCAGGAAACAACCAATCAGTTTCTCTCTGTCTCCCTTCCTCCCTTCCACTCAGAGAGACCTGGGTTCCTGCTAAGGGTGCGTACCTAGGTGATGGATTGTCACCACTCGATGTGTCACTTTCATGTTGATGTTTCTCTCTCTCACTCTCCCTCCCACAATATTTGAACAAATATCAAAAAAAAGTGTCCTCGGGTGAAGATAAAAATAAAAAAGACTCTTAAACAAATATAACCAGAATACTATTAGCATATCTAAAATAAATTAACAAGGATTCCTAAATGGCATCAGAGTGAATGGACCTACACAGACCGTCTCTCAGGACCAAACTGGAATTACAACTAAAATAAAGACAAATCGACGGGGAAAAGCAACAGAAAAGCAGCTTGCAAGGATCCTATAACCAGGGACACTGACTCGATCCTGATAGGATTGTGGAGGTGCGAAGGGGGGCTGGGAGCCCACAGAGAGCAACGTCCTTAGCTGTGAACAGTGCTCTCGGGTTAAACTCCCAAGTGGCTCCACAGCACAGAGCCAGGACAGACACTAAAATAGCCACAGCCACTCACCCTGGGCTTCGGCAGAGGGAGGGCAGACTGGTCTGGAACGTTGTGGGGACACTCTGGATTTGCACAGGGCTCAGAGCTATTGCTGAGTTGTAGCCACGCAGGACGGTGGCCATCTTGCTCCTTCCCAGGGCTCGAGGGAGAGGCGGTGGCTCCTCCCTCTGAGATTCAACCCCACCCAGGTGGGCCATAGAAATGCAAATTGAGGCTCACTAACAACCAGCATCTGCCCCACCCTCAGGAAAATCCCTTACACAGAGCACCTGAGGGAGTCATGCAACTGAGAAGCCAAGGCTCTTCAAGTAACTGCTACTGATAGCCTCCAGGCAAAAAGCTAGAGGATAACTGAACCATTCCTGGGCTTGCAACTCTAACCAGGAAAGTAAGACTTGACAGTGGCGTTTAACATGGGTCCTCCCTCGCTCATCCAAACCCAGGAGAGGGAGCCACAAAGAGCAGAACACCAACACCCACAGGGAAAATTTGGCAGGCTCCAAAGTCCACTGTGTTGGCAAAATGATGAAACACAGAACCAAAAGCCAAATGAAAGAACAAGAACCTCTACCGAAGATGAGATATATGTGGAGCAGTTAAGCAAGTTAATAGGGCTAGAATTCAGAGCCAAGATCTTGAGGAAGCTCAATAGCATGAGTAAGGACATAAAGAGGTTGCATGAGTAAAGACATAGAGATGTTGAAAATCAACCAGTTGGAAATTAAAAACCACCAAGAAGAAATCAAGAATGAAATAAAGAACACATTGGGAGGTCTAAACAGCAGAGTAGAGGAAGTTGATGACCAGATCAGTGAAGTAGAGAAGTAGAAGACAGGGTCGAAAAAATCAACCAATCAGAAAACCAAAAGGAAAAAACAATTAAAAAACAGAAAGACAGCTTAAGAGAACTGTGGTACAACTGGAAATGTAATAATATTCGCATCATAGGAGTCCCCGAGGAAGAAGAAAATGAGCAAGGGTTAGAGAATATATTCGAAGAAATAGTGACAGAAAACTTTCCTAATTTGGTGAAGGAAGAAGGCATTCAAGTTCAAGACGCACAGAGAGCCCCAAGTAAGAAAAACCCAAACGGGCCCACACCAAGACAGTAATTAAAATGCCAAAAGTTAAAGACAAAGAGAGAATCCTAAAAGCAGCAAGAGAGAAGCAACAGGTTACCTACAAAGGAACCCCCATAAACTTCTTAACAGAAACACTACAGGCCAGAAGGGAATGGCAGAAAGTAATCAAGGTCATGAAAAACAAGGATCTGAATCCAAGACTACTCTACCCAGAAAGGCTGTCATTCAAAATAGAAGGTAAAATAAATAGCTTCCCAGACAAACAAAAGGCTAAGGGAATACATTAGCACCAAACCAGCATGGCAAATGTTAAAAGGACTGCTGTAATTAGTAGAAAAAATAGGAAAAAAAAACATAACCAAACTAAACAAAAATGGCAATAAATAAGTTCAATAATCACGTTAAATGTAAATGGACTGAATGCTCCCATAAAAAGACACAGAGTAGCTGATTGGATAAGAAAGCATGACTCATCTATATGTTGTTTACAAGAGACCCACCTCACAACAGGGGTAGCAATACTCATATCTGATAAAATCGATTTCAAAATGAAGGCCATAACTAGAGACAAAGAAGGCCACTACATAATATTGAAAGGATCTATCCAACAGGAAGATATAACCTTGATAAACATATATGCTCCCAATATAGGAGCACCAACTTATATTAAAAATCTTCTGGAAGATTTCAAAGGAGAAATCACAGCAATACAATCATAGCAGGGGACTTCAACACCCCACATAATAGATATCTACAGAGAATTACACCCCAAAACTACAGAATTCATGTTCTTCTCAAGTGCACATGAGACATTCTCAAAGATAGACCACATGTTAGGACACAAACTAAGTCTCTACAAGTTCAACAAGATTGAAATCATATCAACCATCTTCTCAGATCAAACAATGAATGGGTTACCAGGGAGATCAAGGAAGAAATTAAGAACTTCCTGGAAACCAATGAAAATGAACACACAACAACAAAAATCTTTGGGATACCGCGAAAGAAGTTCTGAGAGGAAAGTTCATAGCACTACAGGACTACCTCAAGAAACAAGAAAAATTTCTAATTGACTACCTAACCTCACAACTTAAAGAATTAGAAAGCAGACCAAAAAAACAAAAAAAAAAAAAAAACAAAAAAACCCAGAGAAAGTAGAAGGAAGGAAATAGTAAAGATCAGAACAGAAATAAATGACATAGAGACCAAAAAAAAAAAGCAAAGGATCAATGAAACAAAAAGCTGGTTTCGCAAAGATAAACAAGATTGATGGACCCTTAGCTAGACTCACCAAGAAACAAAGAGAGAGAACCCAAATACACAAGATCAGAAATTAAAGAGGAGAAGTAACAACTGGCACCACAGAAATACAAAAGATCATTAACAACTACTATGAACAATTATATGGAAACATATTCAACATTCTAAGCACAATGGACAAATTTTTAGAAACACACAGTCTCCCAAAATGGGACCGGGAAGAGATAGAGAACTTGAACAGACCAATAACAACTAAGGAAATTGAAGAGGGAATCAACACTCTCCCAGCAAACAAAAGCCCGGATGGCTTCCCGGGGAAGTTTTACCGAACATTCAAAAAAGAACTAACACCCATTCTCCTCAAACTATTTCAAAAAATTTAAGAAGAAGGAAGACTTCCAAACTTGTTATATGAGGCCAGCATAATTCTAATTCCAAAACCAGAAAAAGACATTACAAAGAAAGAAGACTATAGGCCGATATCCTGTTGAACATAAATGGCAAAATGCTAAACAGAATACTAGCGAATCGGAACTAGCAACACATAAAAAAAAAAATATTCACCATGACCAAGTGGGATTGACAAAATCCAGCATTCATTTCTGATAAAAACAATCAGCAATGTGGGAACAGAGGGATCATATCTCGACAAAATAAAGGCCATATATATAGAAAGACCTACAGCCAACATCATACTCAATGGGCAGAAACTAAAAGCATTTCCCTTAAGAACAGGAACAAGACAGGATGCCCACTTTCGCCACTCTTATTGAACATAGTACTGGAAGTCTTAGCCACAACAATCAGAATGGAAGCAAAAATAAAAGGGATCCAAATCGGAAAGGACGAAGTGAAACTGTCATTATTTGCAGAGGACCTGATATTATTCATAGAAAACTCTAAAGACTCCGTCAAAAATCTACTATACTTAATAAATGAATTTGGCAAAGTAGCAGTATACAAAATTAACATCAAGAAATCGATGGCATTCTTATACACCAATGATGAACGCACAGAAAGAGAAACTGAAAAAACAATCCCATTTGCCATTGAGGCAAAAAAAATTATGATACCTAGGAATAAAGTTAACCAAAGAAGTAAAGGACCTATTTGCAGAAAACTACAGAACATTGAAAAAAGAAATAGAGGAAGATATTAAAAAGTGGAAGCACATACCTTGTTCATGGATTGGAAGAATTAACATCATTAAAATGTTCATATTGCCCAAAGCAATCTATAGATTCAATGCAATCCCCATCAAAATAACAACAACATATTTCACAGAACTAGAACAAATACTTCAAAAGTTCATATGGAACCAAAAAAGACCCTGAATAGCCACAGCAATCTTGAAAAAGAAAGACAAAGTAGGTGGGATCACAATACCAGATATCAGGTTATACTACAAAGCGACTATAATCAAAACAACCCGGTACTGGCACAAGAACAGGCATATAGACCAGTGGAACAGAACAGAGAACCCAGAAATGGACCCAAGACACTATGCTCAATTAATATTTGACAAAGGAGACAAGAGCATACAGTGGAGTAAAGACAGCCTCTTTAATAAATGGTGTTGGGAAAATTGGACAGCTACATGCAAAAAAAAAAGTGAAACTAGACCATCAACTTACACCATACACAAGAATAAACTCAAAATGAATAAAAGACTTAAATGTGACCCATGAATCTATAAAAATCCTAGAAGAAAATGTAAGCAACAAAATTTTGCACATCATACACAGCAGAATTTTCACTGACACATCACCTAAGGCAACAGAAACAAAGGAAAAAATGAACACATGGGACTACATCTAACTCAAAAGCTTCTGCAAAGCAAAAGAAACAACCATCAAAATGGAAAGGCAACCCACTGTATGGGAGAACATCATTGCCAATGATACATCAGATAAGGGGTTAATTTCCAAAAGATATAGAGTACTCATACAACTCAACAAAAGGAAGACAAAGAACCCAATTAAAAAATGGGCAGAGGAGCTGAATAGACACATCTCCAAACAGGACATACAAATGGCTAAGAGACATGTGAAGAAATGCTCAACGTCACGAATCATCAGAGAGATGCAAATTAAAACAACTATGAAGTATCACCTCACACTTGTCAGAATGACCACCATCAACAAATCATCAAACAACAAGTGTTGGTGAGGGTGTGGAGAAAAGGGGACTCTAGTACACTGCTGGTGGGAACGCAGACTGGTGCAGCCACTATGGAAAACACTATGGTGTTACCTCAAAAAATTAAAATTGAACTGCCCTTTGACCCAGTGATCCCACTTCTAGGAATATACCCTAAGAAGACTGAAACACCAATCAGAAAGAATATACATACCCCCATGTCTGTAGCAGCACTATTTATAATAGCAAAGATCTAGAAACAGCCCAAGTGTCCATCAGTAGACGAATGGATAAAAAGCTGTGGTACATGTACACAATGGAGTACTATGCAGCTGTAAGAAAGATCTTTTATCCTTTGAGACGACATGGAGGGACCTGGAAAGTATTATCCTAAGCGAAACAAGCCAAGCAGAAAAAGACAAATACCATATGATCTCACTTATTTGTGGAATATAATGAGCATAACAGTCTGAGGAATATGGTAGACACAGAGATGTTGAAGTGGGGTACAGACTGACAATCCCCAGAAGAGGGGGTGGTAGGGGAGAGATAAACCACAGAACTTATGCATGTGTGCATGAACAATGGACGTGGACAACAAAGCTGGGGACAGGGCAGGGAGGGATGGGGAGGGGAGAATCGGTGGGGGGAAAAGGAGAAACATCTGTAACAGAAATTAATTAATAAAAAATTAAATTAAAGAAATAATAAATAAATAAATAAATATCAATGGAAAAATATCATCAGGTCCAGCCAGTGTGGCTCAGTGGTTGAGCAATGACCCACGCACCAAGAGGTCACTGGTTCAATCCCTGGTCAGGGCACATGCCCAGGTTGTAGGCCCGATCCCCAGTGGGGGGCCTGCAGGAGGCAGCCAGTCGATGTTCTCTCTCATCCATGTTTCTCTCTCTCTCTCTTTCTCTCTCTCTCTCTCTGTCACCCCTTCCTCTGTCTCTAAAATCAATTAAAAATAAATAAATTAAAAAATATATGTTTGGGTGAAAAAGAAAATAAATGTCCTACTGTGGGTGCAGGGTCGGCTGCAGGACGGAGAGAGATGGAACTGAACCCTGAGAAGCACTCGGGAGGGTGGGGTGCGGCCCAGAGTGGGGCTCGGGATGGAAATTACTGAGAGGGGAGGGACTCCTGCTAGGCCAGCCGGAGGGGTCAGCCCTCAGCTGGGTGGGGAGTATCTCAGTGATCAGTCCTCAAGGGTAGGGGTTCCAGCTAAACTGACCTGACAAGACTGTTGCCAAAATGGGGCTGCGGTGGATGTGCCCAAGGACAGGCCCCACCGGGCTCAGAGGAGCCTGTCGAGCGTGGTTGAGGAGACTCGGCCCCGGTCAGGGAGAGGTGTGGGTGGACACGCTGGGTAGGGGCTCGAGGGTAAGCGCAGCAGGTGAGGCAGTTTGCTCTCCAGCCTGGACTCGGGGGCTTCCTGGAGGAAGGGTGCGTGGCGTCAAGTTGAGACAGTGGCCTGGTAAGGAGGGGCGAGGTGGGCAAGGCACAGGACAGGCAGGAGTGAAGGCAGGAAGGCGTGATGCCTGGGTGCCGGGGGGTGAGGGGTGGAGTCCGGGGGGCCATGACTGGCAGGTACCCTCAGTCTAGGCAGCAACAGGTAAGTCCCAGAGAGGTGAGCTAAGCTAACGCAGCAAGTGGAGTAGGCGGGGCAGCCCAGGCAGGAGGCGGCACCCGGTGCTCAGCGGACGGCACCCCGTGCTCAGCGGACGGCACCCCGTGCTCAGCGGACGGCACTGGACCAGGATGCGGTCCGCCCTGCACCTCTGCATGTGCCCCCGAGCAGAGGTCCAGCAGCTGGGTCCTCAGCACAGGCTGGACGTCACGTTCTTGCTCCGCTCAGAGGAGCAAACACAGGGCTCAGGCCACGAGACGCTGCCGTCCAAGTGTGCGCCCATCCACACCAAGCCCTGTCTCACACCCGTGCCTTCCTCTCCCGCTCTGCCACCACCTGGCTTTGGGGAGGGGCAGAAAAGGTTACCCTGTTCTGCACGGGGCCTTCCCCAAAACACAAGTCCTGAGTAAACACACTGCCTGAGCTCTGCTCCATGGTTATTAACCTGGAAAACGTCAAACACAAATGCACAGCTTTCCAAAGAGAGGGGCCACGCCGGAGCCTGGTCCTCTGTGCGGGGCACAGTCCACAGGCATACAGCGAGGCGTGACCCCACATGGCCACCCCCAGATATGCACCCGGCGCCTCTGCTGCCCTCTCCATCCTCCCCCAAAGAAATGAAAGGCAACCCTCACTGGGTATGGAACTGGCCCCTTTCTGTGTTATTTTTCCCACAGAAGGGATTTCAGAAGTTGAGAGCTGATTAGTATTCCAGGCACCAGGACGACTGCAAACCAGCTTGGGGCGCATTGCAGCCTCGCTCCCGCCCAGCTCCCCAACTGGAGAGCCTTTGGTTACTGGCTCCCCTCCCCACCTGTAAAATAATCATGTCCCTGCCACTCGAGGTTCCTCCCTGTGCTAATAACAGCCGGTCCACATGCAGGGTGCAGCTCAGGGGGTCTCCAGGAGTTGAGCTCTGGGGCCCTCCAGCCAGGGGATGGCATTTGCATACATTTGCGGAGTTATGCCTCTGTGCGCCCTCCTCTTAACACCCGCCCAGGGGATCACTTGCTCAGAGGCACATTGAAAACAGCTCACTGGGGACCCGGACTCTTGCTGGTGAATCATCTGAATGATCGGCTATGTCTGCGCCCCTGGCACTTTCAAGGGACCTTCACCCAGGTGCTGGGGCTGCCTCTGGGGAGAGGGGCACTGTGGACCATTTCCCTGGGTGGCCATGGCGTCCCAAGGACAACAGCAAGCCTTGGTTTGGGCATTCCTGGGCACGTGCCCGGCCTCCCTGAGGACCGATGAAGCACCCTGTGGTTTGGTGCAGATATGAGAGTGGCAAGAAGGTGCAAACAAGCAGACCAGCGCCAACCCCGCTGCGGGGAACCCTGGTATCAAAGGTGGCGGCCTGGGAGGGGGGTCTCCTCCTGCGTCAGCAGGGTTAAGGCGGCCGGGCCAGGCGTGGGCTCTGGGCGCTGTGCTGAAGGTGTGAGCCGAGCCAGACCTGAGCGGTCCCCAGTGATTTCGGTGCAGCCTTGCCCTGGGCTGATGGCTTCTGCAGGTCACCGCTCGGGCTCATCCAGCTCCCGCGGAGCCCGGGACTCTAAGGTTCAGTGAGGGTGGGGCCCCAGAACCCACCTTCCTGCGTGTCATCTTTCACACACACATTTTGTTCATGGCTCTTCATGAAAACCTCCCATTAACAGAGAGAGGAGTTGGTCCCCAGCACGTGCGATCTGTCAGGGGCGGCCAGCTACTGGCGCAGCCACAGCAAAGATGAACGTCCCTGCTCTGGCCCAAGCCCCAGGCTGCCCCTGTCCCTGCCCTGAAGCCCATGTTTGGGGAGCTCACCCTCTGCCCCCAGGCTCCCTCCCCAGCCCAGGATATAAAAGAGCAGTTTGGCTCAGCAGTTAGAGCGTCGGCCACCACGTCACCGTCTGGTCCCCAACTCTGCTGTTGGCTGCACAGCCAAGAGGGGAGGCCCGGGGCTTCCTCGTGTCCCTGTGCCAGGCAGGGCACCCGTCCTAGTGCGAGCTGCCCCCGTGTGGAGCCCGTCCTTTGATGGTTCTGGACAAGTACAGACCTCGGGTCAGGGAGACCCCACGGGGCTTGTGATGTGGTCATCCAGCAGGTCAGAGGTCAAAGAGACCTGTCTCGGCTCAGGGTGGGCACAGGTGTGGTCATCCAGCAGGTCAGAGGTCAAAGAGACCTGTCTCAGCTCAGGGTGGGCACAGGTGTGGTCACCCAGCAGGTCAGGGTGGGCACAGGTGTGGTCATCCAGCAGGTCAGAGGTCAAAGAGACCTGTCTCAGCTCAGGGTGGGCACAGGTGTGGTCACCCAGCAGGTCAGAGGCCCAGAGACCTGTCTCAGCTCAGGGTGGGCACAGGTGTGGCTCTTTTGCTTTTTTGCATTTATGTTCAGATAGAGTGGGAGGGAGAGAGGGAGGAAGAGAGAGAGAGAAACATCAACATGACAGAGACACATCGACTGGCTGCCACCCACACGACCCCAACCGGGGAAGGGGTCAAACTGCAACCAAAGTGCGTGTCCTCAGTGGAAACTGAACCCGGGACTCCCCAGTCCACGGGCCGACGCTCTGACCACTGAGCCCAACCGGCCAGGGCGGCTCACTGCTCTTTTATGTCCTGGGCCAGGGAGGGAGCCTGGGAGCCTTGGGGGCCACGGGGTGCTGTGATGAAAGGGTTGGAGGGGCTCTGCATGGTGGGGGGCAGGGGCAAGGCCTCCTGGGACCCAGTGGTTTGAGGGGTGTTGCCCTCAGAGCTGGCTCCTGGGTCCTGCTCTGAGGGGAGAGGTTGCACTATGGGCCCCAAGCCCCAGTGTCCGCTCTGGACAAGGAGCCCTGGAGAAGGGCAGGGCACATCCAGTCCAGAGGCGGCTCCCTGAGTGCTGGGGGCAGAGGGTGAGCTCCCCACACATGGGCATCAGGGCAGGACCCTGTCCGAGGAAACCCCGTGCCCCCCTTTCCCTCAAAGACCGCTGAGCCCCAATGTACCAGGGTCGCCCGCAGTGCTGCAGACACAGCAGCGTTTAAAAGACAAAGGTGGCCGGACGGTGTGGCTCAGTGACGGAGCGTCGACCCTGCACCAAGAGGTCGCCGGTTTGATTCTCAGTCAGGGCACATGCCCAGGTGGTGGGCCCGATGCCCTGGGGGGCATGCAGGAGGCGGCCAGTCAATGTTCTCTCTCATCGGTGTTTCTATCTCTCTCTAAAATGTATAAGAAAAAAAATACATAAAAATAAATAAAAGACAACGCAGGCTCTGCCCTCACACAGTGTACACTCTGATGCATAGAAACAGTCCTAAAACCAACAGCTGAAGCACAGATGAGGAGGAAGCCAATGGAGGGTCAGGGGAGGTAGGTGGAGGGTCAGGGAGGTAGGTGGAGGGTCAGGGGAGGTAGGTGGAGGGTCAGGGGAGGTCGGTGGAGGGTCAGGGGAGGTCGGTGGAGGGTCAGGGGAGGTCGGTGGAGGGTCAGGGGAGGGAGGTGGAGGGTCAGGGGAGGTCGGTGGAGGGTCAGGGGAGGTCGGTGGAGGGTCAGGGGAGGGAGGTGGAGGGTCAGGGGAGGTCGGTGGAGGGTCAGGGGAGGTCGGTGGAGGGTCAGGGGAGGTCGGTGGAGGGTCAGGGGAGGTAGGTGGAGGGTCAGGGGAGGTAGGTGGAGGGTCAGGGGAGGTCGGTGGAGGGTCAGGGGAGGTCGGTGGAGGGTCAGGGGAGGTCGGTGGAGGGTCAGGGGAGGTCGGTGGAGGGTCAGGGGAGGTCGGTGGGTGGAGGGTCAGGGGAGGTAGGTGGAGGATCAGGGGAGGTCGGTGGAGGGTCAGGGGAGGGAGGTGGAGGGTCAGGGGAGGTCGGTGGAGGGTCAGGGGAGGTCGGTGGAGGGTCAGGTGAGGTAGATGGAGGGTCAGGGGAGGTCTGTGGAGGGTCAGGGGAGGTCTGTGGAGGGTCAGGGGAGGTAGATGGAGGGTCAGGGGAGGTCGGTGGAGGGTCAGGGAAGGTCGGTGGAGGGTCAGGGGAGGGAGGTGGAGGGTCAGGTGAGGTAGATGGAGGGTCAGGGGAGGTCTGTGGAGGGTCAGGGGAGGTCTGTGGAGGGTCAGGGGAGGTAGATGGAGGGTCAGGGGAGGTCGGTGGAGGGTCAGGGGAGGTCGGTGGAGGGTCAGGGGAGGTAGGTGGAGGGTCAGGGGAGGTAGATGGGTCCGCCCTTGACAGGTGCTGAGAAGACCTCCCAAGGAGAGGGACCTATGACGTTGCCTGGAGGGGCACCTGGGGCCCTAGGGGACAGCAGCTGCTGGCAGGTCTGAGGTTTTGGGGCGGTGTACGGCAGGGCTGGGGGCTGAGCCAGGTCTGGGGCCTGTGGACCATGAGGGGCCTGGTTTCCACCTGAATTAGAGGGAAACTCTGAGGTCTGAGCAGGAAGTGACTTAGGCTGTGCAGGACCCGCTGGGTGCTGGGCGGCCCGGTCTGAAGGCCGCCAGGGTGGCAGAGGGGACGTCGGAGGCCACAGCCCCGTGAGAGGCTGAAGCTGCCCCGCTGTGGCGAGAGGCCGTGGGTTCTGGAGGGCTGAAGGAGAGCCCGCTGGACCTGCTGAGGGCTGGCGGTGGGCGTGGCCAGAACCGCCTCCAGGGCCCCAGGCTCCGACCTGAGCAACCGGAAGGAGGAGCTGCCCAGAAGCGGGTGAGAGGCCGCGGGACACGGCCCGGCTCTCATGTCCCTGCATCAGTCACAGGCTCACGCGCCTGCACCACGTCAGCCAGCCACGGACAAAGTAGTGACACCCTTCCAACAGCCTCGTTTTCCTGCTCTTGGAAACGACCGAAAGTATCTGCTGGCTGGAAATGATCCACAGCTATTTAACATTCATGCGGTGAATCCTTTCCAGTGGAAATCACCATGTAATACCACGAAAACAAACTTTGCACGTGGGAAAATCCTGTTTGTCAACCATGAAATCTTCTCTGCATAATTTAGAAATGAAAACTTCATTTCTACCGGCAGTCGCAAGCCTGACTTCTCGTTTCTGCATGAACACGAGAAGCGTTAGGAGCAACCCCTTTGGAGGAGAGGCCCCGCCAAGCTTATTGCCCTTTGCTCCCTCCTGGCCGGCCTCACCGAGCCCCGCCCACGGTGTCCACCTGGAGCCACAGGTGAGAGGTGTGTGGCCCAGCCTCCCTCCCCGTCCCGTCCGAGTCCAGCCCACAGGCTGCCACCTTCTGTCTAACGCACAAGCTGGGTGAGGGCTTTGCGCTTCGCCTCTTTTTTTTTTAATTAATTAATTATTTTTTTCTTTATTTTTGTTACAGATGTTTCTCCTTTTCCCCCCAGTGATACCCTCCTCCCGATGCCCCCACCCCGCCCAGTCCTCAGCCTCTATGTTCCTCTCATACACGCTGCAGCTGAGCTCAGCACCGACCTTCCGTGTTCTGCACCCACCTGTCGACGGAAGTCACTGTGTTGACCTGTTCGGTCACCGCTGCCTCGCCCTGGAAGGCCCTGAACCGAGGATACGTCCCAAGGAGCCTTCATGCCGTCCCCCTGCAAAGCCAGGCGCTCCCTCAGGGACACGCCTCTGTCGCCTCACTCATCATGTCACTGGCACCTGTGTCTCGGTCCCCGACTCCTCCAGAAGCCCCACCTCTGCCAGGCTCCAGCCAGACACACCTGCCTGCCTCCCTCCCCCCGTGGATGCTCTCTAATCTGTGGTCTCAGTAAAACCCAAAGACCATGTAACCCCCGGTCCTGGAGCCGTGGTCTGCAACCAGAGACTGCTCAAGCGCACAAGCACGTCCCGGCAAGGGGGCACTCGGGTCTTCAGACCAAGAAGGGTCATTGACGGTCGTGGGGAAGTTTTTAACGTCAGGGTACGCGGGTGACGTACGTACACGAGTGTGTGAGGACGTGTCTCGTCTCGTCTCGTCCTCGTGGGAATGAACGTGGGTAAAACCTCTCAGAAGAAAAACGTGTCAGCATCCAGACCTCTGACTATGTTTCCTTTGGACCCGGTGACCCCATTTTTAAGAATGTCCCTGGCCAGGCCTGGCTGGGCGGCTCAGCTGGTTGGAGCGTCGTCCATACACCAAAATGCTGCAGGTTCGATCCCCGTGGGGGCACCTGCGGGAGAAAATCAACAGCTGTTTCTCCCTCTTCCTCCTCCGCCCCATCTCCTCTCTAAAATGCAATTTTTTAAACAAGCGTATCTTCAGGTGAGAATTACCAAAAAAAAGAAAATGTTTACCAGAAGAACACAAATGATCATGGAAGCACAATGAGGTTTACTGCCAGACTTTTCATGTGTGTTCTCACGGAGAGAATGCTGGAGCCACGCTGGATAAAGCCGTAGGGGGGTGAGAGCGGTCCTGCCACCGACAGGGTGCAGGGGACGGGGGGCGTCTGCGTGTGGACACATCTGCTCGCTGTGCAGCCCAGGGCGCGGGGGGGGGGGGGACAACAGCAGGAGGGTGGAGGAGCGTTGGCACTAGAAACGCCGCACACAGAACCGTCCCTGCCTCGACTCCCTGGGGACAGCCCTCGGGCAGGGTAGGGAAGGTGCTTCAGCGGAGCACCTTCTGCTTCTCCTTTTAGGAATATCCGCCTTCCGATCCTACTGTTGGATGTTAGACCCAAACAGGACCACGTGTGCCGAACCGTCAACAAGTCCACCAGCCAGCGTGACTTCGGAACCAGAGACCCCGCTCCAGGGCTCAGGGTGCATTCAGTCACATTGCTCATTTACTGTGGAGAAAAGGGATCTCAGAGGAGGAAGGTGACCGCCACGGGCCCCTCGGTGTAACCGGAACTGGGGCGGGATCTCCATCAATGCATCCAGAGGCCCCGCTGTCGAGGTCGCCCTCCACCCCTGAGACTAGACGGCAGCAGAGAGAAACTCGGTGGCCCTGGTTTTACCAAAACGAGCGGCTCTCTGGCCCAGGACGTGTGGGAGAAGAGCGAAGACCTGTCCGTTCGCGTGGGTTCTGGGGCGGGGCTGGGAGCCCAGGAAACTCATCGCGCCCCGTGCGGGGGCCGCTGCCCCAGAGGCGGGCTAAGCGGTGACTTCTGACCTGTCCTCTGACCAGCGGGGATGCAGGGTGATTTATTCTCTGGGGCAGGAGCAGCAGTTAAGGCCCCCGTCAAGGGGCCGCAGTGTCTCTGTCCCTGCCCGGGGACACCTGTGCCGGCTGCGCCGCATCTCACTGGCCACGTGTTGGGTTTTGAAAGTCGTCATGGAAAGAGGGGCCTTGGAAGGGAAGCACAGTTCTGTGAGCAGCCTTTGTGGAGGCGGCGCGTCTCCATGGTGACCAAGGTCGGCCCTGACAGCCAGGCCGACTGCACCCCCGTGGCTGGTGAGGCCGAGCTGCCTGAAGGACACTTTCTGTGGCTGGTCCCACTCGCTCAGAAGCCCCGGCCCAGACCTGCAGTTCTCGCAGGAGAGAATGTGACTGGCTCACAAGACAGCTCTCCAGGTGAGGACCCCGGCCCTCTCCTCGGGGGGCCAGCGCGGCTCCCACAGATCAAGGTTAGAGAAGGAACTCGCCAAGAGCTCTCGGCGGTGGGAAGATCAAAGGCAGCCATTCATCCAATATTTATTCAACAAATACACAGAATCAAGCATCAAGCTGTGGTTGCGTTTAGACAGCCAGGGAGTTGTGTAAACAGGTCACCGAAATCAAAGAGGAGAGAGAGGGGCGGGCATTGGGGCTCCAGGTGCCCACACCGCAGCCCAGGGGAGCGGGCAGGCCTGGCGGCCCCACTGCCGGGCTGTGTTCTCCTGGGTGGTCAGGGAAGGCGGGGTGCACCTGAGGGACCAGGCGGGTGGCCGAGGGCGCTCTTCACGGGCACCCACTGCTTCCCGCGCCCTCTCTCCAGAGTGAGGACCAGCAGTGCTGCCTGGCTCAGACTAGCAGCCAACGGAGCCGGGAGCCGCAGCCAACAGGCCGGCTGGGCCCCCTGCCGGTTCTGTGCTCTGGGTGCCGTGAGGTAGCCCAGGGACCTCCCTCAGGTCCCCACGTCTCAGTGTTTTCCTCTGAAAGTGGGCCAATGACCAGCTCACACTTCTTTGGAGTTTCGTGTGAATTTTAATGCAAGACCATATATGTGAAAAGTCCGGAGCGCTCATCCGTCCATCCGTCCGTCCATCCATCCGAGATGTTATTGGGTGCTCCGTTCTGCAAACTGCAGACACCGTTGTTTTCAAAAGCCCTGCCAACGTCCCTTCTCGCTAAGTCTGGACACACGGCAAGCCCCGCCCGGCGCCTCCCTGCTCCGCGACAAGCAGGTCAATGTGTTCACTGCACACTTTCTGGGAAATCTGAGGATGCTGGCAACAGTCCCTCAGAGCGAATGTATCTTCTCCGCACAAGTTCTTTCCCAGCGAAAACCACAAAGACATCGCTTACTTCCTTCAGCCGATGCACACGAGCCTGCTACTTGTCAGGGACCCTGGGACAGGACGCACCATGCAAAGCCGGAGGCGCCCACTCTCAGACCGCACGTGCCCAGGGCGGGGGACGGGGCGAGCCTGGGTGTCACAAGCTAGAAACACCCCAACAGGCCTGAGGTTGAGCTAGGTGTTGAAGGATGAGTTATGTTCTACAAATGAGAGCTGGCCAGCGTCTAAAGAAAAGTGCAATTAAAGTCACCAAGGAAGGAGGGACAACTGGGCCATGAGGCTGGGATCAGGGCTGGTACCAGAGAGATGATGGGGCAGGAGAAGCTGCTAGGGGCTCGGATCCCCCTTTTACCCAGGAAGCAGGGACCTGGCTGGGCTGGTCATCTCTTCAGTGTCCCCACAGTGCTGGGGCTGATTCCCGGGTGATCCATTTGCCTTTAGAATAAATAGCAGGTTCCTAAGGTCTGAGGACCGGCAGAGCCTGGCACCAGGACCTCATCATCAGCCTGAAAGACGGGGTGAGCACAGGCTGTTGTCCCGTGGAAATTGGGTCATGGTTCTCAACCTGTGTTCCCCAGAGGACCCCTGGGCTCTGGACTTGGACTGAGCCAAGTCACAGTGAGAAGAACTGAGGATGTGGAGCCAGAAACACATGGGATTTGCACCCTGGCCCACCTCTTGCTCCAGGGTGAACTATTTGGCCTCCCGGAGCCTCAGATTTCTCATCTACAGTCAGACGGAGATGAGCTCTCAGCGCTGTGGAAAGATCATCACCACGAGACAAAGCACCCAGCCGGCTTCCGAGAGCGAGCCGCGTACAGTCCGGCTCCTGACTCAGGACATGGCCTGAAATCTCACCCCGCGTCTTAGCTGATGAACGCAACAGTGTTGCTACACAGGAAGTTCCGAACTTTGGGTTTTATTCCGTGGTTGCTCTGACTTGGTGGAAGACTGACTTCAGGTGGACGTGGAGGTCATGGGGATTTAAACCCACTGTGTTCCTGTTTCCTGGTCTGCATTTGGGGGGAGGGGGGCGGCCTCAGCGCTGCCCCTGGACCAGTGAACCTCGTTCTGAGTGAGAAGAACGCAGCCCTGGGCGTAGGGACGCCCCGCCAAGCTTTGCTCAGACCAGCAGATACTCTGGGAATCTGATCAGATGAGTGTGGGGTGACCCCAAATTCACTCTCAAGGGTACATCCCCAGGGGGTCCCCCCAGTGGAGGTGCTCTTGTCGCCACGGCTTCCTCCACCCCCTACTCTAGAACACCTGCTTAGTCCCCACACCCATCCGTGAAAACCTCCCGTCCCCACACGCCATCCTCAGCCCTCGCTGATACTTCTTCCACCCCCCACTGAGCCGGCTGGAAGTGGGCTCCCCGGTGAGCCCCCGAAGAGTTTAGGTTTGGGTCTGTAGGTGAGCTCAAGGCGAACTCATCTGCAGAATGTTATCTTTCCATTTCTGGGGTCCATACAAAGTCACGTGGCTCAAAACCAGGACTCAGGCTCACGTGAGACGGAGACCCAGTCTGCAGGCTGTGCGCACGACTTTCTTGAACTGTGCACGGGAATCAGATGTCACCAGGCTCCTGCCCCTCTTACCACGCCCACGGGGAGAGGCCCTGGGTGCATCATCTCAGTACAGTCAACAGTACTGGAGACCCCTCCTGCTCATGGGTTTCTGAGCTGGACCGCAGGCCCTCACACGCGGGGAGGCTCTGAAAAGGGGGGCTGTCTGGCAGACAGCCCGGCGAGGGGACGAACCCGACGCCGCACACACTGCCCTCCAGGTTGGTGCCAACTCAGCTGCACTTCCTGAGGCCCCTGAGCAGCCTCCGGAGACTCCAGTTGGCGAGTCTACAGACAGGATGTCTGGAGAAGTCACATCCGTCCCCAAAGCCAGGTTTGTACTTCACTGACTTCCCTGCAGGAGAGCTCGGCCTGGTGGAGGAACTGAGCTCTCCGCGGACAGCCCAGCCGTGAGATCTTGGCTCTCCTCTGCCTCTCGGGGAGCTGGGCTCTCAGAGGCCAGGAGGGAGCCCCGCCCCTTCCGCGTGTGGAGCGGGGAGTGGGTCACAGGCTCAGGTCTGGGTGTCGCCAGCCATCCCCCTAAACACCGAGCTGCTTTGACTAAATGTGACATTGCCAAGGCCCCCCTCCTCCAGGTCCCTGAATGTCTCACCACGGTGGTGGGTTTGGGGCGGAGCAAGGGGCTGCCCCCCACCGCGAGGACAGGTGCAGATGTCTCCCTGAGTCGGCCCAGTTGACCAGAGGTAAGAGGAGGGACGGAGGGGTCCGGCTTCCCCAGTCCCAGAGCCTTCTGCACAGCACATCCAACGTGGCAGATTTCCACGTGACCCACTGCCGTCCACACTTCACCTTGTGTGCCCAGGGCCCCTGAAAGGTCACCCCTGGCCCATTCTTCCCGCGTCTGGTGTGTTTCTCTCGTTTTTTGTTTTAATGCCTGTCCTTCCCCAAGCCTGAGTTCACTATAACCAAGGCTTCACTGGGCTTGGCTTCCCGGCATGACTGACTGGCTCCCCTCCGAGGCCGGTGGGCTCAGCGAACAGTGGGGTGACTGCGGGGGTGGTTGTCCTCCCTCCCCCGTGTGTTCTCCCCCAGCCTCTCCGCTGCACTGCGGGGCGGCCGTGAACAGGGGCATGTGCCGGGTTCCCCAGACGCCCCCTTTGCTCCAATCAGCCCTTGCAGAGCCTGGTTGCAGCCTGGGCAGCAAAGGGTTAAAATTCCACAGAGGAGCCTCATCCTCCTCGGAATGCGCTGTGGGGGGGAAGCTTTCGTGTTAATTATAGCCCCTGGGCTCCAGCGTGTGACAGGCGTGTGCACTGGGTGATGGTGACGTGTGGGGAAAGCAAGACTGCTCTTCATCCGGCCTCTACCCAACGGCTCAGCGGGCCCCGCACAGAGCTCTTCCCAACCACACGCCAGCAGTCATGGGGTGCTGAGCCAGGAGCCCCAGCATCACCCTGCTGCTGGCGGTCCCCACCCCTTGGGCACTCCTGTGTGAGGGGGGGGAGGTGGCTGCCGGGAGGGTGCTCTCTCCAGCCCTCTTCACCCCTCAGTGCCGGGGCTTCCGCACAGGGCCTGGGGGGTGCAGAGGGGGTCCGAGCCACCCCTCAGGAGGGAGCTCGCTGGATGTCGCCCCAAGGAACGGGCGATGTTTGGAGGCGGCTCCCTGGACAAGAGCCCAGAATGGTGCTCGGGAAGTGGAGCCACGATGAGCCAGGAACTGAGACAGAGACGGCGAGGAGTCGGCCGTCCACTTGTCCAAGCCAAGGACAGACAGACGCAGCGAAGGCACGTCTGGAGAGAGGGCTGTGGCCGCTTAGCGCGAGCGGCAGGCTGGCCGTCACCGCCGGGGTTTCCGGCCGGAGCACAAAAGGACGAGGCCCTTTAAGAAGATGCCTCCTCAGGGTAGATTCAGGACAGGCTGTAGCACCTCAGGGTCCCTTAGGAGACTTCGGGGTGAGAGGCCTTGTCCCGGAACCAGGGCCACACTGAGGAGTGGACGGAGGAAGCCAGACAGGGGCACCTCAGGCCAGACTGACCGTGGGGGAAGCTGGTAGAAGCCTGGCCCCTGGAGGAAGCATGGAACTCACCCCCGGGTCACACCAGTGAAGGGACAGAGCGGGAGCACCTCCGGCAGGTGGCCAGCCTAATGCCCGCACGGCGCCGTCTGTGAAGCATCAGACTCCTCGGCGGAGCCTCCGTTCTTAGCCCTTAAAGGACTCAATGGAAGGAAAAAACTCATCCCCATAAAACACAACCCTCTTGTACAACTAAAACACGCGAGAATTGGACATTCGTGGCCCTGAGGTTCCTCTGTGAATTTAGACTTGATGAGACCAGAGGAAGCACCTTGAGAGGAACACGCGGCCTCCGGCTCGTGGGTGCGCCCGGCAGGCGCTCGGAACTCTCGCCTCTGAATGAGCAGAGGGATGGCGCGCGACGGGGCTGCCGTGTCCACTCCCTGGTCCTCTCAGCTGTCCTTCCCGTGTGCCGGGCACAGAGCTGATTTCTAATCCTTGTAACCTAACAGGGTCAATATTGTCCCCGTTTTGCAGATGGCGAGAGCGAGTCCCCAAGAGGTACACACGCCGCCCCGTCCCTCCTGAGGCAGGTGCCTATGCTGCGACTCACCGAGGTCCACCGCCCACAACCACCCGAAGTTCAGGCCTGAGCACTTGTCATGACAGGGACAGTCATTGTTCCCATGATGCAGCCTGGGGGGCTCTCCCCTCCCCCAACCCAGTGCCCCCTGAACGCCTGGCTCAGCCCTTCCACTCAGCCACCTGCACAGAACAAACACAGCTTCCTCCCAGGTGCACCCAGGGAGGCACCTGCCTGAGCCCTGCGCGTAAAATCCCAAGCAAAAGGCCGCTGTTTCAATGGCCCATCCCCATCCAACGTCCCCATTAATCTTGAAAGCCCTCTTTTAGGAGAGATTGTGAAAACTGAAGGGTGGCATTTGGAGGTGACATGCAAGTCCCCAGCTGTCCTGTTGTCGGTCCTGTAACTGAAGGACTCCGCAGGCTGAGACCCCCAGCTGGCCTCCTGGGGTGCTCCCCCCTCTGGCTCCATACCTAGGCAGCTCCGCAGCTCCAGGATGGTGCTGGCTTGTCAACATCCGTCTGACCCCGCAAAGCCACCTGCATCGATGGCGAAGGCGGGCACAACGCCCTCCCTCGAGGAGATCAGCGCGCTCAGCTCCCTTTGGGATAATTTCCTTTCTAGTAAAGAGGGGTTCGCTAGCCCAGGAGGCCCGGCCCTCAGAGCAGGAGACGGACTGGCCCAGTGGCCCCGCCATGTGGTGGCTGCTTGTCTCCACTGGTTTACGTCCAGTGTCCGCATCACCAGCTCGGTCTACATGAGCACCTGACCCTCCTTCACTCACAAGACCAGAGGCACCCCAGTGACCACCATTAACTGTCATGGCTACAGCACATATGAACCCACACTTTCTACCTTCAAACCCCACCCCCACTGAGATACCTCCCAGCCATCCTGCCCTGAGCAAAGTGCTTCGTTCATCCATTCACCCACCTATTCATTCATTCATTCATTCATTCATTCATTCATTCGAGAATGGTTTTGTTGTTGAGGCCGTGGACCTGACGGCCATGGCAGGGTGCGGAGTGACAACCACGGCTTGAGGAGCAGACATTCGGGTGAAGGAACAAGTGCTCCTGGATCCACATGTCACCCTGCGATGCCCCTCCACCCACCTGGGGGGGGGGCAGAGGGACTCAAGGTACATTATCAAATCAAACAGCTTTGGTGCAAACACCCTACACCCCGACTCTGCATCTTTGATTCCGCGAGATGTGGTCCTTGAGCACTTCTGTGCCCAAAGGACAGCAAACCCTGGTTCCCTCACGGTGACAACCCTGTCCCCTGGCTCCGAGTGTCCAACACCACAGTCCATGGAAGCTGCCCATCACCTACAAAGCGACCCGTCCTTTCTTCCTGGTCTGCGTCCAGGGGGACCCTGAGATCCGGGCCCCTGAATGGAACACCTGCAGCATGGTCCGAGTGGCCCCGGAACCAGAATGCGCTGCTGGTCCCGACAGAACAGGGCTGTGGCCAGGGCTGTGGGGGCAGGATGGACGCCCATCATCACAGGCCCCTCCACGAAGGAGAGAAGAGTCGTCCATTTAAGGGGGGGGGATTCCTCAAAACCTCACTCTTCCTCTTTAAAAACCTAGTTCTTTTTTGCTTTCTGAGAAAACGAGCTTACTCAGTTATCTCTCCTTTACCTGTAGGTAATGTGTTCCCTGTGAGGTAAAATGTGGTCGTATTTTTAAGTGTCAACTTGTTGTTGTTTTTTATCCTCATCCGAGGACATTTTTGCATTTATCTTCAGATAGAGGGAGGGAGAGGGAAGAGAGAGAGAGAAACATCGACGTGAAAGGGACACATCGACTAGTTGCCACCCACACAACCCCAACCAGGGCCGGGGACAAACTGCAACCGGGGTACGCGCCCTTAGCGGGAACCGAACCTGGGACTCTCCGGTCTGTGGGCTGACGCCGTAACTGCTGAGCCAAACCAGCCAGGGCTAAGCATCTACTTTTAAGTGGTCAGCGAGATAGACCCCTTCCCTAAGACTCCCACGGTGGACCTGGGGTCCTGGAGGTCCCCACACGGAACCTCGCACTGGTGAGGGGACGGGGGCATCGCCATGACGGAATGAGGGTTGGAGTCGCTCCCCCTTCCAGCAGGTCCTCCCACTGAACAGGGAGCAGAAAACCACCCTGACAGACACCAGACAGCCATCCACTCGGTGAACAAAAGGACCAAACGAGGAGGCTGTATGGGGCTCGGGTGAAGGTCCTCACCGTGACTTTCCATAGACAGAATTCGTGGGCGACGGAATTCATTACGGGACGGGGGCGGGATGTGAGCCATCCCCTTCCACACCCCCACTGAGAGAGCATTAGCATATTCCCTGCAACCTAAGAGGCCATCAATTATCAGATGCACCATCCATTTATTAACAGCTTTTCAGGGGGAAAAAAAAGACCTTGTTAAAAGCAACCATCAATTACATGCACTTGGATTTCAGAAACACTCACAGGTGAAAAATATGCATCTCAAAATCAAGAAATATGGTATTTTAATTCAAAGGTCATCATCAATTAATCATTTTGAAGGACTTAAGCGGAACGTGCTCGCTGGGACAGAGGTCGCCCTGCAGGAACAAGGACAGGGCCGTGCGGGGAAGCCGGACGGTTGTCAGGAGAGGTCAGGGGAGGAGCCCAGGGCGGAAGCATTTCATAAAACTGTCCCCCCGAAGATATGGGACTTAACTCTGGCATAGAACGTACTGTTATCCATGATCATCAAACATGAAAGCACGGCTCTGGCCGATTTGGCTCAGCAGTTGGAGCGTCGGTCCGTGGACCAAAGGGTTGTGGGTTCGATTCCTGGTCAAGGGCACGTACCTGGGTTGCAGGTTCAACCCATGGCCCTGGTCAGAGTCGTGCAGGAGGCAGCCAAGCAATTGATGTCTCTCTCTCACATCGATGTTTTTCTCTCTCCCTCTCTGTCTTTCCCTCACCCTCCCTTCCACTCTAAAAAATTAGTGGGAAAATATCCTTGAATGTGGAGTGAAAAACAACAATAAAAAATGGAGGCACAGAGCAAGGCTCTCAACAATGAAGAGAGACAGTACCTGTTCTATCCAGCGTCAGCTCCCGTGCCCGACCCACACTCAGCGATCGATGAATATTTGTTGAATGAAGATAATATTTGTCGAGCAAATGACAAAGTCAAGCATTGGGGTGGTGAAAGCCCAGCCATTTTTTATTTTTTTAAATATGTTTTTATTGATTTTTTTAGAGATGAAGGGAGAGAGAGAGGTAGAAACATTGATGTGAGAGAGAAACATCCATCGGCAGCCTCCTGCACGCCCCCTACGGGGGATCGAGCCTGCAACCTGGGCATGTGGCCTGACCAGGAATCGAACCGGGACCTCTCAGTCCATGGAATGACGCTCCATCCACTGAGCCCACAGACCTTAGGGTCTGTGCCTACCCATCCTAACCCCGAACCTCAGCCTCTCCCCATCCGTTCTTCTGCCCCGGCCCAACCCTGCAGCTTTGCCCTCTGCCCTCCAAGGCCAGTCTCACCACGTGGACCAACGCCCAGTGCTACCTGGATGTGCTGCTCTGGTCATGCTGCTCCTGCTGCTGGAATTATCCAACAGCCCGAGTCCTTCCTCAAAACGAGGCTCAAACACCACCCGCCTGCCCACCCCACCGACCCCGGAGGTGCAGCAACCCTCGCCGGTGACAGGTGGCCCACCACACCGGCAATCTGGGGCCAGGAAACATTCTTCTCGTTTTCGGGTCTCTGCAGCAAGATCTCAGTAGGTAGTAGCTGCTCATTTCCTGTTTGCGGGACCCAGGCGAGTCTTCTCTGGGGGCTTTTCCTGCAGGCACGCCGCCCTCACCTGCACTGTCAGACGCCGACACCCTGGGGGCGCTGTGCCGCAGTGGGGGCGGACGCAAAGCAGCCCTGTGCAGCCAAGGCCCCAGGTGCTCCTCTCTGATTCTAGGCGTTCCTTCAAGAGGAATCACCAGAAATTCACGAAGGACCGGGGTGTTCCAGTGTCCTTGGTTTGTCTGCTCCGGGTCTGTGTTTCCCTGGGTCCGGCCTGCTGTGCCTTGAGCCGCAATCTTCTGCTGCTGGATAGGAGCCTAGGACGCAGCAGAGAGAGGTCAGGGGTGCATTCTGCACGACCCCAAGTGTGCCCTCTCCACCTCTCCACTGTTACTCTTGGTTTTACTCCTTAGGTGAGACAGGAACCCGGTGTGGGCTGGAGTTTTATATATATTTAACCCTCACCCAAGGATATGTTTATTGATTTTAGAGAGAGGAAGGGAGAGAGGAAAAACATCAATGTGAGAGAGAAACACCGATTGGTTGCCTCCTATAAGTGCCCCGACCGGGAATCAAACCTGAAACCTTTTCATTCAGGGGACGATGTTCCAACCAACTGGGGAGCGGCCCACCCCGTGAGCTGTGACCAGCACCAGGCGGAGTGGCTCCCTGGGTCCCCACTCGTGACGCTAAAGGGAAGCTGGCCCAGCAGAAACACCAGCCTGTCCTCATGCGAGGCGTCCTGGGGGCCGGCCTTGCCCTCCGACGGGCTTCGGCCTCCCCGGAGCAGGGAGGACGTCGTGGGGCAGCGTGCCCAGTGGCAGCCAGGCTCGCCCGGGACACGGGGGAAGAGCCGCGGGTGCAGCCCAGGACGGAGCCCACTTCCTCCTTCCAGGTGTTTGCAGTGTGCGTACCATGTGAGCATTGAGGTCTTTTCCGATGGTCTCTGTCTGCGTCCGTGCAGCTGCCATTGTGGTCCGACAGCAGGGTGCCCTGTTCCGGCTGCAGACCACAACCTCCCAGAGGTCTCACCTGGCCAAGAGCCGCTTGCTCTGGGGGCTCTGTCATGAAGGCACCGCCCCTTCCCGGGAGCTCCACCCTCATGACCGCACCACCTCCCAAAGGCCTCACCTCCTAACACATCAACTCGGGGTTGAGCTTCACCACGTGACTTTGGGGAACACACCTCCCCCAGTCCACTGCGGCCTTCCACTCTGCCACTTCTGTGAACTAGTCCTGTGCCACCAAAGGCCCGAAACAGTTACCTACGAAACCGCTGCTAAATTACCATCCAGTAAGATCCGAACCCGTGTCCCTCAGAAGCGGTTCCTGTGTGCACGTCAGGGGGTCTCCAGCGCCACCGCCAGGACCATCTAGACACAGCAGATGCCTAAGAACCCACGGCCTGAGGGTGCGGATTTGCCGGTGGTCACTGAGCACCAGCAGGTGGACCGGAGTTCCGGGCTCGGCTCCGGGTGCCCGCCTAGCACACCGCCGCGGCTCACGGGTACTGCAAGGAGCGAGCGTGGCTCCCTTGGGCTTCATCCAGGGAAATTTCCTACCGAAAACACCAGGTCGGCAGCCAAACACTTTACCTCTCCGGCATGACCCACTTTGGGGAACCCAAGAGCGAATCAGGGCAGCCCGCGTCTCCCACTGTGAACGTTTTTGGGTCAGGGAAGGAGAGAAGGCACTTAGTGTTGTTAAATATCCAGATGGCACCATCTCGCCTGCTCCAACCGTTCCTATTTTAAACTCGGGAAACATTTCCTGGCAAAGACCCCGTCAATACTTTTGGCAGACAAAGTGATGTGCTCCTGGTATGTCAAAGCTCCCCTTTTGACAGGAACATCACTATTTGTATCGTGGGCAGCGGACGAGTTAGAACAGCCACTCTCCTTGCGCCCTCTGCCCGTCACGCTCCCGGGGGCCGGCCAGCAGCCGCTCTTTGCTCGGCACAGTAGGTCCAAGACGGGGCCACCAGGTTTTTCAAATCAGATCTACAACAGCTTTAGGTTGAAGAAAATCATTTTAGCCCTGACCGGTTTGGCTGAGCGGTTAGACTGCTGGCCTGTGGACCTAAGGGCCACGGGTTCGATTCCCAGTCACGGGCACATAGCTGGGTAGTAGGTTTGATCCCGGCCCTGGTTGGGGTTGTCTGGGAGGCAACTAGTGGATGTGTCTCGCAAATCAATGTTTCTCTCTCTCCTTCCCTCCCCTCCATTCCGTCTGAAGATCAGTGGAAAATATCCTCAAGTGAGGATTTTTAAAAAAGATGCGATTGGAGCAGTTTACTGGCAGCCATGCTGCCCCCTTGAGGACAGGAGGATAGCATCCCTGGTCTGTGGGCCTTCCGTGGGGTGGCCAGAGGGCATTTCCGTCTGCACTAGTGACAGGCACTTGCCCAGCCCTTAGCTGGCACTGGGGCCACGGTGCTCTGTGTGGCCGTGGCGTGGACCTGGGCCACTGCCCTCCTGGCCTGTGGTTCCGGTCCAGTGGCTAGGCGGGAGGGAGGAGAGAACCAGGAGAAACAAGGTGTTTGGGGCAGGGCACAGGGATGCCACCAGATGATTGCGTCCAAGTTGCTATGGAGCTTTTCTATGCATTTTTCAGTCAGGGCTGAGACTGTCCCCAGGGCACTGGGGAGTTTAGAAAGCACTGTGACGTCCTTGCAAGACTATGAAGCAATAACTCAAGTTATATCTTTTTTAAAATATGTTTTTATTAATTTTTTAGAGAGAGGGAGAGAGAGAGAGAGAGAGAGAAACATCCATCGGCTGCCTCCTGCACGCCCCCTACTGGGGATCGAGCCTGCAACCCAAGCAGGTGCCCTGACCGGGAATCGAAACAGGACCTCTCAGTCCACGGGAAAACGTTTCATCCACTGAGCCACACCAGCAGGTCTCAAGTTATATCTTAACTGCTGGGCATTCCAGGGGTACAAAATAGACCACTAACATTTCATAATTCGAAAAAAGACAATAAAACGATGGGTGGTCAGTGAATGGAAAAACCAAGGATCCCATCCTGGGCCTTGGACAGGTGCCCAAATTTCCCTGAGTGTTGTTGCCTGTTTACAGTGTGGGAGCAAAAGTTCCCCCCTCACGGACCTGCTTTAAACAGCAGGAAGGCCCGCAGCCCGGGCCGGTAGACTGACTAGAGACGCAGGTTGCCTCATATTCCCAAGAGCCCCCAGATGCACGGAAGTACCAGGAAGCCAGCGGGGTCGTCAATGTGCTAATGGGAGGAGGTGGCTGGTGCTACAGGAAACACCGAGGAAGACATGCTCACAGTTCTTGCTTCTGTCTGGGGAAGCCACGGGCCACCCACAGGGTGCGTTTACTGTAGACAAGTGCATTGGGCATTGTCCCAGCAGAGATCATCGTGCTCACTCAGGGACCAGCTTCCCCCTAACCACACGCTCCAATCACCTCCCCAAACCCAGTTACAGATGGCTCTGTGCAAACGTGTGCTAGAAGAAACCTAATCAAAGCACGGGCGTCACATGTTCACACACAGGAGGGTTGTGTGCAAGTACGTGTGTGTGTGTACAAGCATGTGTGTGTACAGGCATGTGTGTGCATGTCTGTGTACAGGCATATGTGTGTGCAGGCATGTGCGTGCATGTTTGTGTGGGCATGTGTGTACATGTGTGTGCAGGCGCGTGTGTGCTGTGTGTGCAGGCATGTGTGTGCAGGCATGTGCATGCTGGCGTGTGTGTACACACGTGCGTGTACATGCATGCATGCATGTATGTGTGTGCTCGCATGAGCACACGCAGGTATGTGTGTTCAAATGCCTCCCAGGCAACTCTAAGAAGTCAGTGTGTCTGAGCAGAAGCACGCGAGGGTGTCTGCGGGAGGAAGCATGGAGGCCGGCTGGCCACTCTGAGCTCCCTGCCTTTCTCCAGCATGGTCAGCCACCCGCCACCACACCCTGAGGTCGGCTCACCTGCCCTGGCCCCAAGCTCTTTTCCTCCGTCCACTGGTCCTCCACAAAAATAAGACCAATGCTATATTCCATGACCTTGTTGGAATAATAACAAATACGTTAAATATTTCGGTTTCGAGCATTTTCCTCAGTCGAAAAGTTTGTTTAGACTTCTGCCCGCTGGGGGGAGAAAAGTATGTTAAAGAAAACAAATCATCCATTAAGAACACACAAAAACCTCCTATAACAGAGTCTGAAACTGAACCACCTCGGACTTGGGGGAGGGTCCAGAAACGGACATGCAGGGGCCGTGGCGTGTACTCGGCTCGCTGGCAGCCTCGCTCGGTCCCTCTCCAGTCGCCACGCCAGGCTGTCCCACCGCGTTCTCCCTGGAGGGCACCTCCTCTGACTGCCCGCTTCCCCTCAGCAGGAGGCGGCGTCTCCTTCCCGTCCCTCCGGCCACATTCCCTCTGCATGACCAGTAAACCAGGGCGACCCGCCTGGTCTTTCCACCCCCAGACCCTGCTGTGACTGGTCCGGGGCCGGGGGGCACTGCTGGTACCCCGGAGCACCTGGTCCCCACAGTCCCTCGCTGGCCAGAGCAGGGGGTCCCGTGACCCAGGCCTCGCCGGCCACGGGCCTGTTTTCTGTTTGTGTCTCTCCCCGAGGGATCAGCAGGAGCATCGTCCTGGGCTGCTGACCATGCGTGGACGCCCAGGCCGGCGCGCTACAGCCCCAGGGGCGCTTCGCTGTCCTCACAGCAAATCCAGTCAGTCCCCACTGCTCACCACAGCCGCTGCCACACCCGCCCCGCGCCCGCCCTGGGGTGCACGGGCCAGGCGAGCAGGCGGCCCTTCTGGGTCCTTCCTCTTGGGGGGTAGATTTCCCGCAGAGAAAACTGCTCGCTCTGATGTCGGCTGCAGAGACAGCCAGATCCCGGGAACCGGGGACCACCCCGGCCGCAGCCACCCCCACGGAACTGAGCTCCCTGCTGCTCCCTCCGAAGGTGCTGCCCTCCTTGTCTGTCCGGCTCTCTGCTGCCTGGAGCCGGGTCCCTGCTCTCGGTCCTCTGCGCTGTTTCCTGGGGACCCCTGCCTCACCCCACCCCACCCCGTCCTCAGGGCAGTTACTTCTGCCCCTTCACTCGCCTGCATAGAAACCCCAGCCCCCACCTGGAAGCCCCACCTGGGACCCTCCTGTGCCCATGAGAAGGCTGATGGTCCCACCTGTACCGCAGGTTTGGCGGAAGGAGTTGGGTCCGTGGCCGCCCGCCCGGAGCGTGTCCAGCCCCGCGCAACGGGGAATAGAACAAACCGTAGCTTAAACAAGGACGGTGGCCCTGGCCGGTTTGGCTCAGCGGTTAGAGCGTTGGCCTGCAGTCCGGAGGGACCCAGGTTCGGTTCCCGCTAAGGGCGCGTACCTCGGTTGCAGTTTGTCCCCGGCCCTGGTTGGTTGTGCGGGTGGCGACCACTTGATGTGTCCCTTTCACGTCGATGTTTCTCTCTCTCTTTCTTCCTTTCTCTCCCTCCCGCTCTATCTGAACAAAAGATGGAAAAATGTCCTCGGGTGAGGATAATAAAAACAAAAACAAAAAAAAACAAGGACGGTGGTCCTTCCCGTCAAACAAGGGTCCACGGAAGGCTGCGGCCGGGGGGCCACGCTGCCGCCGGGGGGGGGCCAGGCTGCCGCCAGGGGGACCATACACCAGTCTGCCTGCAGCTGGGACTTGGACGCCCAGCCTGCAGCTGAGAAAGTTCTGCTGCCCAGGAGCCGTCTGTGTGTGGTCTCTGAGCTCGAATGGACTCGGACGGGCAGCTCCCCACCCCGAGATGGAGACGCCACGGCCGGCCTACTGGGCACAAGTGTCCCCGGACATCGCAAAGGAGGACGTGGAGGCGGGGAGGGTAGCGGTGCCAGGGTGGGACAAAGGTGGGCGCAGGAGCTGGGGAAGCAGCTGCCCTCAGGGGCTCCAGATGCAGCCCCTCCTTTGCCCACGCAGGGTCCCACGCAGGGTCCCACGCTCTCCGGACCCACTTCCTGGTCTCTGTCTCCCACACTGCATTGCGGGTGCCCCTCCCCTCCTTTCTCGGTGTGTGCGCCTCAACAATCTCTAACTCCTGGAAATACGCCCTGGCCTGTTTGCCCAGCGGTTAGAGCATCGGCCTGTGGACCGATGGTCGCGGGTTCGATTTTGGCCAAGGGCACGTACCTGGCCCTGGTCGGGGTCATGTGGGAGGCCACCAGTCGATGTGTCTCTCTCTCTCTTCCTCCCTGTCTACTGAAGATAAATGGAAAAATATCCTCGGGTAAGAATAAAAAACCCCACAAATAAATAAATAAAATAAATCCTGGAAATGTGATTTTCCATTTCTTACCCCTACAAAGAAAAAGGGGGGAAGGGCAGAGCCCCCTGGTCACCGTGCTCTCCACTTCTGCCATGTTTTGCTTTCCTTGGGGGAGTCCCCTCCACGACCAGGTGAGTGTGCGGCTTGACCTCTCGTCCTCCGTGACGGGCGGGCACCTCCGGAGCAGGGCTGGCCTCGTGGCAGCGACCAGGCACCCCCAGTGCCCGCTGAAAAGGGTGCTCTTCGATCCCTGTCCCAAATTCTTGACATTATCTCGGGACTTGTGTTCTGAGTGAAGTCAGAAGCTTGGAGATTCGGCTCACCCGGGGGGCCCTTGTGCTGTCCCCCTGACTCCCTGGGACAAGTCCTTGGGCACCAGCTTCCCAGCCGGGTTCCTGGGCCTTGGCCCCTGCCCCCCCCCATGACCTCTATGGCCCCACCCTCTGCACAGGTGGGAGTGTCACTGGGCACACCTGCAGGTGGTAGTGTGGGCAGGGCAGCACGGTCCCCACTCCCTGCAGGGGGCCCAGGTGCCTGGGGGTTCACACACATCCCTGGGCTGCCTGGGGGACCCTCTTCCACCCTCAGCCAGTTGGCGTCGGTCTGTTCCGGGGGCTGCAGGGCCGAGGGGAACAAGCCCACGTGCGCGTGGCGTGAGTCCTGATTCTCCCCGAGTCTAACGTTCTAATGTCTGCACCTGAAACCGGCCTTGCACAGACAGATGAGAGGTAAGATTCATGCTCGCAATTCAGAATTGCAGTTTTTCTTTAAACCTGTGCTAGAAAACAGAAGCAGCACGACACGCTGAGAGAGAGCGCCGCGGAAAAGGAAAAACATTTATATTTTACTGGCTTTAATGGCACTTTGGCACAGGGGCCCAGTTTTATTTTGCACTGAACCCTAAAAGTGATGAAGCCGCCCTTCTCCTCAGCACACCGAGGACCCTGAACTGAATCACTGAAGACCTCGTCTTGCCCGCCCGGAGCTAAGCAGCAGCACCGCCAGCCCGATCCCAAGCCCACCACCCGCGGCCGCATGAGCTGAGGGTCCAGCGGGCGGCTCGGCTCTGAGCCGCAGGCTGTGGGTCTCACCTCCCCGGCCTGAGGCCCAGCCTTCGGGGAGCAGCCGCCCAGATCCATCCTGGGAGATCGCCCCAAACCTTCCCAACATGGAAGGCACTGCCCTGACACGGGTGATTTGTCATCCTGCCAGCCAGCTCGACGCTTTCCCCCGTCTGGTCATTTCTCAAGCTCCGGGCACAGGCGTGCCCCTCCGGCCTCACACGCGGTCCCCGACAGCCCCGCGGAATACCAAGAGGCCCCTATCGGGATGCGTTCCCCAGGCTGGAGGCGCAGTCCAGCCGAGGGCCAGCAGACGGCCTGCCGGGCGAGGAGCAGACACAGCCGCCCGCTGGGAAAAGCAGACAGTGCCGAGCGTGGTGAGGCTGAGCCCGGAGACCCCGCTGGACGGGTGTGGAGGCTCCTGGAGCCCGCCGTGGGGGCACCTCCAAGGTCACCCTCTGCGACTCCCTGTCCAGGCAGGCATGCCCCTCCACGCTGTTTCCGCGTTGGCCAACTCCGTCTCCCTAAAACTCGATCACCTCAGCATCGCTGACTCAGAACGGAGGTCTGGCGGTGAGAGGGAGAGCAAGTCCATCTCAACAGCAGGAAATCGTAACGAGACACAGGGGATGGCATCACCTCCTACAACCAGGCTGGGACGGGCTCACGGGTGCCTTAGGCCCGGGGTGTCCAGGGAGGCCACCCATGTGCCTAATGTCACTTTGTCCCAGGGCCCAAGGAGTCCTCCTGGCTAGCTCTGCGTTGGCCACCCCGAGTCTCCCTCTGTACCTGAGTGTTAGGGAAATGACCGTTAATTCAGGTTAATCCTGACCCAGGACCGCAGTGCCAGGCCCTCCGATGGCCGGTCTCTGCTGTGTCACCTGGACGCCCTGCTCATCAGACAGGCCCTCAGAGTACCCGCCGTTAGACGGGGACCACATGGCCCACAGACACGAAGGGGTTCTGGAGACTGTGGATGCCAAAGGCAAGCTGTGAGCCCGTGCAGGTGCAAGCAACGGGGACGGGGACAGCGGCCCCCAAGGACCTGCTGCGTGGCCACCACCTGCGTCTTCCCACGACAGATGCTCGTCCACTCGGCCGCGGGCTGGGGCACAGAGGGCAGCCGGCCTCCACAGGGGACTGAGCTCCTGAGCCGCGTGGACCGGACCCAGCGCAGGAGCCCAGCGAGCCGGCCCTCGCTCCCCACGCAGGAGACCATGCGGCGCCCCAGCCTCTTCGTCCCTCACCCCTTAGTCAGCCGGGAGCGTCGTGAGCTGGGGCTCAGTCGCATGGCTCTGCTCTGAGAGGGACCCTCGGAGACCCACCTCCAGGCAGGCCGAGCGGCAGAGTGTATTACCCTTTCCAGTCTCCTTAGGCGTTTTAAATAAGTGCCAGTTTCCCAGCCTGGGGAAGGGGTAACGAGAGTGAGAGGGATGATATTCTGGGAAGACCTTCATCAGTCCCCTGATAACTTACACAGACTCAGCTGCCCGGAGGCTCCCACCTCACCCCTCCATGCAGGGTCTGGAAGGGCCGGTCCCCCCGATCTGATTCACCGGAAAGGCCAGACCCCCGAGACCAGCAGGGGGACATCAGGGGCCCCTCTGCGGGACACCACCCGCCGGCTCGCCCACGCCTGTCAGCCGCCAACGCCAGCCTGCCGTCTCCGTGGCGACACAGCCAAGAGCACCCCTCACGGAGACGCGCTCCCCACAGGGAAGCCAGCCGCCGGAACCGTCCATCAGGAACTAAGCAATTTGCAAGGAACAGAGAGGCGAGGAAAAGCCTGCCCCATATCGCGGGGGCAGGATGCTCGGGGGAGAACACCCAGAGACGAGAAGCATGGCCAGCACCTAACGCCGAGCAGAGCCCTCCAGCTCCCGCTTCGCTGTGGGACCTGGGAGGCACCCCCCTCTACACCTGTCTTTAAAAAGACGCAGAGCTGGGGTCCAACGCGAGCTGCAGTGGGGTGAGCCGGCTCACCCCGGTCCCGAGGCCCCGGCCCCAGGACAGGCGGGCACCAGAAACGCCAAGAAGAATTGAGCTGAAATTCTGAACAAACACTACAGGGCCTGTAGAGGCTCGTGTGAGAGTCTGGGGCCCTAGGAAGCCAAAAGCCAGGTGGAGATTCCCACACACTCACAGGCTGGTTCTCACCACCCTCACCGGGGAGCCTGAGGGGCAGTAGCCGCCACGTGGGCAAGGGTCAAAGTGCCCCCAGAACAAGAGCTCGTGTGTGGAGAAGGGCAGGACCGGACGCTGCAGGCACAGGAGAGGACCCACCGCGCCGGCAAGAAGAGACCCTGGATCCAGGGCTCAGAGACGCTCTGCAGGGGAGGGCGGAATCACTTTGAAGACACCCCCAGGTGCAGGGTCACGGGGCCTCCCAGAGCCTGAGCCAACCCCGGATGGGGAGCAGGCCGTCACCCTACCAAACGCTGGGCCGGGGCATCAGTGACCAGGGGTGGCACCTTCTCCTGGGGAAGGATGAGCCCACAGAGGGGACTGGACACACAGACACAGAAGGATGGCCGGAGTTGAGTGAGGAAACCCCAGACATCACCCCCTAAACAGAGGGTACACGGAGGGTGACCATGTCAGCACCAAAGCCCAAATCCATGGCCACCACGGGCGATGAGCTCCGACCCCCACACAGCACTAAGAAACACAGACAGGGTCCCGAGGCAAAGCTCACAGCAAGCCAGACCCAGATGTGACCCGACCTCAGGACGGTCACCTGGCAACAAGCCAGACCCAGATGTGACCCGACCTCAGGACGGTCACCTGGCAACAAGCCAGACCCAGATGTGGCCCCAACCTCGCGACGGTCGCGTGGGTTTAAAACAGCTATGGCCAGGGTGTCCAAGGCTCCAATGGAAAGTAGACAGTGTGCATGAACAGACAGGATTTCAGTAGGGATGGAAACTAAGAGAGAGTCAAGGGGGCCCTGGCTAGATCTGCTCAGCGGTTAGAGCATCAGCCTACGGGCCCAAGGGTCTCGGGTTCGATTCCGGTCCAGGGCATGTACGAGGGTTGTAGGTCCCATCCCTGGCCCGTTATGCTGGAGGCCCAATCAATGTGTTCTCTCACATTGATGTTTTTCTCTCTCTCTCCATTCTACTCTCTTTAAAAAAAAAAAATCAATGGGAAAATAGCCTCAGGTGAGGATTAACAAAACAAAACCAACAAAGAACAAACCAGCGGCCCAGCCAGCGGCCGTGTGTCCCTGCTGTGCAGTGGAGCCGGTGACAGCTCAGGCCAAGAGAAGAGACGTGTCAGCGCCCACGTCCGTCCTGGTGCAGGGGAACCACCCACGGACCCTCCACCGCTCTCCCCGCCCGGCAGGTGCACAGATGGCCAGATGGCCGAGGGGCCGCATACGACGTCGGTGCCCCGTGTGTGGGTCCTGGAGTGCCCGGGGGGTGGTCAGCACAGCGCTGCCCCTCCCCCACAGCCCAGCGCCAGCAGTCACCCCGCTGCCCGGGGGGGACATCTTTTATTGGTCTTGCACTGAGTGTCAGGTTTACCTGTGAGGTGAGATCATGTCGCCTTAATAAATACAGGAATCGATAGCTCGAAGTAAGAGCACTGTCATAACAGCAATTAGGGACACATGTCCTCGGCTCAGGGTAAATGGTGGGTGGCAGGGGGACTGAGGTCAGAGGCCAGGAAACTGGAGATTCATGTCCAGCGGCAAGATGTTTGGCTCGTCGATGACCCGCGGTGCCCGAGGAGGCAGACCAGCCAGCCACTGAGCATCGGGGAATGAGAGGAAAAGTGGGGAACACAATTAGGAGTGTGCATTGGATGGTACTGGCTATGCTTAGAAAATCACTAGGAAGGAGAGAGGAGCTCAGATAATGGCTGGTTTGAAAGAAAAAAATCAAAGCAGCCACAAAGGGTCCAGAAATTTGGGCTCAGAGGTAAAGGACCCAACGTCCTCCAGACCCTGAAGCGACGCAGGCTGCCGGTTTGAGACGCGGCCGGTGGCCAGGGCGGACGAGGAAATGACCCCCGCGGAGGCCGCCTGAGACCATCACCCATCACTCGGGAGACGGACGTGTAGAGTCAGGAAAGGAAAAGCTGGGCTAAGAACCGAGTCTAGGGAAGAACTTCGGCGTGGCTCCTGGCTCGTGGAACAAACGGGAAGCAAATACATCGAGATACATTGTTGACATCTGTCCTTTTCCGTCTGTCTGGTATCTGGACCCGCCGCACTCTGGGAGTGGGTGGGGAGGGCTCCCCCTGCATCTGTGGAGGGTACATGGCAGGCTTGGCCCTCCCAGCACACGAGCCACATGTGTGTGCCGTCCGGGAGGGTGGGTCAGGGGACGATGACCAGCTCCAGGCCTAGCACTGGGGCGGCCACGCTGGACCCGATGGAGGAGGAGCCAGCAGGTTCCGGTCCAGCAGCATTCGGACCCGACTGCACAGCCCCCTCCAGTTTCTTGGCTCCTGCCGTGTTGTCAGAGCCTCATTCCTTAGCTCAGCGTCAATTCTATGGGCCGCCAAATACTCATCTCTTCTTCAGGTGGCTGGAACCGTCCTGGATGAGCACGCACCGCAGGCGAAGGGACCTGGCTCCCACAGAGCCACAGCCACGCATCGGTCCTGCCGGACGGGGCGCCGGCGACGCCTGCTCTGCCCGGGGAAGTGCCCGGTCCGCGGCTTCAGGCAGGACAGGCTGCTGCCCACGCAGGGCTGAGTGGGCTCCGCTCCCAGGGGCTGGGGTGCAAGGGCAGCCTGGAGCCGGCCCGACGCCGCGTGCCAGGGGAGGCTTGGGGCACCTGGAGAGCCCCACTCCAGGGCACGGAAACGGAGCCAAACCTCAGCACCCCTGTGGGCTCAGGGCCCAGTGAGAGGAGGTGACAGGTGGGATCTGCCTGACGGCACAGATGTCCAGCCTCCTGGCCGCGGCCTGTGACTCCGTGGCTCCTGGAAGAGTGGCTGAACCTGTGCTGTGAGGACCAGGTCACAGTGAAGAGAACACCACGGCCTGTGATGGGGACAGGAAGCCTCTCGGTGGGCTGCTCAGCACAGGCTCACGCGCAGGTGCGGGAGGCGGAGGTGATGGTGATGGTGGATCGTGGGTGGGTGGGAGGGAGGACTGGTTGGATGGATGGAGGGCGGCAGGGTTGGGTGAATGGGTTAGTGGATGGGTGGTGGGTGGAGGGGTGGACAGATACACAGATACAGTGACAATAAGAGAAATAAATAAGTAGGAATCGGCGTGAATAAGGACTGAAAAATGGACGCTGGATTTAGAGCAAAAATATTCAGGTGTTGGGCCCTGGCCGGTTTGGCTCAGCGGTTAGAGCATCGGCCTGCGGTCCGGAGAGACCCGGGTTCAGTTCCCGCTAAGGGCACGTACCTCGGTTGCAGTTTGTCCCCGGCCCTGGCTGGTCGTACAGGTGGCGACCCCTTGATGTGTCCCTCTCACATCAATGTTTCTCTCTCTCTGTGTTCCTCTCTCTCCCTCCCACTCTACCTGAACAAAAAATGGAAAAATGTCCTCGGGTGAGGATGATAAAAAAAAAAAAAAAAAATTCAGGTGTCGGTACCTGCCCCGCCCCTATTAGCTGTATGATCTTAGACCAGTCATTTCCCCTCTTAGGGACTGAGTTTCCTCATCTGTAGCAGCGGACGTGGGGTTAGAGTGCATCCTTAGACCGCCTGTGAGCAGATGGCCGCCCGAGACGCCCCCATTCCCACCCGTCAGCGTAGTGTCTGTGGGGCCCTCGGGCAGCCCACTGCTGCGTAGTAACTAAGCAGAGAGGTGCCCGGAGGCCCTCCCAAAGCTCAGCGTCGCAGGACTGACTGTTCGGGCAGTTCTGGGGACCCCACTCCCCATACCTGAGAAGCACCGGAGATGGAGACCCCAAGAATGGGGAGGGTTCCCCACCTCCGGCCACGACCCCCGCCTGCAGGGTCAGGTAGCCGGGTGCCTGACAGAAGCAGGGGCCCCACGCGTTTGAGGAAGGAAGACCTGGGGGTGGAGCTGGGGTGCACAGGAAGGGGGCAGAACGTGGAACTTTAAAGCTCACTCTAGTCCGGCCGGCGTGGCTCAGTGGTCGAGCGTCGGCCCTGTGCCAAGAGGTCGCCAGTTTGATTCCCGGTCGGGGCACGTGCCCAGGTTGTGGGCCCATCCCCAGTGGGGGGCGTGCAGGAGGCGGCCAGTCGATGTTCTCTCTCATCGATGTTTCTGTCTCTCTCCCTCTCCCTTCCTCTCTCGCTCAAGTCAATAAAGAAAGAAAACGATTAAAAAGAAAAAAGCTCACCCTGGGCTCACAGGAGAGTCCAGACACGGAGATCAGACGAGAGGCAGGCGGTCGAGAGACCACGGTGGCCCCGGACTGGGCGGGTGGCTGTGCTGGTGCCGAGATCGATGGATCCAGAGATAGCAGGAAAAAGTAACTGAGCAATTAATCATTTACTTTGCGATAAAAATCCTCTGGTCGGAAGACCACGCTGGGTGTCTAAGAAGGTCTCTATCACCAAGTATTCTCTCTCTGAGCCTCAATTAGTATCTCTTTAAATCAGGAGAACACACTTCTATTTATCATCCCCCGGCAAACAAGGAAAAGCAATTCCCAGCCGGCTTCTGTCTTGAATGTTGCTGCTTCTCTTTCTTTTAGGCTGGAGATCTATTTTCACAAAGCTGACTGAACACCTGGGCCCCGAGTTCCTGTGAATAATAAGCAGGAATGAAAGGTGCACAGGCCCGGCCCCGCGGACACCGGGGCCCGGGGTGGCGTTCAGACTGTACTTTGAAGCAAGTGCTGTGTAATTGATCAAAAACACAAGGAATTATTGCTGCTTAACACCGTTCAAAGTCACCGCCGGCATCGGCCACACGTCAGGGCAGAACAAAGTGGGGAACCTGGGACAAGAAGGCTCCTGATTCCGACAGGAGGCGGCGCCGGGTGGTGAGAAGCTGCGGAGTCTGAAGACCAGATGCCAGCGCGGGGCTCTGACCTCCTCAGCCCTCACCTGGGGAACAACAGCCGCTCAGGTGCCGCTGACAATGACACAGTGCAGCGCCGCCTGGCCAGCCCCTGCTGGGTAGGACAGAGCAGCAGGCAGTGGGGTCGTCTCTGCGGGACAGGCTGCTGCCAGGCGTCCTGAAGCCTCCGAGACACGCACGGCCTCTGCGGCTCCAAACGCTCCCGTCTGGCGGAGCAGTGGCGCGAGACCCGGCCCTAAATCACAGTCACCCAGCCCCTGACTGGCGCAGACAGCTCTCCCTTCCGAAGCCAAGCGGGGACATAATCCAGGCAAAATCGGATCCCCGAGCCTCGCAAACTCGCTTTGGGTTCAAATGCCAGCCTTGGAACCACAGCTCACAGAGCGTTGTGGGGCCCGGGCCCCACGGGGGTCGTGTCCGATGGGGCCTCCTGGGCTACGATGGAGCTGCCACCACGGATGCCGGTGACACCACGGGCCGCAAGCACCGTGCAGGATCTTTGCAGAACCGCCGGGAAGGCCACGCGCTCCTGCGGTGGCTGTGACGACAGCCTGCACGGGAGCCCCTCGCCGCTCTGCATGCCCAGGGCCCTGGGCACCACCAGATCTCAGAGCACCGCCCACCACCGCGGGGTCGTCCGGCGGGCGCGCTCTCGATGCTCGGCGTCGGGCTCAGGTCAACAAAGAGCGCCTGGGGTGGCCAGGTGCCCGGTCTGTCCTGGGGACGCAGACGCGAGTGAGCGCGCCCCGGCCTGGCACTCGGCGAGGCCGCAGTGTTCTCACACACGTCTGGACGCTTGTCTCCTGGCTGAGAGGCAGCAGCGGGAGCCCTGAGGGTCAGGGAGCCCTGGGTTAATGGGACCCCCCAACAGACACACACACCACACACGTACACTCACTTATACACATGTACACTCACACACATGCACTCACACACGTACACTCACTTATACACACATACGCTCACACACATACGCTCACACACGTACACCCACTTATACACACGTACGCTCACACATGTACACTCACTTATACACACGTACACTCACTTATACACACGTACGCTCACACACATACACTCACTTATACACACGTACACTCACACACGTACTATACACACATACACTCACACATGTACACCCACACACATACACTCATTTATACACATGTACACTCACACACATACACTCACACACGTACTCATTTATACACGTACACTCACACACGTACACTCACTTATACACACGTACACTCACACACGTACACTCACACACGTACACTCATTTATACACACGTACACTCACACACGTACACTCATTTATACACACGTACACTCACACACGTACACTCACTTATACACACGTACACTCATACATGTACACCCACACACGTACACTCATTTATACACACATACACTCACACACGTACACTCACTTATACACACGTACGCTCACACACGTACACTCACACACGTATACTCACACACGTACGCTCACACACGTACGCTCACACACGTACACTCACACACGTATACTCACACACGTACGCTCACACACGTATGCTCACACACGTACACTCACACACACCCATACATATGAGCTTGCCTCCCGCCCGGTGCAGAGACTGCAGCTGGGGCTGGTCAGAGAGCTCAGGTTCCAGCCGTTGGACCAGCACAGAATCAACCGTGAGCTCAAGAACAGAGCTGACGGCCCAGAGCGTCTTGGAATACGTGGAAGGCGGAAGAACAAGGAACCCAGAGACTTCGAGGGGTGTGGGTTCGCCACAGTGACGGGTCACAGCCTTGCCCTCTCGTTCCCCCCCGTGCCCTGTGGTGTTTGACCTTGCGGCTTTGTCCCGAGTTGAAGACATTCCAAGGGGATTCAGGCTGAAGGAGGAGAGGGAGAGGCATCACGGGGTGAACACGGAGCGGCTGCGACGCTGCCCCGGGCGAGGGAGCACCTGCGGATGAGGATGAGGCGGATGGGTCAGGAAGAGGCAAGTCGTCTGCATGTCGGGAAGGAGAGTCTGATCCCTGCTGCTGCTGCTCCTTCCACTCTCGCTTTTCAACATCCAACCGCGTCTCCTGTGGGTGACCGCCCCACACTTATCCTATTAATTCCCAATTAATATACGTAGATTATGCAACTACATAAAACATGCACAATCACAGAACCGCGTGACCCATAGAAGCAGACAGGCGCTGTGTACACAGACATGCCACCTCCAGGGCAGGGGGGAGGCCACCTGCCCCGCACCCGGCTCCGCGCCACGGCTGCGGTGTGCCCATGGGGCGTCCTTCCTGCACTTTGAACCTGGAGAGAAGGGGGGGGCCTCTCCAGGGCGGCCAGCATCCGCATCCCCGTCTGACTGGTCCAGCCACACAGTCTCCAGATACCCCTTGTGTTCTGCTGGTTTCACGAGTCTCCTGGTGGTTTTGTGGGTCCCGCATCGCATTCTAGTTCATTCCGTTTTGCTTACATCATGCAGCATTGATTTTTATTTGTTGGAATCGAGGGACTTTGTCTAGCAGACATTTGAAGAACCTTCAGCAAAGGCCTGGGAGCCAGGCACACCACATGCTCGCTGTGTCCTGGGGTCAGTCGGCCCCCGGGCTCCGGTGTCCTGGCTGTGACGCAGCTGGGGGTGCGCCTGCGCCTCCAGCTCCCTGCCGTCTCTGACACTGTGAGCCGATGACTCCGAGCTGACAGTGCGTATATGAGGGTTTCAAAGATGGGGTTTAAAGAAGGAAAACAGAGAGCACCGCAGAGTCGCCCCCTTCTCACTGGTGTCTCCTTGGAGGCTCCTGGTGGCACCGTGCCCGGCTCCTAGGAAATGCGTCCTGGGCTCACAGAGGGGAGCACGCGTGGACGCCGTCACAGGTGAGGTTTTCGAAATATGAGAGCAATGAAAACAAGAGGAACCCCCCCCCCGACATGTGTGACCCACGCTTACAGTTTTAAACAGGTTCACACCCACCCCGACCTCATTCGACCCAAAAGGACCCTGGGTCACTATCCCCTTCTCAGCTGAGGAACCAGGACCCAGAGGTTGGCTCACTAGCTCCCCTGACCGGCCATCAGTGGGCCCCCGGCTGGACCTCTGTCTTCCTGACTGACCAGCTGCCACGGGCCCCTCCACGTGCTGCTTCGTGTTCCCCCCACGACGCCCCTGCTTTCCTCTCGACACGCGTCCAGCCGCCCCCAGCAGGCGCTCCTTGACCTTGGTGACACGCGGACCCCGGACTAGTGTTTCCCTCCTGGTTTAGCACAAAATTTGATTCGTTTTTAAAGGGAGATTATTTTGTAGACATGACCAACCCACAGAACAAACAAAGTCCTCTCTCCGTGGGCTCTGGATGGGTAACCCAAGGATAAGGTGTGTTTGTGGAGCCCAGGAGCTCCGAGAGGGAGGGAGGGAGGGAGGGAGGGAGGAAGGAAGGAAGGAAGGAAGGAAGGAAGGAAGGAAGGAAGGAAGAAGGAGGGATGAAGGAGGGAGGAGGGAGGGGGGAGGAGGGAGGGGGAGGGATGAAGGAGGGAGGAGGGAGGGGGAGGAGGGATGAAGGAGGGAGGAGGGAGGGAGGAGGGAGGGGGAGGGGGAGGGAGGGGGGAGGGAGGAGGGAGGGGGAGGGAGGGGGGAGGGAGGAGGGAGGGGGAGGAGGGAGGGGGGAGGGATGAAGGAGGGAGGAGGGAGGGAGGAGGGAGGGGGAGGGGAGGGAGGGGGAGGGAGGGGGAGGGAGGGGGAGGGAGGGACTGGGGAAGGGGTGCTCCCACTGAGGCTCTCCACTTTCTTCCCTGCCCAGGTCAAAGTTCAGTGAATTTGCCGGTGGATCCTATAATTAGCACGAGTGGTTAATTCTTGGGGCAGCAGGACACCCCCCGATGACAGTGGCAGCACGTGGCCGCCGTGGGCGAATACTGGAACTGCACCATGTGCTGTCTCTCTGGTTTGCGTGTCCCAGTTTGGCCGGAGAAGAATAAGGCAGACTGACTGGCTGTGCTGGGGCAGCCACTTGGCAGCGTGTCCGGGCTGCGTGTCCTGGGCTGCGTGTCCCGGGCTGCGTCCGGGGCTGCGTGTCCTGGGCTGCATGTCTGGGGCTGCGTGTCCTGGGCTGCGTGTCTGGGCTGCGTGTCCCGGGCTGTGTGTCCTGGGCTGCGTGTCCTGGGCTGCATGTCCTGGGCTGCGTGTCTGGGCTGCGTGTCCTGGGCTGCGTGTCTGGGCTGCGTGTCTGGGCTGCGTGTCCTGGGCTGCGTTTCCCGGGCTGTGTCCAGGGCTGCGTGTCCAGGCTGCATGTCCGGGCTGCGTGTCTGGGCTGCGTGTCCTGGGCTGCGTGTCCTGGGCTGCGTGTCTGGGCTGCGTGTCTGGACTGTGTGTCCTTGGCTGCGTGTCCCAGGCTGTGTCCGGGGCTGCGTGTCTGGGCTGCGTGTCCTGGGCTGCGTGTCTGGGGCTGCGTGTCCGGGCTGTGTGTCCTGGGCTGCATGGAACGCACAGGTTTCTCTGCTCCGTCGGGAAATCAGTGTGTGCATTATCGCCAAACAGAGAAATGAAGGACGGACTGTTCACGGGACACGGAATTTCATTATGAGAATATCCCACTAACAAGTTCCTTATTTCCAGTTAAAACAACAAAAGCCACCCTAGTGTGTCTCCATCTATGGAAGACAGATTTTGTGCTGAGAAGGACACACCTGGATTTTCACGAGGTCCTGCTTGTGATCAAAATAGAGATTGTGCCACAAATACATGTGCCTTTACTTTTAACTTAATTCTGCCCGGTGGCAGGACTTTTATCTTTCAAGGGTGGAGTGCGATTTACACCTGATGAATATATAATTGTTTTCAGTAAGAAATCCAAAGTATTCTTTGATACAACCCCTAATGCCCTCTAAGTGAGGAGCCGATCACTGAATCAGAAGCAGGTGATGCTCTCTGTGCATAAAGAGTGAGACTTAGCAAAGGATTATTCCATCTGTTCACCGCTTGTTCATCACGCCCGGCTGAGCATCTACGACGAACAGCGTCAGGAGCCAAGGGTCCGGCTCTGCCTTCAGATGAGCTGTGATCGGAATGTCGAGCGGCTCGGCCAGAGCTGAGGTTCGACAGCCCTGGCACCGGGATGATGGATGGACTGGAGGGCAGAAGCCAGCCTGTCGATTGGAAGGCACTGTCGATAGCCCGCAAAGTAAATAACGAAGGCTTTCCGTCACGCCAGGGGGTTGAGCGAGAAAGGGTGCCCCAGAGGGAGAACAAGAATCAGGAATGAGTAAGCCCTGCGACTGCACTTGGAGGAAGAAACGGTTCTGAACGATGGCGTTAAAGACGGCGGGGCCGGAGTCGGGGTGGTGCCATTCTGGGGGTGGGGGGGCAGAAATGGTGAGGTCAGCCAGGACGTGCCAGGAACAGAGGGGCTGTTGAAACCCTCGGCCAGTGCAGCATTACATTCAGGAAAACTGAAAGTCCGAGAGGCACAGAAATAATTACCAAGTCAGGTGATGGACAGCACCCCAGTGACCTCAACGCCGTCCGCTCTTTTCCAGAACGGAGGTCACCACGGGAGCCCGCCAGCTGGGTTTAGCACACAGACAGGGCCCTTACAAACCACTCACTTTTTTTTTTTTTTTTTTTAATGGAACCAACATTTTAAAATATAGGTTATTCTACAAAAAGGAAATGTCGGTGTCCCGATAAACTGGAGCACCTGTGCAGTCTTTTTCTGACAGAGACCTGGACAGCCAAGGAGCCTGCGTTCCCGGCGCCCCCCAGACACCCCCGCGCAGACCTGCCTGGTCCCTCGGCCTCGGCGGGGGCTTCCACGGCTGCCCAGTGCCCACCTGCTTCCGTCTGTGTCCACCTTGTTGCAGGCCCTTCCTACCTGAAAGCATCGGTCACTGTGATCACAGCCAGTCCCTGCCAGGCCGCTCCCTGGCTCGGAGCACGGGTGAGCGTCAGAACACACAGCTCTAACGGTCCCCGGACAGACAGCGACCTCCTTGGGCTTGAGACACGGCACTCAGGGAAGCCGAGTCCTGACGCGGGTGACCCAGGTCCCCTCCTGCAGCCCCACATCTCACCCACAGCCAGTCATCCTCTGAGCAAGTGTCGAAGCAGAGGCCCTTCCCCTGCCACTGCCGATGCCCTCATTACACAGCCCTGCACACGCCGGGGGAAGAGGGGCAGGCAGGCCTGGCACGGACGAAGCTGGGACTCCTTCCTGAGAACCCCGCAGACAGGCCCGCAGCGCGCCGGCCGCACCACCGCCTCAGTCTGCTCTTCACATGGCATCAAAGCCCGGCAGTCACACACGCTCCTCCCCGTCCGAGGCAGAGCAGAGAGACTGGGTTTAAAATAGGACAAATCTGCTACCAAGGATAAGCTCTACCACCTCCTAGATCTGTGATTTGGGGAGAGTCTCATCTCTTTGAACCTCGAATTGCTCGTCTGAATCATTGAATCTTAATAAATACTCGTGGTTCCTGATGTCTGGAACACAGCTGAGATGGCGGGAGCTGCAGCAGCCAGATTGATACCATGAGGTGACAGGCATGAGGATAAAGGACACACAGAGGCAGGAAAGTCCTAGACCCAGGAGGACACCACGCAACAGCTGCACTGGCCATGCACCCCCCTTACTCTGAGAAGAGCCCTCTCTTCTCTACGTCCCGTCACTGGGACACTTCTTCCCGGGGACCCCTTTCCAATGGCTACAATAGAGCTGCACACCAAGGTTGCTGCAAGCTTTAGAATAATCTGCTTCAGCCCAGCCGGTGTGGCTCCATGGTTGAGCATCAACCCTGCACCAAGAGGTCACTGGTTCGATTCCCCCTCAGGGCACATGCCCAGGTTCTGGGCCTGATCCCCAGTGGGGGGCGTGCAGGAGGCGGCCCGTCGATGTTATCTCTCATTGATGTTTCTATCTCTCTCTCCCTCTCCCTTCCTCTCTCTCTCTCAAATCAATAAGAAAAAATAAATTAAAAAAAGGAAAAGAGTAATCTGCTTCAATCACATTATGCCCTTAATAAGCACCTAACTTTTATCTCTATTTTAGTATTTTCGTTAACACTAACAAGTAAACATTTGTGACCTTTGATGATTTCCAGTAAAAATAGTTTCTTTCATGTCAACGATGGCCGAACTTAGCATTTGCTTATGATTTGCCCCAAATAGCCATACAGGCTCCCAAAATGTGAGTGGATATACTCACTGTGGGCAAGGGACACTCTGAGAATTGATAAGAGTGGAAAAGTTAGTGATACTACAAATTATGTAGGGGAGTCATGGGGGGTACTTAGGAGAGGGTTGCAGAGGAAACTGTAAGTTATCAGAGAGTAGAGACCTATATTCATAAATCAAGATCAAAAGCAGGCTATTAGCTCACAGACACAACTTGCCCTGAAACTCAGTCATAAGAAGTAACTCCTTTCAAATGAAAAGTAGTAAATAAACAAAAACAATTATCCTGAAAATTAAGATGAAATTACCATTTATATCATCCTTACAAAGCTCATAAGAAACAAGTAATTTATTGTTGACTTTGTCACATCTATTAATATGATATTAAACAATATAAAAATTCTGCAAATATTAGAAACCTTAACAATGTTAAAACAATATTAAAAGTATAAAAATCGGAGGGGAAGTGGCAAGAACTGTAAGAGTGCGAATTCTCTCTCTCGGGCAGAAGTTGACAACATCTCAAATTAAAACATGGAGTTGAAAATATGGTGATTCCAATTTGTGATGGAATATTTCACGATACTTTTATTAGCCTTAGAATACTGTTTGGGTACACTGAGTAATGTTTTTGGCTCTCGTGTCTATTTTTGTCTGCAGTACTTGCTTGTTTTTACAATGTGTAGTCTATAAAAACAGTGAACTTATTAAAAATTTTAAATAGTAAGTTAACATCTCTGTATTAGTCTGGGTTCTCAAGGAAAATGGAACCAATGGGAGATTTTATATATATATATATATGTGTATATATATATATATATATATATATATATATATGGAGAGAGAGAGAGAGAGAGAGAGAGATTGAGATTTTCTACAAGGCATTAACTCAAGAGATGATGGAGGCTGAGTTCAGGACCTGCAGTTGGGGCCGGAGCCCAGGACAGCCCAGGCCAAAGTTCCGGCTGAGTCTGAACCCAAAGCCAGCAGGAGACGCTGTCCCAGCTCAAGCAGCCGAGCAGAGAGGACCGTCTCCCCTCCTCCTCTGCTCTGTCCAGGCCCTCAGCAGGCTGGACACAGGCACACTGAGGAGGGCTATTCTCTCTACTCAGCCAGTGACTCAGATGTTAACCTTGCCCGGAATCACCCTCATCAATGCCCAGAAACCATGTCTGACCTAATATCTGGGCACCCAGGACCCCGTCCGGTGACACATGAAGTTAACCATCGCCACTTCAAAACCGTCACTCAGGGTGTGAGGGCGATCTGGATACGACATCTGTCGCCCCATCGCTCGCCAGGGTTGATGCGGCTGATCTGGCTGGCTAGGCGGGTGCCCCCTCCTCCCTCACCGATCCACGTGCGTCCCTCCCGAAGCTGCACGCTCGGTCGAAGGGGACCGGTCAGTTCCACGGGGAGCCACGCTCCCCCGACCTGGGCGAACAAGAACAATGATCTAATCTAGACTCTCACAGTCTCTCCTGGAGACATTTCCAAGCATCTCCTGACTGGTCTTCTGTGGGGACAAGGTTGTCTGCCTGAAACAGGTCAGTCCCTGGACTTTCTCCACCAAACACCAGCAAAGCTTCCCTCCCACCGCCACCACCAATAAACACCCAGAGCCGCAGCTTCAGGCCCTGTGTACCCGGACCTCACTCGACCCCCAGCCTCCCCCGCTGCACCCCTTCTCGAGCCCCACCCTGTAGCACACTGGCCTCCCAGCCACACCTAACATGCCACACCTAACACGCCACCCCTAACACGCCAGCAGGCCCCTCTGCTCAGGCTGGAAGTTCCTGGCCTCAACTCTTCCCTTATTAAAATCATCCTCATGTGTCAGAGACCAACTCAATGGCCGCTCCCCTTGGGTCCCCTACTTTCTCAATCAGAATGAAACACTCTCCCCACACAGTCAGCTCTCCTACTGAGACTCCACATAGTACCGACACCCTCGTGCCTTGGGCACCAGTGATTTCTTAATCTCAATGATTCCTGAAGGTCCACACACATTTTCATGACATGTAAAGATACACATGTCTCCATGACTCCTGAAGGTTCACCTGTGTCTGCATGACTCTCGACAGTTTGCGTATCTGCATGACTCCTGACGGTCCACGTGTGTCTCCGTGACTCCTGAAGGTCCACGTGTGTCTCCATGACTCCTGAAGGTTTACGTGTGTCTCCGTGACTCCTGAAGGTCCACCTGTGTCTGCATGACTCTCGACAGTTTGCGTATCTGCATGACTCCTGAAGGTCCACCTGTGTCTGCATGACTCTCGACAGTTTGCGTATCTGCATGACTCCTGAAGGTCCACGTGTGTCTCCGTGACTCCTGAAGGTTTACGTGTGTCTCCGTGACTCCTGAAGGTCCACCTGTGTCTGCATGACTCTCGACGGTTTGTGTATCTGCATGACTCCTGAAGGTCCACGTGTGTCTCCGTGACTCCTGAAGGTTTACGTGTGTCTCCGTGACTCCTGAAGGTCCACGTGTGTCTCCGTGACTCCTGAAGGTCCACCTGTGTCTGCATGACTCTCGACGGTTTGTGTATCTGCATGACACCTGACGGTCCACGTGTGTCTGCATGACTCCTGACGGTCCACATGCGTCTGCATGACTCCTGAAGGTCCACGTGCGTCTGCATGACTCCTGAAGGTCCACGTGTGTCTGCATGACTCCTGAAGGTTCACATGTGTCTGCATGACTCCTGAAGGTTCACGTGTGTCTGCATGACTCCTGACGGTCCACGTGTGTCTGCATGACTCCTGAAGGTCCACCTGTGTCTGCATGACTCCTGAAGGTCCACGTGTGTCTGCATGACTCCTGAAGGTTCACATGTGTCTGCATGACTCCTGAAGGTTCACGTGTGTCTGCATGACTCCTGACGGTCCACCTATGTCTGCATGACTCCTGAAGGTCCACGTGTGTCTCCTTGACTCCAAGGCAAGGTCTCTGTTGCTTTGCAGCTCCCAACACCTCGTAGTTCCTGGCACAGATGAAGTCATCAAAGAATTTTGATTTGCTGAATTCACTTCTCAAGGAAAGAATTTTATTCTGATGTATCAGCATCTATATATAGTACCTAAAAATCTAGATCGCATCCTTATGCCTGCCATTTAATCCTGTGGTTTTAGACACAGCATTTACCAGCTTATTTCTAAGGTAACTATAAGTAAGGGAGCTCCTGTCAATATATCTCAAACTATGAGGAAAAAAATCGGTTGGGTTTAGCATAACAACCTCTAAGTCCTCAAAGCCCCTTCATAAAGCAACACCTACCAAATCAGAGTATACGGTGCCCTTCCTGCTGTGGGCGCGGAGCAAGGTGAGGTGACCCACCTGCACACCTTGCTTCTCACGTGGGCGTGTGACCAGGACACGGAACGGAGCCTGGTCCTGGAGAGGCCCTGCTCCGCGAGGCCGTGGCGCCGGGCGCCCAGCCCCCACCCCGCTCTGCCTCTGAACCCTGCGTCGTGACTCCCCGCCTCGGACGGGCAAACCCGGCCCAACCGTCCTGCGGAGGGACCAGCACGCCCCTCACACGGTCACCCGGGCAGCAGTAGCCCAGGCTGGTGGACGGCCCTGTTCCCTGCACCCCGATGAGGCCGTGCTCTCCTCTTCGTAACCTTGCCGGCCAGGGTGCTCGGGTCACAGTCTCCCTTCCGTGGGAATCCCATCCCTCCCCTTCCGTGGCCGGTGGTGGGCCCGTGGGAGGAGAGGAAACGGGCTCGTGTGGGGACACGCAGGTGGAGACAGAAGAGTGAAACAGCTGAGTGATGTGCCCATGCGGGAAGGGGGGCCCGACCCCACACTCCTCACCGCGAAGCCCTGGTGGGAACTGGTCCCACCAGGTTAGAAGCCAAGCCTCAGGGTGGCGGGGGAAGAGGTGACCCAAGGCTTCTGCGCACACGCACGGCCAGTCCACGCGGCGCTGGGCTGGGGAAGGCAGGCGGGTGGGAGCGGGACGGAGGGGCCAGTGACGAAGGGGGGACATCTGTGCTGCTTTCAACAATAAAACAATCGAAAAGAAACACCGAAACCTGCGTAAGTCTCGAGAGCTGCCGAAAGCACGCAGGAAGCCCGAGTTTTGCTACAAACGAGGTGGTCGCCAGGCCACAGGACAATGAGAACACCGGCCCGGCGTGTGCTCGGGCAGTGACCGCACGGCTCCGGCTCCGGGCAGGTCTCGGGCTCCCTGGGAGAAGGGGCATGGCCTCAGGGACGGAGGGACGGAGGACCCTGGCCCAGGGAGGTTTCTCCAGAATGAGGGCAGCAGACGTCTCCTGAGCACAGAGAACGACGGAGGTGAGGCATCTGGGCAGAGGGGGCAGCACCTTGGGGAGCCAGACAGGTGGTCACCAGGCTGAGGGGACAGCAGGTGGCAGAAGCCAAGAGCGGGGCGGCGGGACCCTGGGGCACCCGGACCTCATGGGTTGTGCAGACACACCCGTGAACGGCCCAAACAGCCTTTCTGTAAAAACAAACCCCAGTAAATGCAATTACAGTAAAGTACATCAGCGTCGCTCTTGCCCTCAAAGCCCCTTTCTTCTCTTTAATCCTCACCGAGGACAGGCTGGCATTCACCTTCAGAGTGAGGGGAGAGGCAGGAACGAGGAGAGAGGGGGAAGAGAGAGAGACACATCGACTGGCCACCACCCACACGACCCCAACCACGGCCAGGGACAAACCACAACCAAGATACGTGCCCTTAGTGGGAACCGAACCCGGGACTCTCTGGACTGTGGGCCGATGCTCTGACAGCCGAGCCAGACCGTCCAGGGCTATCTTTCTTTTCTTTAAGATCCAATTTCTTTAAGATGAGAGACCTACCTCCTGCCAGAGCCATCTGTTCTTAGTTATTGATTAAATGCAGAGAAAGGGAAGGAAGGAGGGAGGGAGGGGGGGGAGTGAGGGGAGGGAGGGGGAGGGGGAGGAAACCACAGAGCAGAGAAGGACCCACCTTCAGGGCCTGCGATCCCCCATTGTCCACCCACCACAAAAGCAGGTGGGGAACAGGCCCTGACCCTCCATTCCCCCCACACTGCCAGCCCCACCTTCCTCCAGATGTTACAGATGCTTTTCTGCAGTGGGCGAGACTTAATCCATTTCCAAAGAGCTGCATTAAACTGAGGCGAGCAGGGGACTGGTGGGACGTGCCCAGAGTCCCGTCCTTGCGCTGGGAGGAGGAGAGGAGGCGTCCAGCCTGTTTGACTGTGGAGGCCTCTGCGGCGGGGAGTCTCCTGGTACACGTGTTGTGTGGAACATTGTAGAAAGCACTGGTCTCTGTGCACTGGATTACTTAACGGCATGCCCGCGTCATGGAATTCGTGATCATGGCACAGATTTCAGAACGACTTACCTGTCGGCATGTGAGCTCCTGAGACGGGCCGTCCAAGTGCTCAGTAGAAAGGCTGAGTCCCCGCACCAAATGCTGGGGGGGGGGGGCTGCTCTGTCTTCCACACACGCATGTACCCCCAGGCGTGGGGGGTCGCGCTGGCCTCGATGGCCACGGCAGGTCCAGTGTTGGACTAGCACCCCAGGCCCTGCAGATGCGGGACAGGCTTCCTTTCCTCGTGATGGGACAGCAGCCACACACGGACACAGAGGCAGCCAGGCCGTCACGGACGCCTGGATGTCAGTCCATCCGATCTGACCCTCACGTGGTTTCCTCAGACACCCCCAGATCTGACAGACTGGCTGCACAGGGGCTCCCACAATGGTGATGCAGCACCTGACAGTGTCACACTTCACCCCCGGAGGACGGCTGAGAATACTTCCCTGACCCAGATTCGTCCCTGGTTCCTCAAAGGCAAACGGCTCAGTGTTCGTCTGAATCACTTAAATCCAGCTGCAGGCTTTCTCCCCGAGATCAGACACCCTCCAGCTCACCCTTCCACTCGCCACTCTCTCCTTTGTGACTCCGGAGACGTCCATGACACAGAACCTCCCGTGATGAGCACACGAGAGCGAGGCGCCCTCCCCCACACCAGAGGTGCCCTGGACATCCCCCTCCCTGCCGGCCACGTGGGAACCGCCATCCCCGCGTCTCACCGCAGCTCCGCCACGACCAGCCCACGACCAGCCCGTTCGCGCCATCTGACCCACCTCAATTCACCCCTAGAAATCCAGGTTTTCAGACCGAGCGCCCACAGGGCTTCCCCAGCTCTTTCTACGTCACGTACCACCCAGGAGAGCGCCACCTTCTTGGGTGGCGGCGGGAGTCAGACAGGGGAGGACGTGTCCGCCGAGTAGGTCGCTCCCCACCGAGACCTTCCTCCGGGGCTGAGCGTGTCGCCCTGGGGGCCAGTGCATGTGAGGCCAGGGAAGGACACCACCCCCCACTCTTCCACCAGTCAAACGCTTACGTCTCCAAACCTCACACCTGAAGGTGTGTGGTCCTCAGTTTCCCACAATCCCTTCCAGCAGAAGCCCATCGTCCAGCAAACTCGCCGCTAAGAGAAGTCTGTTGGGTTCTGTTAAATCTAAGACTGAGAACCCAAATGCGTGTGTCCTTCCTCCCGTGACCTCACCCCCAGAAAGGTGAAGAAACAAAGAGGTGTCAGTCCTGGGGGGCAGATGGGAAAGGGGAACATGAGCAGACCAGCCATGTCAACTGATGCCTGACAGGTCGGCAACGCGGAGAGTGGACACCAGGGACCAACCCCGTCCTCCCTGCAGACCCCTGGGAGGCTCAGGGTGCAAAGGACACACAAGACCGAGGTGACAACTGGGGCTCAGCTGGAAATCCAGCCCCAGCACCTCATCCCAGGGTAGCAGTCTGAGGGTGACCACTGGCCGGGAGCTGAGACCCTCAGCTTCTACAGAACTTGAATGGGAGATGATAGACAGACAGACAGACAGACACATGGATGAGAGATACAGAGATGATAGGTAAAGAGACAGAGATAGGTAGATAGAAAGACATAAAGACCTGGCAAACTAAACATGAAGAATGAAGTTTCTAAAAGCAAAAGAAAGGAGATGCACTGTGGAGAACAGAAGGAAACGCCAACACGTCGATTAACGTCTTCTGTATTGTGACTCAATCATTCACACATAAAACAAGGAAAATGCGAGAACAGAAGAGAACTTGGAATTTGAAAAACGTAGCAAAATTTGGACATTTAACACAGGATTGAATGATAAAGTTGAAGAATTCTCTCAGAGAGTAAGATAAAAAGAGAGAGAAACGAAATGTTTGGGGACGTATCAGAGACGTCAGCAGTTAACCCAGGAGTCTCCCGTCTGACCAGAAGTCTTTCCTAACAGGAGGTGAGAAATCTAGAGAGTTAGTATTTATTATGGAGAATTAATTCAAGAAAGCTCCTCGTATATACATCGAGAGACAGGATGGCCAGCTGAGTGCTCAGTACCAGGATCGGAAAGAGTCAACTATAAAATTAGTTAATTCATAATTAATTAGATATCAGAACATAAGAGGTAAAAAAAACAAAAAACCTTTTTTAAGAATTCAGAGAAAATGGAGAAGGTGGAGGAAATACCCTTATCATATCCAAAAATATGAGAATCAGAATGAGTTGGGATTTATTTATCAACAATTCTGGATTCAAAATTCACAAATAGTTCCGAGCTTTTAAAAGCAAATGCTTAAAGGAATTCAAAAATGGCGGTAGAGTGAATGGAAGCCATCCCTCAGGACCAAACTGGAATTACAACTAAAATAAAGACAAATCGATGGGAAAAAAAACAACAGAAAAGCAGCTTGGAGGACCATATAACCAGGGACACTGACTCCATCCTGGTAGGACTGTGGAGGCGTGAGAGGGGGCTGGGAGACCAGGGTCAGCAGCTCAGCAGTGGCCTTAGCTGTGAGCAGCTCCCTCGGGTTACACTCCCAAGCAGCTCCACAGCACAGAGCCAGGACAGACACTAAAATAACCACAGCCACTCACCTTGGGCTCCGGCAGAGGAAGGGCAGACTGGAACTGTGTGGGGACACTCGGGATTTGGAAGGCGCTCAGGGCTTTAGCTGAGTTGTGGCCACGCAGGACTGTGGTCATCTTGCTCCTTCTCAGGGCTCTGGGGAGAGGTGGTGGCCCCTCCCTCGGAGATTCAGCCCCACCCTGTGGGCCATTGAAATGCAGATTGAGGCTCACTAACAACCAGCATCTGCCCCACCTCAGGAAATCCCCTTAATCAGAACACCTGAGGGAGTTTTTTATTCAACTGAGAACCCAACGCTCTTCAAGTAACCGCTACTGATAGCCTCCAGGCAAAAAGCTAGAGGATAACTGTACCATTTTTGGGCTGGCAACTCTAACCAGGAAAGTAAGACTTGACAGTGGTGATTAACATGGGTCCTCTGTCGCTCATCCAAACCCAGGAGAGGGAGCCACAAACAGCAGAACACCAACACCCACAGGGAAAACTTGGCAGGCTCCAAAGCCCACTGTGATAGCCAAAATGGTGAAACACAGAAACAAAAGCCAAATGAAAAAACAAGAGACCTCTACCGAAGATGAGATAAAGGTGGAGCAGTTAAGCAAGTTAACAGGGCTAGAATTCAGAGCCAAGATCTTGAGGAACCTCAACAGCATGAGTAAGGACATAGAGATGTTGAAAATCAACCAGTTGGAAATTAAAAACCACCAAGAAGAAATCAAGAATGACAAATAAAAACAAATTGGAAGGTCTAAACAGCAGAGTAGAGAAAGCTGAGGACTGGATCAGTGAATTAGAAGACAGGGTAGAAAAAAATCAACCAATAAGAAAACCAAAAGGAAAAAAAAAATTAAAAAACAGGAAGACAGCCTAAGAGAACTGTGGGACAACTGGAAACATAATAATATTTGATTCATAGGTGTCCCCAAAGAAGAAAATGAGCAAGGGTTAGAGAATATATTCGAAGAAATAGTGACAGAAAACTTCCCTAATTTGGTGAAGGAAGAAGGCATTCACGTTCAAGAAGCACAGAGAGCCCCAAGTAAGAATAACCCAAACAGACCCACGCCAAGACACACAGTAATTAAAATGCCAAAAGTTAAAGACAAAGAGAGAATCCAAAAAGCACCAAGAGATAAGCAACAGGTTACCTACAAAGGAAACCCCATAAGGCTCTCCGCTGTCTTCTCAAAAGAAACACTACAGGCCAGAAGGGAATGGCAGAAAGTAATCAAGGTCATGAAAAACAAGGATCTAAATCCAAGACAATCTACCCAGCAAGGTTGTCATTCAAAATAGAAGGTCAAATAAAGAGCTTCCCAGACAAACAAAAGGCTAAGGGAATACATTAGCACCAAACCAGCACTGCAAGAAATGTTAAAAGGACTGCTGTAATTAGGAGAAGAAATAGGAAGAAAAATATAACCAAACTAAACAAAAATGGCAATAAATAAGTACATGTCAATAATCACGTTAAATGTAAATGGACTGAATGCTCCCATAAAAAGACACAGAGTAGCTGATGGGATAAGAAAGCATGACTCATCTATATGTTGTTTGAGAGACCCACCTGACAACAAAAGACTCACATAGGTTGAAAGTGAAGGGATGGAAAAAAATCTTCCAAGCAAACGAAAGGAATAAAAAGCTGGGGTAGCAATACTCATATCTGATAAAATAGACTTCAAAATGAAGACCATAACTAGAGACAAAGAAGGCCACTACATAATATTGAAAGGATCTATCCAACAGGAAGATATAACCTTGATAAACATATGCACCCAATATAGGAGCACCAACTTATATTAAAAATCTTCTGGAAGATTTCAAAGGAGAAATCACAGCAATACAACCATAGCAGGGGACTTCAACACCCTACTCACATAATAGATATCTACAGAGAATTACACCCCAAAACTACAGAATTCACATTCTTCTCAAGTGCACATGGGACATTCTCAAAGATAGACCACATGTTAGGACACAAACTAAGTCTCAACAAGTTCAAGAAGATTGAAATCATATCAAGCATCTTCTCAGATCACAATAGCATGAAACTAGAAATCAATTGCAAAAAGAACATGCAAAGATCACAATAGCATGAAACTAAAAATCAATTGCAAAAAGAACATGCAAAGATATTTGCGCACATGGAGGCTAAATAGCATGTTATTAAACAATGAATGGGTTACCGGGGAGATCAAGAAAGAAATTAAGAACTTCCTGGAAACCAATGAAAATGAACACACAACAACACAAAATCTATGGGATGCAGCAAAAAAAGTACTGAGAGGGAAGTATATAGCACTACAGGCCTACCTCAAGAAATAAGAAAAATTTCTAATTGACTGACTAACCACACAACTTAAAGAATTAGAAAGCAAACAAAAAGAAAACCCCAGAGCAAGTAGAAAGATGGAAATAGTAAATATCAGAGCAGAAATAAATGACAGAGTCCAAAAAAACAATTCAAAGGATCAATGAAACAAAGAGCTGATTTTTCAAAAAGATTGATGGACCCTTAGCTAGACTCACCAAGAAACAAAGACAGAGACCCCAAATACACAAAATCAGAAATGAAAGAGGAGAAGTAACAACTGACACCACAGAAATACAAAAGATCGTTAACAACTACTATGAACAATTATATGGCAACAAATATGACAATCTAAGCAAAATGGACAAATTTCTAGAAACACACAGTCTCCCAAAACGGGACCGGGAAGAGATAGAAAACTTGAACAGACCAATAACAACTAAGGAAATTGAAGAGGGAATCAACACTCTCCCAGCAAACAAAAGCCCAGGCCCAGATGCCTTCCCGGGGGAGTTTTACCGAACATTCAAAAAAGAACTAACACCCATTCTCCTCAAACTATTTCAAAAAATTCAAGAAGAAGGAAGACTTCCAAACTCGTTTCATGAGGCCAGCATAATTCTGATTTCAAAACCAGAAAAAAACACTACAAAGAAAGAAAACTATAGGCCAATATCCCTGATGAACATAGACACCAAAATCCTGAACAGAATACTAGCAAATCGGAACCAGCAATACATCAAAAAAAGTATTCACCATGACCAAGTGGGATTCATCCCAGGGATGCAAGGCTGGTACAATATTTGCAAATCAATAAATGTGATACACCACATAAACAAAATGAACACTAAAAACCACATGATCATATCAATAGATGCTGAAAAAAAATTCGACAAAATCCAGCATCCATTTCTGATAAAAACACTCAGCAATATGGAAATAGAGGGATCATGTCTCGATATAATAAAGGCCATATATGAAAGACCTACAGCCAACATCATACTCAATGGGCAGAAACTAAAAGCATTTCCCTTAAGAACAGGAACAAGACAGGGATGCCCACTTTCACCACTCTTATTTAACATAGTATTGGAAGTCTTAGCCACAGCAATCAGACAGGAAGAAAAAATAAAAGGGATCCAAATAGAAAAGGAGGAAGTGAAACTGTCATTATTTGCAGACGACCTGATATTATTCATAGAAAACCCTAAAGACTCCATCAAAAATCTACTAGACTTAATAAACGAATTTGGCAAAGTAGCAGGATACAAAATTAATGTCAAGAAATTGACGGCATTCATATACACAAATGATGAACTCACAGAAAGAGAAACTGATAAAACAATCCCATTGACCATCATGGCAAAAAAAATTAAGATACCTAGGAATAAACTTAACCAAAGAAGTAAAGGACCTATTTGCAGAAAACTACAGGAAATTGAAAAAAGAAATAGAGGAAGATATAAAAAAAAGTTGAAGCACATCTCTTGTTCATGGGTTGGAAGAATTAACATCATTAAAATGTCCATATTATCCAAAGCAATCTATAGATTCAAGGCAATCCCCCTCAAAATACCAATGATATATTTCACAGAACTAGAACGAATACTTCAAAAGTTCATATGGAACAGGAAAGACCTCGAATGGCTACAGCAATCTTGAAAAAGAAGGACAAAGTAGGTGGGATCACAATACCAGATATCAGGTTATACTACAAAGCGACTATAATCAAAACAACCTGGTATTGGCACAAGAACAGGCATATAGACCAGTGGAACAGAATAGAGAACCCAGAAATGGGCCCAAGGAAATATGCCCAATTAATATTTGACAAAGGAGGCAAGAGCATATAGTGGAGTAAAGACAGCCTCTTTAATAAATGGTGTTGGGAAAATTAGACAGCTACATGCAAAAAAAATGAAACTAGACCATCAACTTACACCATACACAAGAATAAACTCAAAATGAATAAAAGACTTAAATGTGACCTATGAATCCATAAAAATCCTAGAAGAAAATGTAGGCAACAAAATTTTGGACATCATACGCAGCAGAATTTTCACTGATACATCACCTAAGGCAACAGAAACAAAGGAGAAAATGAACACATGGGACTATATCATACTAAAAAGCTTCTGCAAAGCAAAAGAAACAACCATCAAATTGGAAAGGCAACCCACTGTATGGGAGAACATCATTGCCAGTGATACATCAGATAAGGAGTTAATTTCCAAAAGATATAGAGTACTCATACAACTCAACAAAAGGAAGACAAAGAACCCAATTAAAAAATGGGCAGAGAGGCTGAACCTCTCCAAACAGGACATATAAATGCCAAGAGACATATGAAGAATTGCTCATCATCACTAATCATCAGAGAGATGCAAATTAAAACAACAATGAGGTATCACCTCATACCTGTCAGAATGACCACCATCAACACATCATCAAACAAGTGTTAGCGAGGGTGTGGAGAAAAGGGGACTCTAGTACACTGCTGGTGGGAATGCAGACTTCAGCCACTATGGAAAACAATATGGTGTTACCTCAAAACATTAAAAATTGAACTTCCATTTGACCCAGTGATCCCACTTCTAGGAATATACCCTAAGAAGCCTAAAACACCTATCAGAAAGAATATATGTACCCCATGTTTATAGCAGCACTATTTATAATAGCTAAGATCTGGAAACAGCCCAAGTGTCCATCAGTAGACGAATGGATAAAAAAGCAGTGGTACATATACACAATGGAGTACTATGCAGCTGTAAGAAAGAAAGATCTCTTATCCTTTGAGACAACATGGAGGGACCTGGAAAGTATTATCTAAGCAAAACAAGCCAAGCAGAAAAAGACAAATACCACATGATCTCACTTATTTGTGGAATATAATAAACATAACTGTCTGAGGAATAGGGTAGACCCAGAACCATGGAAGTAGGGTACAGACTGATAACCCTCAGAGGAGGGGGTGGTGGGGAGGGAAGAGATAAACCACAGAACTCAAATGCATGTACGCATGGACATGGGCAACAAAGCGGTGATGGGACGGGAGGGATGGTGAGGAGGGTGTCAATGGGGTAAAAAAAAAGAAACATCTGTAACAAAAATAAAATTAAAAATAAAATAAAATAAATTTTAAAAATAAAAGTAAATGCTAAATTCTAAAGAAATTCTCTACCTCCCCAACCTGTCAGCCCCGTGCACCCCAACCTAACAGCCTAGTGCACCCCAATCAAACAGCCCAGTGCACCCCAACCTATCAGCTCAGTGCATCCCAACTGGACAGCCCAGTGTACTCCAACCGAACAGCCCAGTGCACCCCAACCTGTCAGCCCAGTGCACTCCAACCGAACAGCCCAGTGCACCCCAACCTACCAGCCCAGTGCACCCCAACCTACCAGCCCAGTGCACTCCAACCTATCAGCCCAGTGCACCCCAACCTAACAGCCCAGTGCACTCCAACCTATCAGCCCAGTGCACCCCAACCTACCAGCCCAGTGCACCCCAACCTATCAGCCCAGTGTACTCCAACCGAACAGCCCAGTGCACTCCAACCTATCAGCCCAGTGCACCCCAACCTACCAGCCCAGTGCACCCCAACCTATCAGCCCAGTGTACTCCAACCGAACAGCCCAGTGCACTCCAACCTATCAGCCCAGTGCACCCCAACCTACCAGCCCAGTGTACCCCAACCTATCAGCCCAGTGTACTCCAACCTACCAGCCCAGTGCACCCCAACCTATCAGCCCAGTGCACCCCAACCTACCAGCCCAGTGCACTCCAACCTATCAGCCCAGTGCACCCCAACCTACCAGCCCAGTGTACCCCAACCTATCAGCCCAGTGCACCCCAACCTATCAGCCCAGTGCACCCCAACCTAACAGCCCAGTGCACCCCAACTTACCAGCCCAGTGCACTCCAACCTACCAGCCCAGTGTACCCCAACCTATCAGCCCAGTGCACCCCAACCTATCAGCCCAGTGCACCCCAACCTAACAGCCCAGTGCACCCCAACTTACCAGCCCAGTGCACCCCAACCTACCAGCCCAGTGTACCCCAACCTATCAGCCCAGTGCACCCCAACCTATCAGCCCAGTGCACCCCAACCTAACAGCCCAGTGCACCCCAACTTACCAGCCCAGTGCACCCCAACCTACCAGCCCAGTGTACCCCAACCTATCAGCCCAGTGCACCCCAACCTATCAGCCCAGTGCACCCCAACCTAACAGCCCAGTGCACCCCAACTTACCAGCCCAGTGCACTCCAACCTACCAGCCCAGTGCACCCCAACCTACCAGCCCAGTGCACCCCAACCTACCAGCCCAGTGCACCCCAACCTATCAGCCCAGTGCACCCCAACCTATCAGCCCGTGCAAGGTGATCAGATGTCTCAACACACAGAAGAAGGTAGAATAAGGCATCAGCTGGTGCTCCATGCACAGGTTCTCTGGAAGCTGCTGGTGCAGGCGCCCAGTAAAACAAGGGACTGAATCCTGACAGAGGTCAGGACCTGGATCCCGGCGGAGGAGCAGGGGACACAAGTGCTCAGGCCCCAGAGTGGCTCCAGAGACAGGGCCTCGGGACAGCAGGCAGCTGGGGAGGGGGAGCCCGGGGGAGCTTCCTACTGGCTTGGCCCGAGAGAGGGGAGGGTACTTGTTTAGAAAGTTAAATAAGGGGAAATGACCTAATCAGTAAACCCAGGAGAAACAAAATCGATGATAGGAGACTATAATCACCACTGGTTTCTGCAGAGCACAGTCTTTATGCAGTCAGAGCGGCGAGTTCCAGGGCGACACATCTGGGAAAACAAGGGTACTGACTTTGAAAATTCTAAGTGGGAAAAAATGATACATTACCTCAAGATTTTAAAAAAGCAGAGTATAATCATAGTGTACGTCTTGATTCTATTAAAAAAACACACAATATTCACACAGTTCGATGATATAAACACTGATGATTGCTTTAACTAAATACAGTAACACAGGGATGTTGGGAGGAAGGGAGCTGGGTGCTGGAGGTCCAGGGGCTGGAGCACAGTGGATGGAAAGGAGCTGGGTGCTGGAGGTCCGGGGGCTGGAGCACAGGGGACGGAAGGGAGCTGGGTGCTGGAGGTCCGGGACTGGAGCACAGGGGATGGAAGGGAGCTGGGTGCTGGAGGTCCGGGGGCTGGAGCACAGGGGACGGAAGGGAGCTGGGTGCTGGAGGTCCGGGGGCTGGAGCACAGGGGATGGAAGGGAGCTGGGTGCTGGAGGTCCGGGGGCTGGAGCACAGGGGACGGAAGGGAGCTGGGTGCTGGAGGTCCGGGGGCTGAAGCACAGGGGATGGAAGGGAGCTGGGTGCTGGAGGTCTGGGGGCTGGAGCACAGGGGATGGAAGGGAGCTGGGTGCTGGAGGTCCGGGACTGGAGCACAGGGGATGGAAGGGAGCTGGGTGCTGGAGATCTGGGGGCTGGAGCACAGGGGATGGAAGGGAGCTGGGTGCTGGAGGTCCGGGGGCTGTAGCACAGGGGATGGAAGGGAGCTGAGTGCTGGAGGTCCGGGGCTGGAGCACAGGGGATGGAAGGGAGCTGGGTGCTGGAGGTCCGGGGCTGGAGCACAGGGGATGGAAGGGAGCTGGGTGCTGGAGGTCCGGGGGCTGGAGCACAGGGGATGGAAGGGAGTTGGGTGCTGGAGGTCCGGGGCTGGAGCACAGGGGATGGAAGGGAGCTGGGTGCTGGAAGTCTGGGGGCTGGGGTAATTGCGGTCCCAGGCACCAGCGGCGGGGCTCCCAGGGTGGTCGAGGTGGTCTCCTTTGGGTAGCAGGGTGGGGGACCAGCAGCATCCGCAACAAGGGACGATGAGGTGCTTCCAACTGTGGCCACGCATTATTCTTACTGAACAGTGAATGTAGAAAGAGAGAAGCCGGGAGCATGGGGATGTCCTCACACCCAGGCCACCTCACACCACAGGGTGTCATCTGTCTACGCCCTGACGTCCAGAAGGCTCCCCCACGTTTTGGGCTTCTTCATCCTCACCCTGCTCCTGCGAAGTGCATCTGATTTTCTCTCACGGGAACAGTGACGAGCCCAGGACCACGTCACAGGCTGGACTGTCTCATCGACAGGGAGCCTCCCTGAGGGAGGACACTGTCCTCTGCCCACAGCCCGAGTGCCGAGCTGGGAAACACCTGCTCTTCCAAAAGATTAAACACAAGTCGCCCTGGCCGGTCTGGCTCAGCGGTTAGAGTGTCGGCCTGCAGTCCAGAGAGACCCAGGTTCAGTTCCCGCTAAGGGCATGTACCTCGGTTGCAGTTTGTCCCCGGCCCTGGTTGGGTCGTGCGGGTGGCAACCACTCGATGTGTCCCTTTCACGTCGATGTTTCTCTCTCTCTCTCTCTCTCCCTCCCTCCCACTCTACCTGAACAAAATATCAAAAAATGTTCTCGGGTGAGGATTAAAAAATTTTTTAAAAATTAAACATAAGTGCTCAGAAAACCCCCACCCTAAACTGCTCAGACGACCATGGTTCATGCCCTCGTCCACTCCCAGACAGCACGTACGTCCTCACTGACCGCCGGAGCTGCCCCTGGGGGATGCCCCATTCTCGTCACGGCCACGGGGGGGGGGGGGCAGTGTCTCCAAGGGCCCTCACGTGGGGCCCCACCGGCCCTTTTCTGTCCTTGTGCTCGGACTTTTTGCCCTTCCTTCCGTAAGTTCCTGCCTGCACCCCTCCTCTCTGGCTCCACTGGCCCCCAGGAGTCGGCACCACGGTGAGACACGCCCCTGGTCTATCCAGTCTGGCCGATGCCCATGAGCCTGAGCACCCCCCAGGCATGGTCCCCTTGGGCCCGAGAACTGCCTCAGCCTCTCGGGTTTCGGGGGCACTGCGCGGGGAGTCGCAGGCACAGACCGGCGCTAATGATCAGCGGGCTCGGGCCTCTGCGGCGCGGACTGATGAAAGCCGCAGCGGCAGTTAATGGCAGCGGCTCCTCAGACGCCTCTCCCGGCTCTCGCGCCCAGTGGCTGCCTGGAAATCGGTCATCCAGGGACTAAGGAGCAGAGCTGTCAGAGAGCCAGGCGTCTCCCCCGCGAGGGATGACAAAGGGGCTCCACTCCCCCTGGATGTCACTTAACAACCCTTTTCTGTCTGCACACGGAGGAGGGAATTTGGGGAGAGCATCACCTGCCAAGAGCACTCTGATTGACTGTCTCCCCAAATGCAACAGCCAACCGGAGACCCCCCCGCAGGGGCTGCAAGCGCCCACGTGCAGCAGGGGGGCGGCCGGCGCCATGCACCCACTTTGCTCGGGTCTGTCACAAACAAGCCACGCAGGCAAGCGGCTGCTTGAAACCCGTCACAGCCGACGAATGCGCTTCGTTTCGCTACGCCTGCTTACATGTCCCCGAGCAGGCGTTCTCAGGAAGGGCACCGGGATTCTGCAGGGAGCGTCAGCCCCGAGAAATCTAACTATGGGCACGAACCGCGTGTCCCCGCAGAAAACGCAAGTGACGTTCCCGCTGCATAAAGTGTTCGCAGAGACAATCTGTGGTGTGTTTATTACTGAAAACGATATTATGGAAACAATTGCCTAAAAAATGCTCTCCATTCCCTGCACCCACGTGGGCAGCACAGGAATAAAGGAGAGTGGGTCTCGCTCTGTATCTCGGTTTTGTCACGTGGCGACCCGGCCCGAGTCCCAGACGGGTTAGGCGCACGGCGTCGGTCCTGCCGGAAAGTCCCACACTTCTGTAGAGAGAGCGCTTCTACCTGACTGGTGATGTTCTTTCATACAAACGTTTATCCTAAGACACACCTATGGAAATGGAAAAAAGCAAAGCTTAAGAGTGAAATCCGACCTCGAAGGAAAACGGGCAAACCTTATGAAGGGGCGCGCAGGAGAGGGGACCAGAGCGATCCGCGTGGGCACCTGAAAGGCCCCCTTGTCCCGGATCGAGAAGGAGACGCATGAGTTTATCATCAGGTCAACCACGTTTCCTCAAATTTGAATCCTCCCAGCGAATAAGGACACAGGAGGGACGGCTGGTTGGGGCGTGGCCAGGGCCACAGGCTGTCCCGCAACACCCCACGGCCTGAGCGGGACGCCCCACGGCCTGAGCGGGACGCCCCACGGCCTGAGGGGGACGCCCCACGGCCTGAGCGGGACACCCCACGGCCTGAGCGGGACGCCCCACGGCCTGAGCGGGACGCCCCACGGCCTGAGGGGGACACCCCACGGCCTGAGCGGGAGGCCCCACGGCCTGAGGGGGACGCCCCACGGCCTGAGCGGGACACCCCACGGCCTGAGCGGGAGGCCCCACGGCCTGAGGGGGACACCCCACGGCCTGAGCGGGACACCCCGCGGCCTGAGCGGGACGCCCCACGGCCTGAGCGGGACGCCCCACGGCCTGAGCGGGACGCCCCACGGCCTGAGCGGGACACCCCACGGCCTGAGCGGGACTCCCCACGGCCTGAGCGGGACACCCTGAGGCCTGAGCGGGACACCCCTTGGCCTGAGCAGGGGACGCCCGAGCCCTAGCCGGGCACCAGGCCCGCCCTCCCGAGCTGCAGGGGGCACCCCGTGGAGTTGCGTGTGTGTCTGTGAACAGGTACAGACGTGTGCATATAAACCAGATGTGAAACTGGTGGTGTGAAGAAGAAACAGTAAAAACCTAACACCCCCGGAAGGCTGCACACATCACACTGGACCACACCGCAGGGTCAGTGGACTTCACGCCCCGCAAATGTCCCAACGACCCGGAAAGGCCGTGAAACGGGACATCTGCCGTCTCGCAGAGCAGAAGTGACGGGGGCCGGGGTGCTGGGCGGGGCTCGGGGTCAACACCGCCCAGGAGGAGGCAGTTCTCCCCACACTGAGACCTGCCCCAGCAAACTCCACTTCCTTCCTCCTCTGTCCCTGGAGCAAGCAGCCCGGTCTCCCCGAACACGGCCCGGAGGCCGGAACACAGGGAAGAACAGTCCAACCTGCCTAGACATCTGGGCAGGCCCCCCAGATTCCGACACTCAGATCTGTGACAGCCCGGAACCCGTGGCCAGCTGGGGGTTGGAAAGCATGATCAAGCCAGCCCAGGCTGGGGAGAGCCCCCCTCCCTGAATGAGTGAACAGGGCGGGCCCCTGGCACGGAGTGGTTCCCCGGTGGGCAGGCTACGGGGCCAGGGAGGACCCAGCAACCATTCGGCTTGAATTATGCCCACCCCCCCCCGATTCCTCTGTTGAACGCCTGCTCCCAGCCCCTCAGAAAGTGACCGTGTTTGGAAAGAGGGTCTTCGCGGACGTGCTGGATAAGAAGAGGCGAACAGTAGCGGGGTGGTCCCCAGCCCAGTGCACGGTGCCCTGAGAAGCAGGGGACGTGGGCAGGCAGGCTCGCCCGGGGAGAGGCCAGGTGGACAGCAGCATCGCGTTGCCCGAGCTCGACCTTCTTCCCTTTGCAGCTTCGGTTCACACGGAAGGGAAGCCACTCACAGGCGGGAAAACGAGCCAGCCCCGCCTCAGAGCCCACGAGTGACTCCTGTGCCCACGGCAGCGACCTGGGCGGATCTGCAGGCAGGACCTGGAATGCTGAGCCGCACGCCCGGGACCCTGCCAGGCGCTCTCAGGCCTGACGCCCATCTCCGTCCCAGGAAGTCCTCGGTGCGGGAGTGGTGACCACGCCCACTTCACGGAGAGGAGCGCAGACAGGGAAAGACGGGGAGCCAGGTTGGAGCCCACATGCTGACCCCAGAGCCGGGGCTCCAGGCTGGCCTCCTGAACCGTCGTTACGGACACGCCACCCGGGCCGGGCCTGCCGCTGGGCTGTGCACCATGAGGGCGCAGACCCAGCCACTGCCCAGGGCACCGGTGTGCGTGCTCTGTCCACATCCGCACGGGGGTCAGAGACACTTGTGAGGCCTGCAGCTGGGGGTGGGGGCTCCTGCCCGTGGGTGCAATGCCTGGTCTTTCCTCGAGCATCAGCAACAGCACTGAGTAACTACCACGCATGCACATGCGCGCGCACACATTTACACGCACACGCGTGCACACACGCATGCGTACACGCCAACGCTGGGACGTGTCCTCACAAGGAGTTTCGACCCCATCCGCACAGGCCGACCCGCTGCCAGAACCTCTGGGGAACCGCAGCAGCCACGCCCACGAGCCTGGGAGCCCACGAGGCAGGAGCCACGTGGAGGAAAGCGTTTCCTGTGTCCTGCTCAGAGCCAGAGGACACAACCAGACCTCCACGTTCTCTGTGGGTTCGGCCAACACCGAGTGCTCCGGCCCGGCCATCGGGAGACCCCCCGAAAGGAGCGGCCGTGCTGGATCCTCACCCACAGCCCAGCCCAGCCCTGCGAACGCACCTCCCGGAGCACACACCAGGTTCGCCACGGCCCTCGGCCCTCAGCCCGGACTTCAGCGGACATCAGCCCACTTTCTTTGCGTCCTCTGCTCAGGCTCACCAGGCGGAGGTCAGGGTGTCCACAGCCTGTGCCCTGACCAGGAAAAGCCACCCCCCTGAGCTCCCTCCGGTGTGGACAGAGTCGTCTCCTGTGGCTGCAGGATGAGGTCCCGTTCCCTGGGCTGTAGCAGGGGACCCCTCTCAGCTGCTGAGGTGCACCTGCATCCCGGCGCGCGGCCTCCTGCACAGGCAGGTCACACACGGTGTCTCTGCAAGGCCGGCAGGAGGGTCTCAGTGACGGTGGAGTCCTGTAGAAGGTCACGTGTCACATCACTACGGGGGTGGCCATCCTGTACCTTTGTCTGCTGCTGTGACCTAGTCAGCAAGTACCTGCCCACCCTGCTCAGCTCCCCTACAGGGGTCTACGCAGGCAGGTGCCCCTGGGGCAGGGATGTTAGACGCTTGTCTGCCCGAGATGCTCACCGTGTTTCTCCAGGATACAGATGTTCTCCTAGTCTGTAGCTTACTTCCCCAGAGCGCATTCTCACCTCCGAAGGAAGACTATTTACAGGTATTTACTGGTTACCTGGGGAGGACCAAGCTTTTACCTGTAGAAGCCTCTTGTCTGCACATCAAAGTGATCACTTCTGCTCATATGTTCCGCCTCTTCATGTGGGGATGCGGCATCCTTTCGTCGGGGGACCGTTCCTTCCTCCGCAGCCAAGGGGATTCTCTGCTGAAGCCTTGCCCGGCTCTGGGCGCTGATGTCGTCAACGCTGCCCCTCGTTGAAAGAGGGGAACAGTGGGGATGTCTGGGAAGGGGCCAACTTTTAGTCAAGTAGGATTTCTGTTGCTGTGGATGTTTTCAAACTTAAAAAATAATCTGGCCCTGGCCAGTTTTGCTCAGTGGTTAGAGCGTCGGCCTGCGGTCCGGAGAGACCCGGGTTCAGTTCCCGCTAAGGGCACGTACTTCGGTTGCAGTTTGTCCCCGGCCCTGGTTGGTCGTGCGGGTGGCAGCCACTCGATGTGTCCCTTCACGTCGATGTTTCTCTCTCTCTCTCCCTTCCTCTCTCTCCCTCCCATTCTATCTGTACAAAAAATGGAAAAGTGTCCTCGGGTGAGGATAAAAAAAAAAAAAAGAAAGAAAAAAATAATAATAATCTGAAAGTAACTGAAGAATCACGAGTATATTTCAAAGGGGAATAAAAGAATCTGTAACCTCACCTGCCTACTGATGTGAGTCCACGGGTTTCCTTGGGGTTTTAACTCTGCAGAGCCCGGCGTACACACCCTCCCCTCGGGCACAGAGCCGGAGGAGCTGGCACTTCAACAAAAACCCATTAAAAAAAAAAAGAGCTATTCATGTACTTGAGCAACAAGCTGCTTAAAATTGGTTCCTCGCATTCAGCTTCAGTGTGGTCAGCCCTGTTCTGAATTCAGATTTTTGGTGTATAATGAACTCATTCCATCATTGTGGCAAATAAGGGTGTTTTCCTCTCAAACCCTCTTCAGAGAAGGGGCCTCCCCACGGAACTAAGACGCCCTCTTCCCCCAGCCAGCGGGGTGACGCTTCCTCTCAAACTGAGAACACGGTCCACCTCCTCCCTGCTCAGAGACACTGGTTTGCTCTCAATTCCTTATGTTTTTGCATCAGATTAAATTAACCAGTTGGATACTGACGGCCACAAATCAATAGCAGACCGAAACCCTTGAAATATTCATGCGCAGTTACCCCGCGGGGAGAGGGCTGGGGAGACGGATTAGGTTGCCGCCAGGACGGCTGAAGACACAGCTGCTGCCTGTCTCTGTGAGACGCGTGCTGGCCGCGCACCGACTCCTGCGTGGAAGACCGCGGCCCTAGCCCGGCTCTCTCAGCCTTGGTGGCCTCTCACAGGGCCGATGAAGGAAGGGCCCTGGCCCCTCCCAAGCTTCGCTCTAATCACGTATTCGGAGTTAAACAGATAAATAAGCGATGATCTTATCAACACTCAGTTTCTCAGACAATGGATGTAGTAGTTGTCCCCACGCCCTCCTGAATGCCACACCAGGTGTGTGGGAGCCCAAATGTGAACAGGATGCCTTGGCTCAGTTAGACAGGTGGGCAAGCCAGCCCTGGTCGGCCACCGCGGGGTCAGTGCGCCCTGATGTGGGCCTGTGGGGGCTGTGCTGGTTAACTCACCGCAGAACCGAGACCTGGGTGCCGTCCCCGCGGTCGCTGTGGGATGAGAGTCGGGTCCTGTGTGCCGTCCCCGCGGTCGCTGTGGGACGGGAGTCGGGTCCTGTGTGCCGTCCCCGTGGTCGCTGTGGGACGGGAGTCGGGACCTGTGTGCCGTCCCCGCGGTCTCTGTGGGATGGGAGTCTGGTCCTGTGTGCCGTCCCCGCGGTTGCTGTGGGACGGGAGTCGGGTCCTGTGTGCCGTCCCCGCGGTCGCTGTGGGATGGGAGTCGGGTCCTGTGTGCCGTCCCCGCGGTCGCTGTGGGACAGGAGTCGGGTCCTGTGTGCCGTCCCCGTGGTCTCTGTGGGATGAGAGTCGGGTCTTGTGTGCCGTCCCCGCGGTCTCTGTGGGACGGGAGTCGGGTCCTGTGTGCCGTCCCCGCGGTCGCTGTGGGACGGGAGTCGGGTCCTGTGTGCCGTCCCCGCGGTCTCTGTGGGACGGGAGTCGGGTCCTGTGTGCCGTCCCCGCGGTCTCTGTGGGACGGGAGTCGGGTCCTGTGTGCCGTCCCCGCGGTCTCTGTGGGACGGGAGTCGGGTCCTGTGTGCCGTCCCCGCGGTCTCTGTGGGACGGGAGTCGGGTCCTGTGTGCCGTCCCCGCGGTCGCTGTGGGACGGGAGTCGGGTCCTGTGTGCCGTCCCCACGGTCTCTGTGGGACGGGAGTCGGGTCCTGTGTGCCGTCCCCGCGGTCGCTGTGGGACGGGAGTCGGGTCCTGTGTGCCGTCCCCGCGGTCGCTGTGGGACAGGAGTCGGGTCCTGTGTGCCGTCCCCGCGGTCGCTGTGGGATGGGAGTCGGGTCCTGTGTGCCGTCCCCGTGGTCGCTGTGGGACGGGAGTCGGGTCCTGTGTGCCGTCCCCGCGGTCTCTGTGGAACAGGAGTTGTATCCTGTGTGTACAGTGTGTTCCTGCTGGTGATTTGTGTGCATTCTTCTGTCGTTTTATTTAGTTCAATGTTTTCAGTTTGGTTTTTGGAGGAACTGGTTTTTAGCCATCTCTCATCATCCTTGGTTTTCATTTTCATTTCACTGCCATGCTCATCAGGTTCTCCTCACACTTTACATGGGATCACTCAAGCCTTCATTTTCTGCTCTTTTTTTAAATGATTCTTTTTGGAATTGCAATATGAATTTTAGTAAATATATACATTAATTTGGTGAAAATTGGGAAATTTTAATCAATTTTTTTAGAGAGGGAGAAAGAAAAACATCCATGTGAGAGCAAAACATTGGTCAGCTGCCTCCTGCACACCCCCTGCCAGGGATCAAGCCTGCAACCTGGGCGTGTGCCCTGACCGGGAGTCGAACCTGTGACCTCTTGGTGCAGAGGTGGATGCTCAGTCCACTGAGCCACACTGTCCAGGATTCTACTTTCTTTAATTTAACACTTAATTCAGTTTTTAAAACTATGTTTTTATTGATTTTTTTTTTTTAGAGAGAGAGGAAGGGAGAGAGAGGAAAAAAAACATCGATGTGAGAGAGAAACATGGCTATGCTGCCTCCTGCACGCCCCCTACTGGGGATTGAGCCCAAAACCTGGGCATGTGCCCTGATCGGGAATCGAACCGGGACCCCTCAGTCCATGGACAACACTCAGTTCCCTGAGCCACCCCTCGCGGGAGAGCTGCCATGTCCCATTGCTGTGAGCCTCTCCCGCCATGAGCCTCGGGACCCCAACCAGACCAGACACGGGGGCATGGTCACCTCGGGGGCAGCATTGCTTGGACGCAGGTGTGGCCAGCACAGTGAAGACAGGACAAGGCAGTCCCTGGCCCCATGTGCCCGATCCTGGAGAAGAGAACAGAGCTCAGACAGAAGAGCCTGCGCCCCTGGACCTCGGCCACCAGCTCCTGTTGAGGACCCTGCGCAGCAGATCCGCTCCCCTGTCATCTGAGTCCCTTTCCTGCAGGGCAAGAGGAGCTGGCTTGATCTATGCCGCTTCCTAACCAACCCGTCGGTGAGTTCTGGCTCCAGAGCCAGCTGTGCTGGGTCAGAGTGGTTTAAAGGATGTCTGTGCAGCACCAAGTGAGGAGGCCTGTCAAGGGCGTGGTGATTTTGATAAAAAATGGAAGACCAATCTCTCAGAACCCCAAAGTTGTGCGTTGATAAGTGAGAGTCTGATTCTTTGTGAAGGCAATGTATATGTACACACATGCACACACACACACCACACATGCACACACACACTGACAGGCAAACACACACACAGTGACACATATGCACCACACTGACAGGCAAGCACACACGCACAGCAACACATATGTACACCCACACTGACAGGCAAACACACACACAGTGACACACATGTACACCCACACTGACAGGCAAACATACACACACAGTGACACATATGTACACCCACACTGACAGGCAAGCACACACGCACAGTGACACACATGTACACCCACACTGACAGGCAAACATACACACAGTGACACATATGTACACCCACACTGACAGGCAAACACACACAGTGACACACATGTACACCCACACTGACAGGCAAACATACACACACAGTGACACATATGTACACCCACACTGACAGGCAAACACACACACACACACACACAGTGACACATATGCACCACACTGACAGGCAAGCACACATGCACAGTGACACACATGCACACCCACACAGATAGGCAAGCACACACACAGTGACACACATGTACACCCACACTGACAGGCAAACATACACACACAGTGACACACATGCACACCCACACTGATAGGTAAGCACACACACACAGTGACACACATGCATGCCTACACGGAGAGGCAAGCACACACACACAGTGACACACATGCACACCCGCACTGACAGGCAAACACGCACATGTACAATGACACACATGCACACCCACACGGACAGGCAAGCACACACACAGTGGCATACATGCACACCCACACGGACAGGCAAGCACACATGCACACACCACATTCTCTCAGAAGCAGTTCCATGAGTCAGACACTCACTGTCATTCCTGCTGGACAGGAGCATAAATCACACCTCCCGCCGTGCTCAGTCTCCTCCACATGCTAACTGCAGAGCATATCCTCATCAACATCTCTGCATGGCCAGCCCAGACGGGACACTGCAGGGTGCAGCACTATCTGTCCACGTGAGCCGGTGCCTCAGACCCAGCTAAGTTCCCCCCTTTGTCTGACAGTCTGAGTGGAAATGTGCTCTTTGGGGAGTCAGAGACCTGAGCTTGTCATCCCCTCTGGGCTATTGTCTCCTTATCAGGAAGTGTGGTCTCTGGCCAGGAGACCTCTCTGGCCCCCTCCCCCTGGTGCTGATACTCTGTCAACCTGCCCTGTGGGCATCGAGAGAAGTGAGCTCTAAGGTCCACGGTCCAGGCCGTGACACGGAGATCTCTTGTTATGGAAGACACCTTCCCCGTTGCTCATGGATGTCTCGTGTCGCTCAACCAGTTACCAGGATCATTGCAGCACCACCACCTCCTCCTGTGGGCACCGAAGGAGCGCCGCAGAGCCCATGTCGTCATGGCAACATGTCCCTCTGTCACCTACTCCACAAGTCCATTTATAAAAAGAACAGCGATGACCTGGACACGCCCTTTCCCTTACACAGGTGTCCCCATGGCGTGGGGGGCCTGGGGCAGCCCCTGCTTGGGAGTAGCCGTCAGTGAGCGGTTCTCTCGCTCCCCCCCGGGGTGTCCCTGGAACCCTACCGGAGTCAGCAGTGCATGAAGCAGGTGACAGCTACTGGGAACGGTGGCCTAGCCTTGATGGAGTGCACAGCCTAGAACACGAGACGGCCGTCTAATGCCTGGTCTGAAGCTCGCGAGGTCACGTGAGCAGAAAGATGGTGGGGACTGAGGGCATCCTGAGCAGGGAGGACACTGCCCGGCAGAGGCAGGGACGGACTCCAGTGAAAGTTGTTTATGGACACTCTGAGCTCCAGGGTTCAGTTGGCTTGCATCACACACATTCAGCAGTGGGGAGACAGGGAGCAGAGCTAGGTACCCCCAACCTCTTGGCAGGTGCTGGGGAGCCCGCCTTTCCTCACCTCCAACTCCGCAGCAGCGGGAGTCACAGAGAATGGGGCCTCAGAGGGGCCAGCGGGGCTGTGACCACAGAGAGATGGCCCTGGGGCAGGTCTGGGCAGCAGGTCCTGGGGTCTGTAGTGCAGACGGGAAGGGCAGGTCTATGGAGAAGGAGAAGCAAGCAAGCATTTTCAGGCATCGTGTACGCTGTCCATGCAATCGCTTTCTCTGGAAACCGTGCACACTACAGGACTGAACTAATGTAAATGTGATCAACACGATTGTCATCACTTACAAATCTAAACCCTGGAGTTTCTGAGGAGCCATCCTGAGACTTGAAGAGACTAGAGCTCTGAAGGGTACAGCAGGTGTGTGGCAGGTGTGCAGCAGGTGAGTGGCAGGTAAGCTGCGTGAGCGGCAGGTGTGTGGCAGGTGAGCAGAAGATTTGTGGCAGGTGTATGGCAGGTGAGCGGTAGGTGAGCAGGAGATGTGTGGCAGGTGAGTGGCAGGTGAGCAGATTTGTGGCAGGTTTGTGGCAGGTGAACAGCAGATGTGCGGCAGGTGTCAGGTGTGTGGCAAGTGAGTGTCAGGTGTGTGGCAGGTGAGTGGCAGGTGTGTGGCAGATAAGTGGTAGGTTTGTGGCAGGTGAACAGCAGATGTGTGGCAGGTGTCAGGTGTGTGGCAAGTGAGTGTCAGGTGTGTGGTAGGTTTGTGGCAGGTGTGCTGCAGGTGAGCAGCAGGTGTGTGACAGGTGAGTGGCAGGTGTGTGGCAGATGAGTGGTAGGTTTGTGGCAGGTGTGCTGCAGGTGAGCAGCAGGTGTGTGGCAGGTGAGTGGCAGGTGTGTGGCAGATGAACAGGAGATTTGTGGCAGGTGAGTGGCAGGTATGTGGCAGGTGAGCAGATGTGTGGCAAGTTTGCAACAGGAGAGCAGCAGGTGAGTGGGGGATGTGGCAGGTGTCTGCCACCTGCGAGGCTCCAGTCCCAGGCCACCCTTCACCTCGACGGGCTGCTGGACTTCCGAACCCACGGGGTTGAGCCCTCTCAGGAGGCCTGTTTCCCTTTCGGGAAAGAATAATGGCTCTGCTCCTCCTGGGAACAATGGTCCTGATCCTCCTTGAGTTCTGAACTTGATTGTCGGAATGCTCATCTCAGGCTCCAAGTGTGCGGGGCATTAAATATGCCCATGATTACCATGAATTGCAATTAACTTTGTTTTGCAAACTTCCAACAGCCCCTGGGATCATGCAAGGCACAGCAGGGCTTAGGAATCACTTCCCAGGCCCCAGTGACTTCTCCAGAAGGTGTGACAGGCACGACAGTGCAGCCGAGCCATCTCCCCGCCCACCCGGACCCGGGCGAGCCTCGCCGAGACACCGCCTGAAACCCGCACGTGTCCCAGGGCCCCAGCGCAGCCGCCACGGAAGTCAGAGCAGCTGCGGGCGGGCAGGGCCAGAGCAGACAGGTCAGGCGGGAGCAGAAAGACAGGTGATGAAAGGGCCGAGCACTTCAGCCTCGGGGTGTGAGGCGGAGAGCTCCCACTTCTCTCCGGAAGATGCGCTCATTATCCCTGCCTTGAACAATGCCACTGAACAAGTGCGGGGAACAGCTCATACCCAAGTTAATAAATAATTACCGCGCACCTTTGACCCCCACACGCTGCCTTGGGCGCCGGGGTGGGGAGATTACCGGGGCCATGTGGGTAAGTCAGTCATAGCCTGTCCTGAGCAGCCGGCGTGGCCCGCATGCATAATTCAAGGCAGCGCGCTGAGTCTGAACCCGGCAGCAGCCTTTTCCAGGGCCGGGGTCTGTCAGGGAGAACAAGGTTGGGCTGCATCACAAAGATGGAGGAGGATTCTGCTCCAGCCGTGGGGAGAGCAGACCCTGCTGACAAGGCCTGCAACGGCCAGGGCGCAGGACCTGGGGTGAATCTCAGGACAGCAAGCAAGCTGGTCAGTGCACTGAGCTGGGGAGAGGACACAGAGCTGCAGGCCGCTGACTGCCGCCGCTACCACACACACGCACTTGCACACACTCACTCATGCTCGCTCACACAATCACACTCATGCACACACACTTGCACACATTTCTACACACTCCCACTTGTACACACATGCACACTCATGCACACACTCATGTTAGCACACACTCACACATGCTCATGTTCACACAGTCATGCACAGTCATACTCGCTCACACTTGCATACTCATGAGCACTCATACATACTCATGTACACACACTCATACTTGCACAAACTCGCGTTCACACATGCTCATGCTCATGCACAGTCACACTCGCTCACACTTGCACACTCATGAGCACACTCATGCACACACTCATGCTTGCACACACGCTCACACATGCTCATGCTCACACACTCATGCAGTCATACTTGGTCACACTTGCACACTCATGCACACATTCATGCACATACACTCATGCTTGCACACACACTCACACATGCTCATGCTCACACACACTCATGCACACTCTCACACTAGCACACTAATGCACTCACTCATGCATACACACTCACATATGCTCGTGCTCACACATTCTTGCACACACTTGCACACTCGTGTACACACTCATGCTCACTCACAGTCACATGCACAGACATTTGTAGACACACTTGTACTCACATGCACACACATGCTCACACACATGCTTGCACACAGTCATGCTTAGACACACACACTCACACATACACCCCTCCTGAATCCAGTGAGCACCATGCACCAGCGAGCCTGGCCCCACATGGGGGTGGAGGGACAGAGCTCTGTGGACTCCGGCAGGGACCACCTGGCTGAGGGGAGTCACAGTGGAACCCTCAGGCTGCCCTCGGGATGATCCCGGGTGGAGACGAATCCTCTCAGTGGGATGTGGCTGCCTTGTCAACACCTGAGACGAGGCGAAGAGTGACACCAGCCTCCCCAGGTGGGGTCTTGCCCTGCCACCTGGCGGAGTGGCTGTCTTTCTGCACCTGGATTTCAGACGTGTAGCCTCCAAAAAACAACAAAATACACCTTAGTGTTAAGCCAACTGGTGTGTGGTCATTTGTCAGGGGCCCCAGGACACTACCAGGTGAGACAGAGAAATGCAGAGGCTGCCTCCCCTCCGTGAGGACACCCCCCCACTCCGTGAGGACACCCCCCCCCCCCGTGAGGAGCACAGGTCAGTGAGGGACAGAGTCTGAGGGGCTCCGGTGACCCCCCTTGGGAAAGGGTGTTTTCACTACACAAATGATACCCTCCTGGTGCCTCCAGCAGACCGAAGGCTTTCATCCCTGAGAAGTGGCCGGAGAGCCAAAGCCACCACCCAGGTTCTCCCAAAGCTGGGCGTGGAGGCTGGCGGGGCTGCTGCACCCTGGACCCGCACAGGAGGGGCAGGCAGCGGGCGGAGACAGGGAGCAGGGCTGCGCCCACTCTGGGTGTGACTTTAATTCACGAACTTGTCTCTTCATGTCAGTTCCAGGCCAACAGTGGGGCGTCTTACAGCTCGGACCTCGGGTGCGGTTACGCGGGCAGATTCCACGTGGACGCCCTCAGCCCGGCGCCAGGGACGCCGCCCCTGTGTGGAGGGCATGGGGGGGGGGGGGGACGCCGGAAGCGTCAGCCTGACTCGGGGTCCCAGGGGGTCGCGCAGGCCGAGCCAGGACGGCGCTGTGGACGGAGCACCTTCCCGAAGGCCCAGGCCGCCCCCAAGTGCCCCTGCCGCGCACTGTGGGCCTTCAGGTCCGAGTGCAAAACACACCCCCTTCCTGCTTTCAGATTCACCTGCCTGCACCTCTGCTCTCAACGTTCACCCCCAACTCCACGCCGCAATGTTTAGGGTCAGTTCCCCCGGGACGGAGGCCCCCTTCCCTGGCCACGGAGCGGGCTGGGCCGTGGGGTCTGATCACGGTCCGCCCAGGCCTCCTCTGCGGATCCCACTGTGACCCTCCGGCCCCACGGAGCTGCCTCTGACACTTCGGGGCCGGAGTCAGGACAGCAACCCTTAGGGCCGCCTGTCCCGTCCCATCGACTGGGCCGCGGCGCCCCTGCAGGCTCGGGGTCCCTCCGAGTGGGGCCTGGGGACCCGCACCCAGAGGCCACCGAGCGCCGCCCTCCGCTGATCTCCTGGGGAAGCCCCGCCGCCCCCTTCGGCCCCAACGCCCCATTTCCCAGCACCCCCCCCCCGCTCTGGGCGTGGCTTCGGGAGGAAGACCCAGCTGAGTCCATTTCCATCCCGGACGCCCCGCCCACACCAGCGATGACTGACGGTGAGGGCCCCGGAGGGGCCGCGGGGAGCAGGGACCAGCTGAAACCCCAAAGGGTGTCTGTGCGTAGCAAGCAGGGCCCGCGCCTGGCTCCGGCTGGGACCCACCTAGGGAGCAGCTTGGTCCCTTCAGCAGCAGGTGACGCGCCCCTGCTCCCCACACTGCAGGAGGAAGCACACACCTGGCTTTGTGGGAACCCCAACACCACGCTGGGGTGCTGGCCCTGAGTGGGGCTTGGGGACTCCGGAGGGGCCTCTCTGTGCCCCCGGGAGCACAGGAAGGACAAGCACAGACAGACGACATGAAGCCACCCTGCGAAAGGCTGAGGGGACAGTGGGGACGGAGGGAAGGTGGGGGGAACACGGAGGACTGTCCGGCCGAGGGGACAGTGGGGACGGAGGGAAGGTGGGGGGAACGCGGAGGACTGTCCAGCCGAGGGGACAGTGGGGACGGAGGGAAGGTGGGGGGAACGCGGAGGACTGTCCAGCCGAGGGGACAGTGGGGACGGAGGGAAGGTGGGGGGAACGCGGAGGACTGTCCGGCCGAGGGGACAGTGGGGACGGAGGGAAGGGGGGGGAACGCGGAGGACTGTCCAGCTGAGGAGGTTAAGGGAGGGCTGGTGCTTGATGGTGGAGGCGGGGCCCAGGCGGCCTGGTGACATCTGGGGCACAGGGAAGGAAGGGCAGGGCCGGGCGAGGATGCGGACGGAGGTCGTGGATGGAGAGGGGAAGCCGAGCGTGACGGCCACGTCGACCTTCAGAAGGAGACATGGCGCCCTGGCCGGTTTGGCTCAGCGGTTAGATCGCCGGCCTGCGGTCCGGAGAGACCCGGGTTCAGTTCCCGCTAAGGGCATGTACCTCGGTTGCGGTTTGTCCCCGGCTCTGGTCAGTTGTGCGGGTGGCAGCCACTCGATGTGTCCCTTTCACATCGATGTTTCTCTCTCTCTCTCTGTTCCTCTCTCTCCCTCCCACTCTACCTGAACAAAAAATACCTGAACCAAAAATGGAAAAATGTCCTCAGGTGAGGATAAAAAAAAAAGAAGAAGACATGGCATGTGGCAAGGCCACCTTCACACAGTGGTCACAATGCCAGCACACAAGATGGCGTTTCTCCCTCTGAGGACCCCTAACATTTTCATCATCACTGTCACTGTTGCTGCACCTGGTAACTCCCCCTCCCAGGGCCACCCGAGCCTGTCCCTGTGGGTCCAGGCACAGCCTGTGCCGGGTGTGCCAGCCTCGCTGATTATGACAGAAACCGTTGGTTCTGTGGGGTGCTTCCAATCCATCAGCGGCCTGTGCCAGCAGGAGAGGAGGATGGGGGAGGGATGAAGAGTTCTTGCTGGGAGGGGCTGGGAAGGGGGGAGGACCACTGCCCATTCCTCCCCCTCACTCTGGTCTGAACCAAAGACCCAATCTCCTTCAGGCTAAGAGGCTCAGGTGGGCTCAAGGCTTTGGGAAGGTTCTGGAAGAATGTGGAAGAGAAGGGTTAGGTTGTGGGTTAGACCTCAGGTAGGGGGCAGTCTTGTTAGAAGGTCAGGGCCTCATCCACAGGGGTCCTGCCGGCCAGGGCTCTTGGTTTTCTCTGAATCTCTGGAGTCTGTGTCAACACTATTTGCTGAAGAAACTCAATTTTGGCAGGGTTTTCTCAGTCACCATAGACCCCTTGTCAACTTGAACACCTTTACACATGTGACAAAACACACTTGCTGCATTGATGATTGTATCCTTTCCTGGCCACCGACCTCATGTGTGAGATATGGACAGACCCTGCATTAAGAACAGAGGATTCCTAGGATATGACTCCTGCACAGTCCTCGTCACTGCAGAGTGTTTTTCTTTTGGCTGCAGCCTGGGCTCAGTGTCATGACAAAGGAAGGAAACAGATACTGGAAGAGCATCGTGCATTTGAAAATAATTTTTCAAAAACTAAATAAAGCTTTGGAATGAAGAAGGAAACTCAGGCCTGACTGGCAGTGAACCCTGGACACCCCCAGGTGGGAAGGCGAGCGCCCAGGAAGGGCTCACTCATCACGAG